>NC_072053.1:63464044-64064044 GCF_027791375.1 Indicator indicator | reverse complement strand
TGGTTTATTTTCCTTTTGTGAAATTACATTGAAAAATCTGTTTGCTGGAGTTACTGTAAAGTGTTCCCAATGTTCTGTTTATCATTTGTCCCTGCTCAGTGGCTGGATCTGAACAGAAGTAATTCACCTGTATGTTCACTTGTTTTTAGAATCTGGTTCTCTGGCTAAATGAGTACCTTTTGGTTTTGACAGATATATTGAATACATGTGTGACATGATGGCAGAAGAACCCATTATTCCTCACAGCAAGCCCATCCTTGTCAGATCCATCATCATGACTCCAGTTCCTCTCTTCAGTAAGCAGCGTAATGGATGCAGGCCTTTTTGTGAAGTTTATGTGGGAGATGAGAGAGTAACCACTACCTCCCAGGAATATGACAAAATGAAGTAAGTACAGGTTGTGATTTGCTCTGAAACAACCCATGATGTTTTTCTAGACAAAATGAAATATGAAGCTCTTATGTGAGGAGAAGGCTTCTTTAACATATAGAACAGCTCCTCTGTCCACTTCTAGCTGAAGTTGAATCTTGGGGAACAGACAATGTGATTACAATAGCACATAGTGGGGATGATAATGGGCATTGGGAGGCAGAGGTGAGCAAGACCCTCTTTCCTCTCACTCCGTGATATGCGAATACTGAACTGATCATCATGTCTCAGTCATGAAAACTGTAAGGATCCTCCAGGCACAGTTGCTGTAAGAGGATCTTTGTTAGCCTCTGTGCAGTTCAGGTGTCTGCTGTTGCAGTACAGCACAGGAACTACAAATGATACTAGCAGTACTAGTTCTTCTATCTTTCCTATAAATCCAAGCCTTGTAAGGAGTTTAATGAATTTGAAGAGAATAGGAACAGCTGTAGAGTGTTACAGTAACAGGTTCCCCTCTGTTTTTTTCTACCATTGTCCATCAGGGGAAGTCCTAGCATATCACAGCATTTTCTCTCTGCACCATTCTTTGGACAGTTTTCTTCATGTTATCTTGCCCTTACGTTTCCCAACAGCTGCTTGAAAACGTATTTTTCCCATACTTCATTTGAGAACTGTGGGTCTAAATATGTCTCTTGCTCTGCTGTAGGAAACAGTTAATCTTACTATTTTTAGAGCAGCTTTTGTTTTAATCATCTAGAGCTAATTCCTTCTCCATAATAAGAGCTTGAAGAAGATTTTTGTGAGTTGGTATTGAAGGCCTTGGAGAAAGCAAACTAAATATAATGTAATACACTTAATTATTTTTTTCCCGAACAAAATTAACTGTTTTTTTTTTTTTTCCAGGGAGTTTAAAATTGAAGATGGGAAAGCAGTAATTCCACTAGGTATAACAGTCCAGGGAGATGTTCTCATTGTGATTTATCATGCCAGGTCAACATTAGGGGGCCGACTGCAAGCCAAGGTAATGATTAACAGTCAATGTGGAGGATTTTACTTTTCTTGTTTCACAGATCAGTATCTGTGATCTTGTTAACTGCATGGCTTGATTTGCTATTCTTTGTTCAAAGAAATGTGTGAAGTTGTCATGTACTTGGGAACTAGACCTTTTCAAGCCTAATAAATATCTCCATTTTTAGTGCTCTTCATGTAAATGCCTCAGTAAGCATTTCCAGAAAATCTTTACGTAGTGATAGTTACTATGCTTGCATGACAAGCCTCTAGCAGCCTTTTTGGAGGCAGTGATTGTTATCTGTTAAGCTGCACAAGAAACCATAACTTTTTAATTCTGTGTACACAAATTGCAATCTAATGATAAATACCATTTAGTAGAAAAGTGGAATTCCAGGAACTTACCTGTACAGAAAAGGTACAGGTAAGTTTTTAAATTCAGCTGTGTATGCAAATGTATTGCAAGAGTGCAAAAAACTTGCTAATGAAGCTTGTATTCAGATTTCTGAAAAAGAAGGTTTTTTCCACAGATGATTAACCCAAATTAAACTTAGAGATCCAGATAAAAGGAGGGATTAGTGCAAAGTTTAGGATAACTGGAAGCGCTGTTACAATTTATAACAGATGTTTTTTAGAGAGTTTCCATATATTTGGGGCAAACAAGCATGTTCATACCTATCTACTGTTACTGAAATAAATGTTTTTTTCCTTGTGTTGTTTTCTGCTTTGTGTGTAAGGTGACACTCTGTTACAGAAGTTCAAGACTTTCTTACATCCTCAGGGCACTATGGGCTAGATATTCCAGATCACCCTAAAACTGTGAAAGCTCAGTGAAACTATTCTAGTATATACTTCAATGTCATCAGTAAAGGAGATGTACAACTGGGGAAAACTCAGCTGGGGTTACTTCTATTCCTTGGGTAAACTTGGATTCGCTGGTGATACAGTTTCTTTAATGTATTTTTTTTGGCATTTATTCACTGACTGGGTAAAATTAGAATTTTCTCATGCATCTGCTGCAACACACCATACATCAGCAGTGTTTGTGATGATCTTGGCATGGAGCTTTGATGGAAGAGTGTGTCCTTACTCTTGGGGCAATCAACCACCATGTTTCAATATTGCTGTTATGTGGCGGACCTAGGCAGTGTGAATGTCTCACACTTGGTTTGTTAATGTGACAGAGGATTTTGTTTATCTTCTAAGAAATGCCTTGCATAGCAAAGGGTTAATAAAATGTATTTATTAAGGTTTTCCAAGATTTCACATGTAGTTCAGGGTTCCAACTGATGAATCAGAGAAACTCTAAAGTATGTCCACTTGCACTTAGGAGGCTAGGACTGGACACAAGACCTCAGATGTGGCCTAATTAGCACTGGATATAGAAAGATCAGCTACCTCTACCTGCTGGCTGCTTTGCCGGTTACTTGACTTCTGGTTATGATGTTCAGTAAGAGCTCATTTACAAAGAAAGCTTTCCTAATTCAATTCTGTTATATTATTTGGGCTATTACTGTATGACTTGCTTTGTCAGGCTTGTCAGGACTATTCCCCATCTATTGTAAATAACCCAGGGAACAAACACATTGTGGATTTATCGATTTGTTCTAATTTGGATTTGTGCAAGACCAAGAGCTACATTAGTCTTCTATAGTTGCATCTTCTGGATTCTCACATGCAGATGACACATGGTAAAGTAGTTTTTCTGTCAGCAGATGGATTTGGGAAAGTTGAGTGGTTATAATGAATCAGTTTGAAAAAGCCCTATAATTCTGTCTGGGATGAATGTTTGGCTTGAGAAGTTGCACAGGAAAAGACTGCATATCTTATGAGGTGCCCTTTAAAATGGGCTTCAAAGATGATGAAGGGAGTGGAACATCTCCCTTATGAGAGAAGGCTGAGGAAGCTGTGTCTCTTCAGCTTGGAGAAGAGGAGGAGAAGAGACCTCGCTAATGTTATAAATATGTGATTTTCAGGGGGATGGGGCCAGGCTGTTCTCAGTGATAGGACATGTGTCCAACAAGGGGCAACGGGTGCAAGCCGGAGCAGAGGAGGTTCCATGTGAACATAAGGAAAAAACTGTTTTACTGTGAGGGTGACAGAGCACTGGAGCAGGCTGCTCAGGGAGGTTGTGGAGTCTTCGTCTCTGGAGACATTCAAAACCCACCTGGATGTGTTCCTGTGTGACCTACTCTAGGTGATCCTGCCCTGGCAGGGGGGTTGGAATAGATGATCTTTCAAGGTCACTTCCAACCCCAAATGTTCTGTGATTTATAACTGTTCAGAATGGACTCCTTTATACATGACATATTTCTTGGTTAGTGTATTCAGAAAAATAATAAAAACAGTGCAGTTTCATATTCCAGTAGAGAATCTTGAAGTGTTCACAAACTTTGATACTCTGAAGTTAGTGATGAGGCATCGTGGTTTGTTTTTGGTAGTAATAGTTTTATCTATGTTCAGTCTTAAACTGCAGCTAAATATCTCAAGATAAAGTGTCCTTGGAATTAAACTGAAATGGTGGCAAAGCAAACACTTAAACATATTTTAATACTTAAAATAATTTGTATTATATTTAAGGCATAACATTGTGCATACTGTTCATGTGGATTTTTATGCAGTTTCCCTGTATTTCTTGTTTTCAACAGATGGCTTCAATGAAGATGTTTCAAATTCAGTTCCACACAGGTTTTGTGCCCCGAAATGCCACCACAGTGAAGTTTGCCAAGTACGTTGACACCCTTCTCTAGGAGAGTGAAAGAAGTTCTCTTAAACTGTTTAACATGCCAGACCAACATATAGTAGAGGAAAGATAGTCAGTAGATTACTTTGATTATAATAAGATTCTTTTGTTTGCACACCTCAACGAAACTGAAGGTTTTGTTCATAAGAAAAAAAAAATCTGTGCAAAAATACACCTAAAATGTATGAAAAAAAACCCAACCCCAACTACAGCATGTTTTAAACCTTATACTTAATGCTTTAAAGTTTTGTCTTGGACTGCCGTGAGCTTAATCTCATTAGCTGTCAGTATCAAGAATCTGTTGGCATGCATCTTTGCAGGTATGATTTGGATGCCTGTGACATACAAGAAAAATATCCTGATTTATTTCAAGTCAATCTGGAAGTAGAGGTGGAGCCCAGAGACAGACCCAGCTGTGAACAGCCACCGTGGGATAACATGAATATAAAGGGACTGAACCCCAAGATTCTTTTCTCTACCCGAGAGGAACAGCAAGAGATTTTATCAAAATTTGGTAATGAATCTCTTGACAAACGAGAGAAATTTATAAAGTTTCTAATGTACTTAATGTTTGAAGCCTTTTCTTTTTCTTCCTTTTTTTTGAATTTCTGACATTTCTGTAAGTGAAAGAAATGTTAAAGATGTTGATTTTTTTTTCTTTTAATATCACTTAATCTGTATTGTATGAAGGACTATAAATTATCCTTCAATAACAGAGTATAACTATCCTTGTTTTACCTCTGCTGTCATCCCATTTGCTTGCTTTAAAGCTATGAACGTGCTATTTGCAGGAATTTTATTAGCAAGTGGAATTGTGACAGCTAGGATTCATAGGCAAAACGCCTTGAAAGAACCGTATTTGGCAAAGCTGGCACCATTGTAACTTCACTTAATCTTGTGAGCATTCTTCACAAATGGTCTGAAGTAAAAACAAAACAAAAAAACCCAACGTTTTTATCAAGGTCCTTCTTATGTATAGCCAACTAATGCTGTAATTCAATTTCTTGACTTTTCATAATGTGGTCTAGCAGACATTTAATTTTTTTTACTACTGCATGTTCTGTGCTTCATCTGTAGGTGCCTGCATTAATTCTGTTTAATGTTGTTCAGTATCTTTCTTCTCCTGGTATGAGTAATAAGCTTTGACATTTTTCATTAACACTCTTAAGCCTTCTCTCTGCTTCTGGAATAAAACTCATGGTGGAGATTATTGCTGTGACTTTAGTACACAATAGATGGGATTTTACTCTCTGCTCTTAATATGGTGTATCTTAATTACATTTCTTCTGATATGAGATAGTTGCTGCTGTCTTTTTTCTGGCTTTTTGTTTGTTTGTTTGTTTGTTTTTTTATTATCAGGGTATGTTTGATTTGTGTTACAAATTTGGTCATTTTCTGTTTAAGATAGTTTCTGTAAGTTTTTAAAATCCTACTGTGAACACAGCTCCCAGCTCACCAAAGTTAAGATTTTTCATTGATAATGAAGATCTGTAAAAAATTACTTTTATTTTTTAAGTCACTTTCATTTTCTAATTGATAAATGAAACATAAGGGTTTCTGATTCTATGGAAAATATTTCTTAAACCTGTTGGGAAGGAAATAGAAGAGTAAGTGCTGTGAACTGGTTTTATAAAATTTGCCTTAGTAAAATTGAATTTGCACTATTTCATTAATCATATTTATTTCATTCGTATTTTTTCATTGTCACTGTAAGCTACAAACAAGCATGTGGAAGGAGGGTGAAAAAGCACTCTACCAGTTTGGTATTTAGATTTAGACAGACAGCTTTCTCCCAGGCATTCATTCCATTCTTTTCAAACACTGGATGAACGCATACTTGCCTGTAGGGAATCTTCTTATTTGCCTTTAGGAAACCTCCTTTTTGAGAGGTGATGTAGCAGTAGGGAACTAGTCCCAGCTCAGTCTTGCACAAGAATCACATATTACCTGATATCAGTAAAAGGAGAAATGTAAGGAGTAGTTAATTGCAACACACAGTTATTTAGCACCTTTATTTATTAGCAACTCCTTGCTCTTCTCTGACTTGACTTAGGTTTTTTTTTTCTATAGCTGCATTTACTCTTTTCTGTTCCTTATTGCAGATGTTGTTCATGGCTCTTGCATGTTTTAGAGTGTGGTTGGTACAAGTTATGTTTTAATTACATTTTCCTGCAAGTATAAATAGAATGCTTGAGTGTTTTCCTATGATTCTAATTTAAGTTGATGTTGTAGTTGAAACTAGGGTCTTGCCAGCTTTTGCGGTTGAAATGGTGCTAATTTCAATGGGTCTGGGAGTTTGTCTTTGCAGACTAATAGATACTTGAAAGACAGTTGTTTTGGTATAGCAGTCAGTGTGCGAGCTAAATACCAGCTATTATATCAGGATTGAGTTTCAGAAGTTTCTCTCTAGGGATTCTGGCTCAAAATTTATTTTACAGGCAAACCGGAACTGCCTAGACAACCAGGTTCAACTGCTCAATATGAAGCAGAAGCATCCCAGATGGAGCAGTCTTCAGAAAGTGCACAGACTGATACAGAATCCCCACACAGCAGCAGTACTGATGCAAATAACTTCTTTCATTCTCTGGACTGGAAAGGTACAGATTTCTCTTTGAAGTAACTGTTTGTTCTATGTTAGATACTTCCAGTGAGTACCTAAGCCTTCTCATGCAGCAGAAGTCAGTGTTTCACCTGACCACATGAAAAAGCAATTTAAAGAATGAAATATGTAGGTTAACAATTGGTGAGTCCAGTGGTACTGTGTTTAACTTAAATGCCAAGGTAGTTCCTTCTTTTCTGCAAAAATCTTAACCTTGAAGGTCTTCAAGGAAGCAGAGGTTGCAAAGCAGACCTACTTTGCATTCTCAAGGCCCCAGTTAGCTGTGGAACACAGGAGGCAAAGTAGACTAGGCATTGGGGTGAAGATCAGTATGTATGGATGAGAAAACGTAATTTTATAATGCATGTGTAAGTCTTTTTTTCTGGGTTATGTCTTTTTTTTACCAAAAATGTCAGTAAGTGCTTATGTTGTCATAAGTGGCACAATGTCCTGAGGTGAATGTCCAAGTCTCATTTTGAAAAAAAAAAAATTAATATCTGCCGTTGGAGAGTGGCAAGTGTGTTAGTGAGCTGCCCCTCTGCCTGCCCTGAAAAAAGAGGTAGTTGACATCAATTCTTTTGTGAGCTTTGATTTAATTAAGGATTGATTTAATATGATCTTGTTGTATAAGTCTGCTTTATCCTAGTTGGCAGAAGAATCCTAGTAATCTAAAGCTGTAACCTTTCTTCTTTTTTTATTCAAGAGGGAAAAAGCCCAGAAAGTGCAGTAGAGGATAGTTCATCTAGAAATGATCGTGCTCAACTGTCTGATGACAGGGAGGAGACTGATCCTTCAGATGAGGAAATACCTACATATCCAAGTGAAGAAAGTGCAGTAACTGTTGATGAAAAAGATTTTGTTACTCCAGAAGGAGAATCACTGTTTGAAGCTGACTTTGAAGCTTCATCTGCACCATTACAAAAACCTCTTCCTGAAGAAAACGTAGACTTACTGGGACTAGACTCTGATATTTCACCTGAATGGAAACCACCTGTCTCAGAAACAAACATTTCATCAAGTAATGCAGACTTGCTGAACAATCTGTTTGTGGATAATACATCACAGATTTTAAAAGAGCCCACTGGAGATCTGCTTGGCCAAGGAACAGATTTCTTTTTCAGCAGTCAGTCTCCAGCTGCTACTCAGGGTACACCTTCGGCAGCAGCCACATCTTCAGGTGTGTATATTCAACATCTGTACTCTTTAGCTGCCCAACAAATAGAAACCACTCCTTGCATTGTTCAATGATCTGCATAAAGTCGATGGTTTTACTTCATGAACGAGAGAAGCTGCTGTATATTAGCCAGACATTTTGTTATCTTCCACATTTCCTATTCGTTTTAGACAATGTAAACAGAAAAGTATCAAACTTTGAATTTAAAGGAGAGAATTTAAAGTATCCATAGCTTTCCCATACAAATGTTAGATGCTAGATCCATTTCTAAATCCACCAGCAAATAGCTTCTCCTGCTAAAGCTTATACTTGTAATAACTGTTTTCTTGCACTTGGAACAATAGCATTAGATCTGGTAAAGTGCTGTGCTGCTTAAGTCAAATGCCTGTGTGGGATTTTTGAGTGTTAGTCATGGAATGATTGCTAGGCAACTGGATATCCTGTAGATTACCACTGAAAACCAGTAAGATAACTAAACGTGTTTTCTTGCTGATTTTACTGTTGTTGTTGGCAGGTCTGTATCCTGAGAGAGAGTGTTACACGTTATCTATTTGCTATTTAAACCAAGGTGGTTTTGTTTATACATTCTATTCCTTTTACCAGCAGATAGTTAGCTCTTTGTCACATGACTAATCTTTTGGGAATAGTAGTTCTCTGCCTGAAGTTAACAGTAAGATTTTTGGACATATTAGAAAATAACAAGGTTTAGATTATTTGCACAAAAATTACTTGTACTAGAAGCATGAATCTACAAACAGCTGCAAAGTGGTTTTGTAGAGCATAATAGGTGGTTTTGACTATTTCCTTATTCAGAAGAAATTCAGTATTGAGCTTTATTACTGTGTTCAACAAGGAATCACCTTTTTTACATTAGGCAGAGGCTATAAAATAGAAACTTTATTACTTTGTCTTTCTTTAACTATGCCTTTCATATATCTGCTCCATAAAACAACTGGGCAGCAGTCATCTATGTATGTCGTTCTGCAGCTGAATTGGATAAGAGAAAGATAATTGCAGAAGTGAGAATATTTGGCAGCTGTTGCACATCAGACCTGTACTTGAGCGTTTGTCTGAGCAGTGCTGTAGTAAGACACTTCAGGGTTTGGTTTTTTGAAGTGTTACTGAGTGATGTGTAATGTGGTCATCACCTCAAGATGTGCTAGGGCACTATAGCAGGATTATTCCTTCTTTTCAGCTTCTGAGTAAATCTGTCAGGAGCCCTTCAGCTCTTGAGGATTTTGACCCTAGAGGGCAGCAGAAACAGGAAGATCTCAAACCATGATTGCAGGTGGCAGTCACATGTTACCCCATGCTGACTATAAATACTTGGCCAATTAGTTCGTTGTGATTACTAGAGACCTGTTGAAAGCCTTGCTTCTGTTGGGTTTCATTCTTGAGTTGACACGCTTTCAGCCACAGACTCACCAATGCCTTCAAGTCAAAGTGGTAGTATGAATGTTTTACTTGATTATTCTTTAGTAGTTCAGTAGTCTGCTGTGTTTAAATTTCTTGGAGGTTTGGCATTATAGTGTATTTAGCGAATGTAGTTCTTCTGTTCTTATGCAGATCATTCGGATTTAAGGTGTGTCTTACATGGATGAAATTAGAAATATTATTAAACGTATGCCGCCACGCTAAGGATTTGTGTTTGAAGACATAGCTGTTCATATTGTGCATGGCTAAAATATGAAAGAACAGGTGTCTAGAGGAAAGCATAGGTGGTGACTTTGCCACAAAAAAAAAAAATAATCAGAAGGCTGCTGCAGTTACCGGCATGAGCGCTGCTGCTTGTTTGCTCTTGGAGCAGTAAGAGTTTTCAACTTTATTCTAAAATTTGTCAAAAGATAATATTTTTTTCTGTTTTGTTGTTGTGTTGTTGTTTTTTTTTTTTTTAGCTGATCCTTTTGATCCATTCACAAGGTCATCAAGTTCAGAGAATCAAGCCCTGTCTAGTCCAGACCTCTTTGGGGACTTTCTTAATCCAAGCTCAACATCTATAGCTAGTACAGTTCCTTCCACATACAGTTCAGTTATGCCTTCTTCCAGCTCAGATTTCTTGAATTTAGGTAAGTGCTTCTGGTATTCTTTCTCATAGTTTCTGCTGCTCTGTACATTTGTCATCCAGCTTAGATAAAGTGGATTAGTGTCTTCTTGTGACTGCTATTCTAATTGGCTCCATGTTTTGGGAATGCAGATAAAAGTGCACCAATTAGCAAGGGTCTCCTTTGTAATACCATGATAATATTTATGATGCAAGAGGATTTCTAGCATTGCTAACCTATTAGGAGATGGAGTTTTCTCTAAGAGCTGTTAGATCTGAGAGTACACAAACACTTCCAAACTTACTTTTCCAGCTGATAGTATACTGTTTTGATTGTGTTAGGTTTTCAAAGACTTTCTGTAAGCCTTGGAAAAGAAATGAGCAAGTCAAGTTATAGTACAGCCAGTGCTTAAAATGCAAGCTGATGCTAACCTGGACTTTCTTGACCTGAATGCATTCTGGTAATACACTTACAGAGTACATTATGTAATACTTTAATCTTATTTGTTTCATTTAATTTCTCTGATGTATTCTTGGTGAAGCCTTTTCCTCATGCATTTATTTTTAAATCTATTAATCTTTAAACAAATAGTTTTGTAATAAGTTTAGTCTTCCCATATCTTCATCCTAAGCACGTTATTTCCAGAGTGTTACTAAATAGAGCAGACCTTCACTTAAAAATGGAAGGTAGTTAGAAATAGCAGTATCCCATTCCTCACCCTGAATCTCCCATCTTCCCAGAGCTTACTGCATGCAGTTTTGACTTGTCCCTCCTCGTTGTACAGTCGGTCTAGTCAACCCTGCCTCTCGTGGTGCAGTCTGAGTGTGAACTACAGAGAAAGATGGCAGTATTTGCCTGGCTGAGATGAGGGCTTTCTCTTTGAACTAAAAGGCTAGCCAGATGATTGCATTTTCTACCACCTACATAAGTACTACATTCCAACTGTGACTGATTCTGCTGAGATGTGCCACATGCTGCTTTCTGTGCAACATTATGTTCTCTCCTATAGATACAGTAACAGCTGTATGTTTTAGATGTATGCTTGTATAGTTGCCACGTTTTATGCCACGTTTAGTTATTGCTGTTGTCATTGCATGAAGTTATGAAACAGATGATGATTTTTCTGTTCAGTAGCAGATTTGATCAATAGTGATCTGTGGAGCATCATCTCATTCCAGAGGCAGAAGCCTCTGGAGACTGTCTAGTTGAGCTGCTCAAAACAGAGTGAAGTAGAGCAGTCTGCTCAGGACCACGTCCTTGCTGATTTTTGTTATCTCTGAGGGTGGAGAGTCTACAACCTTTATGGGCAACCTGTGCCAGTGTTTGACTGCTCTTACAAAAACCCGTTTGGTTTAAACGGAGTTTCTTATGTTTCAGTTTGTGGCCATTGCCTTGTGTCCTTCCACTGAGAACCACTGAGAAGAGTCTGTCTCAAATGCTGTTATTTCTTCCTTTTTTAAGTATTTTTACACTTTGATAAGATTGCCCACCCCTAGTATTCCTCTTCTCCTGGTTAAACAATACCATCACCCTCAGACCAGAGGTGTTCCAGATTCCCTACATGATGGTGAACCCTTTTATGTAGTGAATTTGAGTTGGAAAAGTACATAAATGTGAATTTCAGCTCTTTAAATGTTTGCTTCCAACCTCAGGAAGACCATCTTCAATGTTAATAACATTTGAACAAGTAGGAAAGAAAAAGAAAAGATGTTTTTGACATCTCATTTCAATGCTTATTGTTCTATGCTTGCTTTTTCTGATTTTGATTGATAACTTGCACCTTAGTAAAAGCATTAATGTACCTGCTATTTTACTGTGATTTCTGGAGCTTTCTGTCCACGTTAGGAAAAGATACTTAAAATGTACCCATCTTCATCTCTTCTGTCTACTGTAATGCAGTGATAGCCTACTAGTTCTCTCTTGCTATGCAGGCTTTAAAAACCCAATGAAAGTGAAGGCATTTGGGTAGTATTTCATGCGTTTACCTCTCAAATGCCTCTCAAATGACAGCTTTTCTGTGTGTTTAGCTGTAATGAAGTATATATTTGAGCCCTTAGCATTCTATCCAGTCACAGGTATCAATTTGAGGAAGGAATTTCAGAATATTAATGGGTATCATGGAGTGAGTGAAAGGGCATGATAATTAGTAATTGCAAGAGAAAAGTGAGTGTGTGTTCTCAAATGACGTATTTGGAAGAATTGTGTTCAGGGAGCAGAAGAGAGTGCAGACATGAAGTCATTAAAGTAATTTGAACTCACTAAAAGTGAATTAGTAGTAACATCAGTGTTTATGCAAAATAAGCTTTAGCAAGGAGATCTACTGATGGAGCAGTAATAGGTGTTTAGAGCTAAAATTTAGTGATGGATAAGCTTTCAACAGTAGCAGTAAACAATTACTAAACCCACCTAAATAACAGGAGAAAAGCTCTTCCACAAACTCAGGAACTAAAATTTTAGGCTTATATTTTTTAATTTGGCTTGAAATTTAAAATCATAGGAGCTTTAAAATGTAATTTCACTTTGTAGGAAAGGTAGTTCTTAAAGAACATCTGGTCTGTTAAGACATTCCATTCTGAGATCTGAAAATGTTGAGCAGTTGCTGGTAAATGGCAGTGTGTTAACAAGGTAATTTAATTTTCCATGGAAAATAGTAATTTGGTAGAGAAGATAGTAGGTGGGGTGATTTAATTTCAGAATTGATAACCTGTTCTTAAGTGGCTGTGCTTGCAAAAACAAGCTATCTTCAGTAGCTAGAAGGGTATCCATTTTTCTTTAGTAGGTATTTGCTCAGTGTTTTTAAGAACAGAATTCATTCGTTTAGATGTACACCAGGAAGTTACCCTTAATGCAGGAATATATTTCCTTTTATGAGAATAACTCTTCTGATGAAACGATAGACGGAGATGTGGAAGGTGGTCAAAACAAACCTGAGTGACCAGTGTAGCCTCCTCCTGAATAGAAGTTAGTTTCTGTGATGACTGTGTTGAGAGTCAGGCTTTAAGCACGATTAAAAGAATCTTGCATCATACTAAACCAGCCTCTTGGTTCACAGAAAATCCTGCTGTCCCCTGATTAAAGGATTTCCTGTAGAGATGACAGGTTAAATAAAGAATACCTAATGTGAAGTTGTGTATAGGATAAAGTGAAATGCGGGTCTCTTATTTTGGAAAGCTGGAAAGTGTGATCTGATTACCACCAACTTATTTATGCATTTTAACTTGTTTGGAGCAGTGTTATTACAGAACTGTGACCTCTAGTGGATTACTGTTGCATGGCTAAGGATTACAAATACCTGCGTTAAAGAACTGACTGTTAAATGCAGCCCTTTCATTGTCTTCTCGTGATTGCCATGGTGGTTTTGCTTTGAAAAGCAGCTTTTATCTGTGCAGCTAGTGATTCTCAGTCTCTTCCCAGAAGAGATCACCCCTCCTGTATCCTGCTTAGTAATTGCATGCATATATCCATGTGTTGAACCTAAAAGGGTCATTAGTTTGTCGGGAGCTCCTTTTCATATGACGCCTGGGGTAGACAAACCTGCAGTTTGGAGTGATCTAGCTTCACCTGTGTAGCACCCAGACTGCGTAGTGATATGGAGCACCATTTCATGAAGCACTGCTGTTTTCTTGGTGACTGCTGTGTTGTCAGGAACAGCATCACGCCCTGAAGCTGTCCCTTAGATAATCCTTTTGCCCAGGAGGGCTTAGGCTGTTTAAATTCATAGCATTGCCTGTGCATGAAATATCTTCCCTGTGAAGTGCATGGGATGTTTCAACTACAAATTAAGGAGTTCCAATGATAAAACCCTTTTGAGTCCTGTTTAAGGCTGCATGGCTGTATTATATGGAAATTTAAGCAAGCAAAGTAGTTGTCCATTGTGGCTGACTGTGTCGTACATAGTTCTATTGGGACTGACAAAATATCCATTTTTGTGATAATCAAAAGAATTATTTTTCCTTCTGTAGGGAATTTGACACCGGAGCCACCTAAAATAGCATCTTCTGCAAGCCACCCAGATCTCTTAGGTGGATGGGATTCCTGGACAGATTCCTCAGCAATCAGCAATATGGTGCCACCACAGTTGAAGCCTGTTTTGGAAGGTGTTTTGAAATTAGTTTATTCCATTACAGAGAATAAGGAATACTCTAGACTTGTTCAGCTTGAAACTACTGAACATTTATTCATACCTCATTGCTTTGTTGCTTAAGGGACTCCATGCTCTTGTGTTTGAATGCCCCTTACTCTCAAAAACTACAGCAGTTCAAGGCAGAGGAATCAAGTATTGTTTCAGGGTTTTGTAGTAATGGGAATTCTTTTCATGGTGAAAGATGTCCTGGAGCATAATGCTGGGGAAGTTAACATAAGGTGTTGTGGAAATGTGCTTCAATTCATTCTCTGAATTTCCAAATATATCAAGTACATGATACTTTTTCTTACTACACAGGACAAGCTTTTACCACAGGGAGCCAGTCCAGTGCATCTTCAGGTCCCACTTTCAGCCAGGATAAATCTCAGAACTTTGATCCTTTTGCTGATCTTGCCAGTCTCGGATCTGGTCTTCCAGGTAGGATCTTACTGCTAAGAGACAAAATGCCTATATAGTTTGATTTGGGTTTTGTACCAATAAATGTAGCTAATACCTTATATAAAGGAAAGTGTTTCATCTTGATTGCTATCAACTTGAGGCAGGTGCTGAGAGCAAACCAGTAATGAGAAAATACTTAATCTTTTCAGAGATTGGGTGAAACGTCTGGCATGGTGCTTCAGAAGATAACCACAGCTGTGATTTAGAAACAGTGATTTAAATACTTAAAGCTTCAGTATCTAGTTGACAAAGTACGAGAAACTAGGGATTGCTGTCCAGTAACTGAGCATGAGGTTTCTTACCTAGCATTGGTTGATAATGTGCTGTGACATATAAAATGAAGGCTGGACTAAATTCTTTGATAGATCCAAAATGACAGTTGTTTTCCTTAAGTTCAGTACTGTTCTTTAAATTCAGTAAGCCTTCACAGCTCTGCTACTCAAATCTGTCATGTTAGTAAGATGAGCATAAATCAAGCCCATACTTGTACACTAGTACCTTGAGGATTATGAACGTTTGTCAGTTTGCAGTGGTGTGGCAAGAATTTATGGAAGATGAGACACATTGCAAGGTACACTTGTCCCAGGATGTTATGTTCACCCCAAACATGGGAATTATCCCTGCAGCATTCTCAAACAGCAGAGAAATTAAGGGCAATAAAAAGAGCTGAAATCCTTTCATTTCAGGACCACACTACCTTAGCAAATGGTTGGTTTGTAGCTGTAGTTAAACAGGACTAGCTGCTAGGAGTCCCAAGGAATGATGTAGAACAGCCAGTAGTTGCTGATTTGCAGAAATGTGCTTTTCCCTTTGCTTGTAGCTGTATCCTGCTGTCTTGATAGTTAGCTTTGTGTATTAATGGAGTATCCTCCTGGTGAAATTTTTATGTAAGCACAAGGTAGCATACAATGTTTGTCTTTCTTGTGTCACCTGTGCATAATTACTTCTAACGTTCTAGTGCTGGAGCAATGCCAGTAAGGCTGCTTTGCAGCCACCATTTTACAAGTGTTTCCTAGTTTAATTATTCAGGTTAATACAGACTTGTTAAATCTATAGACAGTGTGTCAGTGAAAAAATCAGTTTATCTTTTACTTGGAGATGCAGTTGTAGCACACACTGAACCAGTGGGAGAAATTTGTTAGTCCTTGAGTTAACCCTCAATAGGAAAAATGACTGCATTAAGAAGTATCTGGATGTCACTCTTCTGGTTAACCTTCTCAGGTTTGAACTGGATGTTTAGGAATTTGTAAAAACTGGAGTTCAGACTCAGTGTTGTATTTTCTGTAGGAATGTTTTGGCCTTCACATACAAGGCACTAGTCTAGAAGAAGACTTACGACAGAGAAAGCTGCTTGATTTGGAATGCTGTATGAACAGAAAAGAAGCAATAGCTAAAGGTGGTTAGTGGTAGTGCATTAGGCTGGTGGTAGGATACCAGTGATCTGTGACAGCTGGTGTTCTCACACTCTTCATTTCAAGAAAGGATCTTGTACCAGAAAGCAGGATTGTGGTGTTCAAAACTTGCTGCTAATAAGGCATTGGTTTTCCCAGGAGAATTGGTTGGCCTTGAAGACTGAAATAATCAATGTAGAACACTTTGAAAGAGTAGTAGAATTAAAGTTTGAGGTGATGTACTCTGACTAGTAACAGGAATTCTTTTCTGTAAATATCACAAGTTAGAAGTGCCTGAAGATTGAGCAGGCTATGCAGTTTGATGCTTTCATGAAAAGACAGTGCAGTCCTAGATTTTGTCAAGTGTTACATTGCCATGCTAAGATTTAATGTGTGATATTTAGATATGTAGTATGCTGTCTTGTACATGTCCCTGGGGAGACAGCCTCTTGTGTAAACTGTTAGAACTGTGAGCAGCAGCTAAAGAAGAGCTATCAGGAGGTGTAAGGAACAAGCTTTGGAAGAGGAGACCAAATTTGTATTGCTGTGTGTACCCTGACAAGCTCAGGAAGTTGGGGGTTTTTCTGAGGCTTTAAGGTAAAAAAAAGCTGTGGATAACTAAGTTTAAACTGGCTTGGGATATTTTTGAGCTGGAAGTTAGGTTCCAATCAGCAGCAGCAGCTCAATGACTTCTATGGAGATGAAAATACTAATTCACCTTCCTCACAGAAATAATGAGATAGGATTTGTCTTTCAAGACCAAGTTTTGAAGTGTCAGTATTTCATTCATATTATACTTCCTGGCTGACTTCAGGTGTGTAATCGTATTTGACACACTAGTCTTGAATTCATATTCTGTCATTTTTAGGGATTCCATGGAATCACAGAAACATTTAGGTTGGAAAAGACCCTCAGGATCACCAAGTTCAATCAGTTACTCTACAAGGTTCACTCCTAAACCGTATCCCCAAGCACCACATTCAAATGACACAGGCAGGGTTGGTGACTCAACCACCTCCCTGGGCAGCACATTCCAATGCCTGACCACTCTTTCTGTGAAAATTCTTTTCCTAATGTCCAGTCTAAACCTATCGAGTCGCAGCTTGAGGCCATTCCCTCTTGTTCTATCACTAATTACCTGTGAGAAGAGACCAGCACCAGACTCTCTACAGTGTCCTTTCAGGTAGCTGTAGAGAGCAATGAGGTCTCTCCCCTCAGCCTCCTCTTTTTCAAACTAAACAGCCCCAGCTCCTTCAGTTGCTTTTCATTAGATTTATTCTCCAGGCCCTTCACCAGCTTTGTTGCCCTCCTCTGCACTTGCTCCAGCACCTCCACATCTCTTTTGTATTGAGGTGCCCAAAACTGGACACAGTACTTGAGGTGTGGCCTCACCAGAGCTGAGTACAAGGGGACAATCACTTCCCTACTGCTGGACACAGCATTTCTGGTACAAGTCAGGATGCCAGCATTGGGAGGCCTTAATCTGTGTTAGGATGCCATAAGTGTCATATAAAATCTTTCGTTTCAAAAAAATGCAGATGTACCTAAATTCAGCCATCTTGCTGGTTTTGTCCCTGTGATGGGTATGTGCCAGAATTTCTAGGAACCTTTCCAAAGGAAGTCAGTCAGTGTTCTAGTTCGATTCCGAAGTGGGTCTGGTGCCCCCAGACCTGTGGACAAAAGCACTCACTCACACACTCTCCAATAAGCAAAGCATACAGCCTGTCCCTGTATTGAGTCCCAAATACACACCAGCCTGAATGTAATCATGGAAGGGAGGGTCCAGGTGCTACTGCTTTTCCCCATGGTGGCTGCACTGGTTGGAGGTTGATAAGGAGGAGCTCTTCACGGGTGTCCCTGTGGGGGCAGCATAGGCCCTCAATCTTACAGCTGCCTGAGCTCCTGGGGAAAAGTCTCCCCTTTTGTTGTACAGTGGTCCAGCCCCAGTGCCTGCACATTTGGTCAGAACATGCAGGGGGAGATGCCAAACCCACTTCCACGTACATACGAGTGAAGGTTCCTGCACATGCATCTGCTAGGTTTGGGGGGCTGAAGGCGCTGGCAGGGGTCATTACTAAAGTTCCAGCTGGTGTTTTTCCAACCAGCCTTGCTTTCAAGACTGCCTCCTGCCAGTTCCTTATCTCTTGCCTACGCATTTGAAAATATTTGTGGGCCAGCAACAGACCGTTCCCCAATAATGTGTTCTGATACATGGCATGTTAACCTGTCCTCGTACAGTCAAGAGCAATTTAATGGTGGCCTACTTTAGAATTAAAAAATAATCTCAGGTTTATTCTCATCAGTGAGGCAAAAAAAATGAATAATGAATTCAAAAGGATGGAACTTTATTCTGTTCCATTTGTTTACAGTGAGCATTGCAGAGTGGGGAAAGGCCCTGTATGTTCTGCCGAAAGTGAGCTGCAGGAGAAGCTACTGAGCAGTGCTGTTTGTACTAACTTAATGAAGGAAAATAGGATATTAAAAATTGAATCAATATTGTGTTGACAGAGGCCTGTAGATCACACCAGAGTGGTTACAATGGTACTTCCTGCAGGATTCCATGCTTTCTTATCCCTGCTAATGCTGCTCTAAGATAATCCTCTCATTTTTTTATTAAACAGTAGCGAAAGAAGTCAGTAGAGACTTTGAAAGCATTAACTTGTAAACTTAATATATTAAATTTTCCTGATCTTATAATTAGGTTTTCAGTATCCTCTGTCCTATTAACAGATGTTGAAATGTAATTAATTGGGAGGCAGAAATGCTGTCACTACTAAATTAGTTTCTGGCCTTACACATACCTGGCTAATTAGACAAGAATGAATTCTTCTGCCAAAATGGAGCTGAGAACTTGAGTTGTAAGAATCTTGGAGACTTTCAATAATGGCTCAAGCTTTGTGCCATCAAAATTACTTTGCAAAAGAGGATCTTCATTTTACAGATGCTTTTCTAATATTATTTTTCTGGTATAGTGGCATCACTGTAAATTATATGGCTAGAAGTCAAGACCAAGCTGTTTTACTTGTATTAAACAGCCTGACTGTCGTGGATAGGGGGATTAGGGATGGAGGATGGTGATTATTAATTATGACTTATGAAAATATGAATTATGAAAATTGTCATTTATTATTATGAAGAGTATTTGATTAATACTTTATATTGATTCAGATGCACGGTTGTAATAATATAGGCCATAACTGATATAGTATTTACAATTATACCCAATTATAATATTTACAGTCAATTTCTAATTAAGGGAACAAAAGGGTGCAGTTCCGCCGCTTGTCCACTAGATGGAGACTCGACAAGGTTCTTGTGGCTGCTAACTATGCATAGAGATATTTATAATGTTATCATGAGGCAAGTTAAGCTAGAAATATCATGCGGCTACGTGCGGGCGCTTTGAATAGAAGGCTACTGGATGTTATGAAAGATACATTCTGTCTCTCTGTGTAGCGAGGCAAGTTGCTGGGTCACTCTGGCTTGCTGCTTATCTGCCTGGGACTCATATCCGGGCGGCGACCTTTTCTCCCTCCCGGCTCTGTGGGAAGGGGCAAGGTTTGCTTTCTCCTCCCACGGTCTGCAGGAAGGGGCTGGCTTGGTTTTCTTCTCCTACGGTCGCGGGGTTGGAGAGGCTCCCGGAACGGAGGATCGGCTCCGCAGGGCAGGTCTTTCGGGGGTTGGCCCTCACGATCGAGCGGCGGCTCCCAGTAGATGGGTTTCAGTGGGGGGGTGCGGCAAAGCTATGCTTTTCCCCCTCGGCACGGCTCAAAGTGAGCTGACACTGCCAAATATCAGCGACTGCTTTCCATTTAAATTACAATTCGGCACTTGTTGCCTTTGACTTCAACGGAGAGGCTATCTTTTGCTCTCTTTTTCCCTCAGGGAAATCCCGGGTGCTTTGCCCTGGTACGGGCTGCGGAGCGGCTGGAGTGGCTACAGTGGGTGGCTCCTTTTCTCTCCCGCAAATGTCGGGGGCTACGCGAGATGCATTTCTGCTTATTTGGCTGCTTATTGCCGCAGCAGGCTTGTGCTTTGTCCTTCCCCCTTTGGGTTTTAGCTTACCCTCTCTCGGGGCTTTCCTCAGTCCTTTCGACTGGGTTTGATCTCACCCTCTCTCGGGCATATGATGCTGAGATTCTGCTATCAGCGAAGGGGTCTCCTTTGCAGGTTCCTCGAGCGGCTCGGTGGGCTGGCTTCTGTATTCGCAGAGGCTTCCAGTATGCTTGCGTGTGAGAAAGCTTACAGCTTACGCATCGTGAGTTACATAACAAGTGAAAGCAAAAGGAGAGAGCAAAGTAGTAGACAAATGGAGTAATACTTATAGATTCTCGAGCCTGGAGCTAGCCAATGGGCACACTTGCCAACAACCTGCTTCCACCTATAGAAAAGGTGAAGCTAGAATTATGCCCTTAGATGGCAAGAGCATAGGCATCCCATTGAGATGTGTGCCTGCAGTTGTTTACCCCTGAAGAGACAGGCTGGTGCCTGAGCCTTTTGTCCTCCTCTCCTGAAAGGAGGGTGGAAGGGGGGACTTACCAGAACATGTTGGGACAAGTTAGCTGGTATCTGGGGGCATAATTCTGGGCATGTGATGCCTTCACTACACTGATAAATACTGAGCTGAACAACTAATTCAGTATTTATTGTTAGGTTCCTCCAGTGGTGGACTTTCAAATAGTGGCTTTGGTCAGAAGACTGCTCCATCTCAGAAACTGGGAAGTCAGTGGCAGAAATCCACAAAACCACCAACTACTACTTCATGGCAGTCCCAAAGTAAATCCAGCACAGCAGCTAAACCAAATTACACAGTAAGCTTTAGTGTCATTGGAGGACGAGAAGAAAGAGGAGTGAGAACCCCAAGCTTCGGTAAGTTTCCAGAGGGCATTACTTATAATGGCCTGTGTGAAGTTGGTCAGGTGTGCTGTTAGAGGCAAAAACACTTGTATTTTAATCTTTTATCTATGTTTTGGTTGTGTCTGGTAGAAATCAGAAAAGAGCTTGGCAAATCTCTCCTGGTTTTGCAAAGCTACACTAGAATAACATAGAGATGAGTTGACCATGGCTTAAATGTTTGCAAGTTAAAGCCTCAAGGCTATATTGACTCCCACATGGGTACTGGATTACAAAGGTGAATTTGACCCACCCAGGGAGAGGCTGCTTCATGATAATCCACTTGTGATGCACAGGTAAAAGGATGCAACACTTTCTAGATGAACAATAGTATCAAGTATTCAGAAAAGTTGGGTTAAACTTGCTGGAAATTCTTGTGTTTCAAACAGGGGTGGGGATGGGAGCAGCAGGTGGCATTGTTCTTCAAACCATCAACCTTCACATTGTTCTTCAAACCATCAACCCGCATGGGAAATTTTATTTTTTCAGTGTGTTGATATTAGGATTATGCCTCCCTTTAGCTTATAACTGAATAGCAAGTGCTTATGTTCATCTGTGTGTATCTGGCAAATGGTGACAGGATGAGAGACAGTGGGCACAAGCTGTAGCACAGGAAAGCCAAATTGGAGATGAGGAATGAAAGATTTCAGTTAGCATCATGAAATGCTAACCGCGTGCAGGGGATGTTGTTTCCTCATCCTTGCAAACAGATGGGCTTCAGCTGGACAAGGATTTGAGAAATTTTATCTAGCTGTCCCTGTTTTGAGTAAAGATTTGACTTGGTGACTTCCAGAAGCCTCTTCAAAACTCCTTTTTTCCACAGTTCTCTGAAGTTTTTTGGTTCTATAATGACTATTCATGTTGATATTTTACGGCTTTGTTGTCCCACGTAAGTTTCAACATGCTTGAACACTGACTACATACTTCTGACTATTGACTGTGGAGTCACATGGAAAAGCTGCTGCAAAGCTGCTGGAATTACTTTGTAGTTGCAAAATTGAACCATTTCCAAAATCCAATGTTAGATGCATACTTCCTCAAATCTACAGGCAAGAGTTTAGTCACATTTATGCACATGTGATTTTCTGTTCTGCTGGACTGAAAGGTTGCCAGTGATGCCTTTGGTTAGTCTTGTGGAGTTTATCAAGCCACTTAAGGATATTTATATTTAAATGGCATAGAGGTGTGTCTAAGTGTAATGTACTTCCCCTGCTAATGCATTTTTCTGTGTAACTTTTAATTTAACGTTTTTCTCCTTTTACAGGTCAAAAGCCGAAAGTTTCAGAAAATGATTTTGAGGATCTTTTATCTAATCAAGGATTTTCAGCTAAATCTGATAAAAAGGGACCAAAGACCATTGCTGAGATGAGAAAACAAGAAATGTCTAAAGATATGGACCCCTTGAAACTCAAGGTTGGTCTAAAACTGATTCTGATTTATGTGAAAATCTGAGTTTATGGATTAAAAACTGCTGGTAACAGAGCAATAGTATATAATGACTAGCAGAGCAAACTGATAGAGCGGAGGGAAATTTTATCTATATTTATGTTGTATGACTGTAGAAGTTACTTAGGCATGAACAAGATTCAGCAGGCAATAAAGCAGCAGTGACAGTGATATGAAAACTGTATGAATGGAACACAAGTTCCTGTTTTGTTCAGCCTGCTTGGAGGACTTCAAGAACCTATTTTCTTGTCAGAGTCCATTTCTTGAAGCCAGAACTGGGTTTTATTGATGTATTTGGCTGATAACACACAACTACAGTTTAAAAACTGGGCAGTTGAGACTAGCTGTCTTCAGGATGACCACTTAATTGCATTCACTGGTTAACAAGTGCTGCTGCTGTCTTAAGAAATCAGGGGAATATGCAGTTCTGGAGATGAGCTATTGAATAGTCTGTGGGGTGGTCCCTGATCAACTCTCCAGATTTTTTGATAACATTGTGTATTAATATACTTTGTTTTGTAGTCTCTATGGTGTTTTAGAAAAGATTATAAAACAGCTTTGGAGGGATGCTGAAATTAGTTTTCACAAAGTGCCTTACCTGAAGAGAGTGTGCACAGCTATCATGGGTACCTTTTAACACAAATCACCACAAACAGAAACAAATACAGATTTTTATTTACCATGCTTGTTGCTGACAGAAGGCAGGGATTTTCATATTACATAATGCAGTGTTCAGTGAAGATTCTGTAACTGTATTGTTGCTCCTTCAATATTGCTGTTAAAGTCTGTGAAATGGTCCATTAAAGCTGGTTAGAACATCTGAAAGAATGCTTCAGTTTGTGCACCCCTGCACAGTGCTTAAGTAAACATGAACTATTGATACATGTGACCTGAAACTTCTGTGCAAATGAAGTAAAAATTTTATTAAATTAGTGTCATGCCCTGACAGGGTGTTTAATGTAATTGTAACAAATGTTTTTAATTGCTCCTGTCAATTCCCTTAGCATAATTTTACCGGGTTTTGTAATACGCAACTCTCTCACTAATTACTCTTGCAAAGACTGAATTTCTGTAGTGAACTAGTAACAATGAGCTACTCCCTAGTGGCTGCTGAAAAACACCACTTTTGAGTGGCTAATCATACAGGTACTGGGAAGAAGTATGTAGGATCACAGCTGGACTTGGGAGATGAATGCAGCAAGACAGCTGCATTTGGGTCTTAATCTTGTAGTCATGTACAAAGTGAAGGTTAGTTCTCTAGATATTGAGAGAGTGTTCACAGTGCTTCTTTCAGTTGCTGTAAATTCTGTTTTTCCCAGATTCTTGAATGGATTGAAGGAAAGGAGAGAAATATCAGAGCGTTGATATCCACTCTTCATACAGTGCTTTGGGAAGGGGAAAATAAGTGGAAACCAGTCAGCATGGCAGATTTAGTAACTCCTGAACAAGTAAAGAAGTACTATAGGAAAGCAGTGCTTGTAGTTCATCCAGATAAGGTGAGTCTGATCTTCTTTCCCGTAGAACGAATACAAACTACGTTTACCACACCATACTAGTTACTGACAGATGCTGTAGCCTTGCTTCTTGATCAGCATCCTAGATACTCTTCACTTTCCTTCCACTGTCTTGTGAATTTGGTGTCCTACTGCATTCAGGTAGTACAGGATTTTTGTTGTCATCCTGACACAGGGCAAAATTGAAGACATAAACATAAACTAAGGAAAGATTCTGTATGGGTTGTACTGGACACTAAAGACAGTAATACTGAGTTCTGGCTGGCTGCTGGCACGTTTAATGTCAATTAGTGAAATCTGCTTTATTTCTACTAGCTAATTCTTCACATCTTTTAGGACTCAGAGGCTGCCACAGCAAAACAGTGGGGTGGGAAAAACCTGCTGAACCTCATTTACTAAACAACTTCACTAGGAACTGGAAAAAATAAACTTTGCTAAAGTAAATAAATCAGAGGTGAAAAATACTTGTTGAATGTGAAATTCCAGTTGTCTTTTTAAATTATTTCATGCATTCCTTTGCTGCTTAGTCTCCCAGTTGATCAGAGTCATTAGTTTAGGCTTTGTTTTTGATAGAAAGATGAATGTTGGATACACCTGATTTGAATTTCCAAGTTTTCCCTCACTGTTGATTCAGGCAGCAGTAGTTTTAAGTCCCGGGTCTTCTTGTACCAGAACAGAAAAACAAGACATTTATCTTTCTTCTCTTCCTTTCATCCTTTGCTGTTCTTGGCCATGTGGTTTTCTCCACCTTTGTAGTGTGTTTTGGCACTTTCTGTAATCCCTGTAGTGAGTCGGTGTCAGCACATGCAGCTTTTACAGGCATTTTATTCTTTGGTGGGTTTTTTTTTTCCTTGGTGGTTTGTGGTTTTGGTTTTTTATTGGTTGGATGGTTGGTTTTGGTCTGAACTTTGAGTTAAAGCTGTCCCTAAAACAGTCAGTAGAGTACTGAAGGTGGCAAAAGCCAGGTAGCAGAAGGGGAAGGACACTGGAGAGGGTTCTGGAGCTTCCTTCTGAAAGTTGGGAAGTTCCTGTTAAAATTACTCATCTGGAAGAACTTGGATCATTACTAACAGTTAAGGCTGGGTTGACCCAGAGGGAGGACTGCTACGAAACAGGCAGAGAGTCAGGAGCATACTGGCTTTGTTTGCCTGTAGAAGCAAACGCACAGGAAGAACTATGTTTGTTAATACAGATTCTTAACATTGTTCACAATTGGCAACAGACTTTTGCCAGGAAGTCCCTGGAGGAACTTCAAAAGGAGTCATCTTAAATAGTGCTTAAACTTTTTATTCTTGTACTTGCAAAGTCTGTCAGGAGCAATTCCAATATTATAAATTTGATCATTAACTAATACTGACTAAATCTATTTATGAGAAGAATAGTGTAGAAAATGGGTTTTAGCTAAGCTTCAGGTATTGATTATTCGCATTAAATTCAAAGTAATGTAAGAAAACCAAGATTTTGGCTTCCCTTAAAATACTCATGGCAAACTTTGGTTAAGACTGAAGAGAGCCATGTCAGCAAAATTACATTCACACAGCAGTCTAAAATTGTTGAAAAAGAGAGGAAATATCTCACCCTTGTTACATTTTCCAAGTAACGTACTCCCTAATATTGTTATGCTTATAATATGTTCTGTTCTGTTTTCAGGCCACAGGACAACCTTATGAGCAGTATGCCAAAATGATCTTCATGGAATTGAATGATGCATGGTCAGAGTTCGAAAGCCAGGGGTCAAAGTCCCTTTTCTAAAGAATCACCCTTTACAGAACTGCTTCCAGAAACTAGAGCTGAGCGTTGTTGTGACTTCCTTGCACCCATGACTTATGAAGTGCTTTTCCACGATTTCAGTGCAGTTTCTAGTCATGCACTTCAGTGTGGTATCTTGTGAGATGCAGAGTACAAAGCATTACCTAGATGCATTAAGAAAACAGCTGCTCAGTGCTTGAAGAGATCACAGTGTGAAAGATTTCTATCCAGTTTAATAGACCTTTAATCAGGATCCCTGATTTCCAATAATAGTAGTATTAATGACAAATCATTCCAATTTTATTGATCTTTGCTTTACCTTTCCCAATTTGTCTGTTACTTTTAGTAGTTTTGTGATTCAGTTTTGATGTTTGGTGGCTGTCGCCTTATTCAAAGTGCTTTAGTTCCTCAGCAGTGAATTTGCTTGGCTCATCTCAAACATGAAGGTGTATATTTTTCAGCTGTATTTTATGTAATCAATCTGATAATCATTCTGTAAATAATGTTTTCCACCAATACCTATGTTCCATGCAGTAAAGTAACAGTTGTTTACCCAAAATCCCCCAAATGTGGGAAAGTTAGACAAGGTTGTTCTTGATTTTTTTTTTTTTTTTTTTTGGTGTTTGGGGTTTTGGGGTGTTTTGTTTTGGTTTTTTAGATTTCTTTTTTACATATCATGAATCTAGAAACAAACCTTGACTTTGAGGTCTTCATATTCCTGCTGTTTTGTTATTTATTATGAACCTTTGGAAGGCAGTACTCTGACTGGTGTTCATTTTTCTAGATCTTTAAATGGCTTCTTTTGCTTCCAATTTCAGTGGAACATTCCTTCCATTGGACTTCAGATACTCTGATAAAAATAATGTTATTCTGAAACTTGAAGTGTAAGCACAAAACATTTTACTCAGCATCAATTTGAGTAAATACTACATTACTCATGATCATCTGGAAAGCATTTAAAGTGCTTTCACACATTTTGCTGCATGTCTGAACTGTGTTTTTTGAGATGTGCTTGACAGGGTATGTGAAAACATGGGGTGCATTGGCAGACTTGCATTTCTGCTCACCTACCTGCCATGCACTGGCTCATGCAAGATGAGCAGAGACAAAACATGCTATGTTTCCTCATCCCTGTTCAGAAGACAATTCTTCCACTACTGCTGAGCTGAACGCATGCAAATGACCAAGGACTGTTGTACTCCATGGAATAAAAAAAACGCCATTTTCGTATCAGTTTTGAAAATGTTGGAAATTGGTGTTACAGTTTTAAAGCTTTAGGAGCAGTCTCTTGAAACAATACAGTTGGACTTTCAAGGGGATATTTTGATCATTTTGCCATTTTACACGTTTTGCATGCTTAGCTGAGAGGAAAGCAATACCATTATGAGAGGTAACCGATCAGCTGAGCAACATTTGAACAGATAGCATGAGGTTGTAATGCCACCTGAAGAGTGTGTTGGATGAAGATTTTCACTGCCATGCCAGCCTGAGAGTGCATGGGTTAGAGACCTGGAAACACAGGTTGCGATGTACAGTCTCTGAGCTGAGATCTAACACAGTTACTAACCACTGTTAAAAAGGGGATATTTTGTGAATATAGTCACATATATATTCAGCTACTGTGATTTTATTTTTATTTTACTTTGTTCTATTAAGTTGAAAGCCAGGATCAGTTATGGACCAGGAAGGTTATATATTACTCGTAGCTGCAGTTAAATGTATTTCAGTTACTGCTTTGAAGCAGTCTTAAATCTCAGTAGAATTCTTCATAAAACCAGTGAATTGGCTGTCTGATCTGGAGTGAGAGCTAAATCTTTTTTCCTTTGGGACACTTTGTTTTGTTGGAGACCTGCATGGCTTTTCACAGTCCTAGGGCAAATGACACCTAGTTTTAAAGACATACACAGATATATAAAGACTGTGACTGACTGCACTCCTATATACAGCTGAATGATAAAGCATTTCTGGGGGAGCTGCTTTTAGTCAGAACTCCTTTAAAAACTCATGTTCCTTTCAGCAGATACAGGCAACTGAATTTTGAGGGACATGTTTTTAATTGCTCTTTTCTTGCAATGTGTATAAAAATAAAACTGGGAGGCAAATGTGTTCCTGTATCAGTGATGAACATGGTAAACTGAACTTTTGTTTTCTTTGAAAGATAAAGCAGCATGAGGACTACTGCATGTGTTTCATAGTGTAGGGCTTATATAGTATTTTTTTCACAGGAATCTGGTAAGGGGGAATTTAAGGTAAATTTTATACAAACATCTATAGTCTTAATGTAATTTTTAAGGGAGAAGAAAAAGTAGAGAAGTTCTCTTTGAAATATTCTTAAAGCAGTAATAAAAAATGGTTAAAAAAATGTGGGAGTGAGGGCTTTTCCACCTTTTTTGTGTCGTGTACTTTACAGTCAATAGGTTGTCTTCTCTGTGGGATAGGACTGCACTCAAACTATGACACACACATCACTGCAGCTGTATTCTTAATGTCCACAAACTGAAAATCTTTTAGAATAAGCTACAGAAAAATTAAACTAAGACTTGATTAGATGCTGTGAATTCTCTCTGGGCTTAAAATATGTTTTCCATTCATGCTTATTATTCATTGCACAGTTGAATTTTGAAATGTTGAAATGAATAAATCATGCCCTGAAAGCTAAACTTTGTATCTGCTTCTGCTGACTGCAGAGCTTGAGATATTCAGTGTTGCCAATAGGTTGATGATGTGTCTCCCAGACTTCACACATGGCACTCAAAGTTCTATAGTGAAGCATCTCCGTGGCGCTTGCAGCAAATAATGGCATCTTGTGGCCCATATTTGTAGCTTCTTTGACTGTTTATGACAACTAACTATTACCATATGTTCTTACAACCTACCAGCATCCAGTTCTTAATAGTGAATAGCTTGATGTGGTTATTGCAGGAGCAATGAAAAACAATGCAACAAAGATTAAGGGAAGAGTGGAGAAGAACATCCAGACTAACCTACATCTTAAATGTTTTTTAATTTTGTTATCACTTATCTATTCCTTCCTACCTCTGTAAAATCAGATCTAGATAGAATCCGATTTCTAACCTGCTTGTTTTCAGAAATGCTGCTGACTGGCTATAGACAAGTGGCAGTATCAAGTGCTTGTCTTTTTTTTGCAGAAGTTGCTATAAAGCAGGGCTTATCAAAATGGTAGGGCAAGTTTCCATTTGTTATTTTTGAATTAAGTTTCTTATAATATTGTTAGGTGTGGAAAGGCAAAAAACCCTAACTTTTCAAGGGGAGGACTGTGGCAGAGAATTGGTGTTACGAGTGCATGAGGCTAGAACCTGATAAATGATTGACATGTTCTGACCGTGTTGGAGAAAATCAGTTGGAATCTTTAACCTTGCACATATCTGTTTAGTTTTCCCTAGTGCTGTCAGATTTCCTTGAATTTAACAGCAGGAAAGAGAAAGAAAATGAGCAGTTAAGCAATTAACATTCACCTAAAATCATGAGGTTGTGCTCAATATTGTTAGTGGGTAATGATTTCCCAGCATCAAACCTGGTAGAAAAAGCCTGCGTTACCATTTGATTTAAGTTCACATTGTTTGCTAATTGGTGGTACCCATCTCAGGAAGTACAGAATGGAAAACCTGGAGCAGTGCTGAAGTGCATTTCCTTGGAACAGTGGCAGAGTCCTTGGCATTGCACCTGTAAGGGTACCTAGTGCTCATGAAATATGCCTTGTTTACTTCTATTTTCTTGGTAATTTTAGAAAGCTCCTCCGATGTCTTGCCAAGCACAGAGTAAGAGTTAATTCCCGAATGCGGATTATGTCTCAAAGCTGCAGGCACAGGATTGTGACATTACACAAACCAAAGCAGAGGTTGAGCATAACTTTGTCACTATTGGGTTACATCAACCATTCCACCTCCCATGGTCAGCTCAGTCTCCCTGACAGCAGCAGTATGTTTGCATAGTCATTGACCATTGCATTCTCTGCTGCTCACAGGAATATTTCAGCCGTAGCATCAACGTGGAAACCTTGTTGCTCCTTAGTGGTTTCTTAATTGTCTGACAATTGCAATGTAACAACTGCTTTGTAAATAAAGTTCCAGTTGTACAGCTGCCTGTGCTTTGATTTAGTCAACCTATTCTGTCAAGAACTTGCAGGTTCTACAAAAGGTGTAGAAGGAATGTATCATTTCCCCCTTGAGTCTGTCCCTGGTGCAGAGTAGCTTTACCTACTCGATGACCAGTGACTAGGAGCAGAGGGTGACTCAGCTGAGCTGTGCTTCTGATCTTGATGAATCTTGCAATGCTTGCTTGCTCTTTGGGTGAGCTTACTGTAAGCCACAATTTAGACTGCACTGAGTTACAAAATACTCTCCCAAAATTCCATCATTTTTATGAAGGATTCATGGTGTCATAGACGCTTTTATTACCAAAAGAGGATTAAATGGCATTGTGAGAACTTTTAAAACGATTTAGTGGAATGTACTGTATATGTGCAATGTAGACTTGTAGATGCAGTTCTCATCTCTGATAAGGACTTAGTGTGTGCTTTGAGATTTTTATTGTATTTGTGACTGTTCTTTCTATACCTGTGATTTTCCTGGTTGGAGTGTGTGGATGATAGAAGAGATATTCCAAGTCCTATTTTTTTTGCCATTTTTTCAGGAAATGCAATGTACTGAGTAATTTTGCTACTAGTGAAATGAAAATTATATCTGGATATATATAAAGGTAATACAGTCAAATTAAGCCTAGTTTAAAAATAGATTTCATGTTTGACACAATGTTCTTGAACAGATTCTTTTGCTTTGAAGTGTATTACAACTTAACCAGTGATCAATTAAATCAAATGAAATTACTTTGCATGTTTCTTTATTTAGCAAGGGAGAAGTGACCAGAACACCCAAAGCATTTCCACTGCCTTTTTCAGAACAAGTGTTAGAGAAATGGTTCCCATTAGTACATTGAGGTTGACTGAACCTCTTAAAAATCAAGTGACTCTTCAGAAGTGTCACTTCTGTAGTTGGAGCTCCTGCTATGTGCTCTGGTTTGGCAGCTGAATTTCTTAAGCTGCTGCCTGTGAAGGGCTCTTGCACAGGACTTGGTGCAATACAGTGCCATCCTCTGCCCTAAGGGAAGCTCTCACATAGGTGTGTGATAGTAATTGAAGGGATGGAGAGCAATGAGAAGTGGAGAAGGCTGCAGTAGGAGTGAAGAATGAGCAGCCTGTAGAGAGACTGAGTAGAGCATACGGTGATGGACTGCAGATCTAGGGGGTCTGTGAGGGAATGCTGGAGAAGGGGGTCTTGCTTTTGAGACAGGACTAATGGAAGTAAGGAAAGCAGGGTCTTTTATAATTGGTAACAAGTGACTTGGTGACATGTAGGAAAGTTTCTTTTTAAAAAATGAGAGCATAGCAGTGTAGGATTATTGCAGGGGATCCTCGAGGAGAAGGGTGGAAAATGAAGTATATGAGAAAGTTAATGTGCATGATCAAAGGAGGTGCTGGAGCGAGTGCAGAGGAGGACAGCAAAGCTGGTGAAGGGCCTGGAGGATAAATCTTATGAAGAGTGACTGAAGGAGCTGGAGCTGTTTAGTTTGAAAAAGAGGAGGCTGAGGGGAGAGACCTCATTGCTCTCTACAACTACCTGAAAGGACACAGAGAGGCAGGCGCTGGTCTCTTCTCACAAGTCATTAGTGATAGAACAAGAGGGAACAGCCTCAAACTGCACGAGGGTATGTTTAAACTGGACATTAGGAAAAAAATTTTCAGAGAGTGGTCAGGCATTGGAATGGGCTCCCCAGGGAGGTGGTTGAGTCACCAACCCTGGATGTGTTTAAAGGTCATTTGGTTGTGGTGCTTGAGGATATGGTTTAGGGATGAACCTTGCAGAGTAGGGCTAATGGTTGGACTTGATCCCAGGGGTCTTTTCCAACCTGAACGATTCTGTGAGGATGGGCAGAGTAAGCATGGGGCAGGAAAGAGAAGCATTAGCAAGCTGAGAAGTGACCAAAGTGAAGTTTTGTTAGGGAAAGGCCATTGTCACTGTATTTTTTCATATTCTGCTTACTACTTCAGATAGTTTAATGAGTTCATAAATAAAGATAATTGTTCTAGCATTTTCTTGCTGAATGATCTCTCTCCCTGTATCTCATACAGAACCTGTTGCTACTTTCACGGTTAATCTGTTCACTCTTAATGGGCAAAGCTGCTGAAATATTTGATACCTACTTCCAGTCCTTTTCTGCTGCAGCAGAGAAGTATAGTGTTAGCTGTTTGCATCATTCTTTCCCTTATACAAAGTCTCTGGCTACTCTGGCATGTATTCAGAAAGACTCAGTCTTTCAATCCACAGTAAATAGAAATCTTGTGGTGTCAAGCTGGCAAGCATCAGTAAGTAATTATTTAATAATAGAATAATTTAGACTGGAAAAGACCTTTAAGATCATCAAGTCCAGCCATTAACCTAGCACTATCACATCAGTACTAAACAATGTCCCTAAGTGCCGTGTTTACGTGTATTTTAAATACCTCCAGCGACAGTGGCTCAACCACAGGCAGTCTGTTCCAGTGCTTAACAAACTTCTCAGTGAAGAAATCATTCCTAATGTCCAATCTGAACCTCCAGTGGTGCAACTTGAGCTGTCCTCTTGTCCTTGTTACTTGGGAGAACAGGCTGACTATCCACCTTGCTACAACCTCCTTTCAGGTAGCTAGTAGTTGTAGGGAGTAGTAAGGTGTCCCCTCAGGCTTGGTTTCTCCAGACTAAACAATCCCAGTTCCCTCAGCTGCTCCTTTTAAGACTTGTTCTCTAGACCCTTCACCAGCTTTCACTGCCCTTCCCCAGACCTGATCCTGCTCCTTAAAATGTGTGTCTTGCAGTGAGGGCCCCAACACTGAACACAGTATTCAAGGTGCAAAAAATTCTGCTTACCTATACCAGTTAGGCAGATTGTTTTACAAAGAAATAGCGTGGCCTTAATATCAATATCAAGCAGAGCAAACAAAACTGGAAGAGCAAATGGGGAATTAAAAAAAAAAAAAAACAACAAAACAATAGCAGAAACACTGTACAGAAGACAGTGTGTGTTGTGATGTGTAAAGGAGCCTGTAGAAATCTGAGCCAAAGCCTTCCAAGTGTGTACTTTTGACACCTCATCTGAATGCTGGAGTTCTGAATGGGGTATGATTTGCCCTGCTTCAGCACTACCTCTGTTGTGGGAGAGAGAAGATGATTTCTGGTGGGTTTTTACCCTCTGTGATAGAACTGAGCAAAAATTACTGAAGATGGGAAAATGGAACATAGAGGTAGGTAAAGACTTGGGCCAGAAAAATTCCTTTTAGTACAGACTGTAAAGAATTCTTCATTTCTTATAATCCATACAATGGTGGCTGTTCTGCTGGGGGTGGCTTCTGTTCCTAATCAAAGGTCTGGACACACAGGAAATAATGGCTGTGAAGTTCTGTTATGTAATGCAGGTGACAGACCAAGACCCAAGAGTTTAGTAGTTATATTTGTGGGGGTGCCTGGGGTCTCACTTGGCCATTATCAACTTTGTGAACTTTGCTGCTTGCTGCCTTGTGCAGCATGGTTTTGGTAAGCCACAAGATAGCAGAAGCACTCTGCAAGTGGCACTCTGAGGAGATGGGATTATCATTGCATTGCCTCTCTGCCAAACAACATGTAATGTATTCAGCAGACTTCTAATGTGCAAGATGAAACCTAAAGGGACAGCTCATCCAGCTTCCTCAGGAAGCTAATTTAAATGATAAGCCTCTTCAAAGGTTTAAGATTGCAGCTGCTAAATCTGTTTATTTCTCGTGTATGAAACAAACTGAAGTACTTAGCTGTGAATTTTGAGTATCAGTGAAAACCTTGCTGGCTTTGGAAAAGGGAATATTATGTTTGTAGGACAACTTGGAAAGCAGAATAGAAGTGCCTCAGTGCCTCAAAAATTAGGAAGAAATCACATCTGGTTGTACTTCTTGCTTATCACTAACACCACTTAGACCTGGAAATTTATCATCTGCTTCTGTGCCCACCAATGCAGCTGCTTACCCATATGTGCAACGAACGGGCCACTTTCAGACCTCTAGGAGTGTCAGGAAGTACCCGTCCTCCATGGAGAGTTGGGCTGCAATTTTTACCCTCTCCACATGTAGAAAAAGGTGTCTGGGGATTTCCAAGGACTACACAATCTTCCTAGGAGTTCAGGCAAGACTGAGAGTCAGGACTCTTGTGCTCTGCTTTTCCTAATGCAGGCAGCTTTTCTAGTTCAATCTTCGACTTTGTGGGCTCTACAGTAGCTGATAATCGGTCTCCATCCTGACAGGAGAGGAGGATGGGAGATGATGAAGAGGTGCCTGCCCTCTGATGGCAGGCAGTGCTGTGGCCAGCACAGCTCAGCCAGGAGAAGAGGCAGCTGCAGTCCTTGCTGGAGGGGGCAGCAGCTGTGGGGTGAAAAATACCAATCCTTGGTTTTACACCCCTCGGGGTGGGTGGCAGCTGCATCACTCCCTTGAATAACATGCACCTGATTATAATTGGAATTATTTAGTCGGAAGTAATTACATTTCTTTGTTCCAAATGCTATCTGCTGGCAAAAGGACATGTCCATAGCCATTTCACATTTCTATCACCAGGTATTTTAACCAAGCCTGTACCACACTAATAATTTTGCAGGCATTTGTGTATTTTCTATGTGAATGCTGCAAAAGGGGCTGGTTTTGGATGTCTGATTTTATCAAGCTGGTTATGATCAAGGCAGGGTTTACAACTATTTGTAGGGCTGGGACTGAAAGTAGCAGAGGCACCCAGCTCATCTCCACAAGCTCTGTTGGAATGTGCTGTGCAGCTGCTCCCGTTTCAAGCAGGAGCAGTGTTGCCTGTTTCCCTCTCCAAGAGCCCACAGGCTCCACCACTGCTGCTTTTTTAACTGCTATCCCATGATAACAGAAGATCCATTACTTGAAGCAGGAGCAACTGACTGACCTTGCAGTTGTCTTTTTAGAGCTGGAGAAAAGGGGGAGAGATGTTCATCACAGGAGTCTCTGAGCTGGGCTGGGGAATACTACTGAAAACAGCCTAGAAAAGTAAAGGGCTCTGGAGGAAGTAGGTAGATCACAGGGCTGTACCTTGCATGCATCCAGGCTGTGGCGAGAGGATGTGACCTCAGCACAGACACACAAGTGTTGAGAGCGCAGATACTCAGACACAGTTGACTGCAATGGGCGAAGTTAAAAATAGGCTGAGTAGCCAAAGCTTCCTGGCAGTGCAGTCTGCTATACTGTCCCAATATGTACTCCGAGTCCTCAGTAAATGAGGCTGTACTGACTGTTCAGCCCCATCTGCATCAGAGGTACTTGAGCCAACATTGTCTGTTCCTGTGTGGTTGCAAGTGACTCCTTGTCAAGCACTAGTTTTGGGGGTGGCATCCTTGACATACACTCTCATAAGAGAGATTGATGTCTTACTAGTATCTCTATGCCCCACAAAATTTTTCTGGTCAGCATGTTGAATACTTAAACTCAGGAGCTGAATTAAGTTCTGCTGTGGGCCTGTCTAAAGAAAGATGCCAGCAGCTTCAAAGAAAAATTGATCTGTATTTATTTACCTTCTCGTAGGAAGATATCAAATTCAGCCTAAGCAAGGGCAAGTCACAAAAATTTGATAACCAACAGGGCCTTAAAAAGTGAAGTTTGAGGTTTACTTGGGGGAATGGTTGGAAACTGCATCTTTAATATGATCAGGCATCTTATATGGTACTTATACAAGCTTCAGCTTCTGATTCTATTGCTGTCAAGTAGAATGTGTCTCCTTTGATGGATAATCATAAATGCAGGTCTTTAATTTTGGCACTGTGCAAATAGCATTTGAAGATCACTCGGTGCTAGAAGATCAGCATCTGATGGGAGACTAGCATAGGCTGGAAGAACTACTGGTGTAGATCTTGATGGCATTTAATAGTTCTTAGTCTTTTCTGTAGAGAGACTGAAATACAGAACCACAGAATATATCTGTTTGGAAGAGACCTCAAAGATCATCCAGTTCAACCTTTGACCCAGCACTGAAAGGTCAACACTAAACCACGTCCCTAAAGACCAGGTCCACACACTGCTTAAACACATCCAGGGATGGTGACTCCACCATTGTCCTGGGCATATCTTTCCAATGTTTGATAACCCTCTTTGCAAAGAAGTATTTTCTAGCATCCAGCCTGAACCTCTCCTGGTGCAGCTTGAAACCATTTCCTCTATGCAAATTTCTAGCCCGAGTATTTGCTGTCTATGCAGAAACAAACAAAGCAGGATATGGTAAGAGATTATGCATGTATTCAAGATTGTGAAATTAAGATCCAAGTATGCAGAACACTGAGGGACCCTTACATCCCTTAACTGGACAAAGGCTGCATAGTTTTTAATGATTCCCACGGGACATCAACCTGCTGCTCCCTCCGATGTCCTCCTGCCAGACCCAGCCCTGCACTTTCTCTTGGAAGTTGTTAAATTCAGTGTAAGCAAAACCAGACTTCCACCCTTTGCTCAGAAATAGTTTGAATCTTGGGAATAAAAATGTCCTGGAGCCTGTATCGGAGAGCTTGGAAAAGGTGCACATGGCTGTCTACATGAGAGCTGCTCTCAGTCCCCTTATTGAACCCAAAGGTACCCCATTACTTAGAGCCCAAGCCTGAACTTGTCTTGGTTTTATCTTGCTTCTGAGTTGGCTCCTTCAAGGAGGAGAAAAGGAAAAGAGTAAAATGCTTTCCCTGAAAGTACAATGCTTTGCTTCCAGCACCAGCTTCTTTATCACCATCTTGCCTTAGTCCTTTCTGTGAATTGCTCATTGACACCCTAAGTCCTTTCCTAGGAAAAAGGCTCTATTGATAGCAGGCAATTTCTTCCTCTTTCCTCGTTCCTGGGTACATTTAGGATGATCTTTCTGTTTCAACACCAGACTTGCTAATAGGTTGTACTTTCTCCTCTCTCGTGGGTCCACAGGCTCAATTACTCAGGCTTGATGTTTGTTGCAGGGTGCTCCAAATCCCCCCACCTTCCCTCATTATCTATCAGAGGATGTTTGAATGGGGGAAGACAAAAGGTGCAAAATGGCCTTCCCCTGCTCTGGGGACAGCTTATTGTCCCTACCGGGTGGAGGCCCCAGAGGTATTTGCCGGTGTGGGGAGAAGCCCGCTGGGATTTGGAAATGTGATAAGGGGGATATTTCACATTTTGGCCTGGAGAGATTGTCTAGTAATATATAAAAAAGGGTGCGCAGTCGGGGCTCTCAATTTTACGCCGCTCACCCGTGTTTCGGGGGCCGCTCATTTTGGCTTTGCCATTTTGGGCGCTCGTCTCTCGCCGCTCAGCTCTCGCCGCTCTTGCTCGCTTCTCCCCGGGCCGGCCCGCCAGCCGTGGGACCTGCCTGCCACCGCCAGCCTGGGACCGACCCTCCCCGGGAGCCTGCCAGCAAAGGCGTGACCCTGACTGCCTGGGAACGATCCTGCCCGGGAGAGATCCTGCCTGGGACCTACCTGCCGTTTCGCTTCTCCTCGGGACCTGTAAAGCCATGAGCCTCGCCATCCACAGCATTGGATCACAAATCGGCAGTTCCTGGAGCCCGTCAGCAGGGAAAGCGAGCTAGGGATTGTCTCCAAATTCTACACCGATTTTCGTGAGTAAAACCGGCGGCCTCGTATCTCCCTAAGGGTTATTGATCGGCCTTTTGATTTATAATTGGGGTGAAGCTATTTGTGGCTTTGCCTTTTCCAATCTCTGAACTCTCCGAATTGTATTAAAAATTGCCGTAAGCATCCTGGAAGAATTCACGACCGAATAGAACCTGTAAATAATTTTAACAGTTTTGTACATACTTTTGGGGTGGGGTTTATGGGAAAATAAAAATAACTACATTTTTATAATTCCCACCTCGTTAATTTAACTTTAATTTAATGCGATGTTATTCTGTATAGGACGTGATTTCTTAGGAAGGTAGAACCTCATTGCTGCGCAAGCTAAACAAAACCTATGCTAAAGAGTTACTGAAAGCACACCCACAAAAAAAAGATCAGAACCACAGGACAAGAGCACAGGCTCTACATATCTAATATAATTTCATTGCTAGGACAAGTTATACAATAATCTCATGATAAGCAGCAGTTACTGGTGATGCACATGAACTAATTTTGCAGAGATGTCTAAAATTAAAGCCAGGCTTAAGGCCTGCAAGACTTGATGTCTATCTAGTATAGTGATTTAATGCTATAAAGCTCAAGGTCTCTTATGAGCATGGCTGAGCTACAAGGCTACAATTGCCTTGAAAAGCCAGGTCTCTTATTACCTGAAATTTCAGAAATTCTTGTGTGCCAGTGACATATTTGTGGAGAGCAAACACCCATCTTCCCCTGTAAGGATTTTCCAAGAGTTAGAAGGAATGAAGTACTTCAAACTACCTAGAATATCATGAACTTTGCAATGGAAGAACACTTCTACTTATTTAGATATCTTCTAAGTGGTCTCAGGTGTTTTTAGTATGGGTCCTACAAGCCTGTGTGTTTTCTATATTCAGTTGTTCAGCTGACCAGCCTATGGAGCTGCACCTCGGGATGGATGAAGAGCTGACAGAGTTTATGGGTGAGGATTAGAGGGAAGGCAAGGGAAAGAGACATATAGTGGGGCCTGACCACTTGACCAAGTAGATGAGGCCCTTTAACAACAGATAGGAACTGCTTCATGTTCACAGGCCCTGGCTGTAATGGGAGATTTCAATCACCTTGGTATCTGTTGGAAGAACAACACAGCAGGGCACCAGCAATCTAAGAGGTTCCTGGAGTGCATTGATGACAACTTCCTCCTCCAAGTGGTAAAGGAGCCCAGGAGAAAAGATGCTATCACTAATGAGGCTGATGAGTGACATCAAACTCAAGGGCAGCCTTGGCAACAGTGACAATGAAATGACAGAGCAGGACATGGATCTGTTGGAGCAGTTCCAGAGAAAGGCCACGAAGGTGGTCAGAGGGCTGTAGCACCTTGCCTATGGGGACAGTCTGTGACAGTTGGGGCTGTTCAGCCTGGAGAAGAAAAGGTTTCAGGGACATCTTCTAGCAGTACTTGAAGGGGGCTTACAAGAAAGCTAGAGAGGGACTTTTTACAAGGTTTTGTAGCAATAGCACAAGTGGGAATGGCTTTAAGTTGGAAGAGGGTAGATTCAGAGTGGATATTAGGAAGAAGTTCCTTAGAGTGATGGTGGTGAGACACTGAATCAGGTTGCCCAGGAAAGTTGTGAATGGCCCTTCCCTAGAAGTGTTCGAGGCCAAGTTGGATAGGACCTGGTCTAGTGGAAGGTGTCCTTGCCCATGGCAAGGGGGTTGGAACTCAATGATTAAGATCCTTTCCAACACAAGCCATTCTGTGAATCTGTGAACTGTGAGATGACGTTTGCCCTTGTTCCATATGCCCAGTTCTGGATGTTGAAGCCATTCAGATATGTAGCAATGAGTTTGAACAAGAAAGTAAGCTCATGCTCTTGGCAAATATGCTGAGGAAGAAACTTGTTTTCATATATGTGGCTACAGTAGAATTATCAGTCTATCTGCTTATCAGTTTCTCTGCCACTCCAATACTGAAGTAATCTGAAATAGGGGCGATTTTTTCTGGTTTTCTCTCTACAGCATTTTTTGAAAACTGAAGTGATTCCTTCGCATCAAGAATAGCTGCAGCCATACCTCTGCTTAGCTCTTTAACTGCAACTCAGGCTTCCACAGCAAAAGACCAGCCAATGCAGCTGTGTACTTGCAGGTGTGTGTCTTTGGTGATGCATGAGCACCATGCTGCCTGGGCCATGCCCCTGAGCTGGGCCCAGGGGTGGATCTGTGGGAGACTGTTAGCCTTCCTGGAAGAGACGAGTTTCTGTGGCACTGGCAACCTGCTGTCTTCCCAGCAGAAGAATTTAGTAAGAAACTTGTTTATGCTGTGCAGTTCTGCATTTTGCTAAAAAGCAGAACAAATATTGAAATGCTAGGAAGATCCAGCCGAGCTGTCTGAATAACTGCATAATAAAGGAGTGAACTCAGTAGATCAGTTGTTTACACTGGTCCATAACTGATCTCCAGGAATTAACACATTTACTGAGCATCTCTCCTGCTTTCAGATATGCCAATATGGACTTTTCAGTCCTAAGGACACAGTGGATGAGAAGCCACAAGCCATTTCCTTCCTCTTTACTTGCACCGTCATGGTTTGGACAGTGTCCAGGATTGGATTCTGTGCAGTGGGAGCCACTGCTGGCCAGTTGAACCATGAGGCTTAGTGAGAGCAGCTTGCAGCCACACAGCCTGATGCTTGTGGTATGCTGGCTGGCAGAAATACTTCACTCGGCAGAAATGGTTCTGCTCCCACTGCTGCAGACTCAACAATGTAATGTGACAAAGGAGCTGGCTCAGCACTGCCACAGAGGGCTGTTTGCAGAAGCTCGTTCCAGAGCTTACAGAGGCTGCTGCAGGCAGAAGGGCAGCTCTGGAATGCTGCGTACCTGCTGTGGCCTTGAACCTCTGATTTCAGGGTAGACGTTTTGGAAACATGGCATATGACACCTGGGAATCTGCATGCTGCTTCCCAAGGACCCTGCCCTAGATCCATCTGCCTTTAGTGATCTGGGCTGCTGGAATATTCATGCTTTTGTTCTTGTGGCTTCAGGGCAGATCAGGCCTTAGGGTTTCTGGCAAGTCACCTGGTACACTGTCTGTGATGGTGTGAGCCTGAGGCACTGAACAGCCAGCAGTGCAAACACAGGTTTAATAGTTCAGTATCAGAGAAATGATCTGCCCTTCTCCAGTGGCTTATGTCATGGCAAAGCACCCTCTGTGCCATGGGGCAAGAGGAATCGGGTGCCCTCAGCCAGCCCTCTGAAGACATGCTATCTTGTGGCTCCTGCCACCTCCTCCTGCATAAGTCATGTCTTGGAGAGGGAGGTGATCCCTGCCCTTGCTCCTCTTCCTGTCACACCAGCTGCAGAGTGTGGGACATAAAGTCCTTCTCAGGGCCCAAAGTCAGACTTTTAAAATTTTCTACATGACCTTGTGCAACAGGCACGTCTCTGCTAACACAACTGCATGACTGGCTTTGCTGTTCAGCCTGGTCATTCCCCAGCACTGTGGTAGGGCTGTCAGCTGTCAGTTCCCACAGATTTCCCTTTCACTCCCCCTTGTCTGATAACTGCTCTGAGCCTTGAGTCATGGGACCTTTTAAAGATTCTCACCCTCTGCCCAAGAAGCTACCTAGTAGCTGAGCCAGGAATGGTAAGGCCTGCCCATAGCACCTGTCCCATAACAGGTTAAACATACATATTTTGGAGTCCTGCTGCACATCTGGTACAAGGCTTACTGGGTTGCAATGCACATCCTCAGTTGGGAAGGTCTGGGTGGTGGGAATTGGCTGACAGCCTCTCCTTTCTGTCATCTGCACAGCATGATCTGTCTACTCCTTGCTCTGTCCCTGAATTCTGCAGCACACAGAGACTTACTTTGCTAGTGAACAGCCGTGTTAGATATGCAGAGCACACTGCCATATGCATGACCAGTTCACTGCTAGGAAGGCTTTAGTGGCTGTGAAATGAGATAAGGCCTTGTGTTGGTATCAGTGGACAAAAGAATTGTAAGTAAGTGTTCTGCATAACAACAACAACAAAAAAGATGTATTAAGTATGATGTTAGACGGTTCATGAAATAATTAGCGTTTCTAAGTGTGTCCTAATTTCAGATAAAAGTGAAAATACAACAAGATGAACAGAAAATTAAGGGTTATGCTTTTGGAACAAGGCATTTTAATGGAGCCAGATGGGCCCAGATGTTTCCTCCCACTCTGACTGAAATGATCACCTATTCAGAGAGAAATGTTATGGGAGAAACTGTAACAAAGATGCAAAGAGGAAATTTTCTGTGAGCAATGATTACATTAAGAGGACTTCATGCAGCTCTTAATGCTCTAGTGAGGCTAATTGTGTATGAAAATAGGAACATTTGAAGGCTGAGTTAAAGAGGTGCTTGCTGCTGCTCACACTTCAGTTTGCATTTTGATCCAAGAAAGACTTTATAATCTGTCTTCTCTTTTGTTAACTGGCTTTGACTCCAGGTTTCTTTTTGGTTATCTGTTCTCTGTGTTCCTGGTTAATGCAAGCAGGATCTATGTTTCAGTTTTCCTGATGAGTTTGATAACAGCAACTATTTTTCTTCTAATCCATTTTTAGAGGTTCAGTTTAAAGTTGCACCTGAGAGGAATGTTTTTATATTACTGCAACATTTGACATGATGAACCTAACCAGAGGTCTTTGAAGAGTCTCACACTGTAAAGGTCTCCCTTCTTCCCTGTGTGTACATTTGAGGCTGCCAAGGGCATACATATTGCACAGGGAGGTGGGAAGCATGTGTGCACTCATATGCACGTAAGGACACATGAAAAAGTGAAGTTTAAGACTATAACAGTCTAGTAGGTGTTAGCAGGATGTTGAGGACACCAGGTTTAGAATGGCTGTGGGCATGGGGATGCCTGATCCTTAATATCGCAGAGTAGAATTTCTCTCTCAGTGTCTGTGACCTTGATCCTCCACTACTGGGAACTGCTTCCTGCCAGAGGATTTTTCCCAAAGCTAGTGTAATAAAAACCTCAGAGGAGACTTGCTGCTTCCTTCTCCTCCCTGCTTGGTGGGAGCAACACAAGGATTCACATTTGCTTTACAGTTAAACAGGAGACAGCTTCCTAAATCAGGGCTTACCCACATACCTAAAATGCTGTTGCAGAGGAGCAGGCACAAATGCAGTGTCTGTAAGAGATGCTTGAGGTGTGGGAAGCTGCTGCATCTACAAAGAGGTTCTTCTTGTATTCTGTAAATGAGAGCAGAGAAGGACTGACATCATGGAACAACAAACCTCCCTGCAGAGGCTTGCTTGTCTTCAACTTGGCAGCTTTCTTCTGAGCTCCCATTAAGCACTGTGACTAGTTCTAGTACTTTCTCAAGGGATTTGTTTGCTGGTCTTAAGTGGTCTAGAGCTGTACCAATAGCACAATAGTTCCCAAGACAGACAATCTGCCTTGTAGCTCATGTTCATCATATAGGAGAATCTTAAAGCTCTTAGAGAAGTCTTTAGCTCTGCTCTGGATCCCTGTACGTGGATTAATCACTGAGACTTACATCAAGCAGAGATAATATTCAAGTTCAGTTGTTCCAAGCAACACTGTAAGCCAGGCAGCTGTTAAAAAGAAAATCCTTTGAAGGCAGTAACTCCTCACCACCCCATCACACCAGTAGCTTACAAAATCTTCTTTCTACTGTTATGAATAGTCTTTTGTTTTCTCCCTCTTTTCCCTAGATTTCTTGGGCAAAATCACAAAAGTTACAAAAATCATACAAGTTCCTGGCCTGATGTAGGAAGACAGTACCCTACACAACACTGTCTCATGCTGGGTACACCTGCAATGATCACTTGCTGATCACCAAACAGCAGAAGGGAGGTGCAAAGGCTCCTTCTGTGTCCTCAGGCAGTATAGCTGTAGAAAAACACAAACTTGCCTTGAAATATGCCTTAGTAGCTGGTTACCTGCAGCCATCTCTACCACAGGATCTCAGAAGTTGTAGATATAAATCATAGAATCATAGAATCATAGAATCAAGAAGGCTGGAAGAGACCTCAAAGATCATCGAGTCCAACCTGTCACCCTAAACCTCATGACTATCTAAACCATGGCACCAAGTGCCACGTCCAATCCCCTCTTGAACACCTCCAGGGATGGTGACTCCACCACCTCCCTGGGCAGCCCATTCCAATGGCCAACCACTCTCTCTGTGAAGAACTTTCTCCTCACCTCCAGCCTAAACCTCCCCTGGCGCAGCTTGAGACTGTGTCCTCTTGTTCTGGTGCTGGTTGCCTGGGAGAAGAGACCAAACCCCTCCTGGCTACAACCTCCCTTCAGGTAGTTGTAGACAGCAATGAGGTCACCCCTGAGCCTCCTCTTCTCCAGGCTAAACAACTCCAGCTCCCTCAGCCGCTCCTCACAGGGCTTGTGCTCCAGACCCCTCACCAGGTTTGTTGCCCTTCTCTGGACATGTTCATCATCTTACTTAAACTAAGGACCCCGGAACTGGACACAGTACTCAAGGTGCAGCCTAACCAGTGCTGAGTACAGAGGCACAATGACTTCCCTGTTCCTGCTGGTCTATAGCAGTTTAGGCTGGGTGCCCCCTGCCACTGCCACATAAATTACACCTCTGGTGTCCTGGGTGCCCACCCACAGGGGTGGACACAGGAAATGGCGTATTTCTACCCATAAATCCTGTGCCCTATAAGGCCATCTGCAAAGTCATTCTCTTCCTCTTTCTTCTCTCTCTGCTCCCATGGCAGATGCTGTCTCTTATCGGGTAATGCCGGGGGAGTATCCTCAAGGCCTCTTAGGCCTGTCTAGGCCTAATGCCAGGAGGAGAATGGAGGGGGGGGCAGTCCCAGACCTGGCCAGCCTGAGACTTGCCTAGCAGTGGGAGGGGGAAGAAAGAGCCCTGGGGGTTTGGGTAGACCCTCAGGTGGGAGGAAGGGAGGATTGGGAAGCTTTTGGGAATTCTGTGAGGGGTTCTGTATGCTTTAGGATGTTCTTTTCCACTATGCTTTGTAGTTTGTAGTTCTCTGTAGCTTCACCAATTGCTTTTCCATTTAAACTTTCCATCACTCTCCAGTCTGTTTGTGTGAGTCTCATTCTTTTGTCCCTTTCGGGGCAAGAGATGATCTGTCTGGCCTCAAACCAGCACATGGTCACACTACTCCTGATGCAGGCCAGGATGCCATTGGCTCTCTTGGCCACCTGGGCACACTGCTGGCTCATGTTCAGCCTATTGTCAACCAGTACCCCCAGGTCCCTTTCTGTCTGGCTGCTCTCCAGCCACTCTGTCCCCAGCCTGTAGCTCTGCATGGGGTTGTTGTGGCCAACATGTAGAACCTGGCACTCAGATGTGCTAAATCTCATGCCACTGGACTCTGCCCATCTGTCCAGCCTGTCAAGGTCCCTCTGCAGAGCCCTCCTACCCTCTAACAGATCATCACCTGCCCCCAGCTTGGTGTCATCTGCAAACTTGCTAATGATGAACTCAATCCCCTCATCCAGATCATCAATAAAGATATTGAACAGGATGGGGCCCAGCACTGATCCCTGGGGGACACCACTAGTGCCTGGCTGCCAGCTGGCAGTGGCACCATTCACCACCACTCTCTGGGCTCAGCCCTCCAGCCAGTTCCTAACCCAGTGCAGAGTGCTGCTGTCCAAGCCACAGGCTGACAGCTTGGCCAGGAGTTTGCTGTGGGGAACATAGGTGTCAAAGGCCTTGCTGAAGTCCAGGTAGACTACATCCACAGCCTGCCCCACATCCACCAGGCAGGTCACCTGGTCATAGAAGCAGATCAGGTTGGTGAGGCAGGACCTGCCCCTCCTAAATCCATGTTGGCTGGGCCTGATCCCTTGGCCATGCTGTAGGTGCTGTGATTGCACTCAAGATGACCTGCTCCATAGTTTTGCCTGGCACTGAAGTCAGGCTGACAGGTCTGTAATTCCCTGGCTCCTCCTTCCAGCCCTTCTTGTGGATGGGCATCACATTGGCCAGCTTCCAGTCATCAGGCAGCTCACCTGTGAGCCAGGACTGCTGATAAATGATGGAGAGTGGTTTAGCCAGCTCATCTGCCAGCTCCCTCAGCACTCTAGGATGGATCCCATCTGGTCCCATAGATTTGTGGAGATCCAAGTGGCTCAGCAGGTCTCTAACTGCTTTCTCCTGGATTACAGGGGTACTATACTGCTCCCTGTTTCCATCTGCCAGCTCAGGAGGCCAGCTGTCTTGAAGACAACCTACCCTACTGTTGAAAATTGAGGCAAACCTACCAGTCTTTCCTTAAGCACCTGTGCTAAGATGCACAGAGGTGTGTGAACCACAGCTTCTGCATGAAGAGTGCTCCCTGAGTGCACCATGGGATGTGAGAGCATCATTCCCTCAGCTTTAGTAACCCTAGTGCAACATTATTGATGATAGGAACAATTTCCCCCTTGTAATCACATTGCACACTTTCTTTAGTATTGTTGTGGTTTGTTTTTTTTTTTTTTGGGGGGGTGGTGGTGGTTGTTTGTTCTTTTCCCTCTTGGAAATAGAAGGTAGTGAGAAGATGAGATAAAATTAAACAGCAGTGCTGAGGCACAGCGGTTCCTCAGCAGCCTCCCAGAAGCTATCCTAGGAGTGCAAAAGCTGTTCTCCTATTTCTAGTTCATGTTGGTGTTTGAGCATTCATCATATGAAATACTGAAATAACCCTAATCAAACAAAGTGGCTTTCAGCAAAAGAGTCTGCATGACAATGAATTTGGACACAGCATTTTTTCCCTAATCAAGCAATTCAGGTATTTTGATCTCTAGCATTTGCCAGCTCTCACCTGGCAGCTCTCACCCTCAGAGGGATCCTGTAAGCATTTCAGAGAACTCCCTTCAGAGAAAGTCAGTTGCTAAATCAGTCACAGAGATGTATGAATATTTATTCAGCTCTGGCTCTGCACTGTTGAGCATGACAGAGAAGCTCTCAATCATAAACACCCCTCTGCTGTTAAGTTAGCAGGAATGTGTCTTGGACTCGGCGTTGTTCCCAGAAACCCTGGGAAGCACCTTTTCCAGTGCTGGAAATGCCAGCCTCAAGAGCTTGTACCCTGGTCTGCAGAAAGCTACAGCTGTGCCTGTTTGATACAGGGAAGCACCCGTCCTGTCCTTGCTGCTCCCAAGTAGGCAGACAGGTGCAAACTGGTAAAACTTGTTTCTGCTGATACAGCCTGGAGTCCACAATAAAAAGTCCAGCTCAGAGGTGTGTGCTTGGGCTTCAGCTGTAATTCTGCAACCTGGTGTCTAGTGCATGGAGGTTATTGGCTTGAACATGCAGTCACCTTAGCAACGTGCTCCTGAAAATGCTGCCTTCTTCTCACCTTTCCTCCCACATTTCCCTTCACTGTAGAAGATGGGTCATGCTGACCCATGGGCTGTCAGAAAGCCAGGTCCCTGAAGAGTCTCAGCCCCTTGTATTCTTGGGCATCAAATCCACCATCACAGACAGGCCCTCCATGCTGCACAGAAACCAGGCACCTCCAGTGCCCAAGCTCTGACCTGGTACCAAGTTTGACCAGTGAACCATGAGACTGGGTACTAGCAACCCTGTGTCATCTTCCCTGAGGGCTGTCCACACCTTCAGGTCCACCCCTTGAAACCCAGACACAGGCTGAGGTCTCTTACCTCCAAGGGCACTCAAGGGGAAATTTGCTTTAAATGGATAATCAAAGGCAGCTGAGCAGTTAGGATAAGTGGTGTCCTCAAGCAGTGCCTACTTCACACTCTCTGGAACAGTGGGTCAGGAGAAGGAATTGTCAGTGTGTCATCGTTTGGTGCCTGTACACCTTCTATGAATCATGAGGGTGGTGTGCATATGCCCTTCAAAAGGGCCCCTTGCAAGTGAGGGGTTCTGCACTGCCACCCCTGGAGCTGATGAAGCTCCCTCAGACAAACCCCTTTGGAGGCAGCCTGTGTGCCACCTGGCATCCCACCACCGTGGAGACTTCCAGCACCCAGGAGAAAACATGCCATGTCTGAGCACTTCTCCCAGAAACACTTTTAAAAGGGTTTTCCCAAGGAGAAAAACCTCCTGATTCAGGTCATTGATGCTTTCTGTGTTTTGCAAACAACCTTAGTAAGGATGCCACTTGTTTCAGTTGTCATGCAGAAATAAGTCAAATGCATCATGAAAAGTCAGAGGAACCTGTGTCAACCTCTATGCAGCCACCCTCTCCCCTGCCTCCAGACAGATCCTGCTCTAGCAACAACATCCTCTCTTCCTCCTTCTCCCCAGCTTGCTTCAGGTTTGACATCGACTAGATTTGGTAGTTAAGATGTTTTAATGATATGCTAATTGTTCTCTCTTTGCCCTATTTCTACTCTCTCTGGCATCTGGAAAGGTCAGTGATTTAATTCCTAAAGGAACTGAACACGTATTCCTTTGTATCTCAAGAACTGAATAAAAGATAAGTGATTTTTTTGATGCTCTATATTGGGCCCCATCTAAAACTTTGTTAGTCTAGCTCCCCTGGTATATCTGCATTGCATGCACTTTGCAACTCCAGCAAAGAAAGAAGCTCTATCAGCAAAAGTGGTCTTGGTGTACACCATCTGTCTTGTCTGTGGTAACACACCTTTTAAAGAACACTGTTTTGTGAAGACAGAGGATGCAGCATCTATTTGGCAACAGACAAGTGTGCTGAGGGGTAGTCAAGCTGTCCAGGAAGCTGAGTGTGAGAATGAAGACAGAGAGAATGTGGGCATGAGAGCACCTGTGAACAGACCCACAGTTGTACCTTACCCCAGGACTTAGGGGAGCTCTGGCTGCAAGTGAGAATAATTACTGAGTGCTTGGAGGACATATGTGCCTGCCAGGAACTGCCTGCCCCACCTGAAAAATGCCACAAGCTGAAGGCTTCCTGACCTCTTTCTCAAAGGATGAAGGGTCTTTGCCCAAGAGAGTGCAGGGCTGGCTGACAGGACTTTAACTGGAGGTGAACAGGGAGGGGGCTAATAATATCAGGCTTGTCTGTGGCAAGCTGTGGGATGATATATCAGGGTTAGAGGGATGGGGTGCTAGTAAGGTCCTTCACCCTGTTGTCCTGAGGGATGCTGGGGACACTGCAGCACAGTCAAAGTCTTACAGAGATGTGCCAGGTACTCCTGAAGTAGTAGGAGACAATAGGGAAACTTCCATGACACACCTTAAGGGAATTAAGGAGTATTTTTCTAAGAAGGTGACATGGCTGACCGGACAGCTGATGTGTCTCTACACTGTATCATGCATAACAAACAGGAGCTGGAAGCTACCATGCTGCTGGAAAGCTATGACAGAATGGACATTACTGAAAACTGGTTGGATGAATCCTGTGACTGGAGTGTAGCTACCCATGGCTAGAAGCTGTTCAAAAGGCATGGGAGAGGAAGGAGAGGAGGAGGTGTTGCCCTCCATGTTAAGAAATGGATAGAGTGTGATGTCTCTAAATAGCCAGCAGCAAGTATAGAAAGTTTATGGGTAGCTTCAGAGACCAAGGCAACCAGGGGGACCTTGTGGTTGTTGTCTACTTGTGGCTGACTGATCAAGGGGAGCTTACTAATGAAGCCTTCTTACTCCAGCTGCAGGAGACATCTCACAGGATCTCATCCTGGATCTCATCCTGCTGGGAGATTTCAACTACCCCAGCATCTGCTGGAAAAGTAACACAGTGAGCTGTAGGCCATGGAGGAGACTCCTCAAGTGCCTTGATGATAACTTCTTAAGACAGAAATTAGCCCTGTGTGATGCTTTGAAACTGTCTTTTTAATTTTTCCTTGCAAAGTTCAAGACAGAGAAAGTGAAAGAGTGTAAATAAGTCGCTATTGGGTGTAAGAAAGCAAAATAACGATTGTTCTAAACACTTCCATTGGATAGATAGAAATGTTTAAGAACTATTACCCAAAACAAAGTGGGCATTCGGCACATTCTGCGTTCGGCAGTGGGGGCAGTTGCTGGGCTGTCTGGCTGCTGTTTTCTTCTTCTTCTTCTCTTCTAGCTGAAGATAACACACACTGACCTTGGCAGCTAAGTTAACTTTCTGCTCTAGCTAACTCTGCTTTCTGTCCAAGGGGGGTCTGGGGGGGAAGCTCCTGGGAGAGGGAGGCCCCTTTGGGAAGGGTCCCCTTTGGGGGGAAGCAAAGGGAGATTGGTTGTGATTTTCTGTTGATTGTATATATATATTTGTATATTCTGTTGATTGTATATATATATTTGTAAATATTGTGAATTTTGTATATTTGTACATATTTGTTGCATTTGTTGCATAGATTGTAGATTCTGCTTTGTAAATACAGCTTTCATTTGCTTCCAGACTGGGCTAGCCTGGTTATTGTCGGTGGGGGGTGGAATTTCAGCTCACACTGACACACCCTGCCTGAGGGGATGTGATACTGCATCTGACAATCACCAGTGCAGGTGAGCTCATCAGGGATGTCAAGACTGGATGCAGCCTGGGCTGCAGAATTCATGCACTGGTGGAGTTCTGAGCCCTAAGATATACGAGCCAGACAAGGAGCATAGTCAGGACCTTAAATTTTAGGAAAGTGTCCTGGTTTGAGCTTCTAGGGCTAAAGCCCACCAGACAGAATTGCAGGTTACCCCTCTCTTCCCCTCCCTCTCCCCCCATAGGAAAAATATAAGGCAGGGGAAGATGGAAGAGGTAAAAAAACTGACCTGAACCAAATTGGAAGTTAAAAAGTAATTTTAACCACAACAAAAAAAAGGTATTAAGGCAAAAGGGATGCATGTAAGCATCTGGGAAAGGAAATACATACAAAAATATATACAAAACCAGAATCAGCAATGCAGTAGGCCCCACCACATGGCAAAACCACTCCCAGCCCACGAGAAGCTCCCCACCATGCAGCAGAAGTGAAAGCAAGAGAGCTTTCCAGCAGTTCCTGCCTCTTAAATAGAGGGCATGCAGGAAAGGGAAGGGGACAATGTAATTCATGATGTGGTGCCACCCCCTGTGTTGGGTGTTCTATGCACTGGAATTGAATTGCACCCTAAAGTCCAGCAGTTAACCCTTAACCTACAACAGAAAGCAAACTTCCAGCTCTTCGGGGAGTTAATCAATAGGACCCCCTAGGAAATGGTCCTCAGGTTCAAGGGAGCAGAACAGAGCTGGCAGATCTTTAAGGACACTTTCCACAGAACACAAGAGCTCCCAGTCCCCAGGTGTAAGGAATCAGGCAAGTAAGGAAAGAGACCAGTGTGGCTGAGTCAAGACCTGCTGGCCAAACTAAAACACAAGAAGGAAGTTGTTACAGTGGAGAGCTGGAATCCCTCTCCCACACTGACAATAACCAGGCTAACTCAGTCTGGAAGCAAATGAAGCTGTATTTACAGGCAAAACTACAATCTATGATGAAATGCAATGAATATGTACAAATATATACACTATTCACAACATTTACAAATATGTACAATCAACAGAAAACACAACAAAGCCCTCTGGCCCCCCAAAAGGGAGGGGTTGTGCTTCTTCCCCCTGTTTCTTTTTTTCTCTCCCCCCACCCCCTTCCCAGAGCTGGCATGCAAAGGGAAAGAAAAGCCAAGAAGCTGAGAGGTTTGTTAGACTTAGCTTGTCAAGGTCAGTATGTGGGTGTGTGTTATCTTCAGCCAGAGGAGAAAAGAAGCAGGCAGACAAACTAAGAGTGACTGCGAGACTGTACTTTGTTTTGAGTACTGACTCTCAAACATTTCTCTCTCTCCAATGGAAGTGTTTAGAATAATCATTACTTGCTTTCTTACACCCAATAGTGATTTATTTACACTCTTTCACTTTTCTGCTTGAACTTTGTGAGAAGAAATTAAAGACACAGTCTTAAAACTATCACAGAAGTACATAGGCAGCTCAAGCAGGTACAGGTATCTTGGGATACATGTAAAGTGAAGACAAACTTCATGACCACTTGAGAAACTTGAACATACACAAGTCTATGGGACCTGATGAGATACATCCTAGAGTCCTGAGGGATTCAGTCCTGGATGATGTAACTGCCAAGCTACTCTTCATATTTGAAAAGTTCTGGTAGTCAGGTGAAGTCCCTGGTGACTGGAGCAATGGAGACACTGCATCTAATTTTTAGAAAGGGTAGAAATGAGGGCCCTGGGAACTACCAATCTGTCAGCCTCACCTCTGTGCCTGGGAAGATCATGGAACTGATCCTCCTAGAAGATTTGGTAAGGCACATGGTTAGTTTTCATGTGTAAAACAAAGCTGTCTCTTCAGCTGTACCATGATCTGGCTCCTTCCACGGTGCCTGCTCTGAAGGCTAGATGACTGTTATTAACTAGTGGAATCTGCTGCTATTTGGGGCATTTCAGGCATTTAGAGCACCAATCTCATTCCATCCATTGAGGACTTCTTTTTCATTGAGTTTTTATCCAGCTTATTTAGACTGAATAAAAAACTAACACTGCATTAGAGCATCCCAAGATCTGTTCTAACCAGCAGCACATGTAGGGATCAGGCTCAGTGATCCCAGCGTATGCTTGCATCTATCAAAGAATCTGCCTGGATGGTAGCACACAGTTACAAAGACAGGGTTTTCTTAATCAGCAATGACTGTTTACATCCCTGTACTGCTCTGTGTAAAGAAAGGGGGAGAGATATGTTGCTACTAAGAAGTATAAACTTTGAGTGCAGGGCTCTGGGTAAAATTAAGAACCAGTCTCTTTCTTCTTCAATCATTTCTTGCTCTGCAGCTTTGCTTCCTCTTTGAATGTAAATAATTCCATACTGCATCCTACAGAAACAAAGCAGACTTTGGCGTCCTATAGCTCATCACCTCAGAGGCTATCAGGATTTATCTTCTTCAGTGACCCCTAGCTGCTGTAATCTCAAATCCCATAGGCTTTCAAAGCATGGTCTCCAAAGTACTTAAACCTAAAGACAGACTATGTTTTTATGCATGAGTGTGGCCGTGTAAGACAGACAATCAATTGCTTGATGTGGATAAAGCTATTGAACTATTTTTTATGTCTAATTCTCCGGTATGTGCAGAAACTCCCAGTCTCAGATTTGAGAAACAGGCAGTGGCAGTACTTCTACATTGCCTTTTGCCTCAGCAACTGCAAACCTTTGGGGACTTTGCAGTGCACCAGAATGGAGGAGGGAGATTCACACTTCAGCAGTCTTTGATAACCTTTTCTGATGTGTAACCATGGCTTAAATATAGAAGAGATTTGACATGCATTGAAATTGTCAGGTACTGAAGAGTGAAAAATGATAGAAGAGAAAATACGTGTCCCTCTGGATTATCTAACTTTTCATGGTCATGCTTTCAGAATGTCTGATCACCTTGGAACGATGAAACCTTTTTAGCTGCACAGGGTTGTCAAGCCTTCTGCCTACTGATTTCTCAGCAGGTTTGGTGCAATGCCCCTAGCCAAGGCTTTGTAAAGCCTTATATTCCTTCTTCTTCCCCAAGACACAGAGATACATTTGCCAGAGTGGCTCTTCATAACAGCAGCAATAGCAACACGCTGCTTCTGCAGAGAAAGATGCTGATCCATTTCCCAGGTGGAGGAGTTGCACTGTGCTCTAAAACGTTTGCTGGCTCTAATGAAACAGCCTTCTGAGTGGCATGAATTTAACTTTACTGCACAACCTTTCCTGATACTGACACGTTTAATCTTCTGAAGATGAAGCTAGCCAGTTCCCCTTGGCATAAATCAGTGCACATAATGTTGGTTGTATGCTAACAAACTGGAGAGGACAAAACCATTTCCTCTGAATTCTCATGAAAAGACCATCTCTCACAGGGCATAAATCTGTTATACATAATGAAAGAGATTACTGACAAAAACCTGTAAAATGGCTGCAGAAATGCCTTCATAAAGTGCAATAATAATGAACTTGAAAGCATGTTGCTGCAAGAACTTACTGAATGGTGATGGGGGTGAAATGCTGATGCTACTAAGTAAATGCCCAGAGACTGGTCTTGGGGAGTGTGAATCACATGCCAGCTGGTCTATGTCCTTGAAGCAATGCTTCTGCCTAAACACAAACAATGTGAATTTGGAGGTATGAATCACTGAGAAAGAAGCAATGTTCGGGGATTTTTCACCTTATTCCTAACAAATAAAGTGCTGTAGTATTTGCCCACAAAATAGAAAGACAACAGCCATTTCTTAGTTGCTGTTTTGTGATTTGTTAGTGGAATTAACCTTCCTTATTTTGTGCTTGGAGAGTCTCACTTGGTAGTTCAGCATTTTAAAGAAAAGCAGAAAATGCAATTTGTAGGTCTAGCTTTTCTAGACATAAAAATAATGTAACTTGAGGCATGTTAAAGACATTCATGGTGGTAGGGCCAAATGGGCCTAACACAAATCCAGACAAGTCCTGGTATGTCCAGACATGATCCCCCTCTCCGCCTCCCTCCTGCAGGAGTTTGGGGAAATGGGAAAAGGACAGAAGAACAGCCACCAAAAAGTCTGGTAAACAAAGAGGTATGTCCTCCCTTTATGGTCATAGAGCACGTGCACTGGCCATGCTTCTCCTAGACCAGGCCTGTGTCTTTGCTTTTTATGGTCACAGCCTGGCAGAATCCCATTTCATTGGCTAACCGCTGGCTTCAGTTGCCCTGTTGGCCCAAACTGAATCTCAGGCAAGTGATAAATACAGGCCACATTGTATTTGCCTTGCCTAGCCTAAGATCTGGGAGAGAAGTCATGAGTCCTACTTACTGCAAGCCCAAGAAGCCAAGCCTCGCTTGCCTTCCAATTTGGAGTCTGTGCTGTGCCTGAGTTTACCCAGAAAGACGCAAGTGCTGTTCGCAGAAACGCGTCGTAACGCCCAGGAGCAGACAGATATGTCTTGCTGGGCAGAGAGACATATCCTGGGTGAGCCAAGACCCTGGGAACCATCCCCTTGCAGCTACCAATATAAGAGCTGCTTTGCAAAAGCCCAGGACAGCCTGCGGATCCAGGGAAGAAGCTTTGAGTGCCACCCACTATTGTGCTGAAGCCAGCCCAGCCATTGAGACAGCGTGGCATCCCTGCTGGCAACCAGCACCAGTCTCACACAGAATCACACAATCAAGCTGGTTGGAAAAGAACTTTGAGATCATCAATCCAACCTATTACCTAATACCTAACACCTCCCGACAACTAAACCATGGCTCCAAGTGCCACATCCAGTCTTTTTTTTGAACATCTCCAGGGATGGTGACTTCACCACCTCCCAGGGCAGCACATTCCACTGGCAAATTACTCTTTCTGTGAAGAACTTTCTCCTCACCTCGAGCCTAAACTTCCTCTGGCACAGCTTGAGACCGTGTCCTCTTGTTCTGTCACTGGTTGCATGGGAGAAGAGACCAACCCCCTCCTGGCTGCAACCTCCCTTCAGGTAGTTGTAGAAAGCAATAAGGTCTCCTGAGTCTCTCTTTCTCCAGGCTAAACAACCCCAGCTCCCTCAGCCTCTCTTCATAGGGCTTGTGCTTGAGGCCTCTCATCATCCTCGTTGCCCTTCTCTCAACACGTTCAAGTATCTCAATGTCCTTCTTAAACTGAGGAGCCCAGAACTGGACACAGTACTCAAGGTGTGGCCTAACCAGTGCTGAGTACAGGGGCAGAATGACTTCCCTGCTTCTACTGGCCACACTATTTCTGATGCAGGCCAGGATGCCATTGGCTCTCTTGGCCACCTGGGCACACTGCTGCCTCATGTTCAGCTGCTGTCAACCAGTACCCCCAGGTCCCTTTCTGCCTGGCTGCTCTCCAGCCACTCTGACCCCAGCCTGTAGCTCTGCATGGGGTTGTTGTGGTCAAAGTGCAGCACCCAGCACTGGGACTTGTTAAATGCCATCCTGTTGGACTCTGCCCATCTGTCCAGCCTGTCAAGGTCCCTCTGCAGAGCCCTCCTCCCCTCTAACAGATCAACTCCTGCTCCCAACTTGGTGTTTTCTGCAAACTTACTAATGGTGAACTCTCTCTCTTCATCCAAATGATCAATAAAGATATTGAACAGGATGGGGCCCAACACTGATCCCTGGGGGACACCACTAGTTACAGGCTGCCAGCTGGAAGTGGCACCATGCACCACTATTCTCTGGGTCTGGCCCTCCAGCCAGTCTTTTGCTGTGCCAGGTGCATGAGAGTGCCTCAAAAGCCCTAATGGCAGCAGCACCTCCCGTTGCTTGGGTGGAACTCCTTGTGAGTATTTGTTGCCTCCTTTGTTTAAGGGTTCTTGTTGGGTCTCCCCCAGTGGTCAAGCACCATACTGCGCCAGGGGTTCTCTTGCCCAGTTATTTGTCCAGTTTGCTTGAAATTGTTTCAATTGTTATATTGCCTAAATATTGTACATTCCCATTGCAAATATATATTCCAGCCTTACACTGAACCTATTAGTGAATTTTGGGCAATTTTTCATAATAATAAAATAATATTTAATGTTTTAATTAATATCCTATTTGTCATATTAGTTTTTCATAATCATAACAACATTTTAGAGCTTGCACCAAGGACAAGGGCCTGCAGTGACAGCAAGAAGTTACCTTTTGCTCTTTCCTACTGATTTAATACCTTGCACATTCTTTTATGATTAATTGAACTGATTTAGTCATCTACAGTCAGTTACTGAACACTAACTTTCACAGACCTTAAAAGCTATGCTTCTGGAAAAAACAACTGAACCCTATCTACAAAACTACAATTTAATGTAATGTTTTTGCATTTTCTTAGGAAGTGGAAATTTAAGAAGCATTCTGAATAGAAGCATAAGGTGGTTAAGAGGGACTGAAAGAGCATTTAATACACAGCTTAAACATAACACAGTGCTCAGAAATGTATAAGACAATATGTCACACAGGCAGAATGAGCCCACAGAACATGGGTTCTTGATTTCTTCTCAGTACTTGGATGCCGTAGGAAAGACTTGGAGGGATATGAAGTTATACAAAGCTTTTATCCCGAACCCACTGACACACGTCTTTCACATCAAGGCAGCCTTGCCCAGTGACAGCTCTTGCAAAGCCGAGTAGGCACAGCTGGCCAGTAAAAACTGGCAGTAAAAGCACAATCGGACAAACCTAAGTAGGAAAACATGCCTACAAGCGTGGCACAATGCATATGGCCTGTTCTTATCTTGTGTCTTGTTTTCTGCCTGTGAAAATGACCCAGCATGAAAACTGCTCTGGACCCCAACTTTATGGTGCTTCAAGAGTCACATCAACATATACATAGTTATGGGATGATGGATGTAAACAGGTGAGGTGCCACAATGGCATCAAGCTGTTATAGTGCAGCTTTGTCTGGTAATGAAACACAGTGAGCCATGCCTAGAACAGCGACTGATAGGCAATCTGTGGCTGGAGCAGCACTGTACTTGTCAGATTAGGAGAAGTACACTACTCATGCTCCTCACAGGTAAAGCTAAGGAGTTACGTATGCTGAAAAAAAAAAATCTACAACAAACAGGCAGGACATATAGAAACTGCTGAGGTTGAGATGGTAAGTTTTATTTGGAGGAATGATTTTTTTTAATTTTGAGGCTATCTCCCTGTATCAATGCACACAGCAAGACCAGTATCAACTCCTCTTCATTTTGCAGAATGTATTTCATTTCCCTTTTCAGAAAACCAAAGCCTTTTAAAACCATGTTTCTCCTCCATCTGCTATGACCCACTGCTATGTTTCCATACAAATGGAAAGGTTAAAAGGTTACCGCTATTCAGTACTATTTAAGAATCTGCTTGCCAAGCACCAGAAGCAGTCACAGAGTTCTGTTTCCTTCTTTACCTGCCATCCATCCTTTACTACAACTTCACATAAAATCTGTCATCACAGCTCTGGCTTCAAAACTGTTTTAGAGGACGCAGCTCATGGCACTGTTAATTTCAGGAGTGAACACCACCTCTCAGCACAGACATCACAAGCAAAGTGGATGAAGCACAAGTTACCCTTGGAAACCTGAGGGCCTAACACTCCCACCTTTTCTCCAGCATCCCAACTTCGAGATGGAACGACCTCACTTGGCTGTTGCTGGGCCGCCGAAGGCTGCACGGCATGGCAGCTGGCCAGGGCCTCAAGTCCAGAGCACATCGACCGACAGATTCCAACTCTCTGTCTCAGTCCCTGGCCCGACGCAGCCCGCTGATACTACCCCGTAACGCTATGACCCTTCATAGAATCGCCTGGTTGGAAAAAGACCTTAAGATCATCGAGCCCACCCATACAACTTCACTACCCGCTGCAGCAGCTTCCCCGCCGCCGGGGAACGCAAAGCTCCAACTCTGCACAGGCCGCGCCCAGAGGCGGCTCCTAGGAAACTTGAACCCTCCCGCCGGCTTCCCATTTGCGTGTGGGGGGGAGGGGAGGGGTGGGAGGCATTCTACTTCCGGTTCGAGATCGCACCACTCCCGCAGGGGTTGGTTGGCCGCTAGCTAATAGTAAAGCTCGGCGGAGAGGTATGGTGGCCGCTGACTGGTCGGCGGTGGGGGTAGAGGCGGGGGGACGGAGAAGGGGCGGAGCGGAGCGTAGCATTCGGGAGGTCCGACCTGGTGAGCCGGCGAAGAGGGAACCCGGTGGGGGTTTGGCGCCGCCGAAGGGGGATGCGGCTGCGCTCAGGTGTCTTCGCCTCCACCTGCCTCCTGGTGGAGGCTCTGGGGGTTGCGCTGTTCCTCCGTGGCTTCTTCCCGGTTCCTGTCAGGTCCTTGACCCGCAGAGAGGCCCGTGGGGATCCTCCCGCTGAACCGGCCCCGCCCGGCACAGGTAACCCGAGCAGTCCACCCCTCCCCTGGTCGCTAAGGCAGCGCCCCTGCTCCGCGTCCCAGCGCGTGCTGCTCCTGGTCACCGACCCCCGCCTGCGTCCCTAGCAGCAGTCGCCGCGGTAAGCCCCGGCTCGGCTTTGCTGGCCCTGGCTGTTCTCCGCTCTTCGGCGAGAGCCTGGCTAGGTATGGGGCGGAGCGGAGGAACCCCAGTGGGGCTGCTCTCTGGCGGCACACCGTTGCGCCTGTCGCCCTCGGTTTGTATTGGGTCACTTGTGTAGCCAGGTTGCCGAAACAGCAGCCGCTGCAAGCCCAGTGCTACCAGGCTTCTCGGTGCTGAGGACAGTTTTGCGTAGCGCCATCGGGTTTCCAGACCCGTTTCCCAAACAGTTTAGAACTTAACTAATTTTGTATGTTAGTATTGAGCACTGCCAGCAGTGTCTGATCATGGTCGCAGAAAGTATTGGCCGCCACATTATTGGAGGGAGAGCGTTTCTGTCGTTTTATTCCCTTGCCCTGTATCTGAGACAGCCGTCATACACACACTCTTTAATGGTAAGTTGTCTGCATTATATAATGCCTTTTCAGGTATAATACTTCATGCACTTGCTCTGTTAATTTAATGGTTGTGTTGTGCTTGAGAATCATTGTTTCTGTGATTCTCACTATGGTGTGCAAGTGCCTTAATGCCACTTTAATGATACTGGGGTAGTGAGGATGTGAGTTAAGTATTGAGGAAGGCAACCACAGTAATATAAATTCCCTTCACAGTCTGGTCAGATTGCAAAATGCATAATATTACTGTCCATTACTGCTTCTTTGAAATCATGGCCTCTACAGGTCCTGCTGTATTGCTTAGCTGAAATTGTGAAAGATTCAAGCACCACTTTAATGAATATTCAATAGAGGATGTGCTGATACGTAGCTGTCTTGCGTGTCTAGTCACAAGTTGTATTCAAATAATAAGAGGGACATGTATTGGAAGGATTGTTCTTCAGTTTTTGGAGCTTGTGGGGTGAAACTTCAGGTTCAGTGGACAGCTGAATTGAGTAGTATTTTGCTTTACAAAGCTTTTGCTTGAGACATCTACATGGTAGCTTGGTGGAACAGAACTGCAACTGCTGAATTGGATTTTAACTGCTTGTTATTGTTAATTCTGCTGAAGTATGTGACATTACTATGGTGGCACAGGCTTACCTAACTGTGAAAAACAGTGGAGAGAAGAGAAGGTTGTGCGATTTAGAACTATCAGAAATGAATCTGTTAATAGACCTGAGTGGATGACGTCAAATGGCACGTTGCTTTTTTAGCTGGAGATTACCAAGACTGTCAGAAGTGTTTGATATGCTGTTGTGAGTGAAATGTTGCAATGATACTGTCTGGGAGGAGGGAATTGTCAGACAACTGGGTTTTGAAAAGACTAATTTGAGTTGAAGACTCTAAATGTGTGCCAGAGGACTTTATGAACCATTTAAATTTAGGCATGTCATTAATAATCCTAAATATAGGTAGGCAAAAAATGGAGCAACAGTGGAACAATGCATCATTTACCAGGAGTCCTGGTTAGCTGGGGAGGTGCCAGTTGAATGAAGTCTGGCAAATGCCCGTCTACAAGAAGCGCCAGAGGGAGGATCCAGGGAACTACATACCTGTCAGCCTGGCCTCTGTACCGGCGAAGGTCATGGAGCAAATCATCTTCTGTGCTATTATGCAGCGTGCGCAGGGCAACCAGGTGATCAGGTACATCCAGCATGAGTTCATGAGTGGGAGGGCCTGCTTGATGAACCTGATCTCCGTGTATGATAAGGTGACTCAGTGGATGAGGGAAAGGCTGTGGATGTTGTTTACCTGGATTTGACACTGTCTTCCACAGCATCCACCTGGACAAACTGTCTGCTCATGGCTTGGATGAGTGGACACTTCACTGAGTACTAGCTGGATGGGTGGGTCCAAAGAGTGGTGGTGAATGGAGTTAAATCCAGTTGGTGATAAGTCACAGTTGGTGTTCCCCAGGGCTCAGCTTTGGGGCCAGTCTTGTTTAATATCTTTATCAATGATCTGGAGGAGGGAATTGAGTGCTCCCACAGTAAGTTATAGATAACACTAAGCTGGGAGGGAGTGTTGATCTGCTTGAAGGTAGGAAGGCTCTCAAGTGGGACCTGGACTGGCTGGATTGGAAGCTTAACAAGGCTAAGTGACAAGTCCTGCATTTAGGTCACAACAATGCCATGCAGCACTGCAGGCTTGGTGCTGGGTGGCTGGAGAGTGGTTTGGCAGAAAAGGACCTGGGGGTGCTGGTTGACAACTGTCCGAACATGAGCCAGCAGTGTGCCCAGGTGGCCAAGAAGGCCAAGAGCATCCTGGACTGCATCAGAAATAGTGTGGCGAGCAGTATGAGTGAAGTGATTGTTCCCCTGTACTTGTCACTGGTGAGGCCACACCTTGAGTACTTTATTCAGTTTTGGGCCCCTTGCTGGCATCTGTCCAGAGAAGGGCAACGAAGCTGGTGAAGGGTCTGGAGAATAAGTCTTTTGAGGAGCAGCTGAGGGAACTAGGTTTGTTTAGACTGGAGCAGGGGAGGCTGAGCTGATCTTGCTGCTCTACAACTACCTGAAAGGAAGTTGGAGTGAGGTAGGTGTTGGTCCCTTCTCCCTAGTAACAAGTAATAGGATGAGAGGGGGATGAGAAACTTCTTCACTAAAAGGGTCATCAGGCACTGGAGTAGGCTTCTCAGGGAAGAAGCGCGGTTCTGATGCTAAGGGACGTGTTTTAGCACCAGACCTGGGAGAGTTAGATAAGTAACATACATCTTGTTGTGTCTTCTGTTTTGAGGGCCAAAGTGGATATAATAAGTTTTTAACTAAAGTCCTGGAAAAACAATACTATAATTTTAATCACAATTTCTGCCATTTTGCTGTTGACATTTTCTTCTTTTCCCTGCTGTGCACCCCAGTCCTCAGTTTCTTTATCAGGGCAAATTGCTAGCAGTAACAAGTCTGTGAATGACAGTTTATTGATGTTTTTCTATATGCCAAAAAAAATACAGGTTCTGAGGCTGTTTTTTTTATTATCTTGTTAGAGACATCATTATCTATGACCTTTCCAATTACCAACCTGTGTCAGTGTGAACTGAAATTCCCCCCACACCAACACTAACCAGGCTAGCTTAGTCTGGAAGTGAATGAAAGCTGTATTTTACAAGCGAGATCTACAATCTATGATGAAATGCAATGAATATGTACCGATATACAAAATTCACAACATTTTCAAATATATACAATCAACAGAAAAGCACAACCAAGCTCCCTTTGCTTGCCCCCAAAGGGGACCTTTCCCAAGGGGCCTCTCTCCCAGGGGCCTCCCCCCAGGCTCCCCTGGCAGAAAGCAGTTAGTTAGGTAGAAGCAAAGAGGCTGTTAACTTAGCTTGCCAAGGTCAGTGTGTTATCTTCAGCCAGATGAGAAGAAGAAAAAAACAGCCAGACAGCCCAGCAAGTTGCCCCGACTGCAGACTGCCCCACTTCGTTTTGAGTAGTAGTTCTTAAACATTTCTATCTATCCAATGGAAGTGTTTAGAACAATCATTATTTTGCTTTCCTACACCCAATACTGACTTATTTACACTCTTTCGCTTTCTCTGCTTGAACTTTGAGAAGAAAAATTAAAACAGACAGTTTCAAACCATCACACAACCATTTACTCGGAAACACTTTTTACTCTACATGAGTGTAAACCCTGTAACATATGCTGAGAAGTTGATTCACCACAAAGTTGTCTGAGTGGGTATCTGCAAGTAGGATATACTCTGCTTCCATTTTGTTCTTCTGTTGCTTGTGTTTGGTTTGTTTGTTTGGTGATTTTTTTTTGTTTGGTTTGTTGGGGTTTTTTTTGGGGGGGGGGGGAGAGAAGGAGGGGTTGGTGTTTTTTTTTTTTTTTCCTAGTAGAGATATGAGACCTGTAGAGGTTGAGCCAAAACCTGCTGCTGAAAAAGCTAAAAGTCACTGTGTGCACCAAGCACAATGCAAATGAAGAGTTGGGGCAGCTAGTCCATACATGACAAAGAAGGCATGACACTGCCTGCTACATGACACACAGCATCAGTTTGCTGTGCCTGCCCACACAACCTGTTCAGGGGATTCTGAAATTGGATATTGGTTCTGCAACTGCCATCACTTAACTATTGTGGCATACTGTCTTCTACCTACAAGGGTGCAAATGTGCACAAATCTTTTCTGTTCAAATTTGAGTTAAACTCTCTCTTTCTTTGTGATGTTCCTGTTCTTTTATAATGGGATTTGATTGAGAGGCATTGCTTGAGATCTGTTCTGATGTGCAAAATTTGGTACTAGCACAGGTGAATGCTGCATCTTTTTTCTAATGAAAAGTTGTCTTTTGGGGATACGTAGTTTGTCTTTACTGGATTAACCAGAGAGGAGGTGGCACCTAACTCTTCTTATTCCTTTGAACATTCTCCATTTTGTATCTTTTCCTTAGTTCTCCCGGTTTCATGTCTTGCATTCATGTTTTGTTCCTTTCTACATGCTGCATAGGGTTATTTCGTCGTCGTGCTGGTTGGCCTGAAAACTCATCTTCCCCTGATTGTTTCTGATATTTGTTAGTGGTTGCAACTTCTTTCTTATGAATGTAAAGTTAATAGTGAAGTTGGAAGCACTAATTTCTGAAGTGAAGTCGTCCTTTAACTTCTGTCTAGCTGCTGCTAAAAATTGTTAGTGATGTTTATGTATTCTTTTTCTATTGCTTAGGAACAGTTTCTAACTGGACCAAAATTCCACCACCACTTTTCAAAAAAGTTGTCATTGTGCTGATAGATGCTTTGAGAGATGACTTTGTGTTTGGATCCAAAGGTAAACTATTCATGCCATACACTACACAAGTTGTTGAAAAAGGGACATCCTACAGTTTCATTGCTGAAGCAAAGCCACCCACTGTGACTATGCCTCGAATTAAGGTAAGTCTGGGGCTTTTTTCCCAGTTAGAGTTTTTTCAGAAAATTTTGAAGATTGGATTGATGTGATAGAGCCCAAAGGTGCTTTCTGCAGGAAAGGTCAGGTCAGTGATCAAAGGAAGGCAGAGCTAAGAGGAGGAGGTGGCATCTTCCACTTAAGTTACTCTGTCTTGTATTGTTCCCTTATTTGATAGCTCTGTGATAGGAAGGTCTTTATTGAAAGTATGATTTCTCTGTTCTCTGCTTCATTGCTCCTCCACTAGTACTGTTTTCTGAGTACTGGAAAATCTTTTGTTTCAATTAATATCTCTCTTTTCTTGTTTTATGTAGGCTTTGATGACAGGCAGCATACCTGGTTTCATTGATGTAATTGTGAATCTCAATTCCCCGGCTCTTTTGGATGACAATCTGATATGGCAGGCAAAAACAGCTGGGAAAAGAATAATCTTTTATGGTGATGATACTTGGGTTAAATTGTTTCCAAAGCATTTTGTGGAATATGATGGTACAACATCCTTTTTTGTGTCAGATTTTACAGAGGTGAGAGTCTTCATATAATCCCAGGTTAAATAATCTGAGTACAAACACATAGTGGGAACTTTAAAGAATGAATGAGTACAACAGTTCTTGTTCTGAAATGCTAAATTGGCAGTTGAAGAGAAATTGAATTTTTAAGTGTGTTTGGTATTGACAATGTGAAGCTAAGCATTTCAGTCCTTCATACATATGCTGTGGAAAGTGTTTGGCTTTACTAAACATATGGTATTCCCACAAAACTTGTGGTAGGAAGTTAGACCACTGGCTTTGTCTAAAAATTCCACTGTCTGTATTTCCAGTTTGATGTCATTAATATTAGTATGTGCCATCTTTAAAAGGCCCATTAATCTCATTCTCTTAGAGACATACTTTCTATAGTATTGTATCACTTTTGTAGTTACATATGAGCAGTGTTTCAGTATATTATCAAAGAGGAGATTTAGGAAAGAAACAAAACAAATTGTGAACCGTCCTAATCTGGGCATGTTAAAAGAGTAAACGGTTCAGCACTTCTAGTTCGTATTTTGAAACCTTATAATTTGTGAAAACTCAGGCTATCCTCCTGCTGATACTGATGTAAGTGATTTATTACCATGTTTAAAGTTAGATTGGTCTAATGTGAATTGGAAGACATGTAATTAGAGTAACCAGTAAGACTTGCAGAAACTTCAACATGAAGTGGAAAAATGTAAACATGCTGCTGATTCTGCAACTGTATGGCTCTCAAGCTCTTTACACAGTCTTTTTGCTTTCTGAATATAGCCCATTAAAGAGAGAGCTTTTTACGGTGTTTTAGGTAGTTAAGTTATATCCAGAGTCAACATAGTGTTGCATGTGGATTATGTAGGGATTTTTAATATTCAGGGAAAAACATACGCAACTAAAAATAAGTTGTCAGCTCAAGCAGGAGAACATGTGAGTTATGCCCCAAATAACACTTTTCAAATAATTGTTCTTACTTGCTGTGTCATCAGTTCTTTATCTCACAGCAATTACAATATTTTTTGTGTTTGCAGAGTATCAAAAATGGTGTTGAAAGAGCATAGGTGTTTTAATTTTTGCCCTGTGCTTTTAAGCACCAAAGAGAGGCTTTTCCCTGTATGTACTTGTTGTGAAGAGATAGACTAGGAGTGTTAATGTTGAAAGCAACTGAAAATTTCTTTAAATAGTTTTTGAAAAGTATCTATGGAAGCATGGCAACCCATTTTCTCTGCTTATATGGAATCTGATGTTTTGTAAGATAGAAATTTTGACTGCCTGGCACTGAACTAATGAATATGGAATTTTTTTTCTTATTAATAATGTGAATGACTGTAATTCTCACCAGTTTCTATAGAATTCTCATGTACAGTGCAATGTAATGATTGGGAAATTATTTTTATGTTCAGATTGTTTTGCTTTTATATCTGAGGTTGATGATAATGTTACGAGACATTTGGATAGAGTGTTAAAGAGAGAAGACTGGGATGTCCTAATACTACATTACCTGGGCTTGGACCATATTGGACATATGACTGGGCCAAACAGCCCCTTAGTGGGACCAAAACTTCGTGAAATGGATAACATCTTGAAGAAGATTCATATTTCTCTTCTTTCAAAGGTAATACAACTTCTTGGACCAATGTGTGTTACTTAAAATGCTTGCTTGTTTGTAGGTGCTAGCTTATTTATTCCCATACCAAAGTGGGTATTCTTCTGTTCTTTTCCTTCCCTGACCATTCCCCAGTAAACAGTATGGAGTAATATTTTTAAGAGTTTATTGGTTGACCTTAGTAACTTCTGTTAACAGTTTCTTCTGAACAGCTGTGGGAAATAACTTCCTCTTGGTGTGTGGGGAGAGGAATTCCATGCCAAAATTCTTTTCTCTCACTCATGAGTTAAAATGGTGGTTGGTGTCCTTTCTAGTAATGAAATTCAGCAGGAGGAATAATGGGTGTTTATAGCTAATGGCTTTGAGTTCTATGTTTGTGAAGGTATACCTAATTCTTAGATATTGAAAAATTGAAATGGTGATTGTAAACAACGTTTTCCTTTTGCTAAACGTAGCACATAAATCACCAACTCTGAATCAGTTTTTAGATTTGGAAATATAGTGTGCTGGGTTACAGCCATCCTCGATGGGGGCTGAAAGAACCCAGCCCACAGGTGGACAAAAGAAACTTGATCTAGGTGGGCAGAGAGAGACTTGGTTTTCCCTCTCCCAGGAGGAGGAGTCCCCTGGGTCAAAGGTGGTCTATTCCACTCCCCCTTCCTGTCCAACAAGCCTATAAAAAGGGCTCTCTCGGGGCTTCGCCTGTTCCAGAGAGATCCTCTGCTGCTGCTTTCTGCACTGACCACGTGGTCAGGGCCTAACTTTCCAAGCTGCATCCACACTTTCTAAAGAAGTGAATCCAGTTACATCCAGGGAATACAAGGCCACCTAGGCTTGGGTTTGTATATTTTCCTATTTATCCTTATCCCTTACCTTTTGTAAACCCTCCCTGTTATTGCTATATACATATTTTGCTAAAAGTATGCCTCTTTTACTTCCAAACCAATTCCAGACTACTTCTTTCGTGAATTCACCCCTCATTTCCCCTACTCGATTTTGTTTTACCTTATTTTGCCAGGAAAGGGAGGCAGGGCGGAATCTCTATCTGTTACCATTCGGGCTTTTAGACTCCGAGTAGAGCTGAAACCAGCACATCTAGGATGTCACTTACCTAGATAGTCTGGATGTTGCCATACCAAGTCCTAATTCCAAGTGGCCTGAAGCTTCTTTCTTGTTCATTTTTGGCAACGGCAATTCAGAGTAGCTGCTGACTGCGGTGTTGCTGTGAGCATTGTGAATAAACAGAGTGGTCCTGATTCAGCCGGTCCCACCCCGGTGAGCTGAGATAAAAACTGACAGACCAGTCTGTGAGGAGAGACCACGGCCACAAGGTGGCTGTTTTTTAAGGGGTTCAGGAATGGTACAACTCCACTTTCCCACAGCCTACCCCTGTTAAGCTCCCTGTTTTATCACATAATCAGACGGGGGCTTTCCTCCCCGGTTGCCTTGCCCATCCGCTTCAAGGATGCAGCAGTTTGCTGTCTTTTACACCCATCCTTTCTCACACAGTTAGGGGTACAACATCTCTTATCACACTCCAGGGTCCCACACAGACGTGAAGGCCATCTAAACATCCCCTTAGCTAATCCTTGGGTTCCCACAGCTCACAAAATTTCAGTAGCATTTTTAGACAGATGGGTACTATTGTATGAAAAGGGAGGTTAAGTCTTGCTTGTGGAAGTTAATAATCTTGTGAAACTTGGGGTGGTTTTGAGGCAGTTTGTTAGTATGTTTTGCTTTTGACACCTGTATGCAAGTCTTTATCTCAGTTTTATAATACAGAAACAAAAAAACATTTTACCTTTGGATGAGCAGATACTGATAATAACTAGAGATGACAAACAGCTACTTTGTTATGGAATGACAGTATTTTTTTGCTGTCATCTTTGGTCTGTTATCTCAGAATTGTTGGACAGGCCTTGCTTATGCTTCTGGTTTTCTTCAGATAAAGAAAGGCAGCCCTATGATTTTACATCTACTATTAGAAATAGGGTTATATTTTTACTTTAAATTTCTGTTATGTTAGTACTTAAAATATCAATAATTAGACATTTATATTATATACTCAGTGAATCTGGAGAAATGCCACGGGGGAGTACTTCTCTCTTAATGCTACTGCTCCTGGACTTCTGATTTTTTTCTTACAGTATGATGACTTTTATTTAATCCTTCAGTCAGTTACTTGTGACACTGTAAATGAGAGGGTTTTTCAAAGCTTTTTTTGTGAGTTTTGTAATATATTGACGAGTGTGTTAGACACATATGTGCCTTAAGTGCTAAATATTACTGTGTAACAGTTGTAGACATCTCTTGTAATCTGTCTCAGGTGTGAGCCAATTTAAAAAATTGAATTTATTTTGAGAAATACTAGTGTATCAAAATGATACAGATAGTGAAGCATTATATATGTGCATCTTGTTTGTAGAACAACTTAATTTTATTTCTGTGACTTGCAGGAAGAAGCTTCTCTGCCCAATTTGCTAGTTGTTTGTGGGGATCATGGGATGTCTGAAACAGGTAGTCATGGTGGCTCTTCAGAAGGAGAAGTGCACACACCACTACTGTTTATCAGCTCTGCTTTTGAAAAGAGAAGTGGTAAGGATCAAAGAAACTTGGTCTTTTAATGAGCACATTGCCATCTTTAATTTATATTAGCTATAGAATTTTCCTGAGAAGTGCTTTGGTTTGTTCTACAGGTATCTGACAAATCTGTGTGACCTAAAACTCTGTTTTCAACCAGAATTTGCATCTGTCCTACTTGAGTGTTGAGAGCTAACAAGATAGGCTTATACTAAAACCCTATTTGAAGTGAATTTTAAATTCTGTCTTTCTTGGCTGAAGTATTTTCCTGGCCTCCATTTTTCCTTCTCAGACAGCCAGGGTAGAGGAATGAGTGACAGTTCTCATGCTAAGAGTGACAGGAGAGTGGAAAAATTGCTCATGTGAGAAAGTGAGAGAAGAGTGAAAACAGGCCTACTGATTGCTAAGAGTTAATGAAAGAATATGGAGCATGAGCATATTTTACTATATTGCCCAGGCAGTTAGTTTTAAATCATTGATGTGAGTTTAGCTGTTTGTGAAATTCACTTTCTAGTGAACTAGTAAAGCATATGAAGAAATGGCAAAATAACCTTAAACAAAAGACATAAGTGAAATTATTCATGTGTCTAGATGCCTGTGGAACTGAAGGCTAATCCTGATAACTGCAATAAGATAACAGGACCCTGCACAGAACCTGTTAAAAATCAGTGGCTTTGCCTACATGGAGCCATGGATTTCGGCCTCAATGTTCTTAACCTAACCTGGCACAGCCAGGGTAAAATGGTACCCACCTGGCAAAAAGCTGTGGCCTCCATGTGCTCTGCATCCACGAGGGCTGTTGCAGCTTCACAGCCAAAGCTGGAGCTCAGGAACAAGAGGAGAGTTTATCACCTTTGAAAGACAGGGCAGGCCGTAAAGATGGACTATAAAGATGTGGTGAGACACAGTGAGGAGAAAATTACTCTGGCCAAGGCCCAGACTGAACTTAATCTACCTACTGCTGTGAAAGGTAATAAAAAATGTTTCTATAAATACATAAGGAGCAGAAAGAGAGCTGAGGAGAATCTCCATTCTTTAGTGGCTGTGAGAGGAAACAAAATGACAAAGGACGGGGAAAAGGCTGAGGTACTCAGTGCCTTTTTTGTCTTGGTCTTTAGTAGCAGGAGTAGCTGTTCTCTGGGTACACAGCCCCCTGAGATGGTAAATGGGAAGGAGAAGGGAATGAGGCCTCCAGGCTCCAAGGAGAAATGGTTAGGGCCATGCTACACTATTTAGAGACACACAAGTCCAGATGGGGTCCACCCAAGGGTGCTAAAGGAGCTATCAGAAGAGCTTGTCAAGGCGCTCTCCATTAGTTTTTCATCAGTTCTGGCTAACTGGTGATGTCCTGGACGACTGTAAGTTAGCAGATGGGATGCCCATTTATAGGAAGGGCCAGGGAAAGTCATGGAGCAGATGATTTTGAGTGATGCACAAGACAACAAGATGATTGGGCCCAGTCACCATGGGTTTGTGTAGGGCAAGTCTTGCTTGACCAATCTTATCTCCCTTTAAGACAAGGTGACCTTCCTGGACTTTGACACAGCTTCCCACAGCATCCTTCTGGAGCAACTGACTGCTCATGGTGTGGATGGGTGCATGCTTTGTTGGATGGCTGATTGTCTGGGCCCAAAGAGGGTTAGTGAATAGAGTTAACTCCAGTTGGTGGCCAGTTACAACTGGTGTTCTCCAGGCCTGAGTCCTGGGGCCACTTTGTTTAACATCTTTATTAATGATTTGAATGAGGGGCTTGAGTGCACCCTCCCTAAGTCTGCATAGAGCAGCAAGTTGAGTGGACACATTGATCTGCTTGAGGGCAGGAAGGCTCTGCAGAGGGATCTGGACAAGCTGGATAGATGGGTTGAGGCTTACAGTGTGAAATTCAACAAGGTCAAGTGTTGAGTGCTGCACTTGCCCAAAAGAACCCCATGCAATGGTACAGGCTTGGGGCAGAGTGATTGGAAAGGTGCCCAGTGGAGAAGGACCTGGGAGTGTTGATTGATGGCTGGCTGAATATGAGCCATCAGTGTGCTCTGGTCACCAAGAAGGCCAATGGCACCCTGGCTTGCATCAAGAATAGTGTGGACAGCAGGTCTAAGGATATGATTGTCTCCCTGTTTTCAGCACTGGCAAGACTACAGCTTGACTATTGTGTTCAGTTTTGGGCCCCTTGCTACAAGAAGGACATTGAGGTGCTGGAGAGTGTCCAAATATCTAAGCCTTCCACACTGTCTTGGAACAGCTGAGAGAAGTGAGGTTGTTTAACCTTCAGAAGAGGAGTCTGAGGAGAGATCTCATCACCCTCTATAACTATTTTAAAGGAGGTTGGAGTGATGTGGAATCATGTGCTTCTCACATGCAACAAGTGACAGGACAAAGGGAAATGGCCTCAAGCTATTCAAGGGGAGATTCAGGTTGGATATTAGGAAAAATTACTTCACTGGAATGGTTATCAGATGTTGAAACAGGCTGCCAAGGTGCGTGGTGGAGCCACCATGCATGGAGGCATTTAAAAGATGCATGGGTATGGTGTCTAGGGACATGGTTTAATGGTTGTAGCTTAGCAGTAGTGGTGAGGTTGCGAGCTCTGGGTCGGTGGCTGGACATGACATTCTCAAAGCTCTCTTCTAACATTGACAGTTCTGTGATTCTAATTTTGTTTGCCTAGCAACCTGATATTAATTAAATCTTAAGCTGTTGTCAAGTGGGTTCTAGAATGCTGTTAGCATTATTTTAGATTCTTATTCTTCTTTCATGCATTAAATTATTTCCTTGCAGTGCTTTCTATTATTTCCATGCAAAAGTTTTCAAACGCTCTTAGGATGTAGGCTGCAACTTGATACTAAGTTGATCTCCTGGACCATCTCTATTCTTTTGTAATATTTGTGTTTGCAGTAGTTGCTAGTATTGAAGAATGATACTTGCTAAGAATTGATTACATTTCAGTTTTGGAACAGTAGAGGACAGCAGCTTAATGTTTATAAATATGTGAAGGGTGAGTGTCAGGGAGATGGAGCCAGGCTTTGTCTGTCCAGTTACAGCACAAGTGGTGATGGGTGTAAGCTGGAGCATAGGATCTTCCCTGTCAACATAGGGAAAAACTTTCTCACTGTGAGGGTGACAAAACACTGGAACAGGCTGCCCAGTGAGGTTGTGGAATCTCCTTCTCTGGAGACGTTCAAAACCCACCTGGATGTGTTCCTGTGTGACCTACTCTAGGTGATTCTGCTCTGGTTGGGGGGGTTGGACTAGATGATCTTTAGAGGTCCCTTCCAACCCATAACATTCTGTAATTCTGCATGATTATGTGGAAAAGATCACTCATCTCTCTGTAGATCACTTTAATACCTGATCTAACACCAATGAAAAAAATTTGTATTTTTAAAGATGCCAGCTGTCTTTGGAGAAATAGAACAGGCCTGTTACTCAAATTCTTTTTCTTCTTTTTTTTTTTTCGTTTTCCTTTGTCGATTCTAGGTCCTCCGCTGCAACCTGAAGTTGTGCAACAAACTGATGTAGCTAGCACACTGGCCATAGGTCTTGGTCTACCAATTTCAAGAAACAGTGTTGGGAACCTTATATTGCCAATTGTGGGAGGCAAGACAATGAGAGAACAGCTACGATTTGTGCACTTGAATGGGTTCCAGCTTAGCAGACTGCTGCAAGAGAATACACTTGCATATGAAAAAGGTAAATCAGTTAATATTAAAAGGTCATATATACAAAAGGAGATTGTTTATAATATGGTTTGGGCTTTTGCATTCAGGAATATAACACAGCAATGCGAATTAGCCATCCAGTTGAGAGCAGTGTTTAGAGAAGTGATACTGAGTTCAGTCTTGGCTGCAGCATAATCTGACCCACTGCCTCTGAATAAGGCTTTTTTTTAATGACTAGTATTACTCCTAGTGGGCAAAAGGGCAGAAATAATGGTGAAATAGTAAGATTAAAGTCAACTTGACAGGTTTCTTTGAAAGGCACCTGAAAGTGGTATGAGGAAGCATGCTTGGGAGGAAGTTGGATGTTGCTATTAAACTGAATGTCTATGTTTTGTTCTGGAACTGATCTTGAATAGGTGCATGTGTTGTTTGAAATAATGTGATTGTAACAGGCAGATTTATATATTAAAGCTGGAGAAGTCGCTTTCTACATTATTCTTTTTTTTTTCAAGTGCTAACATTTGAGGGAGGCTGAGGCAGGAACTGCTAATGTAGTAACTACACAAGTAAACTATTTCCATTGCTTTGGGAAACCTGCAGCTAGGCAAGCTTTCTTTGGATTCTGCCTCCAGTTTAACTTGTCTTGTAAGTATCTTGCAAAATACTTGCAAGGAATTACTTGAAAATGTTACCCACAGGTTTCCAAAATGTTTCTCCAAAATCCCAGAGTTGGTGACCTTTCTCATTTTATACTTACTATGTACAAAAGTACCATTAAGCAGAAACATTGGAGCTGTCGAGGGGAATTTGGTAACCATGGTGCTTTGTTCCTTTCTGCAGGCTGTTTAAATAATTCATGTGGTATATATCAATGATATAAATGTGGGTTTGACTGAAACAGTCATCTTACATAGTGTGGACAGAATGGGTTTGGTGGGCAGTAGCATAGCAAGAGGCAGATGAGCATGAAATAAAAATGCTGAAAAGAATGAAAAAGGAGAACAGGAGCAGAAGATGTGGAGAGAATTTATTTTGATATCAAAATTTAGAGTGAACTCATGTCAGTGTTCTTTCTAATGAAGTAGTGTCATGTCAAATCTCAGTTTGATTAAAGCTCATTTTAGGTGGGTCCTTTCTGTATATCTGAAGTTCCTCAAAAATATGAATAGTAAACTTTCATTTCACATATTCTTAAAGTGAATTCTGGAATATTCTGGAAGAGGAGCTTTCTAGGGAATTCACTGTTCAAAAAACTGCAGTAGAGAAATTAAAGTCTCCATGCATGTTGGCAGCTGTCTCAATACACAAGTGTTTGCTGCTGGCAGAATTTTACTTTCTAGCAGATACCCGTAAGCCTCCTGCATAGCAAGATGAGCGTGCTTTGGAGTCTGTTAGAAGTTTTGGAGACAAGGCTGGACCTTCTGAGTTAAAAATTCCTTTCTAAAATTCTCACTTTGAATTCAGCCTGTAGAGGATCACAAAATGCCTTGTAGTGATAAGAGACTTAGAAACAGTAAGCATGGTTCTTTTGTAAGTGCAAGAATTTTGAATAGAAATACTTCATTCATATTCATTCACTTGAAATAAAATTAAAAATGTTTCTGGATTTCATAATGTACTTTTGCTGAAAAGGCTTGCTCTTTGGAATATGGTGGTGTTTCTCCAAGACAGGTAGCACTGTTCATCAGATAGTTTTACTTAAGAGTAAAAACAAGCTGTAACTTGCCTTCATGACACCAAACTTACATCAGTCATTGCTTTAACCCTTGTTGTTTGAAACTGTACAGCAAATATTTTGCCCTGCTTTTGGCTAAGAAGGTAAGGATTACAAGGTGGGGAGATAACGATAGGTTTGTTATATAAAAACTTTCAAATTGTCCTTTTTGCCTGTAAGTTGTCATTAACTTTCAAGTGACGTCACAGGGAAATATTAAGGGTTACTAATACGGAGTGAAATTGAAAATTTATTTCTTGCAAAAAATAGAGAGGTATGTGAATATTCACATGTAGCACAATGCCCAGTGAGAGGCAAATTTCTGAAAGTTATGGTCTTAATTTCCTTGTATTGGCAACTGAATTGATATTGTGATTGCGTGACCAATATTTTAAATATCAAATGGCACATGGAACTATGGAGTGATGCACCTATAAAATGAAGAAGGAAAATGTGTTATAAATACTTTCAGAAATAACACCATTTTCCACAGTCATAATAAAACATAGAAACTGACCTAATTGTTCTCTTTTAAATAAATGCTCTTGGAATTAAACTACCTGAAGTGAAAAGAATGCTCTTCAGGTACACATAGGGCCCACAATAATAATTTTGGCAGAAACATTTTTTTTTTTTTAACTTTATGCTTGTAGTGAATGTTCATGTGTGAAGAAAATTAATACTCTTCTGATTTTACCTACTGAATCCCATTATTGTCACTGCTGAACGTGTCTTTTGGGGAAGTAAAAAGTCCATCAAGACTCAGCTTTTTTGTGCTTCAGCTTTTTGTGTAGCTATTTATTAGTGGGAAAGTTGATGATGAAAATAAGTAGTGACTGATGGGAAAATAAAATATGGAGTATTTTCATGTGCCCTTTGAAACAGCTGAATCATTTGTCTGTCTATAACTGGCCCTTTGCTATGAACCAGAACAGTTGATGTGAAGTAAAGATTATATGGAACCAGCAAGGGGCAAAACATGGAGGAGAAAAGGCACTGCTGCTGTTCTTGTAAATGCCTTCTAGAATGTAGGATGTGTCTGTATGCCTCTTTCTTGTGTCTCTTGTTGTTCTCACTCAAGCTTTAGAAATAAATTTAGAGAGAACCAAGCAATGCAGATGTGATTCTGCAGTATAAGAGAGAAAGAAAAGAAACTGTAATGTCTCTGTAGCTGTGTTAAAAAGCGTGCTCACTTTAAAACCTGAAGCCACAGAATTCAATGGTTGATTTAAAATTATTTTCTTCCGGGACATATTCCAATGCTAGTTTTGTCTTCATCTCCAAATCTGATAGCAGAACACAGTCTTCATATGTGTCTGTCATCAGTGTTCATCCAAAGTTCCATATTTATCAGAAGATTTAATCAAACAGAGGTCAGCCATTTGTTCATTTCCTACTTGGCTTGTAGAATATGGCCTGGATAATGAATGCCTCCAGTAGAAAACTTGAGTTTTTATCAGAATTTAAAATATTTAAATAAGCTTGTCCTGGAAACCTTTTTAAGAGTAAATGGATGTTTAAATACATTTCTTACTTCAAGAGGTCTTGGCATTTTGTCAGGATAGGGATTAATTGCTTTTATTCTGAGTAACTGGCTCATTATGGTCTTGCTGCAGGAAGACAGTGTAACTTTCTAGGTGTGAAAAATGTTTCAACTCTGACAGCAGTTTTTTCTTTATATATACTATACAAGCAAATATAAAAATATAATCACTTCCCTAATTAATCCTCCTTTGTTCATGGATCCTCTTACCTCTTTCTTCCCTCTCCTTAGATCCTGGATATGAACGTTTTAAAATAGCAGAGAAGTCTCATGGTAATTGGATCAAACTGTATTTAGAGGGGAATAATTCAGAAATACTCCTAAATCTTGGCAAAAAGGTCCTGAAGCAGTATTTGGAGGCCCTGAAGATGCTGAGTTCTTCACTAAGCAAACAGGTGGCACAATATGACATGTATTCGATGACGGTGGGGACTGTGATCACTATGGAGGTACGAAAATACATCTTAATGTGGAAAAAATAAATGCACAAACATAAAATTTTCTGGCTTTCACTTTGTAAGTGTATCCTCTTACTGGTCTTTATAATTACTGAGTATGAACTCTTAGAGTTGTCTGACTTTCTGTTTGGATGAGATTAATACTCTTTAAAGTATGGCTTGGCCTCTAAATTATTCAAGACAGCTTTTGATATAAGCTACTTGTGGTATAATTAGTTACATTAAATGCATGGATGTGCTATGACTTAAATTACTCTCATGTTACTTAGCCTTCTACTTGAGTAGCCTTACTGCATTAATAAAATAAAATACATTCTGAAAAAAGTCTAGTTCTTCTCCACAAAGCTGCTTTCCAGCAGGTCAAGATTCTACTTGTTCCTTTTTGTTTAACAGTGAGTGTAGCTGCTCAGAACAGGCAATGCCTTGTGTGGGCAATTTTCACCATTCTAAGAACTGTTCTTTGTGCTGATAGATGTAGAGCCCTGAAATAAATACTTGCTGTAAGGTGCAGGGTTATAACTTCATATCTCATGTGGGAATACAGATAAGATGTACTGTGTCTGAAATTTTAAGTGGTTCTCTGCAGTTGGTATTTTGGATAAATCTCAAATGTCAGAAATAGTTTCTGTGGTAATACTTTGAGAACCATGCTGAAGGGATACCATATTTGGACACTGAATTTCTAATGTACAGAAGCTTTCTCTGACCTTTTAAATGATAAGGGTCAACTTTTGTAAGAAAACACATTGTTTCCTAGGATGAAAATCACAAAATAGTAGTTTTTTGAAAGGATGTCTGGAGATTATCTAGTCCAAGCCTTCTGCTAAAGCAGGTATCAGAGAAAGGTCTGGGTTGGAAGGGACCTCCAAAGGTCATTTAGTCTAACCCCCTCTGCAGTAAGCAGGGGCATCCTCATCTAGATCAGGTTGCTCAGAGCCCTATCAAGCCTCACCGTGAGTATCTCCAGGACTGGGGCCTCAACTACCTCCCTGGGTAATAACCTAGATCAGATTGCACAGAAATGCATCCAGGTGGGTTTTGAAAGACTGCAGAGAAGACGACTCCACAGCCTCTCTGGGCAGCCTCTTCCAGTGCTCTGTCACCCTTACAGTAAGGAAGTTTTTCATTAAGTTCAAGTGAAGCCCTTTGTTGTTATAGTTTGTACCCTTGTCCTGTCACCGGATGCTACTGAAATATCCCAGCCCCATCCTCATGACCTCCATCCTTTAAATATTTATAAGCAATCATAAGATCCCCTCTCAGTCTTCTCTTTTCTATTCTAAACAGCTCCAGGTCTCATAGTATTTCCTAGCAAGAGAGATGATTCAGTCCACTAATCATGTTTGTAGCCTTCTTTTGAACTGTGAGGCCCAGAGGGGGTTAAGAACCTCCCTCCACCTGCTAGCTACACTCCTTAATGTACTCCAAGATACCACTGTCCTTCTTAGCCACAAGAGCAATTACTGGCTCATGATTAACTTCTTGTCCACCCCTGACTCCCAAGTTCTTCTCCACAAAGCTGCTTTCCAACAGGTCAACCCCTAACCTGCAGTACACGGGGTTTTCCTCCCCAGGTGCAGTACTTTACTCTTGCTCATGTTGAACTTCGTGATGTTCCCCTCTGCCCAACTCTCCAGCCTCTACAGGCCTTGATGAGCAGCAGCACATCCTTCTGCTGTGTCAGCCACTCCTCTCACGTTTGTATCATCAGCAAACTCGCAAGGAGTACACTGTATCCCTTCTTCTAGGTCTTTGATGAAGATGTTGAACAAGACTCTGTCAGCATTCATGGGTGCATCCCATCCAAAGCCCATGGATTTGTGGGTGTGCAGCTTGTCTAGATGATCTCTAACCCAGTTCTCCTTGACCAAAGGAGATTTTTCCTTTCTCTCATACTACCAGGGACTGGCATTCTTGAGACCTGGCCTTAGTAGTAAAAACTGAAACAAAGAAGGCATTCAGTAGCTCCAACTTCTGTCTGTCTTCCATCACCAGGACACCCACCTCATTCAGCGGCGGATCCATGTTTTGCCTGCTCTTCCTTTTCCTACTGATGTACTTGAAGAAGCCCTTCTTCTTGTTCTTGACATCCTTTGCCAGATGTAATTTCAAGCAGTCCTTAGCCTTCCTTGTTGCATCCTTGCATATTCTGGCAGAGGTCCTATATTCCTCCTAATTAGTCAGTCCCTTTTCCCACATTCTGTTAACTTCCTTCTTGCATTTGAGCTTTTCCAGAAGCTCAGTTCTTGTCCATGCAGATCTCCCACCTCCTTTGCTTGATTTCTTACTCATAGGGATGCACCAATCTTCAGCTTGGAAGAAGTGGTGCTTGAATATTAACCAGCTCTGCTGGGTTCCCCTATCTTCTTGAGTCCTGACTCATGGGATTCCTCAAGAAGGTTTTGGAAGGGGCTGAAGTTCAGGGCTGTAATACTAATTATTACATGCTACTAACTAACGAAAATTTTGTTTGTGAAAAGCTTGCTCAGCATTACTGTGAAACAGTTGACACTGTTCTGGGAGTTTCTTCTTTCCTGGCCTTGCTTTCCAAAACCTGTTTGGTTTGGTATGAATTTTCTACCCCCACTACATAAATAAGGCTAGGGAACATCACATGTGGCTTCAAACTACACCATGTGATAAATTCCATTTATACTGTTGTCAAATGAGGATGGTACCTCTGGGGACATGAATTGAACAGTGCATTCGCTCAAAACAGTTTAGTTTTGTAGATAATCACAAGCTGAGAATTTTCCTGTTGTTTTTTGTTCCAAGGGTTGTGTTAAAAGGTAAGACCTAAGCCAGTGTAATACTTCTGAAACTGTTTTTGTGACCATATTGGTCACAAAAACAGTTCACATAGTTTAGTTCTACTAAACTATGTGAAGTAGAACATGAAGATGAAAGGCTGCAACTGCAACGTACTGGGTCTTATGGTCTACTTTACTATACCTTCACTGTGCTGTGGGGGGAAAAATTTTAGGCAGAGGTCTTCACAAGTGATAATGAAAGATTGCAGCTTGGCAATGATCTGGTATAGTTGTTTCTATCTTGACTTGGTTTAACCTTGCCCTTGCACAAGCTAGTTGAACTCAGTCTAGTCCTAGCTACATATATGCCCCTTGCAAAGCATTTTAGCATGTGGCTGCATTTTCCCTTTACTTGTAAAGGTTTGTACATGGGTGGCAGAAATTACTCATCTCCACTGCTACAGTTAACCTGAGAGGATATTTGAAGTTCTACCTGGTCTGTGTGCAGGTTAGGGGGAAAAAAAATTAACCCAATAAATTAAGTCAAGATGAGAAGAGGTACAAACAATAAATATGGGGATAATCCATACATTTGAAATGCAGTTTACACTTGTGTGATGCTGTGAGAACTTTCCCTAATCTGTGAAGCTATTTAACTCAGGAGGATCTGTGTATATATATCTCACATATTGTGAGATAAATTGTGTTTGGCAGAGTGTGTCTGTAACTTCAGACATTTCCAGAGACAAATAGTGGGTCAAATTAGTTCACTTAGGAACTGTTTTTGTACTGGGGGTTAAAGCGCTTGCACAGAATGAATACCATGTATGTGATCAGGTACCGGAGGTGAGAACGTGTTTAATAATTTATTAAATTCTGGTAACCTATTTTTCCAAGCTCTTAATAAATGCAAACACAATATTTGATTCTCTCATAGATGTGGTAATATCTTACTAGAACCAAAAAGTCCAGCATACTCTTCACAGTTTTGCTTCTTCTTTTTTTCGCCGTGTTGGTTGTTGTTTTGTACTTATTTATTTATTGTTATGAAGTGTATGACATAGATGACAACAATATGACTTTTTGTTTAAATTTGTAGTGTTTTATCTAACACTAGTTCTTTAAATATTCATTCTCTCTGTTTTTCTAGGTTCTGCTGCTGCTTTTGCTCAGTGTGTCAAAAGCCCTGAGCAGCCGGGCAGAATTTGAAGTGCCGCTCTCTCCTCCACTATTCTCTCTGCTGTTCTACTTGATCTGTCTAATGCTGGGTGCAGTTCATGTCATTGTGTGCACATCAGCAGAAAGTTTATGCTATTTCTGCAGTATGCCCTGGTTAACAGCAGTTGGAGTGATGATGCTGATTTCTGTGCTCATGTGTGGTATTTTATCTGCTGTGGCAAAGATCTGTGGGAATTCCAGACTTCCACTGAAGGTGAGAGCATGAGTTACGGTTCAAAATATTTTACTCTTTATGGTATACTTTCAGATAAAGTTTTATAAAACCTTTCTATTTGTGCACTTAAAGAAATCGTTATTTGTAATTTAAAATTATTCCTGAACATAGTGTGTTCACTGTGACACGATGCTAATTGCTATAATGAAGATCATAAAGTGCTTATTTTCACGTTATGATATGTTCTAATTTGTGTAGGTTTTATATATAGTAGATTTTATGAGATTAGAAACAGGTATACTGTGTGCAGATTTTATGCTACACAGTAATGTTTCACAACTGCAATTAAAGGAAGTTATATGTTATTTTGCAGCAATATGCACTGATGATGATCTGTCCTTTCCAAGTACCTCCAACATTAATACATTTAAGACTAACAAGAAAATACTTTGTCAGTACCCTTTATTCTGGTATTCCTAATACTTTTTTCTTTTTTTTTTTAATAGTGTTGAAGCTGTAACAGAGGGAGAAAGATTAATCTGTCTCTTCTACTTTTTAAGTCACACTTTTAAAATTTTTTACATTTAATAAATTGAGTTTGTTACAGTCTTTGTAATACTGAGAAATGTTTTCAGTCATGTGAGTAGTTACCTTCTGTAGAGTACTTTCTGACTTTTATTGTTGCATTAAATAGAATTCAGGTAATTCCAGGGAAATAGAATTTGTAATGCCTTACTTCTCTTTCATTGTCAAACTTAGTATGACTAAACTTCTCAGTCACACCATAAAATCAGCTTCTAGCTGTTTTCACACATGCTCATTAGTCATATCTTTCAAAGGTCTCTGAAATTCATAAATGTTAGTGCTAATAGTGCTTTTTTCAGTGGTGCAACCTCAGTGCAGTAGAGTCTGTTGTCAGTTTGGGGGGTTTCTTGGAATCAGTTTTGGGCTTTCCGTACCTTTTTGGTTATATGGATTTTTTTTTGTTTGTTTGTTATTTTTTTTAGTGTGCGACAAAGGACATTGCTTTAATGATATAATGGCATATTCCTTCAAGCTAAAAAGCAGACTTCTGAACTTGGAGAAACATTTACAAAGGGCTATATTTAATGTAGTTCAGAAAATTTCAGAAAATTCACTACTGAGTGAATAATGTTAATTTTATTTTCTCTGCAGCTATAAGCTATAATTCCTGATCTTAATTATAATTTTAAATTCTGATTTTCCTTATTCACACTGTGTGTTGATAGAAGGTAGTGTTTCATTCTTATATTTGCTGGCCACATAAGATTTATGTGTGTCTGTTGATCATTTTGACAGACTAAAACAAGAGTAACAGGTCAGCTAACAGCATTGTCTTAATGAAGTCAGGGAAAGAAGTTTCATCTTGGGTATAGCTGCTGACAGAACAGTCCTTGTAAGTGTAAATCACAGTTTACTTCTGGTACTGAAAATGTTTGTGTCAAAGTAGTATTAATGTTTTGCTGACAAAGCTAGTAATTCTTGTGTGGGTTTTTTGGCTGGTTTTGATTTGTTTTTAAGGCAAATAAAATAAGTTAAAATTAATTAATGTGAATGGAGAAATCTGATGACTGAGATGTCCAATTGTGGAGTCTGTAAACACTTTTGGTGCTTAGGGGTGTGTTGGTTCTAAATGGGCTCAGTTAAATTATTTCTGAGCAGTTCTAGTTAGGGCCTTTGTTATCTTCCTGTATTTTATTCTAAATGAAGTAGAGATTATTCTTAGAAAAAGTGAAAGAATCTTATCTTTAAATAATAATTTAAGATCCAGTGTATTCTGTAGAAAAATTAATATTTATTTCCTGTGAAATGATAAGCACAACTATGAAAGACAAGCTCATTTTAAATCTTTTCATCTTGCTGCCATTTTTTTTCTAATTTTAGCAAACAATAAGAACGTAAAAATTATGACTATCTAGACCGGTGTAATATTTATGGATGTTCCACATCAGTAGAGCTGAGAGCAAGGAGAATGTATTACAGTTTACTCCTCAGGCTGATGGTCTCAAAGCAATTCAGTCTATCTGTGGTCAGAAATCTTTCTTACATGGCTAGAAATCAGTTAATTCCTTCTGACACCCACTACTGTAGGAGTAATGTTAAAGTACTTTATAAGACCCAGAAAGAATGTGTGTTTACTAGGTCAAAGACTAGAGTCTAGGAAGATGCTTCTCTTCCTTGGCTGTTACTAAATTTAGCATAGGCTGTTACTTTTTAAGTTTGGCTTGAGTCTTAGTGTTGCATTCCCATCTGCTCTTGGAACATTTTCATCATTGTTGGTGAGTGACAGCTGCTGGTGTAAACAACTTCATGCAGGTGGTTTATATATTGCTAGTACAGCTATTCTGTCATTGATCACAGCAGCAATTGCAAAATGTCTCCTGGTACTCAAAACAAGTTGAATGAAAAGGCTTTCCTTATAAAGAAATTAATTGCTAGCTCCCTGACAGAGGCACATAATTCCTCAAGGAACTCATAAAAAGAAGCATATATATAATCTGTGCTGTTCCACTTTTAGGATGGATCTTTCTGCGGAACTTTAGAGGAGGAAGTGCAGTTTCCATACCCATAATCTGTTCACCATATCTAATTATTCCATCTGGTCAGCTATGCCTAGGGAGCATTCACATGAGTATATGTGAGAAGTCTTTATCCTAAAGATAGAATCCCTTCTATTCCCTCTTATCCCTTCTGTTTCAGTTGTCTTCTTAATTTCTGCTTTATGTGTACATTTACCTTTGAGAACTGTGATGGTTTTAAGAGTTTTTAATTTTTCTTCACAAGGTTCGAGCAGAGAAAGTGAAAGAATGCAAATAAATCACTATTGGGTGTAAGAAAGCAAAATAATGATTATTCTAAACACTTCCATTGGAGAGAGAGAAATGTTTAAGAATCTCTGCTCAAAACAAGGTTGAGAAGTTGGGCAGTCTCAGCTTACTCGGCTTCTGTCTGCTGCTTCTTTTCCCAGCTCAAGATAACACACTGACCTTGACAAGCTAAGTCTAACAGCCTCTCTGCTTCTTGACTCTCTGCCTTCTGCCAGAGGGGTCTGGGGGGGAGTCCTTTTGGCTGGGGGGGGAGGCTCCTTGGGGAAGCAGAGGGGGCTTGGTTGTGCTTTTCTGTTGATTGCACATATTTGTGAATGTTGTGAATAGTGTATATTCGTACATTGTGTCTCATCATAGATTGTAGTTTTGCTTGTAAATACAGCTTTCATTTGGTTCCAGACTGAGCTAGTCTGGTTATTGTCAGTGTGGGAGGAGAATTTCAGCTCTCATACTGTTACAAGAACAAACTGAGCAAAATCAGACAAACTGATTAGAAGTGGTATCCTGGGTATTGTATCCAATTTTATATCTTTGCTGCCAGCACCCAAGATTCTGGATAGGAGAAACCACTACAGCTGGAGCTTTCTTCCTGGTTGGTGCTGGGGCTTTAGATCAAATACCCTTTTGCTTGAAGAAGTATGTTTCAGCAGCAGCCAATTCTGAGACCATCTGGAATTCAAGAATTGGAAAAAACCCTTTAATTCACAAATGAAATTTGGTCTCACTGGCAATTACACTTCTGTCATTTTAGGACAGGGATCAGTTAGTGTCTCTTAGAAATGAATATGCTTATTTTCATATTGTCTTTGAAAGTATATCCACTTGGCTGTAATGACAGTTGTCAATTCAAGTATTTCCTGTTTGAACTAGAAAAGTAGGGGAATATCTGAAATTGGTTCATACATGCTTTCTGCAGGTTTACCTAGCTGGGACCTCAGGACACATCAGCAGGAGATCAGATCATCTGCTGCATGTTGGTAACACATGAATGAGGAAGTTTTCAGCAATGTTTTACAGGGAGGTGGTGTGTTTGTTTTTTTCCAAGGCTGGGGCAGATACAAAATAAAAAATATTGGATTTTCTATTCCAGGTCTGTCTGTGGTTATATTCCTCCCTGAGACATACCTGAACATGTGGGAAGCCGAAGTACGTCTTATGAAGTGTAGGCAATAGCAATTCTGGTTGAGGCAGACAAGACTTTGTGTCCAGACCTGTAGAAATCCATTTTTGTCATCCTCTTTTTCAATCCTATTCTATGGGTGTCTGGATTGCTGGATATGCATCTCATGAGTCAAGTAGGCTTTCCTGTCTCTGTTCAAGTTTCAAAGCAAGCTTGAAGTATGTGCTAGGTTTAGGTAGTGAAGCACCTGAATTCCAGACATGTCTAAAAGCAGTGACCTGAATTCAATGTACATTTTTACCAGACTTAAGGCTGTTGCAGAATGATATGGTGGGGTTTTTTTGCAGGTGGCTGCTTAGACAAAGATAGAGCCTGGAGAATGTGAAAGGAGCAGTGGGTAAATCTGATCTTGCTTACAGTGTGGATATGAGAGGTTGTTTACTGGTAACTGGGACATGAACACTGTAATTCACATTTGTGCCCCACCTTACATCCCCTTTTCTAATAGAATACTTAGACTTTGGGGGAGACTATGTAAGGTGTGTGTTGATTTCAATTGGCCTTCTATGTGAGTTAGAAGTGTTATTTCTGCTAAAATATCTCTGAATCCAAGTGACCTGTGCATCTCCACAGTGCAAATCTGCATGTATGCTGCACTTCTGGAAGGGCTCTGAAACCCTGTCCTTCTGACGGCAGGAGCAGAATCCTGGATCAGGATCTTGCCAGTTAAAAAACTAAACGCCTTTTCTAAGCTGATGTTATATGATAAAATGTAGGTATTTTAAATGTAATTAAGATAAGCTCTCCTGTTAATGGCTTCAGAGCTTTTTCCTTCAAATTGTTTCCGTTCACATTTAAAGATTTCTCTGAAGTGCTCCTCATTTGTAATGCTTTTTTTTTTTTTTTTTTTTCCTACTGTGGCTGAATATAGAAACTGATTATAAAGTTCATGAATTTTCTGAAGAACAGTGCAGGCAGTGTTAGCATCTGCTTCCTGGCTGTTATTTATAAGTTCACATTACTATGTTTCTAGCAGCACCAGAGTCTTCTTTTAATGACACTTTAAATAGTTCTGCAACCCTTTACAAATTCCAGAAAAATCATTAAAAAATTTAACTGCTTGTTCATAGCTTCACTGTAATGGCTTGGCAGCTGGAGTAAGTGAAGTATTTACTACTACTCAATTGCATTTTTACCTATTTCTGATAAAAATCAAAACTAATAGTTTTTCAAAGTTAGGGAACAAAAGCTAAAGCTTGTCAGATACAGCTTTTCAGGTTTTTTAGTATGCAGAACGATTTTTTTTTTTAAATTATGTAAACAAAATATCCCTCTTTATTTTAAAATACCCTCTTAATTCTAAAACAGATTTTTCTTCATCTATGTGAGTGTTGAGATATTTTTATTCAATTGTACTTAAAAATTGTTTAGAATATTTGGACTTGGGGGAAAAAATAAGGAGATTGCATCGTGCCTTTTCTCAATAGCTTTCAAAATGATCTGAAACTGCTTTGAAAATATAGGAGTCACTGTGGTCTGTTAATACTCTGTCACAGGAAAGTTATCACCTTTTGGACTCAAAACTGGGTGCAGGGAGCTCAAATGCCAGAAGGGAACAAAATGATAAGTTGCTGCGATGTGAGAGACGGGACGAGTGCCTTTCCCAAAATGCTTCACAAGTGTTTAACACTATTTGGTAAGGTATGTTAGGAAGCCCCCTCTGGCTTTGGTGTCCAGGGCATTTGTCTCACCTTGCTGCTGGCCAGTCCATGCCCCTGTCCCTACCTCTGGCTTAGTCTTTGGGAAGTTAGACAGAGATCCCTCCTCAGTGGCCCTGTGCCCTCACACGTAGATATGCATGCTGGGCGCTCCAGTTGGTGAAGAAAGCTCGGTGATCCGCGGTCACTTTTCCTGTTGCTGATACACTGACCTCTCTTGCACTCTAATCTCTCCAGCTGTGGGCACCACGGGCACACAGTCTGAATGGCCTGTGGTCTCCACTCTAGCTTCTGGTATGTGGACCTTCACATCCTGCAGTCACTGGCATTGCAGGTGTGTGTCTTTAATGACTCCTGATCCCACTCTGTTGCTGGCTTTTGCATTTATTTGCTTTGGTCTCAAGCTGTTGGCATGGATGCTTGTCCCCAGTCACCTTGCAGTGAGACCTTGCAGCACTTATAGGTGGGACTAGAGTGTAGTTGCACAGAAAGATAATTAGGAGAGGATTTAATAAGACAGGATAGACTACAGTGATCAGGTACAGGGCTTAGTCAAAGTGCACTGACTGACACCTGCTTATACATGACTCTGGCCCTTTATCCTTCCTCTTCTCCCTCTGTTCCCTGCCACCTTTCCTTACCACCTGCTCTCCCCCACCTTTAACACTTTCCTGAAGCATTGCTTAATGAGTTTGTATAGATCCACAGGCGCCATTAGATGTCTGTAATAGTCATGGTCTGTCACTTCTCCCTTGTCTGTTATAAAGTCCAGATTGGAGCACTTCAGAACCTTTAGTTTCTTAATGGCCTGCTGATTAATGACTAGAGAGTTTTGATCATCTTTATGATCTTCTTAGTGGTTACTTAACAGGTTTGTCTCTATGTAGTCTTTTGATGGCTTTCTCTATTGCTTCATATTTTCTGAGAACTGAAAAAGTCCTTTACCTGATAACATCAATGAATCAGATGCTCTCACCTTCCACATGTCCTAATGCTTTATTTCAGCCATATCATCAAAGACAGTGAAGATAAGGTAATTCCAAGTGGATGCTGTGAACAGGAAATCAAACTACTGGAAGCATCAGACAAAGAATATTATGGTTTTAGGTAGGCACAGTGTATGAAGTAAATAATAGATAGGTAAGGTTTAAAGTCGATTTTGTGACAAAGCACACATTTCAATCTCAGCAAAGTTAAGGAGTGCTGTCAAAATGTCTCCGAGAAATTGTTGTTAATTTGAGTAGTGAAGGCTGTCACTGTTGAGTTGAGAGTAGCACAGACTTAAATTATTAGGAAGTTACCCATTGTCTCTATCTCGAGTTTGGTTTCTGCAGCATTTCTGTTGTTACTTTTATGAATGTACAATGAGGAGAGAGCTTTTGAACCTTCTGTCACAGGGTAGTGCTAATTTCATCTGTACAGTTGTGATGATTATTCTAAGAGAAATTTATTTCCCTTGAACAGAACACAAGTTTTAGAAGTATGATTATATTGCAGTGCTAGCTAAATAAGCTGCAATAAGATGATTCTTCTGTAATTTTTTTTTTTTTAATTTGTCAAGGTAGTAATTGTCTCATGGTTTATTTTGTTTTCTTACAGGAAATAGCTGTGAGCACACTGTGACTACTTAAGTGGTGTTTTAAAACATACTCAACATATTCAGTGCTATGTTTTCTTTCATTTGCAGAATCCAGTTGCGTCCAGTTCCAGCTGGTCAGAAATAGATGTACTGATTCTGGCTGGAACAGTTGGCCATGTTTTGAGTTTGGGGGCAAGCAGTTTTATAGAAGAGGAACATCAAACCTGGTATTTTCTTATTAATACACTTTGCTTGATGCTGTGTCAGGAACTTTGTAGAAATAATTTTCTTCTGGAAGAAAGTGATCCTCAACACAGCACCACTGTGAAACAAACTTTTGATAGTATCAGGAAAGCCTCTGAGTGCAAGCATATAGATATTTCAGCAACGGATGATTCGAAATTGGGCAAGGCCACCTCTTCAGCTGAATTCATCAAAGGATCAGATAAGTGGATAAGCTTAGCAAGTCCATGGATCATCCTAATTTGCTGTCGGCTACTTCGCTCCTTGAATCAGACAGGTGTCCAGTGGGCTCATCGGCCAGACTTTGGACACTGGTTGACAAGGTATCTGATTTACTGTCATATTTTCTGTCTTATGAAAAATTAATGTAAGTTTTGTTTGGTAAATATGTGTGTCAGTGACATGGACAGTGGAATTGTGTGCACCCTCAGAAAGTTTGTGGATGACATCAAGCTGTGTGGCCCGGTTGACATACTGGAGGGAAAGGGTGCCACCCAGAAGGATCTGGACACACTGGAGAGTTGGGCCCATGCCAATCTCATGATATTCAGCAAGGTCAAGTGCAAAGTCCTGCACCTGGGTTGCAGTACTCCCATCACAAATACAGGCTGGGCAGAGAATGCTTGAGGGCAGTCCTCTCCTCAGGACTGGGGGTGTTGGCTGATGCAGAACTCAACATGAGCTGGCAGTGTGTGCTTGCAGCCTAGAAGGCCAACTGTATCCTGTGCTGCAATCAAAAGAAGTGTGACCAGCTGGACAAGGGAAATGATTCTGCCCCTCTATTCTGCTCTCATGAAGCTCCACCTGGAGTACTGTGTGCAGCTCAGGAGCTCCTAACGGAAGAAGGACACAGATCTTTCAGAGTGGGTCCAGAGGAGGGCCATGAAGATGATCAGAGGACTGGAGCACCTACTTTATGGGGGCAGGCTGAGAGAGCTAGGGCTATTCAATTCTTTCAGTCTTTCAGTCACTTCTTTTGGTCTTTCTTCTCTCCTATGAAGAAAGACTGAGATATCTTGGAGGGGTGGATGGGGGGTTAGTCTTCAGAAGACAAGGCTGTGAGAGGATCTTATCAACATCTATCCAAGGGGTCGGTGTTAAGATGAAGGTGATGGTCACTTTTCAGTGGTGGTCAGTGATAGGACAAGAAACAATGGGTACAAGCTATAACGCAGGAAATTCCCCCTCAACATGAGGAGACTCTTCTTTACAGTGAGGGTGATGGAGCACTGGAGCAGGCTGCCCAGAGAGGCTGTGGGGTCTCCTTCTCTGGAGACTCCCAAAACCTGCCTGGATGCATTCTGGTGTAGCCTACCCTGGGTGATCCTGCTTTGGCAGAGGGTTTGGACTTGATGATCTCCAGAGGTCCCTTCTAACATCCAACATTCTGGGATTTTGTGATTCAGAAGAATCACAGAAGAAGAGAAGGCTCTGGGAAGACCTTATAGTGGCCTTCCAGTACCTGATGGGAGGCCTACAAGAAAGCTGAAGAGGAACTTTTTACAAGGGTTTGTAGTTCCAGGATGAGGGGGAATGGGTTTTAAGCTGGAAGATGGGTTATTTAGACTGGATATTAGGAAGAAATTCTTTACAGTAAGGATGGTCTTCAAGGTCCCTTCCAACCCAAACCACTCTATGCAGTCTCTTTACAGGAAGCATTGCAAACATGCAAACTGAGTAGACAGTGAAGTGTCATAAGGAATTTTGCACAGCCATTTTATGCAGGAGTAATATCTTGTGTACCTGGTTTATAATCTTTGCCCTGCATGCATGTCTGGATTTAAATTTGAAAGATTCTGTCTGGGTTAAGTGTGCTCCCACCTCCAGTTACCTGGTGGCAGGTATGCCCTACAGAGCAGCAAAACCGCTTATAACATTGGGCTGTGGGGACCTGAGGAGATGGCACAGGTAAGACTGCAGCTAGATAAATGTTTCTAGGGCTTCTGCCATTGCCAAGTGAAGTTACAAAACCCCACTTGTCTTTCATATCTGAGAGAGAAACAGTCATTGACAAACTTCTAGGGGCTTTAGAAAGATTGTGCAGTGCTGTGCCATGGCAGCCTAAGAGACGCCATTGGGGCTGACTTCTCACGTTCACTGATGTAATTACTTCTGCCATGTTTAGGCAGCAGGTGAAACAGCAGAACCCTGGCAACTCTGACACAGGTTGGCTTGAGCTACTGTGGAACTACATCCTGATTTAAACCAATGGACCAGTTTTTAGCCTAACAGGAGAATATAGAATCATTTAACCAGTCAGGGTTGGAAGGGACCACAAGGATCATCTAGTTCCAACCCCCCTGCCATGGGCAGGGACACCTCACACTAGAGCAGGCTGGCCAGAGCCTCAGTCAGCCTGGCCTTAAATACCTCTAGGGATGGGTTCTCAATCACCTCCCTACACAACCCATTCCAGGCTCTCACCACTCTCATGGTGAAGAACTTCTTCCTCACTTCCAGGCTGGATCTCCCCACTTCCAGCTTTATTCCATTCCCCTAGTCCTGTCACTACTTGATATCCTAAAAAGTCCCTCCCCAGCTTTCTTGTAGGCCCCCTCCAGATACTGCAAGGCCACAATAAGGTCACCTCAGAGCCTTCTCTTCTCCAGACTGAACAGCCTCAACTCTTTCAGTCTGTCCTCATAGGAGAGGTGCTCCAGCCCTCTGATCATCCTGGTGGCCCTTCTCTGGACAAGTTCCAGCATGTCCAGATCCCTCTTGTAATAGGGGCTCCAGAACTGGCCGAAGTACTCCAGGTGGGTCTCGCCAGAGTGGAGTAGAGGGGAGAATAATATCCCTCGACCTGCTGGCCACACTTCTCCTAATGCAGCCCAGGATCTGGTTGACAGCTCCTGTTGAGCTTCTCATCCACCAGCACCCCCAAGTCCCTCTCCTCAGGGCTGCTCTCAAGCCAGTCACTGCCCAGCCTATATTGGTGCTTGGGATTGCCTCGACCCAGATGCAGGACCCTGCGCTTTGTCTTGTTGAACCTCATGAGGTTGGCTTGTGCCCACCTCTCCAGCCTGTCAAGGTCCCTCTGGATGCCATCCTTTCCCTCCAGTGTGTCTGCTGCACCACACAGCTTGGTGTCATCAGCAAACTTGCTGAGGGTGCACTCAATGCCACTGTCCATGTCACCAACAAAGATGTTGAACAAGACTGGTCCCAGGACTGATCCCTGAGGGACTCCGCTTGTCACTGGCCTCCACTAGGACATGGAGCCATTGTCAGCCACTCTTTGGGTGCGGCCATCAAGCCAGTTCTTTATCCATCTTGTGGTCCACCCATCAAACCCATGTGTCACCAGTTTGGAGACCAGGATGTGGTGTGGGACAGTGTCAAAGGCTTTGCTCAGATCCAGGTAAACGACATCAGTTGCTCATCCCTCATCTATTAATGTTGTGACCTTGTCATAGAAGGCCACCAGGTTTGTCAGGCAGGATTTGCCCTTGGTGAAGCCATGCTGACTGTACCAAATCACCTCTTCACTATTCTTCTGTCTCAGTAGTGCCTCCAGGAGAATCTGCTCCATGATCTTACCAGGCACAGAGGTGAGACTGACTGGCCTGTCATATACTTGAGTTGCCTAGAGTTGAAAGATTGCCTAGATAGCAGCATTTGAAGTGCACATTTTTTGGACTTGAGTTCTGGTTCACTAGACAAGCTTGGAAATACCAGTCAATAACACAACTAAATCTTCATTCATCCTGTGTTTTGCAGAGTATCTGTGAATTGTTCTTTGGCAGCCATGATTGCATTTTCTTTCTTTGGAGTTTTTAATGTCTTTGTTGGTTCTCCTTGATGAGAGAACAAAGTGGTAGAGGTGCCTATTTCCCTAGTATTTTGATCAGGAACGAGATGATATGTTTTCCTTATAGCATATATTAAAAGCTGGTGATAAGCTGAGTTGCATGAAGTGCAAAATGCATTGCTAGTCTGTAAAGTTGATTGTTATTCTATTTTTAGTATGTGTTTAATTTGCATAGTTCTGTCTTAATAGCACTTTCTTTTCTATGATAAAAAATCAGAACCTTATTTAGATCATCTATACCCTTGTTAGTTTGAGTTAAAGCTACTCAGGATTTTTTTTTAACCAGCTTTGTAATTTGTCTTTAAGATAAACTAACAAACAAACTACCCTTTTTTTTTCCTCTGTATTGACCTTTTAGACTTCTGGGCTCTTGCTCAGACTAATATTTTGCTTAGATAGACAGTGCTTAAGGAGCTCATCATGGGAGGTAAAGACTGCTGTACAGGTTTGTGCATGGAAAAATGTAAGCTGCAAAATACAGCTCAGTCTCCCTGTAGTGTATTGAATTTAGATGCTAAGGATGTATTCAGCAGTGCTCAAATAAGGCAAATGTTCTTATTTGCAGAGAGACTCTGCAAAACCTGTGGCAAAGAAAAATAACAAAATACTTCGGTGGGAAAAAGGGCAAAAGAAAATCAGACAGTAGATGAAGTGGAAGAGACCATGCAGTCTCTAATTTGCCTAGAAGTCAGGTTTTCATTCAATTATGAAAATTAATAAATTTTCGTAATTAGTTATTTGGCTGTGAATCTTGGTCAGAGATGATATTTTGATGGTATCAGAGCTGCTGCACACTGTTTGCTCAGTGTGTTGACCAACTCCATTCCCTTGGTAATTAATATGCACTTGACTGCCTAACTGTAAGAACTGTGGCTGAAAGACCTTGAAACTGCAGGTAATCTATACTGACATGAATTCACTTAGAATCACAGAATGGTTGGAGGTGGAGGGGACCTCTAAAGGTTATCTAGTCCAACCTGTCCTGCAGTGAGCAGGGACATCCTCAACTAGATCAGGTAGCCCAGCACTCTGTTGAACCTGACTTTGAATATCGCCAGGGATGGGGCCTCAAGCACATCCCTAGGCAACCCATTCCAGTGCTAGCATCAATCTAAATCTACTCTTGCAGCCTCAAAGCTTTTAAAATTTTCCACAGAAATTCATCTGAAAGATGCAGGACTACTAAGTTAGTTCTTTGTGTTGATCATAAGAGATGATCTGTGCACTATCTTCACAGGTTGCTGCAGCAATCTATTCACTGCTTCTATTATCTTTTCCTGGAGACGAAGAACAATAGTGAGGAGAAAAATCTAGACAACTTTTTCTCTTCCAGGGTGTTCTAGTTGTTAACTCCTCTCACTTTACTGGCTTGCAGAGAGCAGTGTGTCTCTTGGGAGTCTTACTACAGTGTATAAAGTGCTTGACTTGGTTCTGCAGAGAGCTAACAGGAGAATTTTTCTGCCCCATATCCTTTCCTCTGTGACTTTCAAAGCACAACAGCTGAAATAACTATTGGTCAAGCTCCTGAAAAAGCATGTTCTAAGGATCAGGAAAGTAAACTTGTTTGAGGTAGTATAATATTGATTAAATCAAAGATAAAACTGGAGTTTTGTAAGTGTAGTTGGAGTTAATGCAGGTAAGAGCCCAGGCTTGCTGACAGTTTGCTCAAGTTAGTGGCTATCGCACTCTACGTGGTGTTCCTAACACAAGGTAAATCAATGGAAAAATTAGTGGTTCTAGGTCATTTGGGATACTGAGAATATTTGCAGTAGGCAAGGATAGTGCATTACAGTGGATTACTTGAAATTTTATAGCTAGCTATGGTAGTTGTTCAGTGTGGATGACTTTTAAAGGTCCCCTCCAACCCAGTACACTCAGTGAGTCCATTCCATTTTCAGTGCTAATTGACATCACAGTAGATTTAAATATATAATGTTGATAGCATTCTCAATGAAATCCCTTGATTAATGAATGAGTGTTGCTGTTTAAGATGCAGGGGAACAAACTGTCTGTAATCTTCTTGAATGTGATGTAAATTTTGTAACTTACCTCTTATATGTATTGATACAGTGCAAGGTACTGTAGTTGAGTGAAGGAATGACATTGTGTTAATGAGTTTATGTATCTTTTTAAATTAAGTATATTTCTGGTCATTTTGGCTAGATGATGTGTCATATATCTGAAATTAAATTAAATGCATATAAAGTTATTTTCTGTAATGTGGAAATATTTTTGACCGTTCTGCTACAAAACAAAATGCTGTGCTATAACCAAAATGGAGCATTTCAAAATGTATAGATAACAAACCCCTAGTTTAAAACTGTTAGACCCTTTTCCATTATGCAGTATGCAGCCCAGTTTTTGTATAATTAACAGAGTAAGTGGCATATCATGGAACACAGTAATTACACTTTTAAACATGCATGCTTGAATAGAAAACCTCATTAATAAATTATCTGCCTTTCCAAAAATACTATATTTTACACTCTATATACACACACATATACACACACACACAGAGTATATTATTTGTAACAGATGTCAGTGATTCATTTGGAAATCCAGTGTTGTAGCTAAGACTGTGTCAAATGTGTTTAACAGTAATTACAATGCTTTGAAGGTGTTTGTTTTGTTTGTTTTTGCCAGTTCTGAACACAAATCTGAACTCTCCTTCTTGGCTGCAGTCTCCCTACTTCTGATCTTCATTCTGGTTCAAAGAAGATGCTCCCTGGTTTCAAAAATTGCTATGGCACTTGGGCTCCTGGGAGTCTACAGTTACCGTGCAGCTATTGGAAATGTCATATTTCCATGGCAACGTGACAGCAAAGAGATTTCCAAGTGAGTTAATCAACAGATATGTAACTCTATTTCTAGAGAGGTGTTAATGCTTTGGATATCAGGGGATGAGGTGGGAGGAGACGTTTTATCTAGGCTGAAATCACACTGTTATGAATATAACTCGTATTTTGTAGGCAGCCAGCACTCACTTTTTGGGTGTGTGCATAAATTTGAGCCCCATGAAGTGTTGTCTTTTGCTATGACGGTTCTAGTGGTCATAGTTCGTATATTTGCTACAAAGAGACTCCAAATGCACCATCTCCTCTTGTTCTAGATTGACTTACCACATAAAACAGAGAGCATGCCAAACTCATTTAGCTACTTCTAGTTTTGGAAATGCTTAGGCAGTGATTAGGAGAGTTGCTTTTCTGCCTCTTGAATTTGCAGGTGAGTGTTCTGTAATGTATGGCCCTTCAAAATGCAGCCAAATTCTTCTTGAGACCTAATCTATGCTGCACAATGCATACTGAAGATTTCATGTGGGCATAGTTTCTTATAGAACTAGTCTGTAACTGTAAGGAAGCTGTTAGCTTTTTCAACAATTGCTACTTCTGGAATGCAGCTAAGTGGCTTTAGTTTTCTTATGATACTTTTTACTGTTGGATTTTACCTGACTCTGCAGTCTCCAAGTTTTTCTAAATACCAGAGAGTTGCAGAAAATTTCCAGAGTCAGTTTGAACATTTGATGAGAAGGAAGGGATCATGAAAGAGGAGTTACAAACCAATCATCTTCTAGATGTAACAAACTTCCTTCATTTTGAATTTGATATGGATACAAATGACACTGAAGATTTACAAGATGTGCTGTGGTAGAAAAACCCTGCAGGAGGAAATATTGGGAGATACAGAATATGACGTTTGCTAGTGAAACATGTTTTCTAAGTTGTGTGAATATGTTTGGAATATTTTATGGTAATAATTATATCAGATTTACCAGAGATACTGAAAAAGGGTACTGAATTTCTGCATTAGAAACATAGGAACTCTCTAAGCTTTACTTTTTTTACTTCTTCCCTAAGGACAAAGCTCTGAGCTTTACAGGGGTTTTAAAAAGGCTTGCTATTTAAGGGAACAAAATAGTAAAGCCCCTTTGTACATACCATTAGGCATAAGTTTGAACCTCATAAAGCTAAACCACAGAACAGAGCGGAGATTTAGGAAGGTCACACTACTATCTTGTGGTGATTTTGCCTTTTTTCTTGGTTCTGTGGGTACAAAATGAAAATGGAATATGTAAATACTGTTTCTTATTATTTCTTCTCTCTCTTTTTTAAAAATTCCTTTTTCTGTATGTGAAAAAGAAAGACTGAATTCCAGTTCATGTGTTAATAACTGTGTGAGAAGGAAGATGATATTCCAAAGACTGAAAAAAAACCCAAACCCAAACCCACCATTATTAAAAGGAGAAACATTTTTTAATAGAAATTTTCGCTAATGATGTTTTCTGTGATCACCTAATTATACTAGTTACATCAAGTGTGGCTATGCTTTTGCTATTTTTAGTGAAATGGTGTCATTTTCTATAGATTAGTAAGTCAAAGAATCCACAGTTCTGTCTGAATTACATTAACTTTGTAGAAGGCCATACTGGGTCACTACTCATGTGTAAATTGATTGGTACATTAAATTATGGATAAAATGTGTAGTTAATACAGATTTTTGCAAGATTAAAAAAATACTTTATGGCCACAGAAGTTTTAGTATGCTCATTTTTTTCATTTCATTAGATTATTATTATATCTTAGCTGACACTAACATGATCTGTGACCTTTTTTCTCACAGTAAACGTGGGAATATCAGTGCATTCTGATGGATATTTACTTTCACTGTCTTTATTCCCTGGACCTTGCACTTTTAGAATTATATATCAATATTTTTAAGTGTCATTGTCAGCTTTTTGGGAAGGATGCTGTGTTTGTTTTTCAAAAGACATCTTTCACTGGCCAATTAATTTATATATGCAGTGAACATAGAAGTAGATATTAATTATACAACTTTAAACAGCAATTTTTTTAGTAACAAGATTGCTTAGGGATTTGAAAAACTTGTGCAGTAACAAGGAAACAATGTGCTGATATAAGCCAACATATGTGTGTCTGTGCAGCTGTGTGACAGGTGAGAAAAGACCTGAAGTGTGCAGAAATGTTAAAGTGAAATAAGGGTCATCAGACACTATCACTCTTGTTTTGGTTGGCTAAAAAGTAACATAAGTTTATGTTAATGAGTTGTGAAAAATCAGCTTAAACGCAATAATAGGGTTTTTTTTAAGTCAATTTAATTCCTGAAATAAAGTTTCCATATCACTCTTAAGGAATATTTTGGGGGAAATTCATTATGCTGTATAAATGGCATATTTATATGAATCTATTTATGGATCTAGAGCACGAATAATAATAACAAATTTATTTTGGGTACATTAATTGACGTATTATTTTATTTTTGAATGTTAGGTTGCTTTAGCTATTAGCACAAGCTGTTTTCTTTGCTGAAGTTGATTAGGAGGTGGTATAATTTAGGTGTGGACTATTTTTAGAGTCTATTTATTTGAGAAAGCTCTCTCACGAAACTGGCCAATACTAGCCATAGAATTTAACGTGTTTGGCAGAACTGCTTTGGCCTCACACCTAGCTTTAGAGATTTTCTGATCTATGAAATAGGTATTATTAAGTAACTCACCTTTGTTTTATTTACTGTATTATTTACTTTTTTATTTCTTCTTTAGGGGGATTACTGAAGCTCGTTTTGTTTATGTATTCGTTCTTGGCATAGTCTTCACTGGCACTAAAGATTTACTAAAGTCACAAGTTATTTCTGCAGACTCCAGCATAAAGTGTACAGGATTATGGGAAGTGTATAGTGGATTGGTTCTGCTATCAGCCCTTCTATTTAGACCTCACAATTTACCAGTCTTGGTGTTTTGTCTGCTGATTCAGACGATGATGACAAAATATATCTGGAGACCCTTGAAATTTGATGCAGCACAGATTACTATCATGCACTACTGGTTTGGCCAAGCTTTCTTCTATTTTCAGGTAAGCTGAATACTCTCCCTGCTTTTTGAAAGAAATACTCTCCATTGTGATTAAAATGGCAGCTAAATCTCAGAGTGGAATTCACTGAGTTCTCAGAAAGTTTTCTGATGCATTGTTAAAGTTTTGTTTTCAGAATCAAGGAGGGATGCATACCTTTGTAACTTGTCTTCGATGTAGATTTCTGAAAGTGTTAAAAATATCAGATGCCTGTACAAGGGATTGATTTGGGTCTGTTAGTGGCCCATTTCAGGTTTTTGTTCCTGATTCTTGAGGCTTTTGCAGTATCATAATAGAAAAGACTGGATGAGGCACTTAGTGGATTAGTTAGAGTTGGGTGATTGGTTGGATTTGATGATCTTGGAGGTCGCTTCTAACCTGTCTGATTCTGTGATTCTGTGTGATCTGCATGCAGTATAAGACTGAAGGGAAGTTCTGTGTGACAAGGTAGTGTCTCTTACGAGAATCAAAACTATCTGCCTTTCTTTGCAAATAAGGTTGCAATTCCACAAAAACATTCCTTAATACTAATGTTGGAGAGGTTCCTTCCACTTCTAATAATGTAGAGAACTTAGTGTAGCAGACCATTTTAAGAGGGCATTTGTGAAGTTGGGAATCAGGCTGGTTGTGGTTTAGGAGGACAGACTTTCTTTTATATTGTAAAAAAAAATTTTGTTTAGGTAGGCAGCTCTGATTATGGCCTTATGAGATGAGCCTTTAGTGGGGTTGGTAAGAGGCTGAAAGCAAAGACCTCTCAGTACTGAGGTACAAAGAAAAAGCAGCTGCACTGTTTAGTGATAGGTAGGCTGGAAAGAAAATCCTAGTTATGGAAAAGAGACTTAATTAAAAAATGCTTTGAATGTTTCCATAAAGCACCAATTTTGAATGATGATCAATTCTTGGTACCATTGGCTGAGAATTTCACAGAGCCATCACATCACAGAGAAGTTGAGACTGATATGGTGGGAGCCTGTTATAGACTAACCAGGATGAAGAAGTGGATGAAATATTCTATAAGCAGTTGGGAAAGGCTTGATGATTGCTACCCCTTGCTCTTATGGGGGACTTTAACTTCCCAGATGTCTGCTGGAAATAAAATACAGCAGAGAGAACTGTTCCAGTGGCTCCTGGAGTGTGTGGAAGATAACTTCCTGACACAGCTGGTGAGGGAGCCAACCAGGGAAGGTGCCCTCCTTGGCCTGATGCTCATGGACAGAGAAAGACTTGTGAGGGAAGTAACTGTTGGAGGCTGCCTAGGGCACAGCGGTCATGAAATCATAGAGGTTTCAGTTCTTGGGGATGTAAAGAAGGGGGTCAATAAAACTGCCACCTTGGACTTCCAGAGGGCAAGCTTTGACCTGTTCAGGAGACTGATTGACAAAGTGCCTTGTGAGGCAGTCCTTAGGATAAAGCAATCTGGGAAGGCTGGATGTACTTCAAGAAGGAAGTCTTAAAGGTGCAGGACAGGCTGTCCCCATGTGCCAAAAGAGGATCCAGCAGGGAAGGAGACTGACTTGGCTGAATGGAGAGCTTTGTCTGGAACCACTCGCATGGGACTCCCACCTCCCAAACACATAGAGGTAACTTCTGCTTCCCGTGTGTTACAGATACTGTCTTCTCACAACAACGGTTTCTCTGTTTATGCACACCTCTTGCCGCAGATGCAGGCCCTCAAGCTTTAAGTGTTTGCAAGAGGCCCATAAATGAGTGACCTCAGAAGGCATAGATGATTTTGTGTGGTTATGTACACTTCCCAACTCGTCCTTACTTACATGATGGAAGATGAAACTCTGAAAGTGCCCATACTTTTCACAGTGTAGTAACGGATTTTAAATTTTTGAAAAAAACTGTTTAGTCTTTTTTCTGTAGTTCATTGGACTAACAGGCAGGTTACAGGCTTGGTGACAGCTTTCAGATCCTCTCCTTGCTTCTTTGCCTTCCAGTGAAGCTACACCATTCTTACTGAGTGAACTGCAGGTGTGTCCCCAGTTTAGCAACAGCCTGTCTTGTACATGACCATCAACTGACCATGACCAATTTTGACTGTCTTATGAAAGGGCTGTGTTTTGGAGTATGTGTCATTTTTTCTCAAGTACTGAATTAAGGAAGTACAACTGAGCTGGTTCTCCTGGAAAGGTCCATGAAGTTATCAGCTTCAGTCTTGAGCTCTTCTGTTCAGCCTGCCTTGGTATCAGCTAGTCATTTATTTACTGCCTGTTAAGCGAGTGTAACCTGTGCTTGAAGGCTAAGGGAGAGATGTGAAGAGAGCACAACTGTATTATTAGTCATGGTGTGCATTGCTGGCATAGATTTATGGCTTCCCTGACTTCCTTTCCTAAAGCTGTGTGCTTACTAGAGCTACCACTATTAATCTGGCTGGGTTCAGTGGTACTAGGTTTTTAATCTCCAGACAGGCATAAAGATCTAATGTAGCATACAGAAATGCTGGCGGGTTTATGGAAGAAGTACAGAAATTGAAAACACTGAAATTTGTTGTTTATGTAGATCAGATTGAATACTAAATTTATGCTAGCTAAATGAGGCAGGAGAAAAAAACGTGAACTGACTATAAACCCTTTCCATGTGAAAATAGGAGACAGATGAGGAGAATTACTTTTTGCATATGTCCTGGTATGATTAGGAGAATGTGACTTCATGCCCATATTGCTAAGCCTTTATTAAATTTTCATAGGCAAGAGGGTACATAATGACAAAAGCAGTAACTCTGTCTTGCTAAGTGTGGAATATAAGTGGTGGCATTTTTAATGTGGCAGTGAGTAAAAATAGCATTGTTTAGGATAGCATATTTAATGAATGAGATAGTGTTCTTTCCAAAAAATACTGTAGGATCTTGGAAGACTTTAAGAAAGTACAGCTGTAGAAATCCTAAGAGTAGACAGTAAGCAAGGCTTGGAGGAGCTGATGCTATTTTTCATTAATCAGTTGGTATAGCTGATAAAAATGGAGGGAAAAAAATGAAGTGCCAGAGTGGAAGCTAATATTTTGATCTTAAGTAAGAAAAAAAAAAAAAGTCCCATAAATTAAGCACCATCAAAAATAAATGCCTTCAGCTTACGCTTGGTTTAGCATTCTACACTTGCTCCCTCCCATCAGATATTTTTAAACACTGAGAAGAACTTACTAAGCCTTCCTTTCTTGAGGCCATCCCAGTTCTCTCAGCATTCCTTGTATGGCAGAGGGTCGGGATCAAACATCATGTTTGTGGCCTGTCAGTGGACTTACTTCAGTATGCCCATGTCTCTTCCATCTCAGGGAGCCCACACTGGACACAAGCTGCCCAGTATGGCCTCACCAGTGCTGAGCAGAGGGGAAGGATTGCTTCCCTCAACTCGCTGGCAGTGATTTTCCTAATGCAGCCCAGGGTGCTGTTGGTCACCTATTACTGCAAGAACGTAGTGCTGGCTTATTCTCCATTTATCCAACAGGACCCCCCAGGTCCTTCTTTGCAAAGATGCTTTTTCAATATGGCTTCTACATAAAATACATAGCTTACTGCCCTCTCATGCTTCCCTCACATGCCAAGGGTATCTTCATGGTAGGATAGATGGGGCTGGTGACTAGTGATAATGACCTCTCAATGCTTCTGTCTACATGGGTGGCTCTTTTTTCTCCTAAATCTCTTCTTTCAAACTTAAGTAGAGTTCAGTTTTAACTAGCATGCAGTTCTTTGTACATCTGTCCTTGTTTGGCATAGTCACCTACAACACTATAAAAAATAAAAGAGATTTATTTTATTGTATGTACTGGTTGTTACACTTGTTTGTAAATACAATATTTGTACTGTCATTTATCGTGTTAATGTAAAATGAAATCTCTTCTTTCTAAAATAAGATTTTAGAGCTGTTTCAGGAACAGGTTTTTTTGCTGTCCCTGGTGCCTAGTTATTTATGTTTTTGTAAAAGCTGCCTATTTTCTTTTCCTTCGTTTTGTTCTCTGGATTTCATGGACACCCCAATTATGTGTATTTGATGACAGCATTTCCTAGCTAGGGTTACTTGCTCTTCAAGAAGACTGCAGTCGCTAAGGTGAGAGGAGATGAGGTTGGAGGAAAAGGCAGAGCTGCCACTCCATGCTGCTGAGACTGGGTCTGAGTATATTGGTGGTGACAGCCTTCACGTTTGGCTTGTTCTGAGATTGTGTGGGGGAAAAAGAAAAATTGGTGGTTAAATGTTAAAATGCTGCTGCTGAAGCAACCAATCAGCTTCTCCAGGTACGGGAAGAATATCTGAGAGCTTTTGCGCTAGTCTGAGGAAACCTGTTGGCAGCCTGCTAAACTAAGAAATATTCTGCTGTAATCACAGGTGATGTAGTGTTCCACTGCAGCTGTGAATTAGAGCCTCGTTGTCGCTAAGGACAAGAAATATTTACTTCCAAGTGTAATTCTAGGCAACAGACCTGAAATCTTGTGTTTGAACCATGTATGACAAAAAATAAACTTTTTAAAACTTTTTTTCCCTTCATTACTGTGACTGAAATCAGCAAATGTAAACACTTCTTTCTGATGTAATTTATTAAACAGGCATGTTAATTTGCAAGCAAAGTAAGACAAGCAAAAGACCATGCTGCTCATGCTTCATTGATTTGTAAATCCTAAAGAGAAACTCCTTTTTGATAAGCTATTTTATTGAAACTCTGATGTAAAGAATATGGCTGTACTGTAAAGTGACTGATGCAATAATTAATATTATTCTAATGTTTTCTAAATGTTTCTTTGGAGATATTGGAATCTTTACCTTTTTTACTTCTGTTTTCAGGGAAATTCAAATGGCATTGCTACTGTGGATATTTCAGCAGGTTTTGTGGGACTAGAAGGCTATGTGGAGATACCAGCTATCTTCCTTACTGCATTTGCAACATATGCAGGACCTTTGCTTTGGGCTATTCATCTGCTGTGTTACTTGAGTTCTGAATTCAGCAGGTAACTATGTTTTGCATTAAAGTAGTGCTCCTTTATGTACTGCAGATATAAATACTGCCTATATAATGTATACTTTTTCAGATAAATGGTTTTGTTCACGTAACTTTTTTCGTTTGGAAATTGTTTTTCTGTTAAGAAGATACATGTTCTTTTCTTTGGTGTGAGTTTGTGTCACCTCGCCCTTCCAGTTTTATTTTCTCTGAAGAAGTTTTGCACTGGAAATATACATGAATGTTTTACTAATTTTGTTTCGTAGTTCTCAGTTTTCTGTGCTAAATTGCTTAAAATTTTATTATATTTTGTTGTAACAATGTGTTCTGCCTAAAAACATTTTTCTTGGGACCGATTAATTAGGGCTCCTGAGAAGGACTTTTTAAAGCACTAGAATACAATTCAAATTTAACTAGCATGCTGTTCTTTGTATATTTGTCCTTCTTTGGCATAGTGACATCAACGTTTTAAAAATAAAATATATTTATTTTATTATGTTACTGGTTATTACAGTCATTTGTAACTACAGTATTTATACTGTTGTGTATCTTGTATAGTGAATAGGTTAATGTAAAACGAATTGGTGCAATTGGAATTTTAAGAAGATGTAGTTGAAAAATGCTTTCGTAATTTACAGTCTATGTGTAAAATCCAACTGAACTCTGTAATATTCCATGCCGTTTCATGCCCTCATCCAGGACATTCAAATTTAGAGATGAAGCATGGCTAAAATAGAGAGAGGAGTTGTAAATTCTGTATCTTGTAATACCAGTGAACAGATGCACAAACCTGATATATTTGCAGAGAAAGAACATTTGATGGTGACTAAATTCTTACCGTCTCAGAGTCTTTTCTCTGTTATCTGTGGGAGTTAAATATAAGGTGTTTTTTTGTTTGTTTGTTTTTTGTTTGTGGGGGTTTTTTGTTTGTTTGTTTTAATATATTTTTTAAACAACGAACAAAATGTTGCAGTAGGCTTGGCAGGTTGGATTGTAGACAGCACTTAGTTTATTACAACTCTTTGCCTTATGCATTGTCATCCTCTGTAAACATTTGACTTCCTTTCATTGTACAGTGTCATCCAGTGTTACTCAGTTGGTGGTTTTGCTTTCTGTCTTCTGTATTCTCCTTTCACTTGATTTTTTTGGTCTGTGCCTAAGCTGTGTGCTTGTGATGGCACGTGTATGCTCATCAAAGCTGTAAGGAGATGGGATGCCCATCTGACCAAGCTCCATTGACCTAGTGGAGGTTTTTGAACCCAGAATGACCTCTTCTAACAGGCTGCATTCCTGTATGGTCATTGTGTCCATTGCTCTGCATTAACAGGCACCTGCAACAGGTGGAGTTACTATTCACATTATTGACTGATTTGGCTGTCTGCCACGCTCCTCTCTAAAAATGTCTAGTCCTCTCTACCTTATTGCAGTGGAATTGTACAGCCCAATGCTAGGCCATTGTAATTGCTTTAGCAATGCATTCCTTAGTGTGGATTGATACTCACTGTAGAACACTGCCTTTTGGCCTGGGATTAGTTACCTTGAAGCCCTCTTTGGTTTTACATATGTTGATATTAAATATTGGTCTTTAATGCCTCTGAAAACCATCTTTTCAAATTTGTTTTCTTCAGGAAGGGTAGCTGTGGAACAGACCAAATATTGATGTCTAGATTTGTATAAGTACAGAAACCCTTTTCTCGAATTTTGGTATCTTGACACCAAACTCAATTGTAACTGTTTTCCATGCTCCTCAGTTTAGCTACTGCTTTGCTCCGTCAGTACATGTTCCCAGTATCCATGCTCTTTGAGTTTTCTCCATGCTTTCAACTATCTTTAAAAAATAATTACCATGTACATATAAAAAGCTCTGCCTCTTGTCTTCTGGTAAATACGTGACCCATGACTCGGTATTACATTCTATTAACCTATTGTTTCCCCCCAATTCTTTAATACATCTGCCATGCTTTGTTTAAAATAGAGCTAGATTTTTAGCAGTTCCTCTTTACATCTTTTATTATTACACTGTAGGTACTTTGCAAATGAACTCTTGCTTATGCTTGGAGGACTCCAAGCACAGTGGAATAAACCATCTCAGTGTCATTGTCTGGGGAGGGAGTGAAAAAGAGTAAGAGCTACAGAAATGTCATTAGATAGCTGAATTTTTTTCTGTTTAAACCCTAAACTACAGCCTGGGATCAACACTAATGTACAATGAAGAGAAAGTGATACCATATAGCATGTTTTTTCAAAGCTCTTCTAACTAAATACTAAAAAACCATCTAACAAAAATCTTTGAGGGTCTGTACTTGTTAAGTATTGTTTCAAGTAATGTGCCTCTCTAGTGGTGTTGATTGTTCTGATGTTTTCTAGGTTGAATTTTTTGTAGATGAAAAGCTCAGATAGTAGTGTTATCAGGCACAGGGCTGGTTTAAGCTGCTCTCAAGTGGGCATCTGTGATTTGTAATCCCCACATGATTTATTTAAGTAGATTCCTTCAAGCAGCTTGTATCTGTAACCATTTTAAGGTTCATTTGGGTCAAGTGGTAAGGTTGTTTCTTCAGTGAAACAGTGTATAACTCTGGACTGGAATCTCTGTTGCTGCTGAGACTTGTTTAAATTGGTATGTTACGGTGCTTGGACATTGTTCTGTAGACTTCTCAGTTAATTCCTGTGTTCTGTTGTTGCTGGCTAAACGTTTGTCTCATTACTTTGTCATTATTCCTTGGAGCCAAAGCTGAAACTGTAAAATGCAAAGGTTTAGCTTTTTCATGTGTTTTCTAAAATGTATGGAACACTGAGCTTTTAAAAACAATGCTAGATGCTTTAGAATGTTCTTTATAGGGGCTTCCTGTTAACTTTTCTATAACCAATATGCCTTAGCCAGTGAAATTCAAACGGCTGGAGGGCTGTGCCCAGAGTGGTGGTGAATGATGCCACATCCAGCTGGAGGCCACTCACTAGTGTTGTCCCCACAGGGATCAGTTCTGGGCCCCATCCTTTTGAATATCTTTATTGATGATCTGGATGAGGGGATTGAGTCCATCATCAGTAAATTTGCAGATGACACCAAGCTGGGAGCAGGTGTTGATCTGTTAGAAGGTAGAAGGGCTCTGCAGAGGGACCATGACAGGCTGGACAGATGGGCAGAGTCCAACATGATGGCATTCAACAAGTCCAAGTGCCAGGGGCTGCACTTTGGCCACAGCAACCCCATGCAGAGCTACAGGCTGGGGACAGAGTGGCTGGAGAGCAGCCAGGCAGAAAGGGACCTGGGGGTACTGGTTGACAGCTGCCTGAACATGAGCCAGCAGTGTGCCCAGGTGGCCAAGAAGGCCAATGGCATCCTGGCCTGTATCAGGAATAGTGTGGCCAGTAGAAGCAGGGAAGACATTGTACCCCTGTACACAGCACTGGTTAGGCCACACCTTGAGTACTGTGTCCAGTTCTGGGCCCCTCAGTTTAAGAAGGACATTGAGATACTTGAACGTGTTGAGAGAAGGGCAACGAGGATGATGAGAGGCCTCAAACATAAGCCCTATGAGGAGAGGCTGAGGGAGCTGGGGTTGTTTAGCCTGGAGAAGAGGAGACTCAGGGGTGACCTCATTGCTGTCTACAACTACCTGAAGGGAGGTTGTAGCCAGGAGGGGGTTGGTTTCTTCTCCCAGGCAACCAGCACCAGAACAGGAGGACACAGTCTCAAGCTGTGCCAGGGGAGGTTTAGGCTGGAGGTGAGGAGAAAGTTCTTCACAGAGAGAGTTGTTAGATGTTGGAATGTGCTGCCCAGGGAGGTGGTGGAGTCACCATCCCTGGAAGTGTTCAGGACGGGATTGGACATGGCACTTGGTGCCATGGTTTAGATAGTCATGAGGTTTAGGGTGACAGGTTGGACTCGATGATCCTTGAGGTCTTTTCCAACCTTATGGATTCTGTGATTTCCTGTTTTTTCTTGCAGTCCTGAGCACAAGATTAAGATGCTTTCTGCACTTCCCCCAGGTAGGAAAGTCTGCAAGGATCCGGCTCCTCTGTTTTTTTCATGTGTGCTGAGTTGGTCCAGTTAGATGGTCACAGCATGTTGTCAGGATTCCTGACTCATCCTGGTACAGTCTTAGCTGAATGGATGTGCCTAGAACCACTCAGCAATGCCATTGTTAGCAAAGTCCCTATCATCCCTCAGCCTGTTCTAGGGCTGCTGCATCTGAGGAAGTTAACCTGGACAGAGAAGCCTAACTTCAATGATACCTATCTTTTATTTATTCCAGCCACTTAGCAGAACCCCTGTAATTTATAGCTGCATCAGCTGAGTTAGCTTACCAGAACTTCTTGCTGGAGTTCTTATGAGCTGAGCTATACGGAAGCATCACTTCTTAGGGGCGAGCACACATGCATACCCTTCCCTCTCTCTGTTCATTTGTGAATTCACAGAATACTTGACTGTGGAGTCAAACCCTCCTGTCTGAAGGAGGGTCAATCAGAACAAGTTCCTCAGGGCCCTGTCTAGTTATTTTTTTCAGAATGTCTAAGAATGGACACTCCAGGGTCTCCTTGGGAACCTGTTCCAGTGTATGCAGTAAAACACTTGTTTCCTGATTTTTAAGAGGATTTTGTTGTATTTCAGTTTGTATTCATTGCCTTTCATCTTTTCACTGGATGTCACTGAGAAGAGTCTGGGTAAATCTTCTTTATGTCTGCCCATCAGGTATTTATGAGCATTCATGAGATCCTTGCTGAGGCTTCTCTACTGAAAGATAAACAACCCTGGCTTTCTCAGCCTCTCATGTCTTATGCTCCATCTGTTCGTCATCTTTGTGACCTTTTAGTGAACTCACTTCAATACATCCAGAACCCCAGATGTGATGTCACCACTGCTCAGCAGAGAGGAAAGATCACCTTCATTAACCTGCTGGCTCAACTTTTCCCTCTACAGCTCTGGGATGGTTCAAAGGAACATGTTCATTTTCAAGTTGCTATGTCCTTCTCTGCCAAGCTGTTTTGCAGATGGTCATCCTGAAGCCTGACCTGATGTATGGGTTCATTTGTCCCAGGATGCAGGACTTGGCATCTCCCTTTGCTCAACTTAATGAATTTATTGTCAGCCTATTTCTCTACCCTGTCAAAGTGTCTCTGAGTGGCAGCAAACTCACCAACTGTACCAGTCACTCCTCCCAGTTCAGTATTGTGAGCACACTTGTTGAGAGGGCACTCTGCCCCATGAGCCAGGTTATTAAAAATGTTAAAAAATATGAGCCCCAGTGTCAAGCTCTGTGGTTGATAGCTAGTGACTGGCCTCCAGGTGGACTTTGTACTGCTGATTGCAATCCTGTGAACCTGGCATGTGAGCCAGCTTTTGTCCTTCTCACTATCTGCCTTCCTAAACTGTACTACATCAGTTTGCCTGGAAGGATGCTATAGGAGATGGTGTTAAAAGCTTCCTTGTGAGGTGAAAGTGCATTGCATATATGTAGCCTGTTTATCTTTGGCCAATATGCTAAAATGAAATAGAAAATAAGGAGATTTTGAGATAACACATCTGATAAATATAGTTGGAACTCCTTAAAGAATTTGCTTCCATCTGATCAAACATATGGAACTATAAAGTATTCTCCTGATCTGGAAATGTAAATATGTTTCTAAAATAATTTAAGTGGTATGTGATAGACTGGTAACATGGATATTACTGCCACTTTTAGTCCATCAGGCTCTCCTAAGAAACTTGGCAGTTTAAATGTGACAGGAGTTTCACAGACAGAAATAGGAAGAACTCACTGCCTCCAGTCTCCATGGAAACTCTACAATTACTCTTGAAACTGTTTTTGAGACAGGGAGTACTGATTAAACTGATGCCTGATGCAGTGTATGACTTGCACAAATTCTAGAGAGCACCTGATTCGTGTAAAGTATAGGTTTTCCACTGAACTCTGTTTTCCTCTAATCTGAAGTAGAACTTTGGCTTTTGGGATCCTTATGACCAGGAAAAGGGTCATGTTGTTGGCTAATCTGCCCTATATTACATGACCTCACTGTGCAGTACACTCCAGATGGATTCATTTTTCAAGCAAACAAAACTGTCATGTGGGTCATCTTTACAGTATTGTATAATTACCACTCTTTAGCTGGTCATCCTTATACTTTTCAGATTACTTGCACGTTGGAATCTGTGTCCAGCAGGAATAGGGAGGTGACTCCCCCCTGGAGTACTGTGTCCAGTTCTGGAGCCCGTATTGCAAGAGGGATATGGACATGCTGGAAGGTGTCCAGAGAAGGGCCATGAAAATGATCAGAGGGCTGGAGCACCTCTGCTACGAGGAGAGACTGAGAGGGTTGGGGCTGTTCAGTCTGGAGAAGAGAAGGCTCCGAGGTGACCTTCTTGTGGCCTTCCAGTATCTGAAGGGAGCCTACAAGAAAGCTGGGGAGGGACTTTTTAGGCTATCAGGTAGTGACAGGACTAGGGGGAATGGAATAAAGCTGGAAGTAGGGAGATTCAGACTGGACGTGAGGAAGAAGTTCTTCCCCATGAGAATGGTGAGAGCCTGGAATGGGTTGTCCAGGGAGGTGGTTGAGGCCCCATCCCTGGAGGTGTTTAAGGCCAGGCTGGATGAGGCTCTGGCCAGCCTGATCTAGTGTGAGGTGTCCCTGCTCCCCCTGGCAGGGGGGTTGGAACTAGATGATCCTTGTGGTCCCTTCCAACCCTGACTGATTCTATGATTCTATTGTCCGCCTGTACTTGGTACTGGTGAGGCCACACCTTGAGTATTGTGTCCAGTTTTGGGCACCTCAGGACAAGAGGGATGCCGAGGTGCTGGAGCGAGTGCAGAGGATGGCAATGAAGCAGGTGAAGGGCCTGGAGAATTAATCTTATGAATAGTGACTGAAGGAGCTGGGGCTGTTTAATTTGAAGAGGAGGCTGACGGGAGACCTCATTGCTCTCTATGAATACCTGAAAGGACACTGTAGAGAGGTTGGTGCTGTTCTTGTCTGACAGGTAATTAGTGATAGAACAAGACGGAATGGCCTCAAACTGCAACAGTGTCAAACTGCACATCGGTGTCATCAGCAAACTTGCTGAAGGTACACTTGATCCCACTCTTCATGTCACTGACAAAGGTGTTAAACAGCGCTGATCTTAGAACCAATCCCTCAGGGACCCCACTCTTCATAGGTCTCCATTTGCACATTGAGCCATTGATCACAACTCTTTGAGAGTGGCCATCTAGGTTCCTTACCCATCGAATGGTCCATCCATCAACTCCATATCCTTCCAATTTAGAGACTAGGGTGTTGTGTGGGACAGTGCTCAACACTTTGCACAACTCCAGGAAGATGATGTCAGTTGTGCTGTTCCCTTATTCATTGATGCTGTGACCCCATCTAAAAAAGTTACCAAATCTGTCAGGTAGGATTTGCCTGTGATGAAGCCATGTTGGTTGCCACCAGTCACCTGCTTATTTTCTATGTGCCCTAGCAGAGTGTTCAGGATGGTATTCTCCATTATCTTGCTGGGCACTGAGGCAAGACTGACTGGCCTGTAGTTCCCCAGGTCTTTCTTATCTCCCTTTTTGAAAATGGGGACTGTGTTTCTGCTTTTCCAGCCAGCTGAGACTTCACCAGACAGCCATGACTTTTCAGATATCATGGAAAGTGGCTTTGCAACTTCATCTGCCAGTTCCCTCAAGACCTGTGCATGGATCTCATCAGGCCTCATGGACTTGCGCACCTTCAGGTTCCTTAGATGGGCTTGAACCCAGCCTTCTCTTACAGTGGGCAGATCTTCATTTTTCTAATTCCTGTCCTTGCCTTCTGTGACTTGGATCGTGTTATTAGAGCCCTTGCTGTTGAAGACCAAGGCAAAAAAGTCATTGAGTACCTCAGACTTCTCCATATCATGTGTGACCAGGTCCCCCATTTCCCCACATTTTCCCTCTTCTTGCTTGTCACTGATACAAAAACTTTTCTTGTTTTCCTTGATGTCCCTAGCCAGATTTAGTTCTGTCTGGGCTTTAGCTTTCCTACCTACCCTGATCCCTGGCTGCTTTGACAACTTCATTGTATTCCTCTCAGGTTACCTGTCTGTGTTTCTACCCTCTGCAGGCTTTATTTTTGCAGATAATAGTGTTCAGGAGCTCTCCGTTCATCCATGCATGTCTCCTGCCATTCTTGCCCACATTCCCCTTTGTTGGGATGCATTGTTCCTGGGCTCAGAGGAAGTGATCCTTGAATCAGCTTTCTTGGGCCTTTCTCCCCTCCAGGGCTTTATCCCACACTGCCCTACTAAGCAGGTCATTGAAGAGTTCAAAGTCTGCTTTCCTGAAGTCCAGGATACTGAACTTACTGTGCACCCTCCTTGTTGTCCTAAGGATCATGAATTCAACCATTTCATGGTCACTGCAGTTAAGGTTGCCCTTTAGCTTCATGTTGCACACCAGCCCCTCCTTATTGACGAGAACAAAGTCCAGCCCCCAGAAGACCAGGTATCTCAAAGCAAGTCCTGTGTTATAAGTAACCAAAGCCCTGACTGTGGCACCACTCCCTAAGCATTCATTGATTTTTCCCACATCAACTGGCCCTTTTGTGCCCCTTGCCTTTCACTGGGAGGATCAATGAAAAGCCTGCCTGTGCTCTGAAGTCTTCAGGTTACTCTTGGTTGTATTACTGTATCACATGAAATAGCAGCGTCAGGTGGTAGTCAGTACAAGGCAAGGTACTCTCTCAGTTATATCCTTGATAGGATATCTGAACAGAATCTGGAATCTTAACAGAATTAGGAAGGCATTCTAGCTAAAGGAATTTCTTCAGTTAACATCAACTTATGCCATCTGTTGGCTAATATGCTTGATTCATTGAGTTCATCATTCACAACCCATGTCAATACATTAGTCACAGGGTCACAGGATGTTAGGGGCTGGAAGGGACCTCTGGAGATCATTGAGTCCAACTGCCCCGCCAGAGCAGGACCGTGTAAGATAGTGCAGGTCACACAGGAATGCATCCAGATGGGTCTTGTAAGCCTTGTAAGGTCTTGTAAGGAGAAGGACACTGCACAGCCTCCCAGGGCAGACTGTTCCAGTGTTCTGTGACCCTTACAGTGAAGAAGTTCCTCCTCATGTTGAGGTGGAACCTCCTGTGCTGTAGTTTACATTCATTTCCCCTTGTCCTATCACAGGGTGCAACCGAGAGGTGCCTGTCCCCTCCCTCTTGACACCCAGCCCTCAGATATTAATAAACATTTATTAAATCCTTTCTCAGTCTTCTCCGGACTAAAAGGCTCCAGGGCTCTCAGCCTTTCCTTTTTTTCTTTCTGACATAAACTGAACATGCAGTGAGTGTTTCAGTATGCTGTTTTTTCTGAGTCTCAGGTAGAAAGTGCAGCCTTCCTTAGAGACAAAGGAACAATCCAAACACTTTTCCCAGAACCGTTTAGTGTTTTATGTAAGTAGTTTTTATTTATCATGGTTTTACCCCATTCTCTCTTCTTTAGGTTAATTAAGCCTGAAAAAAGTGTTTGCAGCTAGGAATATGCTGCTGCCCTGTTCTTTAGAATGGTAATACCTGTAATGGGCTATGTTTGCCAGCTGTCTCATTCTCTAAATAAAAAAAAAATAAAATGTGTAGCAAAAGGTATATATTTGTTCATTGATGTGCATGGAAGTCTGGAAAGGATTTGACAAAACTGGAATGGGGTTTTATTGCCACAAGCTAGAAGAGTATTTTACTCTGGTGTCTCCTGACAGGCTGTGGTTGCAGTGATGGCTGGAGGTTTCTCTTACACATCATTAGCACTCTGTGGTAGTTACCATTCATTCCTTTCTCATGCTGCTGAGACTGACTTTTCTTACCACGTTTTCTTCAGGCAGCCATGGATCTTAGCATTTAAAAGTATTTTATTAGTAGTGAAAAGTGATCAAGCAAAGTAGGGTTGCCTGCAGTTGCCTCTATGTCACAAAGGACAAGTTGCTTCAAAGCTATTTGTAAAATAAATGTCATCCTCTTGCCCTGTGGACCAACTGTGCAGCTGTGTTTTAGGAGCTGAAACAATTTCCATATAAATGTTAAGGAAAATTGTGTGCATAGACTTTATAAATACAGAGACTGGGGGGGAAGGGGGAAGCTGGGTTATTTTTGCTTTGTGTAGACGAAAGTAAGCATCTGAAAAGATTTGGAAGTTGAAAAATTACAATCTATTTTTTGTTAGAGTTGACATATGCAACATGTGGTTTGTTTCTTAGTAATAACTGATGACCCTAATAGAGAATTTGTGCTTCAGTGTGCTAGTTACTGCCTAAGTGCATTGTAGAGCTGGCCACACAGCTTTTACTTGATCATTTTGATGCTGTGTTTTGCCATTGCTATGAGATTGTTTCCATCAACAGAACTGCTGGCTTTAAGTAGAGGCCACTTTAAGTGTTGAATTACACAAAACAGTGGAAAGTTACGAAGTTCAGTACTGCTGATAAACACATGGTGGCCAGAACACACACACAGACCTGGTGGTCTATGTTGCCATAGCACTGGGAAGAATGGAGGGGTAAAGAGGAGGCCTACAGTTTTGTTCTTCTGCTTATCACCTGCAACACTGCTGATCAGAGGAGTTTCACCAAAATTAAGAAACATCTTGTGCAACTGATAAAGGAATAACTGTTTGACAACCAGAAGGGGTGGCTTGACCACTGTCCCATGCAGGCATGCTGCACAATAATAGGTAATAAGCTATAAATATTACCCCAATTTCATATCTCATTTGGAGGGACAGACTGACAGGTTTGTCCTCCTCACTCCCCCAGAGGAAAGCCTTTTGGTAAGATTTGCAACCTTGGCTGCATCAAGTGCTTTTCCAGAAAATGAAGCTTGTGATCACAGTTGTGTTTTAGAGCCATAAAGTTATTCTGTAGTGGTGTGCATTTATCACTGGCAATCTTAAAGAATCTGTAGATACTGAATATGAATAACCTCCATGGAGGTTGTGGGTGGCCCCTCCCTGGCGGTGTATAAGGCCGGGTTGGTCTAGGGGAAGGTTCCTTAAGTTTAATATGTCAGTTTACTGAATCTATTAGAAGGATAGGAAGGCCCTTCTATAAACTGTGTGGTTTTCCCTCTCACTCTGTAGAGCTTCCCCCAATCATCCCTTGCTTTCTGCTTATTTCAGGCCTGCTTTCCCTCTATATTAGATTTTTATTTTCTCAGCCATTTCCCATTTCTTAGATGCACTTTGCCTCTATCTTTAAAGCTGTCTTGAGTCCTTCCTTCACACACACTGGCTTTCCCTCTTCTACCCTCCCCTTAGTATCTCTGTTTCTCTTCCCTCTCTCTTGCTGTCCCTATCCCCCTCTCACAGTCCTTTTTGTTCTGTGTCTTCCCCTCCCTTTTTCTCTGCATCTGTATTTCCATCTCTTTGACACCCTTTTCCTGTGTAACAGTTGCCTTTCTCTCTAATGTGCTTTCTCTGTCCCTCATGTATATTCTTAGCAACTGTTTGAATGAGAGGATTGCAGTGAGTTGCAAGTGCACCTCAGTAAGATTGCAGGTGACACCAAGTTGGGTGGAGGTGTTGATCTGCTTGAGGGTAGGAAGGCTCTGCAGAGGGATCTCTACAGGCTGGATTGATGGACCAAGGCCAGTGGGAGGTTCAACAAAGCCAAGTCCTGAACTTAATTTGCAACAGCCCCGTGCAGCAGTACAGGCTTGGAAGAGTGACTAGAAAGTGCCTAGTAGAAAGGCCCTGGGGGTGTGGGTTGGCAGCCGGCTCAACATGAGCCAGCAGTGTGCACAGGTAGCTAAGAAGGTCATTGGCATCCTGGCTTGTATCAGAAATAATGTGGCCAGCAGGACTAGGGAAGTGGTTGTGCCCCTGTACATGGTACTGGTGAGGCCACTGTGTTACTCAGTTCTGGGCCCTTCACTACAAGAAAGACATTGAGTTGCTGGAGTGTGTCAAAGAAGGATAGCAAAGCTGGTGAAGGATTTAGAGAACAAGTCTTGTGAGGAGCAGCTGAGGGAACGGGTTATTTAGCTTGGGGGAAAGGAGGCTGGAGTGAGATCTCTTCAAATACTTGAGATGGTAGTCATCTCTCCTTTGCTTCTCTGATCTCTTGCACTCTGTCTCCCATCCTTCCATCTCCTTCAGATGTACATCCTTCCATCTCCTTCAGATGTGCATCCTTCCATCTCCTTCAGATGTGCATCCTTCCATCTCCTTCAGATGTGCATCCTTCCATCTCCTTCAGATGTGCATCCTTCCATCTCCTTCAGGTGTGCATCCTTCCATCTCCTTCAGGTGTGCATCCTTCCATCTCCTTCAGGTGTGCATCCTTCCATCTCCTTCAGATGTGCATCCTTCCATCTCCTTCAGATGTGCATCCTTCCATCTCCTTCAGATGTGCATCCTTCCATCTCCTTCAGATGTGCATCCTTCCATCTCCTTCAGATGTGCATCCTTCCATCTCCTTCAGATGTGCATCCTACCATCTCCTTCAGATGTGCATCCTTCCATCTCCTTCAGGTGTGCATCCTTCCATCTCCTTCAGATGTGCATCCTTCCATCTCCTTCAGATGTGCATCCTTCCATCTCCTTCAGATGTGCATCCTTCCATCTCCTTCAGATGTGCATCCTTCCACCTCCTTCAGATGTGCATCCTTCCACCTCCTTCAGATGTGCATCCTTCCATCTCCTTCAGATGTGCATCCTTCCATCTCCTTCAGATGTGCATCCTTCCATCTCCTTCAGATGTGCATCCTTCCACCTCCTTCAGATGTGCATCCTTCCACCTCCTTCAGATGTGCATCCTTCCACCTCCTTCAGATGTGCATCCTTCCATCTCCTTCAGATGTGCATCCTTCCACCTCCTTCAGATGTGCATCCTTCCACCTCCTTCAGATGTGCATCCTTCCATCTCCTTCAGATGTGCATCCTTCCATCTCCTTCAGATGTGCATCCTTCCACCTCCTTCAGATGTGCATCCTTCCACCTCCTTCAGATGTGCATCCTTCCACCTCCTTCAGATGTGCATCCTTCCACCTCCTTCAGATGTGCATCCTTCCACCTCCTTCAGATGTGCATCCTTCCATCTCCTTCAGATGTGCATCCTTCCACCTCCTTCAGATGTGCATCCTTCCATCTCCTCCAGATGTGCATCCTTCCATCTCCTCCAGATGTGCATCCTTCCATCTCCTCCAGATGTGCATCCTTCCATCTCCTCCAGATGTGCATCCTTCCATCTCCTCCAGATGTGCATCCTTCCATCTCCTCCAGATGTGCATCCTTCCATCTCCTCCAGATGTGCATCCTTCCATCTCCTCCAGATGTGCATCCTTCCATCTCCTCCAGATGTGCATCCTTCCATCTCCTCCAGATGTGCATCCTTCCATCTCCTCCAGATGTGCATCCTTCCATCTCCTCCAGATGTAGTTTTTTCCTCTCTCAGTTGTGTCCTCGTCCCCCAGCTTTCCTTCTCTTCCAGACATGTTTTGCCTCTGTCTCATCTCATACACATCTCTTCTCAACATGATTTGTTTTCCTCGTGTGCGTGCCTTCTTCATTCTGCATCTCTTTTGTGTCTCACTTTCTCCATCCCTCATGTGCTTTTCCTTCTCTGACAGATCCTTGCTTGCAATTTCCCTCTCATGCTTTCAGTCCCTTGTTTGTGCCTTCTTTCCATTGCTGGTTACTCTCTTTTCTTCTTTCCCACTCTTGGTATCCTCCTCTCTCCTTCCCTTGTTATCCATCTCTTGGGCTTTCTGTTTTTCTCAAACATACTGGCTTTTCTCTCTCATGAATTACCCCTCAATCTCGTTCTTACATTCCTCCTATCTTTGCATCTGTCCATTTGCCTCTCTTGGCTTTGCTCTGCACTCCCTCTCACTGTCCTCGGAAGTGCTTTCCCTTTTTGCAATGGACTTTCTCATTGCTTCTGTTCCCTCCATATCTCCTCAGCCTTCCCTCTCCCTTTGCTGTGTTTTCCATCTCTCACAGAAGCCCTGCTGCTCTCTTTCTAATGTGTTTTCCCTCTCCTTCTGACCAGCTTACTCTTTCATTCACCCTTCTCTGTCACAATCTTAATCACACGTTTCCTTCCTGATGTACTTTGTCTCTCACACATGCTATAATTTACAGGCTTTATTGCTTGTGTGCTTTCTCTCTTAAGCATGCTCCCTGCCTTGCTGGTGCTTACTGTCTCCTGTGTGTTTTCACTTTTCTTGGTGCTGTCTTTCTTTTTCTCCTGCTCACTCTTTCCCTCTTGTTTACTCTTTCCTAATACCCACATTTATGTACTTTCCCTCTCTCTCCTTTCTCTCTCTCCCTCTTTCCCTTCTCAATTCCCCTCTAGTTTTCCCTCACACTCCACTCTTTCTGTCTCTCTGTTGTGGTCTCTCATTTGCTTTTGTTCTTACTCTTACCCTCTTGCTTACTTTTCCATCTTTCTTTCCTCCTTTGCTTTCCCCCTCTTTCCCTGTTGCTTGCTGTCTTTGCCTCTTGCATTTCTTTGCTCTCACTTGCTTTTTTTCTTTCATTCTTCCCTTCTTTCTTCCCTGTCACTGATATCTTGTCTTGTCTGCTCTCACTCTCTGCCTCACCTTTACTCTTGCTTGATCTCTTTTGCTTTCATGTGTGGGTTTTTTTTTCCCCTCTCTGTCTCCACTCACCTCCTGCCCTGTGTCTTTCCCTCGTCTCCTTTCCCTTCTGATGGCTCTGACTGGCACAATTCCCTTGTCTGCTCATTCCCTCTTGTGCCCTTTGGTTGCCTCTTACTCTTTCCCTTGTTTGCGTTTTTTCTCTTTCATTCTCACTTTCTCATCATCTTTCCTGCTGACTTTTATTTCACATCCACTTTTGCCTTCCCATTTGCTTGGCCTCTTCATCTTACCTCTTTTTCTCTCTTTCTCCACTCTTTCATTCTTTTCTTCTGTCTCTCTTTCCATTTCCTCCCTATCTAGATAACTTCTCTCCTCCTTCTTACTCTTTCCTCTGCCTCACTTCCATTCTTGTTCACCGTTTCCCCCCTTAGCTACCTTTTCCTGTTCCTGTCTTTTAATCCTGATTGCTCCTTTTGTCACTCCCTTCCCTCTTGCTCTTTTCTTCTTTCTCAACTGCTGTAATTCTCTCTGGGTCTATGCTCTAGCCCCCTCTTTCATTCTTATTCCTTCCCTTTCATTCTCATACCTGCTTCACAGAGTGACAGAATAGTTGAGGTTGGAAAGGACCTCTGGAGATGATCCTGTCCAAGCTTCCTGATCTAGCAGGGCCACCATATTCAAATGGCTTTGAATATTTCCAAGGATGGAGACTTTGAAAATTCTCTGAGGATCCTGTAACAATGCTCAATCTTCCTTCAGTAAAAAAGCAGTTTCTGATACTCAGAGGGAACTTCCTGTGTTGGTTTGTGCCCATTGCTTCTTGACTTGTCAATGAGCACCACTAGCCTGGCTCCATCCTCTTTGCAGCCTTCCTTGAAGTATTTGTGTGCTTAAGATAAGATCTTCCACAAGCCTTCTCTAGCCTAAATAATCCCAGCACTCTCAGCCTTTCATGACAGGAGAGATGATCTAGTCTGTCATCTCAATGGCCCTTCACAGGACTCTTTCCAGTACCTTCATATAGCTCTTGTACTGGAGATCCCAGAACTGGACATGGAACTCCAAGTGTGGCCTCAGCTGGTGCTGTACAGAGGGCAAGGATCCCTCCATTTGCTGGCAACTCTCCTTCTAATGCAGCCCAGGATATCAATGGCATCTGCTGCAGTGGCACATTACTGATTCATGACAATTTGACGTCCACCTGGATCCCTAGATCATTTTCTGCAAAGCTGCTTTCCAGCTGGGCGGTGCCCAGCATGTACTGGTGCATGAAGTAGTTCCTGCTCAAGTGCAGAACTTTGCACTTTGTTGAACTCTTTGAGGTTCCTGTTGGCCTATTTCTCCAGCCTGCTGGGCTCCCTCTGAATGGCAGCATAACCTCCTGGTGTATCAGGATGATTAGCAAACTTGCTGAGGGCACACTCTGCCCCTGTAACAAAAATGTTGAGCAGTATTGGAGCCTGTGTTGATCTCTACAGTGCTGGTCACTGGCCTCCAACTAGACCTTGTACCACTGTTCACCACACTCTAATATTGAACATTAAGCCAGTTTTCATTCCTCCTCACTGTCTGCTTTTTCAGCCCATACTTAGTATTTTCTCTATAAGAATCTTAAGGGAGACAGTGTGAAAAACCTTACTGAAGTCTAAGTAAGCTATAGCCTCTCCCCTCATCTAATAAGCCAGACATTTTGTTGTAAGAAGGTTATTAGGCTGGTCATGCATGACTTCCTCGTGGTGAATCCATGCTGGCTACTTCTTAACATCATCTTATCCTTTATAAGCTTGGAAATGGTTTCCAGGAACAGTTTCATCACCTTTCCAGGGACTGAGGCTGCCCCACTGTTCTCTGTAGTGATAGCTGCTTTTCTCCTGTCCTCAGGCACCTTTCTCAATTCCTGTTCAAAGGTTGATTTTGCCCTTGCAAAGACATCAGACAGCTCCCTCATGGGTACATCACATCAGGGCCTTCAAACTTACGTATGTCCAGTTTGCATAACTATTCTTTAACCTTATCCTCATCCTCCAGGGGTGAGTCTTCTTTACCAATTTCTCTGGGTCTGTGAGTGCTTAGATTTCTGAAAAAAGTAGCCTTATTAGCAAAGACTGAGGTGAAGAGGGTATTCAGTACCTCGGCATTTTCCATGTTTTGTGTCACTAGGTCCCTGCTGCCTTTAGCAATAGAAACACGTTTTCCCCAGTCATTCTTTTCCCATTCATGCACTTTGTAGAAGCCCTGCTCTCCTGTGACAGCTCTTGCCAGATTCAGTTGTAGGTGAGCTTTGGCTTTTATACCGACACTGCGGTGTGCTTGGACACAGTGTCTCCGTATTCCTTCCAGGTTGTCTGTCCCAGCATCTACTTTCTGCTCTCCAAGCTGGTGCAGACTGGGTTTGATGGATGGACCATTCAGTGGGTAAAGAAATGGCTTGATGGCCACACCAAAAGAGTAGCTGTCAATGGCTTCATGTCCAAGTGGAGTCCCTCAGGGCTCAGTCCTGGGACCAGTCTTGTTCAACATCTTTGTCAGTAACATGGACAGTGGCATTGAGTGCACCCTCAGCAAGTTTGCTGATGACACCAAGCTGTGTGGTGCAGCAGACACACTGGAGGGAAGGGATGGCATCCAGAGGGACCTTGACAGGCTGGAGAGGTGGGCACAAGCCAGCCTCATGAGGTTCAACAAGACCAAGTGCAGGGTCCTGCATCTGGGTCGAGGCAATCCCAAGCACCAATATAGGCTGGGGAGTGACTGGCTTGAGAGCAGCCCTGAAGAAAGGGACTTGGGGGTGCTGGTGGATGAGAAGCTCAACATGAGCTGTCAATGTGCACTTGCAGCGCAAGTAGCCAATTGCATCCTGGGCTGCATCAAGAGAAGCATAGCCAGCAGGTTGAGGGATGTGCTTCTCCCCCTCTACTCAACTCTGGTGAGACCCCATCTGGAGTACTGTGTCCAGTTCTGGAGCCCTTATTACAAGAAGGATCTGGGGGTGCTGGAACGTGTCCAGAGAAGGGCCACCAGGATGATCAGAGGGCTGGAGCACCTCTCCTATGAGGACAGACTGAAAAAGTTGGGGCTGTCTGTCTGGGAAAGAGAAGGCTTTCAGGAGACCTTATTGTGGTCTTCCAGTATCTGAAGGGGGCCTACAAGAAAGCTGGGGAGGGACTTTTTAGCATGTCAGGTAGTGATAGGACTAGGGGGAATGGAGAAAAAATAGAAATGGGTAGATTCAGATTGAATGTTAGGAAGAAGATCTTCACTGTGAGGGTGGTGAGACACTGGAACAGGTTGTCCAGGGAGGTGGTGGAAGCCTCATCCCTGGAGGTTTTTAAGGCCAGGCAGGATGTGGCTCTGAGCAATCTGATCTTGTGTGAGGTGTCCCTGCCCATGGCAGGGGATTTGGAATTAGATGATCCTTGTGGTCCCTTCCAACCATAACAATTCTATGATTTTATGTGCTTCCTTTTCACGTTTCTAACTTTTGCCAGAAGCTCCTTGTTCAACTACACAGTCCTTACAACATTTGTATGTGAATTTCTCCTCACTGGGATGGACTGCTATTGAGCTGAGAAGAGGTGAACCTCAATTATCATCCAGTTTTCTTGGACCTCTCTTCCCTCTAGGGTCTTTTCCCTTGATATTTTCAAGCAGATCCTTGGAGGGGCCAAAATTTGTTTTCCTGAAGTCAAGGGTTGTGAACTTGCTTTTTTCTTCTTACTTCTCAGGAGCTGCCATCTCACAATCACTGCAGCCAAGGATGCCATTGAATTTCACAACCCAAACAAGTCCTTCCCTGTTTGTGCATATGAGGTCCACCATTGAACCTCTTCTCGTAGGCTTGGCAGCTGGGTAGGAGGCTGTCATGGATGCTCTCCAGGAACTTCCTGGATTTCTTACGCTCTTCTCTGCATTGTCCCTCCAACACATGTTGGGGTCGTTGAAGTACAACAAGAGGACCGCAGCCTGCCAACACAAGGCTACTTGTCTACTTGTTCTCCTGGTCAGGCAGCCTCTAGCAAACACCTGTACTGATCTGCTCTTTAATCCTTCCCTGTAAGCTCTCTCAAAACCGCACCCTGATCCTCCTGAGTTTTGAAGACAGTGAGGCTGTTACATATTTGAAAGCATTCAGGTGGAGCACAAACCTTCCTTTGGGTGCCAAAAGTCTTTCAGCCTTAGCTTCCACAGAGTTTTCATTTACAATTCTGCTAAAGATAAGACTTCTTCTGCACTGCAGCTGGGGTCCAGGGCCCTTGAAGATGTAGGGTATCTGAGAAGATCAGGTCTCTTTCATCCTCTCTGAATGCTGCCAAGTGGTGCTCACTTGATCTCATAACTCCTCCACTGGGTGGCGCAGCTCTTCAACAACAACCGATCTGCTTCAGGAAAGAAGAGCATCTCGGCAAACCTTAGGAAGAGGCTCTGTGCAGTGCTGAGAGCTTCTGGAGAATGTGTTCCGGTGCATCACTACCATGCTTGAGAATGTTTAGGCTGGGTGGAATAGAGGTGAGGATCTGTTCACTACACCGTTTTGCACAAGCTGCTGTGGCTCTTAGCACTGCTCTAGGCCTGTCAGCTATGGAGGTGTTTGGCAGCAGCTGTGACAAAGGCTTCCAGGCACACTGGATGAAGGGCAACTCTTTGAATATATTAGAAGCTCCTGGAGTTTCCTCAGGTACACAGACCTGTGGCTCTCCTTACCTTGTCCTTACTTTGCAAGAGCATATACCCTCGAATTTCTCAGAGAGTTTCCAGGAGTACCCCAGTGTTCCTGGACCCTGTTCCCAGTAGCTTCCAAAGGAGAACCAAGAAACTTGTGCAAATTGTTTGCTCTCTTGCTCCTTCTCTCCCGCTTTGTCTTTCCCCCTCCCTTTCTGTTCTTTGTTCTTTTTTCTTTTTCCTTTTGGCACATTTGTTTCCTTTGCCACTCTCTCCTGCTCATGTGAGCTCTTTCCTTTACTTTCACTCCTTCCCATTCACTGTTGTTTCCTCTTTTTTCCTCCTCTGATTCTCTCTACCTGTTGCTGTCTCCCTTTCTTCTAATTTGTTTCCCTTTCTATCCTAATCAGTTCTTCCAAGTCACACTTTCCCTTTGTCTTTTCTCCTGTTCTGTTCCCCCTTACTCTTTCCCCTTCTCACAGTATCCTTACCTCTGCCTTTGGCTTCTTGCTCACTTTCCTTTCTTCACTTACCTGCTCCCCTCTCATGTTTTCACTCTGTCTATCCATGTTGCTGTCTCTCCCTTCTCTTGCCACTCTGAACATGTCCCACCATGTCTCGTTCCCTTTTGATCTTTTACCTCTTGCTCATTGTCATTTCCTCTGCTTCTGCATCCATCTCTCTTGTTCACTCCCTACCACTCTTTACCTATGCTTGCTCTTTTCCTCTCCTTTCCTTCTTGCTTCCTGTCTTACCTTTGCTTTTCTTTCCCTCTCCCTGACTCATTTCCCTCTCACTCTTTTCTATCCACTCTTTTTTTCTCTCTCAATCACATTCTGGATTTCTTTGCTTCTGTTTCTGCTTCTGTTACTGCTCTGCCCACTGTGCTATTTTTCTTTAATTTCCCTTTCTTTCTCTACCTTCCTGCCTCTTTCCCTCTTGACTTACTCTGTGCTCCCTTCTTTCTCAGGATCTATCTCTACCTCTTCACTCTCTAATGCTAACATGTGCTCTTGCTGTCCTTCCCTCTCTCTCTCTCCAATCCTCTCCCCTCTCTCTCTCTCTCTGTCTCACCTGCCCAGCATCTCTTTATGTCCCTTGCACATGCACTTTCTCAGATTCACAGCTTGAATCAGGTTGGAAGGGATCCTCAAAGGTCTTGTCTAACCTCCCTGCAATGAGCAGGGACACCTCCAACTAGATCAGTCTGTCAAGGGCCACAATGAGTTTGATCTTGAATGTCTCCAAGGATGGGACTTCAACCATATCCGTGGGCAACTTGTTCAGTATTTTACTGCTCTCATTGTATAACCTTCCTCCCTGATGTCCAATCTAAATCTATCCTGCCCCAGTTTCAAATCATTGCCCCTTGTCCTATCAGTAGAAGCCTTTCTAAACAGTCCTTCCCCAGCCTTCCTTTGGGCCCCCATCAGATACTGAAATGTAGCTATATGGTCTCCTCTTCAGGCTGAACAACCCAAATTCTTTCAGCCTGTAGTTCTCTGTTCTGTGGCCAGCATGACTAACTGCTTGGTTCTGGTAGCTGAGGATAGGATTGTACATGGAATGATGTCCTTCTGTATTTATCCAGGATGTTTCTGCCTTCTTATGTCTTTTCTTCAAGTGCACAAGTTCTCAAATGTGTATGCTATTGAGGTGGCAGAATTAGTTTGAGGAGAGACCTGTTATAATAGTTATGTCACAAGTTTAAGAGTAGTTGTTATTGCAGGCAAAACAACAACAACAAAAAACAACCAAAAAAGGGAAAGAATTGACTCTGCCCTCAGTGCAGAAGAATGAGCATTGCTCACAAAACTGTAGAACAGCCCAAGTTAGAAGGAACCTTAAAGGATCATCTGATCCAACCTTTCATGAGAAAAGAAGCCTTTAAAAGGTCATCTAGCATCCTATCCAGTTGCATCTTGGAAACCCTCCAGTTGAGGGGACTCTACTGCATCCCTAGAGAGATTATTTCAGTGATAATCAGGTAAAACTTCTCCCAGTGCGACTTGTACCAGTTGCAGCTGATCTTCTCCATGTGGTACCTGGTGAAGAGAGCACTTCTGCTCTTTCTAGCCACCCTTTAAGCATTGGAATACTGTGATGAGGTCTCCCTGAACTTTCTGTTCTCCAGGGAGAAGAGACCTAATTCTTACCGTCTTACTTTGTAGGGCAGGTTGTCCACTCCTTTGATCATCTCCAATCCTCCTTTGGACCCTTTCCAGTCTGTCCATGTCAGTTCTGAAATGTGGGGACCAGAACATAGTAGTCCAGGTGCATCCTGACAAGCACTGAGTAGGCTGGGATGATCACATCTTGGTCTTTGCTAGTAATACCCCTGTGGATGCAGCCCAGGACTTGATTTACCTTACTTGCTGCAGCAACGCTCTGCCAACTCGTGTTCAACTTGCTGTCCACCAGCACACTCAGGTCCCTTTCAGCAAGGCAGTTCCCCAGACGTACACAGATCCTTGCCTGTACTGAGCCCTCTGTTTTTATCTCTCCCAGGTGTTGGACTTTGCACTGGTTTTTGTTAAACTTCGTACTGTTCTTGCTAGCCTGCTATTCCAGCCTGGCATCTTACTCTGTAAGGTGGGTCTCCTTTCTCATGTGTCCAGCTCACCACCTACTTTAGTGTCATCAGTAGTGTGTTTTAAAATTCTTTGTGGAACTATTTGCAGGGCTTACTTTCAAACTGCAGAACTTGTGCCACTATCTGCCAAGTATTTTGTATGACTGGGAGAGGTACTTTGACAAGAGTGTTTTTTTTTTTTCTTTCATGTTTTTGGCATCGTATTTTTTTCATTTTACAAACCTTGTATATCCACTTTAATAGAATGTCAGAGGTGGACAGAGAGTTGGTAGGTTTGTTGATGAAATGGTGGCAGCTAGGATTTAGGAGATCCAAAGAAGCAGGAAGTATACTAACAGCACAATTTCTTGGTCATGTATTAAATACTAAAAGTTAAACGAAAGGATTTTTGTTGTAAGTCAGTATGTACTCTAGACTGTACTTAATGTTTGCAGTCTAAATATGGCATGTTGGGTGATGTGAAACTGTAAATAGTCTTTGATTCTGAAGTCTCTAAAGGCATTGGTTTTTTTGGAATTATCAATCTTCATTATCAATATATCATGAAGTTTGGGTATGTTTTCTCATCTTTAACACATTTAGATATTTTATTCAAGTCCCCAGGAAGATAACTTGCTAAGTGAACTCTGTGTTAGAACCTGAGTACTTATTTTTTTCACTCATGCTTTATGCAGAAGCCTTAATATTGGGATAGTTCTGTCAGAATATGGAGGTACTGTGTGATGTTTACACACTTCTATATTTTCCCCCTTTAAATAAGAAAAAGCATTAGCTGCTGCAGAGACAGCTCTACATGGAGTTGTTGCAGGTTGCTGCTTTAGATTTGGCCTTCAGTCTTCTGTTTTCACTGAAGTGGTGTTGAAAGGTTGCAAGTGTTAATGGCTGATCCAGCTCAGAAATTATAGGGTACACGAATGACATCACAGAATCACAGAATGTTAAGGGCTGGAAGGAACCTGAAAAGATCATCCAGACCAACCCCCACTGCCAGAGCAGGATTGCCTATAGTAGGTCACACAGGAACAGCATCCAGATGGGTTTTGAAAGTCTCCAGAGGAGGCTCCACAACCTCTCCGGACAGCCTGTTCGAGTGTTCTGTCACCCTCACACTGAAAAAGTTTTTCCTTATCTTCACATAAAACCTCCTCTGCTCCAGCCTGGACCCATTGCCCTTTGTCCTGTCATTGAACATCACTGAGCAGAGCCTGGCTCCATCCTCCTGACACTCGCCCTTCACATATTTATAACATTAATGAGGTCACCCCTCAGTTTCCTCTTCTCCAAGCTTAAAAGACACAGTTCCCTCAGCCTTCCCTCATAAGGGAGATGTTCCACACCCTTAATCATCTTTGTGGCTCTGCACTGGACTCTTTCAAGCAATTCCTTGTCCTTCTTGAACTGAGGGACCCAGAAATGGACACGATATTCCAGGTGTGGCCTCACCAGGGCAGAGTAGAGAGGAAGGAGAACCTCTCTCTACCTAATAGCCCAATCCCCTCTAATGCACAGGATGCCATTTGCCCTCTTGGCCTCAAAGGCACATTGCTTGCTCATGCTCATCCTTTTGTCCACCAAGACTCTCAAGTCTATTTTCCCAGAGCTGCTCTCCAACAGATCAGTCCCTGGCCTGTAGTGGTACACAGCATTCCACAACCTGCTTCCTGTGCTGTCATGATGACTTCTGGAATAACTCAGGAATTAGCTGATCTAGCTGGATTTCCTTGGTCACGTGATCAGCAGCAGCCCAATACTTGACCACTGCATTTCTTGTGGCCTGGTGAAGCTCTGTATCCTGTGGTCACTCTGTCTGTGTAGAGCACAAAAAGTCATAATTCTTAGCTCTTCAGCAAACTGAGTGCACAGCAGCAGCGGGAGGAAAGCATGGTGCTGTGCGTGAAGGACATGATGCCTTAGCATCAGACTAGAGGACACCTAACTGCTTGTGCTCAGCCATAGCAGTGCTGCTGTTGTTTGCACAACAACATGATTGTGAACGTTTGTGCTAGTTCCATAGTAAACTGAATTATCCTGGTATTGAACCCCACTAACAGTTTAACATTATGGGTACAGCGTGTGGCCGTTGCTTTCTCTAAACAGCACTGCTGCATTATGCTGTGAAACTGTCCAAGACTTCCCTCTGTGGGTAGATATCCATGTGTTGTTGAGAGACTGAGTGCTGAGACCTTTTGGAAGTAAAGGCACTATATAAGCAGAAAACAGTGCATTTTTCTTACGGTATTAGAATACAGAAAGAATCCTGCCATTTATGTATCCATTTATGTATTTACTTGGGGATTCTTTGCTAGTGATGCAGAGTTTAAATGGTAAAGGTTACTGTGTGCTCCCATTCCAGTATAAAATGTATCTAATATTAAGTCTAATATTATATATATTCTTGAGCCAGAGAAGTGAACACACAGAGAATCAATTTAAAATAATTTTCCAACCAGTGTCACCATGATTAAAAAAAGCAGCTGTTCTGACAATTTTTAACACCATCTATTTACATTTAGGAGCTTTCTCACAATAGGTGCTAAATGTATTGTTAGGTGAGCACAAACTAGGGAAAAAGACAGGAACTGAACTTTCAGTTTAAACTACAGGGCTCATGAAAGACCTGGATGTGTAAGTTGATGGATGCTTTCACTTGTGTCTTTTAGGATTCTGTTTTAAATCCCATCATTTGACTTAATAAATATGATAGCCACAACCACTGATAGCTTTTATCTAGCTGGTCTGCCAAGTGCATTTTTTTTTCTCTAGAAAATTATTTTTAAATTGCCTGTTTGCCTGACTCAAACATTTCTTTAGGTTATTCAGACACTGTTTTTACTCACATGAGCATGAAAACAGCTAAAACGGAGTGAACTGCAGTTTGCTTAATTCTTGTCAACAAAATCAGTTATTAAACATAAAGCAGGTTATTTGCACAATCTCACTGAAGACCGACACAGTTATGCAGAAGCTGGAAGTGGCCTAGTTCACTCCCAAGCCACAGTTTCCTTGCCAAAGCAATGAGGGAAATGTTTGGCTCTGTTTTCGTGAGCTGTTGTTCCTTACACTGAAAGCCTTGGGAATTTTGCTCTTGACTTCACTGGAAAACAGGACTGCATCCTAATTATTTTAATTTAAAGAGTAATGAGTCTAGTGGTTTATGTAAAACACTGCATTCTGTAGCTTACTTGCTCGTAAGTGACTAATTCACATCTCACATCAGTGCTAGTCATCTTAAATTTGTATTGCTTGGAGCAAGATCAGAATTAAAAACTGGGAAAAGCAAAACAGATTCTCAGATGAGGATTTCAGAGTAAATAACTTGTGCTTTTTGTCAATGTGTTCTTTTGGGATCTAATGATATAAAATCCTTTGATAGGGAGAGGAAGATGTCCTGCTTATTATTACAGTCCAATAGAATTATTCATTCTTTTTTTTTCCTGAACAGAAAAACATCTGAATTTGGTGTGAATTAGTCTCTGCAGATGTGGTTTGAGGAAACTGGATGTGTGCCAACGCAGCAGCATTGCTGCAAGTTGGCATCTCATGGGGTTATGGCCTTAAGTTGTGCCAGGAGAGGATCAGATTGGATGTTAGGAAAAATTTTCTTCACAAAAAGGGTTATCGAGCATTGGAATAGGCTGCCCAGGGAAGTGGTGGAGTCACCATCCCTGGAGACATTTAAAAGACTCATGGATGTGGTGCCTAGGGACATGGTTTAGCGGTAGTGATTTAGCAATAGCTGTGGGATTCCAAGCTCTGGATGAGCAGTTAAACTTGATGGTCTCTTCCAACCTCAACAATTCTAAGGTTCTATTGGAACTGCAGAAAATCTTTTCACTTCCATTTTCATCTGGCTGCTGTCACCTGCCAGATCACCCTAGTGTGGCAGATTGGGACCAAGCAGGTTACATGTGGGGCAGACATCTCTTGCAGTACAGCAGGCTCAGCCAAGCTAAAGTGCTCTGAGAGGAATGCAAGGTGTTTCTCATGTAGGCTTAAGAATGTGGGGTTCTCTAGAGGATGTTGTGTTAGCTAGCTTTGCAGAGTTTTCTGATAGCACAATTTTATGCTGCTTTGTGCAGTGTGACTGGGTGTGGGCAGCAGTGTACTCCAGCAAGTTTATGTCTTTTACAAGAGGAGCAGACTTCATCTGATTATCCATTGTACAGGCTAGGCTCTTTTTTGTAAAGAGTACTGAAGTCTTTCTTCCCAAGCACATGAAGGGTGGCTATCGTGAGGAGGGAGACTCCCTTCTTACAAAGAGTCACATGGTAAAGACAAGGGGTAATGGGCACAAGTTGCTACTGGGGACATTTTGACTGCATGCCAGAAAACTTTTTTTTTCACCATTCAAACTATTAAACATTGGAACAAACTCCCAAGGGAGGTGATGGATTCCCCTACATTAGACAGTTTCAAAGCCCAGCTTGACAGGGTGCTGAGCCATCTCATTTAAACTATATTCTTACCCTGAAAGGTTGGACTAGATGATCCTTGAGGTGCCTTCCAACCTGCTGGTATTCTATGAATCTGTGAATAAAGAGTGGAGGAATTCAGATGTCTTTATTAGATTTGCCTGACAATGAACTGTTCTGGTTTTGTTACCAGGAGCTCAGCAGCAGTGGGTCACGGCTGTTTCTGCTACGCTCTGATGCGCTCAATTCCAGTCGCCATCTACATCGTCTTGGTGACAGGTCTGCGTTACCACTTGTTCATCTGGAGTGTCTTCTCACCAAAACTGCTTTATGAGGCAGTGCACGTGTTCATCACAGCTGCCGTCTGCCTGTTCTTCACAGCCATGGATCAGAACCATTCTCAGAAAGTGCAGGATTGAAAATAAGCATGTGGTGCGCAGTTCTGCATTGCAAGGTCCAGCCTGTCACTGGAATTGAAGAAGGAAAATAACAGCTTTAAATCCTTGTGCAGAATTTGAAGAATGAGCTTGTTTATTTTAATCAAGAACAGGATTTGAAGGGTGTGTTTCATTTTAAAACAAAGTTTGCTTTAAAAATACTGAATTGAAGTAAACTTTTTTTTTCATAGATAACTTTTTTATGTAGCTGTCCTTACAGCACTCTCCAGGGCAATATTATCAGATCTGAATTTCAGAAATATACGTTTTATTATAAATACTGACCAATGCCTCCTGGGCACTGAAAAAATCCTCTGTGTGTACAGTTTTTTTACTTTCTTAGGCTACAAATCCTAAAAATATTGCAGGATTTCTTGGTGCTGTTCACAGCTGTTTGTTTTTGTTTGGTTGGTTGGTTGGTTTCTACTGTGTGCATTGAAATTCATGTTGAATTATTGTACAAATGCCTCAGGTAGGGGATTTGTGTGTGTGTTTGCATAGGCAGCATTTCTGTTTAAAGGTAGTATTTCAGTTTTAAGATGTGTGCAATCATTATACGTGATGGTTTCCAATCTGCACTTCAGGCAGTGGATAAGAAAAGCTAATGGGCTAAGAAAGCTTTGAGTCTTCTGTGGAGTCCATTCACTGCTGAAATGTCATGTTTCTGTTAATGTATAAATGTTAAATCAGGTTGTTGGCAGCTGCACTGAAAATTTGATCATGTTTTCCACACTAGGGTACAAAGTTATGAGCCATGAACAGGAAAATAGAGTAATGGGCTAAATTACTGTCAGAAGAAAAGGTGTGTTTGCATCACCTTTGTCCTGGTGACCTGTCTAACCACTTCACTTGAATGTGCTGTAATTAATTCCTAACGATGTTGTTTTCCTCGCTTCTGTCTAGAAGATGGACATTGATGACTGTCTTGAGCATCAATGTTCTTCCTGTGGGGTTTTTCACTTCATATTTTTGCCCATGTTAGCAACAAATAGGATTTAATCTGCATGTAATAGAAATGTAGCAGAAGAAAAGAACAAAGGCAACTTTAACTTTTGTTATGAATCTGGAAATAAAAAGTATTTAGGTCCTGTGTGGCTGACAGCACCCTTGATACGTTTTTCATCTCATGTTTCAGATAGAAAGCAAATCTCAGAAAGTAGGCTTTTAGTTTTTATACATTAATAATAGGCCAGATGATTACTAATAATGAATTTTTTTTTCCGCTGTGAACCAACAAGATTGTTAGTGTCTTGAACATGAGCTGTTTGTCTGGAGAAGAGACTACTGGGTCTTAATGTTGTGACCTGTTGGAAGTTTGAAAATTAAATACTTTTAATAAATTGTTTTTTAACTGCAAATTGTGGAGTATTTAAAACAGTTTTTAATTGTGAGTGTTGTACCATTTTCACCATTCATGTTACCATTTTCATAATTTCCATTTTTTTTTCTGGTTACCTGTTGCCTAGCAACCATATGGGGATTATGAGCATCTTTGCTTACTTGGTTAATTCCTAAGCAGTCCTCCCCCATGTTCATGCAGAATATGTTAAGAGATTAGACTCAGAGAGAAAGGATGCTAATAAAGATATGGAAGGGGTGGAGGGGAAGTTTCTTCTGGCATACAGAATCCTAAAACATGGTATGACATTCATGTGATCTTCTATTCCTTCTGATGTTACTTGCTTTTGGTGTATCTCTTGGACAATTTTATCAAGTAGTGGAATCAGTGGGGCAGGAGAGGGAGCTGGCTGATCTCATTGAGGCTGTCCAGTCTAACTGTGTGATAGGCTGTGATAAGAGGATGTTAATGAAAGAAGCTTGAGGTGGGTGTTGGTCCCTTCTCCCAGGTAACTGGCAATAGGACGAGTGGAAATCACAGAGTGACAGGGGTTGGAAGGGACCTCTGGAGATCAAGTCTCCCTAGGTGAAACCCCCCCCACCAGAGCAGGTTCACCTGCAGCAGGTTGCGCAGAATGGCATCCATCACATCTCTGGGCAGCCTGTTCCAGTGCTCCAGCACCCTTAGTGTAAATAAGTTTCTCTTTATGTTTAGATGGAACTTCCTATGTTCAAGTTTGTTACCGTTACCTCTTGTCCTGTTGTTCAGCACCACTGAAAAAAGACTGGCCCAGGACAGGGCATACTGCTCCAGATGAGACCTCACCAGGACAGAGTAGAGGAGGAGGAGAACCTCACTCGACCTGCTTGCCATACTCTTTTTGATGCTTTCCAGGATACCATTGACCTTCTTTGCCACAAAGGCACATTGGTGACTCCTGGTCATCCTGTTGTCCACCAGGACTCCCAGGTCTTTTTTCTACAGAGCTGCATTCCAGCAGGTCAGCCCCTAACCTTTTTGGATACGTTATTCCTCTCTAGGTGCAGTACCCTACACTTGCCCTTGTTGAACTTCGTAAGTTACTTTCTGCCCTACACTCTGGCCTGTCTGGGTCGTGCTGGATGGCAGCAGCACAGCCTTCTGCTGTGTCGGCTACCCCTTCAAATTTTGTGTCATCATCAATCCTGCTGAGGATACATTCTATCCCTTCATCCAGGTTGTTGATGAACACCCTGAACAGGACTGGACCCAGTACTGAGCCCTGGGGAACAGCAGTTGTTACAGACCTGCACCACTGACCACAACCCTTGGAGCTCTGTCTTTCAGTCAGTTTTCAATCCACCCCAGTGTCTGTTTGTCTAACCCCCACTTTGTACGCTTGCCTATGAGGGAGGTGGTGTCAAAAGCTTTGCTGAAGTCAAGGTAGAAAACATCCACGGCCCTCCCCTCATCTATCTATCCATCCAGTCATGGCCTTGAAGAAGGCTATGAAATTAGTCAGACAAGACTTCTCCTCAGTAAATCCATGTTGACTACTTCTGATGACGTTCTTTTCATGCAGGTACTTTAAGAAGTGACCTCGAGTTACGCCAGGAAGGTTTAGATTGTGTATTAGAGAAAATTCCTTTACTGAAAGTGGTCAGGAACTGGAAGAGGCTACCCAGGGAGGTGGTGGAATCACCATCCCCAGAAGAATTTTGTCTTACCAGTGTGGTGATTTGGCCCTGGCTGGGGGCCAAATGCCCACCAAAGCTGCTCTATCACTTCCCTTCTGAGATGAACAGGGGAGAGGGAAACATATAACAAAGGCTGGTAATAGGATAGAAGCAATTTAATAATAATGATAAGCAAAACCAATAGATTTCACTGAAGGAAGAGCAAAGAAATACTAGTCTCTACTCATCAGCAACACTATGGTGAGTCTCAGGAAGCAGAGCTCTCTATGCTTGGTGGTTCCTCTGGAGGACAGATGCCATGGACAGATTTCCCCCTACTTCCTTCTTTCACTTCATTCTTATATCTGAGCTGATGTAATATGGCATGGAACACTCCTTTGGCCAGTTTGGGTCAGCTGGCCCAACTGTGTCCCCTCAGCATACTCTTGGGGAAGGAAATATTGGAAAACCAGACTGGGTGCTTGGCTCAGCAGTAATCAAAACACTGGTGTGTTACCAACACTTAGCTACAGCACTGCAAAGCACAGCATAGAAAGATGTTTGGAGGGGAATTAACTCTAGCTCAGCCCAAACCCAACACAACCTGTTCTGTCAAGCCCCTTAAATATGCCCCAGAAATCTTGCAGAATCCCCAAGTGCTTTTCCTTGTGTATCCTATAACAAATCCTGCATGCCTCCAGGCAGTGAGCTTCTTCAGCCTGCAAGATTTTCCAGGAGATGAGTTTCTTTGGTTGACTAATCCTGGTGGGCTTTGCACCACTGACAATTGCCTAATTGCTTAGTGACTGATTAGGTTATAATCTGAATAAATGACTATAAACGATTGATTAGGCTAGTATATATTCTCAGCATGTCCTTGTTCATCTGGCTTTTTGTTAACCATGAATAGTCTTTAATCACCTAAATTCGCAGTGATTAGTGCCCTTTCTTGGCCTGGGGATGAGAAATCTGTCAGGGAGCCCTTTATGCATTTAGCTCCTAGGGGAGAGGGCATGAAGGTGGAGGAAGACTCTTTCAGAAGACTACAGAGACAAAGCCCCAAAGGCAGCAGGCACAAGCTGCAGTACTGGACATTGAGAAGAGGCCAAAGGAATCTTTTCTCCTCCCAGTGTTTAGTGTGAGATGGGGCCTGGGCCTTCACTCTTGGAGATCTTCCCACCTCAAGGGCACCTCATTTAGCTGGCCCTGCTGTGGGCTCCAAGTAGTGTTGGCTGAGCTCTAGAGATCTCTTCCAGCCAACATTTCTGAATTATTCTATGGTTTTATTATGTTTAAAGTTGACTCTGCCATTTTTACTGTTCGTTTCACAGACTTTCCTGAAGTCAAAGAGCTGTGTCATCAATTTCGTAACAAAAATTTTAAAACGTTCATCATCAGGAAATAAAACATCTGTGTCACTCCTTTTTGCAAGAGATAAACATCACAGCTGAAAACGATTGGGGTTTTTTGTTTTGGTTTTCTTTTATGTAGCCATGTATTTATACATTAGATACAAGAAGCAAGTGTCACTGGAAGGAGAGATTTAGTGCCAGCAGTCCTCAGTGCCTCCATAGCTTGAGGATTCCCATTATTCAGTGGCGAAGGATCCTATTTTGCCATTGCTTCTGTCATAATTTAGATGATTCTGTAAAACATTCAGCTTGCCAATCAGGCCCATCCCAGGTACGTTTGGCAGGACACCCACATACAGGTGACTTACTTTCTGAACTTGTTTTTCCAGCTTCAGACTGAGAATTAAGCCTGTGCTTCTTGCATTTTGCCTGATGAGATACACAGGTTCGTCTCAAATGAACCTATTACCTCCCAGCCTTTGATAAAAAGCTGGGGTTGCTATGAGGAGTAAATGGGTTCCTCCAGCAGATGCCTCTCCTCACTTACTGTAACACTGTTGTCCTTCCCACTGACAGGGTGCTGAGGGCACATTTTCAGTTTAAGGTGTAAGTTCAGTCTGTAGCTTAAAGTACATGATTTTTGCATGATGTTTTCATTTTAAGAACATGAGGTTGCTAGACACTTAGAGATGGGCTTCAGCATAACACTTAGTCTCAAGATGGACTACATATGGCAAGCCTTTCATCACCTATGCCTTTTTAATGCCTCAGATTTTGCCACTGCAATGTGTTGTATTTGGTCATGTCTACTACAAAGACCGCTGGGGATGCAGAACAGGACACAGCACAGCTCACACAGCAGATGTGCACCGAGTATGCATGGTTGGTGTATTGGTCACCAGTAGGAAGATATGAGGTCTAAAACAGACAAAAGCCCTGCACATGTTACATTGAGAGTTTGTTATATCTGGTGAGACAGGAAGATTTGAGCCCAGCTTTTTCTGAGCTGAGGGGAAAAAAACCAACCAACCAACAACAACAACAAAACCACAGCTGTTTAAAGAGCACTGTATTTGGAGAATGTAGGATTTCCTGGGGGGTCAGAAATAGCTTTACTGTGTCCCGGGCAGAGCTGCAAAGCTGTTTGTATGGGTTTTCTCCTGAAAAATCTTAAATCTGTGGTCCCAGAGATGGGAGTGGCTGCAGTTGTTCAGCGTTGCTGGTTTAGTACCAGTTACTTTGTCACAATTGCGTACAGCAGTTAGCCTGTAAATACTTTGGGTGTCTGGACACTAGATCAAATTAAGGAAATCATGCTTCTGAATCACACCTAAGGCCATGGAAATCGACACTTTATTCTGTAAAGGGAAAGTGACAGATAGGTCCATTGGCCCAAATTCTGTCTCAGTCTCTGCATGTAGTACTTAACTACAGTCAGCTACAGACTTCCAGAAGCGCTTGACTGATAAGAAAGGCAAGGCATGAGGATAGAAGGGAAGTTCTGGAGCAACACTTACGCATACTGTTGGTGGCTTTTTGCTTTGAAGAAATGTTAAAAACTAGACTAAAATGACTAATGCATCTCTCTTGGCTGTAGTTAACAACCCAGAGCAACAGATTAGGAGTGGGTGAGCAATTTCTTGCATTTTTTCTGCACATGACTTCTCCTGCCTGTCATTGCCCACCACTTTTGGCAGTAACACTAAAAGCCACTAAAAGTTCCTCCATAAACCCATGCTAGAGGCACCTTGTTGATGGAGGAAGGTTCTTGGTCCTCCACTTTTACAACTGTGATGCAGAAGATAGCTGCAGAAAAAAGACAAGAGGCCCACTGGAGAGGACTGCTTGAAATGCAGTTATAACTGGATCTTTGTTATCTGCATCTCTGCCAGTGACATGTTTATGTGGATGTTCACATGATTCTGTGGGAACACCTCCTTTCTGATATTTTGGTTGAGAGAAAGTGTCCAGTGTTGTTAGTTTAGTCTTGCTAGGCAGTATGCTGCAGCACAGAAATCACAGGCTTCTCTCCTGCTTTCCAACAGTTACTGGGCTGAACTGTGGAGATACACTGCAGGAGGTAACCAGATGTGTACAAATAAGGTGGCTGCAGCATGGCATTCCATGTAGGCACTTGCATGAGGATGGCCGCTTGTGATAAATTCTTCAGTGAACAGGACACAGCCCTGGTTTACAAACCACAGCCTGTGGCTTTTGCTAAACAAAGTGCACAGCTGGCAGCTGAAGTCCCAGTGTGACCTGGAGAGCCTATCTCCTCTAGGAAGGTTCTTCTGGCTTTATTCTTATTTAGCATATTTCAGCCAACCATTGGCTTGCTGGTGACATGACATCAGGAGCCTCCTTCAGACTGACAGCTAATGGAACAAGGCTTGCCAGCATGGCCTATGATGTGTGTCAATACGCCACTCATTGTTGGATAAATGTGCCCTTCCTAGGAAGAGAGGGAATCCTGCTACCCTCTGTAAGGGGCCAGATAATGCTGCTGCACTGCACAGGGGACTTGGAGGGTCATAAAAGAAGTTACAATACAAGGTTTGCAGTAAACACAGATAGGAAAAGGAAATCATTACTGGGATGGGCAATTTCTCTATGAAATTATCTGGAACCTATTTGAGCTGAGTGCAGACAAACCATTTGGACAAACAAAGCTATTTCAGCTGGCAGCAATGAGAGCAATGAATGCAGTCCATACTCACAGTGGCAGATCTCATCTTGGACATTGGAGTTAAGGAGTCTCCCAGGGTGAAGCTGGGACACAAACAGCAGCATTGGGAGGGAAGTAAAACAATAATGTCACAGTAGCAGTGTGCTTGCTACTGGAGTAACTGCAGCAGAAAAATTGAATCCCACCCTGAGCCTGCAGCTTAGAAACACACTGCTAATTTGAATGAATCTCTGAGAAGAGAAATGAGTCTCTGAGAAGAGGAATGAGTCTCTGAGAAGAGGAATGAGAAAACTTGTCTTGGTCCATCTCTCCAAGTATCTGCCAGGAACAACAATGTGATGACATAGGGCTCTTTGGCCAAGCAGGCAGACAGGCATTGCTATTTAAAACAAAACAAATTCAACACAGCAGTATAGAATCATAGAATTGATAGGGTTGGAAGGGACCTCAAGGATCATCTAGTTCCAACCCCCCTGTAAAGGGTAGCTTTTGCCAGCTGGGTTATTTGAGGACTGCAGCTGGATTTCCATCTTACTCCTGAGGTTGCCCTTGAGCCACAGCACTCCTCCCAGATGGAAGGGGGAGTTAGTCGAAAGGAAATCTCAGCCTTGTAATTCAGTTCATACAAGGTTGGAAGGGCAGTGTGGGCTTCCTTTACTGCCTGGGGCCATAACAGCTCTGTGGATGGCTTCACTGGGGCTCAACCTTCTTTCCCGCGTTGACTTACAGGTTGTGTCCTCCAAAGTTGAGAAGTCACACCAGAACACAGCAGCAACACTCTTCCCCACTGGCTCAGCTCAGGGCTTCCATTAATGTTCTCCAGGGCATGGGGCATTATCCTGTCAGCTGTGCACATATTTCCTCTAAGATGCTGTTAAACTGTATAAAATCATTGCTACCAGTCTGGCGTCAGATCTGGAAGCGAAAAAGAAAGAGCCTAGGCTCGGGCTGCTGACATAGCTTTGCCTGTTGCTGCAACTCACTGCTGTTGCTGTGCCTGACTATATGAATGTTTTATGAGACCATACACAAAAGGGTTTCCCTTGCTAGTTGAGTGGCTGGATTTTCATTGTTATCGCAAGGATTAACTCTAGTGCTCAAACAGCTGCACAGTTTTCTTTCCTAGCTCTGGAAGTAGCTGATACTGTCTGAGAGATTGTGTAACTTCCTGAATGAAAAGGGAAAACACAGAGATTTCTGTGAGCTCCCATTACTCCAGTACTCAGTAGCACAGGTTATGTGTTCATAGCAAGCACCTTCTCCTAAGGGATAATGTTCTGCTCTTCTTGGTGAAACAAGTATTGTGACACTGAAGTCCTGTAAAGTGGATGTTTCCTTCTTGCAAGGGAAAAGCTTTAAAAACCAGTTAGAATCAGCCCTTCCTCCCTTGAAGGGACATAATAAGAGTATTGCATGTATGATATGAATTACTTTTATAACCAGTTTTGTTCCCTTTCTTAAACATTTCACTGAGATGACAGGAAGGGACTATTTGTCACCCAAAGGTGGAATATTCCTCTTACCAGAGATCTCATAGCATGGCATCTCAAACGTCTTCTCGTTACTGCCTGTCATGGATCTTTGCTTATCTTTGGGAAGTGAGCTTGCAAAATGTTCTGGATTTGCTGCAAGCTGGAGGTAAGAGAGTAAATTTTAATTACCTTCTGAATCTAATGGGTTGGACTTCTCACAGAATCATAGAATTGTTTCAGTTGAAAAAGGCCTCTAGAATCATAGAATCATTAAGGCTGGAAAAGATCTTTAAGATCATCAGGTCCAACCACAACCCTGCCAGTTGTAGGAGGAGATCAAAGGAGGACCTGCCCTTCATGAACTCATGCTGACTGGGCCTGATTACCTGGTTGCCCTGCACATGCTGCATAGTGGCACTCAAGATGATCTGCTCCGTGACCTTCCCTGGCACCAAGGTCAGACTGACAGGTTTGTCAGACTGACAGCCCTGGGTCCTCCTTGACCTCACATTCACCAGTCACTAGTCAGCTGGCACCTCCCCACTTCACTAGGACTGCTGGTAAAAGATGAAAAGTGGCTTGGTGAGCACTTTCACCAGCTGCCTCAGTACCCTCAGGTGTATACCATCCAGCCCCACAGACTCATGTGCAGCAGGTCATGAACCATCTCCATTTGTGTTATTGGGACTTCATTCTGCTCCTCATCCTTATCTTCCAGCTCAGGGAGCTGACTATTCGATGAACTTACTGCTAAAGACTTCTCCAATGACTGAGAACTCTAACATTTCATGATTGCTGTGCCCAAGACAGTCCCCACCCACAAGTCCTTCTCTATTCACAAACAGCAGGTTCAGCAGGGTGCCTTCCCTAGTTGATTCCATCACCAGGTGTTTCATGAAGTTACCCTCCACTCACTACAGGAGCCTCTGCATCTGTTCCCTCTCTGTTGCGTTATATTTACAAAAGATATCAGGGAAGTTGAAGTCCCCACAAGAAGAAGGGCCAGCAATCATGAGACTACTGCCAGATGGCTAAAGCATATTTTATTTGTCTCTTCGTGGTGGTTGGCTGGTCTATAACAGACTGCCACCAGGATATCTGCCTTGTTGACCTTCCTCCTGATTCTTACTCAACACCATTGAGCTCAAGACAATCAAAACACTCTGTGACATACAGGGCCAGCCCACTGCCTCTCCTTCTTTGCCTACCCCTTCTGAAAGGTTTGTAACCATTGATTGTGTCACACCAGTTGTGTGAGACATCCCACTATGTGTCTGTGTTGGCCACCAGATCATAGTTCTGCTACACAATGACTTTCAGTTCCTCCTTTTTGTTTTCCATGCTGCAAGCATTAGTGTTGATGCGTTTCAACTGGTCTCAAAGTCTTGATTTCCACCTGTCAAAGACCCGAAGTTTCTGAGGTTGTGCTGCCTGTGAGGTGGTAGTAGAAGGTCAATTTGCATCTGTGGAGTTGCTTCAAAAGCAGGAACAAAGTGACAAAGAAAAACTGCTTCTCCTATTACCACTATGTTCTAGTCTCCTTTGCCTTGGTTGGGGTTGTCTGTCATTTCCTTGTTACTTTCTTTGTTTCCTAATGCAGTAGTTTTCCAGCTGAAGAGACTCCTCCCCTGAAAACCTGATACCTGACTGATTGTTAAAACTGGTTGTTCAAGAGGTCTTGGTTGGATTTTAATTATTTTCCAGTTAACAGAGGACGTTACTTTTTTACATAGATTCATAGAATGATTTAGGTTGGAAAAGAGACCATGAAGATCATCTAGTTCCAACCTGCTATGGGCAGGAACACCTTCCACTAGACCAGGCTGCTCAAGGCTTCATCCAGCCTAGCCTTGGACACTGTCAGGGAGAGGGCATCCATGGCCTCCCTGGGCAACCTGTTCCAGTGTCTCACCACCATCACTGTAAAGAATGTCTTCCTAATATCTAGTCTAAAACTACCCTTCTCAAGCTTAAGGATATTCCCTCTTGTCACTACAAGCCCTTGTAAAAAGTCCTTTCCCAACTTTATTGTCAGCCCCCTTCAGATACTGGAAAGGGATCTCCCTGGAGCCTTCTTTTCTCTAGTCTGAACAGCCCCCACCTCTTGCAGCCTATCCCCATAGGCAAGGTTCTTCAGTGCTCTAATCATCTTTGTGGCCCTCTCCTGGACCCACTCCAGCAGCTCCATGTCCCTTCTATGCTAGAACACAGTTTTCCAGGTGGAGTCTCACGAGAGCATAGTGGAGGTAGGGTATCAGCTCCCTCATATCCTGCTTATCACACTTTCTTTGATGCATCCCAGTATACAGTCAGCCTTCAAGACTGCTCTTAAGCCACTCCTTGCTCAGCCTATATTTGTGTCTAGGATTACTCCAACCCACTGTGGCAGTACATCCAAAGCCCCTCCGCCCCGCTCCCCCTGCCCTGTGAAGCTGGACTGGGGGAAAGCGGAGAAGCTGGGATGGAGTGAGCCAGTGGGCAGAAACCTCCCTCCACCCAGGGCTGTGGGTCAGTAGACCCATATGCACCCTTCCTCCAAGCCTCATGCCCTGCCAGCCCCTGTGCTGGGGCACGTCTGGGCAAAGGACAGATGCCTGGTGCCTACTGCTACTGTCTGCCTGAGTTTGGAAATGCCTCCTTTGTGATGTCTGACAAAATTAGACCTGGCTTTTCTTTAAAAAGGGACAGTTGCGGAGCAAGTGAACTCCCTTTCTCTGGTTTTTCCCTCACCACACAGGTGGACTAAGCAGCTAGAGCAGTTTAGGAGAATTCTCCAACAAAAAGAAATGAAAAGAGGAATTCCCACAATCAGCAAACAGCATTGTGAGTGTCTGACATATTCCTAAGTCCCCAGGAAGTTCCTTCCTTTTGTAAGTGGGACTCTGCTACTTTTGGATTTATCTTTTCCAAATACTGTTCTCAAACTATCTGTAACCATTCCTGTTGTGAAGATAACCCACAACCAAATATCCAAGCCTTTATAAACTTTGTACCAAGTTACAAGGGAGGCAGAGCCAAATTATCAATAAATATATAAATATTATATTACAATATTTCTTGCCTTATTCCCCCTTATTCGTAACATGCAGGTGCAGGACCTTGCACTTGGCCTTGTTGAACACCATCAGGTTGTCTTGGGCCCATCTCTCCACCCTGTCTAAGTCCCTCTGGATGGCATCCTTTCCCTACAGCATGTCAACTAAGCCACACAGCTTGGTGTCTTCCTCAGACTTGCTGGGAGTGCACTCAGTGCCACTGTCCATGCTGCCAACAAAGGTGTTAAACAGTACGGGTCCTGGTACTGACCCTTGAGGGGTACCTCTGGTCTCTATTTGGACATTGTGCTGCTGATTGCAACTCTTGAAGTGTGGCCATCCATCCAATTCCTTATCCAGTGAGTGGTCTATCCTTCCGTTCCAAGATTTTCAAATTTGGTGACCGGGATGTCATGTGGGACAGTGTCAAAGACTTTGCACAAGTCCAAGAAGATGATGTCAGTTGCTCTTCCCTTGTTCACATAGAAATCCACCATGTTTGTCAGCCATGATTTGCCCTTGGTGAAGCCATGTTGATTATCACCAATCACCACTTCTTCATTTCCTGTATGCCTTAGCGAAGCTTTCAGGAGGATCTGCTCCATGATCTTGCCAGGCACAGAGGTGAGACTGACTGGCGTATAGTTTCTGGGCTATTCCTGTTTTCAGTTTTTGAAGATGGGGGTTGTTTCCTGTTTTCCAGCCCGCAGGGACTTCACCAGGTGGCCAGGACTTTTCAAATATGATGAACAGTGGTTGGGCGACTTCATCTGCCAGTTCCCTCAGAATCTGTGGGTGGATCTCATTGGGCTCCATGGACCTTCAAGTTCTTTAGATGGTCTTGAACCCGATCTTCACTTACAGTAGGCAGATCTTCCTTTTCCCACTCCCCACCTGTGTTTTCTGGAGCTTGTGTGGTATAGCTTGGGTTCCCTTGCCAGTGAACACTGGGGGAAAATAGTCATTTGGTACCTCAACCTTCTCTGTATCTGTCATGATCAGGTCTCCATTCTCCTTTTGGAGAGTCTCCACATCTTCCCTAACCACCTTTTTGTCCCTGACGTACCTGAAGAAATCCTTCTTATTCCCTTTTGTGTTTCTAGCCAAAATTAATTCTGTCTGCACTTTTGCTTATCTAACCTGATTCCTGCCTGCTTGGACAACTACTTTGTAGTCCTCTCATATGGTCCGTTCTTGCTTCTGTTGCTTATAGACTCTCCTTTATTTGATCAAGTCCAGGAGCAGCCTGTTCATCCATGCCAGCCTCCTGGAACTCTTGCCTGCCTTTTTCCTTCTTGGAATGTGCTGCTCCTAGGCTTGGAGGAGATGGGCCTTAAATACTGACCAGCTCTTGGGCCCCTCTTCCCTCCAGGGCTTTATCCCATCACACTCTGCCTAGCAGATCCCTCAAGAGGATGAAGTTTGCTCTCTTGAAATCCAGAGTAGTGAGCTTGCTTCATACCCTCTGATATCTTGAGGATCTTAAACTCTATCATTTCATGGTCGCTGCAGCCAGTGCTGCCCTTGAATTTCCCATCACTCACTAGCCCCTCTGTGTTAGTGAGGACAAGATCTAGCATAGCATTTTTATGTCTGCCTGGTACCCCATGCTGCCCAGGCTGCAAACAAGGCACTATATTAGAGAAACAAGGAAAAACAATGACCTGGAGATGGATTTTGACTAATGCTGTGCCTGTGAGAGTGCCACAACAACATTTGTTGCTGTCAGCACTGTACTTTTTCTGCACATGAAGCATCTGGATACCAAAGTTTCAGTTCCTACTTCCATTTATCTTCTTTCTCACAAGAACTAAAAACAACCGAGCTCAGAGCTTCTCCCTCACCCAGAAATCTCCCCTTCTTTCCAAAATCAGTAACAACTTGTTGCACAGTTACCTGCTCAGCTTGAGTCCAAGCTGGCCAGTGTACAGCCACTAGGCTGTGCATGAAAGAGTTTGTATGGGAGACTCCAGAAAATTGCCTTAACAAGTCAGCAACATACAGCCCACACAGGAGTAGCCTTTTATTTTCTTCTGAAAGGTAGTAACCTGTTGAGTTGCTGTAAGACGTAGCTCTACCCTCACATCTCAGAGGGGAGGAATGAATGCCATTTAGTCACTAGGTAGATACACCTCTTGACAGTATCTGCTATTACCTAATGAGAAGTTGTAGGGTACATTTTCCCTTTGGGAGGTAACTTTTCAATATAATTACACATCTCCTACACCTGGGATGCTTTGTTTCACAAAAGCAAAAGTTCTGCTTTTATCTGCAATTTTTAGAGAGGAGTGGGGCAGGTTTTACTGTGTTTGTCTAGAATAAATAGGCAGTGATTCATATTTTCAGTAGAAGAATTGCATTATGCCAATATTACTATAATAAATTTGCCCTTTTTCCCCCTTGTCTTTTTATTTTGTCTTTTTTTTTTTTCCTCCCCCCTTGTATAGCACCTTTCTGACAGTATTGTGTTTTGAAAAACCTCAGAAAAATGGCTTAATTTCCGTACAAGTGGTCAGTGCTCCACTGCTTGTATAAGAACGATGTGGCAGCTTTAGGACCAGAATGTAAACGGCTCCTGAAGGGATTTTTCTACCAAAAAAATTTTGATGCTAGAACTCAAGTAAGAGCGAAATGCCACAATGACATCTTTGTGCCACTCAGGCACAAAGCTGGTGAGCAGGGCACATACTGAGCTGATGACTGAATCCCCCAATGTTCCTTAGTGTTTAGCCCACGACTTTTGTAAGCAGGACCAAAATAGGTATTCACTTTAAATTACAAAAAAAGAGTTTCGAGGAAGAAATAAACACATTCAGTGCTGTATATGTGCCTTCAGGCACAGGTCAACCTTCAGCCTTGATGGAGTCTTGGAAGAAGCAACTTACAAGCAGATTGGTTGGTAATAACTCAATGGCCAAGACTTTCATATATTTCCATGGGGCAACTGATTCTGATTTTAGCTGGACACGTCTTAGTTTAAAGAGCAAACAGAAATACTTTCTCTCCCAAAGGAAGTGAAATAAAGACACTCTCATTGAATTAGAGAGAAATACAGAAGTTGTATTCAAAAATATCCATGAAGATACAAAATACATGAATCCTTAACACCTAGTACATACACAGGATACGTGAATCCCCCCCAAAAACACCCCTGCCCCCGACCAGACCAAACTACAGACCCCAGCTGCTCCTTTTCTCCCCCCATCATTGTCTCCCTGGCCTAAGCAGGCCATAATTGCACAGGAGAAAATTAGTCAGGCCTCTGAAGGTATCAAGCAGGCCCAACCCTACTCCCCCATGTTAGCAGATAAGGACTGCTGCCGAAGAACTGAAGAGGGAGGAAAGAGAACAAGTAGGCCTTGCTGCTAGCTTATAACGAGAGAGCAGAATTAAGGGATTGAATAACAAAGTTACAATTTTCCAGGTCCACCTCCTGGACCTTTCTGGTCCTCTTGGGGGACTCTCATGTTTTTCTTTAAAAAGGCACATGCCCCACACCATGGCAATACACCACTGGAATTTTCTAGTATCACAGATGCTGTGTTTATAAGCACAATCAAAGAATCTTGGAAGGGATAATGTAATAGCTCAAAACCTGAAAATAGGAACAGATTCTGGTCTCACTTGGATTCATTTTAATGTGGAACAAATCCAAGAATTTAAGCAAAATTAGTTCACATGCAGTTACTGCAAACTGAGCCTGAGTTTGCTTCAAGTTGCCTCATGTCTCAGTCCATCACCCTCAGCCTTCCTCTCCAAAGGCCAGGCAGCATGCTAGTTTGATGTGCTGGCCAGGGTGAGACAATTCCTCTCTATGTGCTCATATTCCCTGATGCCTCTTGTACTCTGTGGCTTTGCAGAGGCTTGAAGACACCAGCCCAGATGCCTGCATCAAACCTGGGTTCCTGCCAATTGATGCCATCAGAAGGCATAGTAGTAATGAGACTGTACTCAGAATGGTGGTTTCCTACACATCTGTAATACCCTAAATGCGTCAGTATGAATCCTGGTGGGGAAAAGCTGTGGTAGAATGCAGCTGTGGAAGCAAGGAAAAACAGCAAAGGCTGAAGTGGCATGGCAGAGAAGAGATGGGGAGGCTGGATATGAAATGTTAGGACAGGGAATGCAGGTCAGAGCTGGGAAATAAGGAGAAAAGACAAACAGCTGTTGAAGTGGCTCGAATCAGTGTGGAGAGCTTTCACAGAACAGGCCTAGGGAGAAAGGGAAGTCTCTCGTCCTATTTTTAGCTAAACAGCTGAATTGCTCCACTTCCCTGTCTGCGGGGGCTGAGTGGTAATGGAAGCCACCCTCCAAGCAGCTGGTGAGCAGGAACAGGGTTGTGCTTTGCCTGCAGGTATGGCTGATTTCCAATCACTGTCTGCTTGACAGCAGCCATGTATGGGCAAGTGAATGCTACTGAGCATCCCAGGGGGCCTGGGGGGCTGTGAACGCCCCTTCCCTTTCCACTCCTGGAAGACCATGGCTATGTGTGGGCAGAGGTGTGTCCCATCCTGCAGCTGAGCTCCTTATCAGCCTTGTGCAGAGTAACCAGTCAACACTTGGTGCATGCCACATGATTTTGAGTATCTTTGGTAAATAATCAGCTATCTAGGGAGATTACTTTCTAATTTATCAGCAAGCACCTTGTGCTTTTCCAGAGGACAGTTTAGTGCAGCTAAATTAGGTTCCTGCTTTTCTTTGTGCTCTGGAAGAGTCTTTGTCTGATAACTGCAGAGTATACATTCTTCCAGCTCATGTGCTTAAGTTAGATGATGGTATATACACTTTACTGACTTCCTTTGGTCCGTATCGTGGCATTAACACCATGTATCTGTGGCCTTCTGTGAAGGTATCATCTGAGAAAGACAGTTCAAGGGTGTGCCTAGCTGAACAGACATGATGGGAGATGATGTGTAAGGCTCAGGGTGATAAGCAAGAGAGAGGATCAGGACCATGCTGATGTGAGTGTTACTCATACGTAAAAGATCTGCCTAAGCTTCATTCTTTACAGGAAATTCTTGATTCAAAAGACCAATTTTCATCAATGGTGATCTGTGTGGAAGCAGAAAAAAAAAATTGCATTGTGCAGGGCTATTTTTTTAATTAACATTTTAATTTTTTTTTTCCCATCACAACCCTGAAGATGGTGTATGAAGAAGAAATGGATGAGCAGACATCACTGGTTTGTCCCCTGGGGTCTGTGAAGAGGAGGTGAAATGTAGAGGTAATTCGTTACTGACAGGATCATATCTTTTATACAGAATATATCCATAAGGCTTAATTTTCAGTTTTTTTGGTTTTGAGTAATTATCCACAAAGTGTATGTGCAAGGGAGCCACAAGGGATAGGGTTCTTGTGTCAATGTGTTATCATTGAGATAATCCCTTGCAGCTCAGCTTGTGGCTGAGGAAAAGTTTGGATTTGCTTGGTCTATGTGGTCTGCCTAGTGCAGGCAACAGCACGACTTGTTGCACTGCTGCTGCTGGTGCCCTAGAAATAGAGCTGATTCATCCCCTACAGGTTAAGGATGTATGAATGTGGTGGACATAACCTAGACGGACAAAGCCTAATGAGAAAAGGTCCCTATCGGTGTCACAGGACATCCATGGCCACAAACCAAGCCATCTGGTCATGCTGCATCTGCTGCTCTTGCTTAAGGAAATCTTTGAAACAATGAATTTTTTCTTTCATTATTCCCCCCTCTCTCCCCACCACCATCCCCCGCCCTGGTATGTGCCCAGGTCTACAGGAAAAGCCATCTCAGGCTGGGTTGGGTTTCGAACAGTTTTGTTGGATTGGATTTGGGCAGTTTAGCCCAGTTGCTGCTCTGGGTCTTTCAGCTGATGAATGCCCTGCCAGCGCCTGAAATGGCCCTGAGTGCAAGGGGCAGATGGCTCCTGCTGAGCTCAGCTGCTGACTACCTGTTGGACTCAGAGGAAGAAGAGTAGCACCCCATGCTCCCTGCTGAGCTTGGCTGAAATACGGTCTTGCTATAGCAGCTACTTTTTGCCACTGAGAGACACCACTAAGCTTCAAGTGGTATCTCACAGCTCAGAACTTGTCACTGTTTTCCTTTCTGCACAGAAGAAAACCAGCCTTCTCCATCTGGAGTGCCGGTGGTAGTTCCACGGGTGTTATGGCCAACAGTTTGGAAGTAGGAAGAAACTGGGCACATGGGATACTGACGTATCCCATCTCTGCTCTAAAGTCTGGGCTCTGGACTTCAGTGCAGTCCCCAGGTAGGATCCTAATGTCATTCTGTTCCAGAGTAAATTGCTGCAAAAAAGGAACCACAGACATTCCCATCACAGATTTTCACCACAAATAAAAGAGATGCTCAGGTGTCAGCCACCCAGTTTATCTGTCCTGGTTTTGAGGGGACAGAATCATAGGCCATTGTATGCAAGCCATTTGCAATTTTGTTGTTAGCAAGGAGCTTAAGATGGGATGAGCAAAAGGCAGTTGACAGTTGACCCAAGCTGACTAATGGGTGTATTCCAGGGAACTGAAAGGTACATGATTCTGTGTTTGAGCCTTGGCTCATTTGAAAATCCATCAGATGAAACCATCTTCTTCAATTTTTTTGTTGGCAGAGTAATCACAGATTTATCTGGAATGCTTTCCTTTTTCTAGCATTACTTCAAAATTCCATCCAGTTTTTCCTTTCTACATCAGGCCTGCTGTTCTGCAGGGCTTATTTCAGCCTGAGTCCTCATAGGCAGCACACAGGTCACAGTAGTTACAAAAAGACATTTAGCTCTTTGGCTTCATCTCAAAAATACTAACTATGCACATTTTGGAGTGCTTGGCAAGCAAGGAGCATGACTGCAAGGAGGGATGTGCTGTGGATGCACCCTGGAAAAGCTGCTAGGTTATGTAAGCATGGAGGACCCAGGCTTGATGTAAGTATTTGATCACAGCCTTGAATACATCCATGCCTCTCCCAGCAGGCTCAGATTAAGCTGCTGACATGCACACAGCTTCAGTTCAACAAAGCTTAAAGTGCATGAGTGTAATGCTATCTTGCCTATGTGGACCTCAGGCAATGTCTTTTTTTTTTTTTTTTTTTTTTTTTTTTTTTAAACAAATCAGGGGTAAAGCAAACAAAGCCAAAAGGAGAGGAGGGAAGCAAAATTGCTGATAGCAGTCATGTTTTGTTCAGGCAGAGGAGAGTATTTTATTATCTCTTCCACAGTATCCAGGGGAACCTCAGGATCTCCCTAGCAACAATGTAGCAGGAAAAGGAAATGTCTTCATTCCTGGAGCAAACAAGTTTGTGCAGGGCTATTTGCCCACGAGTCCCATCTGTACTGCTTGTAATGGGGAGGTGCTACCTCTTTCCACAGCAGTGCTAGGCAGCAAAAGTGGCAAAGGCTGCAGTTGCTGGAACTGAGAAAGAGGAAAAAAACCCAGTTATAATCTAAGATACCATGTGGCTGCTCCATAAGGAAATTCTTTTTAGTTGTTAGCTTAGATGCATGGACAGTCTGTATATCTTATAAAAATGTGACATCCCTGATCCCATTGCTGTCAAAACAATCCACCTTTGCAAGCTCTTTCCCAACTTTTCTATCTCTGTTTAATTGTCCCTTCATCCGTATCTAATGGTTCCTTATTTCTGAAGATGACATACCTGATACTGCCTTTGTTTCTCTTACTGTCCTGCTGTAAGTGAATCATTATGAGAAAATGGGAAACTCTACCTTCTTTGTTCCCTCAGGATTGGCTTTTATAAAGCATCTCAAATTTTCATGATGGCAAAGCTTTTAAAGACAAAATGCCAGAGGGACAGGATGTCATCCAGAGGGACCTGAACAAGCTGGAGAGGTGGGCCCAGGTGAACCTCATGAGGGTCACTGGACCCAAGAGCAAGTGCAGGGATTCTGCACCTGGGCTGGAACAATCCTCACTATCAATATAGACTGGGGGATGAGGTGTTAGAAAGCAGCCCTGTGGAAAAGGATTTGGGAGTGCTGGTGGACAAGAAGCTGGACATGAGCACGCAGTGTGTGCTTGCAGCCCAGAAGGCAAATCACATCCTGGGCTGCACCAAAATATGTGTGATCAGCAGATCCAGAGAGGTGATTCTGCCACTTTGCTCTGCTTTGGTGAGACCTCACTTGCAGTACTGTGTCCAGGTCTGGAGCCCTCAATATAGGAAGGACATGGACCTGATGGAGCGGGTCCAGAGGAGGGCCATAGAAATGATCAGGGTGTTGGAGCACCTCAGCTACATGGACAGGCTGAGGGAGCTGGGGTTGTTCAGCCTGGAGAAGAGGAGGCTCCAAGGAGACCTAATAGCAGCCTTTCAGTACTTGAAGAGGGCCCACAAGAAGGCTGGAGAGAGACTGTTTATGAAGGCCTGTAGTGATAGGCCAAGGGGCAATGGCTTCAAACTACAGAAGAGTAGATTTAGATTGGATGTTAGGAATGGGTTCTTTACCGTGAGGGTAGTGGAACACTGGAATAGGCTGCCCATGGAGGTGGTTAGGGCCCCATCCCTGCAGGTATTCAAAGTGAGGCTCGACAGGGCTCTGGGCACCTGATCTAGTTGAGGATGTCCCTGCTTATTGCAGAGGGGGTTGGACTGGATGACCTTTGGAGGTCCTTTCTAACCCAGACCATTCTATGGTTCTATGAAATGGCTCCATATGTAAATGTTCACCTTCCAAGTCTGAGTTTAAATTTTTAATATTTAATTTTGAAATTGTGTTTAGGTATGTCCCCTCTTTATTATGTAGGCCATGAGTGCATCTTTAATTTCCTGTGCATCTCGGATTTGTTTACCTGATGCCATTCCCCTGAAAGGCACAGAGACAAGGTGCACTTTGCACATGTTCAGCTTTAGATGAAGATGGTATCTGAGACTTGGTTGTGTCCCTCAAGTTCTTCCAGCATTGTGCATTGTTTCACTTAGCTGGACTGGCACATAAGCATCTGTAACCAAAACTGAGATGTTAACAAACCAACCTCTCACTCTTTCCTCACGGAGTCTTGAAAAAAACACCATGTTGCACTGTTATCTCCACATGTAAGCTCTGTTCTTGGCAGGCAAAGAGATGTTTTCTTCCAGAGATGTGACTGCTAGGAAAAGTTCATAGCTGGTCGCAGGTGTCTGTGGGATTTGTAGCTTCTTTCTGCTACTTACTATGGGGTAACTTCCAGGAATCTTTTTCAGGCAAGAGCTGTGTACACCTGGAACAGGTTTGCCCTGCTGCCCTGCCCTAAGGCAACATCCAAAACATCGTGTTTTTTTTCTAGATTATTGTGATGATTGGAAAGGGATGGAACACTCCTTTCCCTGTAGAATGCATCACTTTCCTCTGTCTTGATAGGATTTTTCTGACTAAAGGAGGCATGGCCATAGTTGGGTAATTTTTCAGTTCTCTAGAACATTCATAGTAAAGGGGGAATAAAATTTCCATTACTGCTGATGCATGTTGCACTGCAGGCAACTTGTCATGGTGTGTCTCTCCTTTATTCAACTCTGCTGTGTACTATGCCAGTTGGCAGCTTCATGGGCATCCAGCATCCCCTGTGCTTGGTCATTTGGAGTTGAATCTGTGTCCCTCTTAGGTTTAGTGCCATTGTAGTTTTTGGAGCCTTGAACAGCTGAGCGGAATCTGGGGCTGATGATTCATCCCTGGAAGAGTGTTGAGCGTACAAATAGAAGGGTACAATCAGCAGCTGAGATCATTTAATGCGTTTCCGGTCTACTTTGCTTCACCAGCAGGCAGGAACACTTCTAAGACCGGCCTACGTTCCTCTGAAGCCCTGATGCCAAATCTCTGGCAATGTAGCTCTGTAAAGACTCCTCTGACATGCCTGCTGCCTCTATTAGTGCTTTGTATTATCCAGGCAAACGAGTAGCTCAGGCAAACCCCCGAAGAAAATAATGGACATATGAATTCTCATATAAATCACAGTGCAGTGATGAACCCTTATTATTTGTGTGCTTCTAGCTATTTGTAGATGGCCACAATCCAGATTAGATGCTCTGTGCCAGTGCATCTGATTGTCAATAAGAGGCAGCTTGACTCAGCTGAAGCAAAAGCTTTATCTGCATATGACAGAAGGGTGTTACTAAAGTTGACTGAATCCTGGACTGTGTAGTATATATTCCAAATACACTTATTTATTTATGTGTTCTAAACACCTCCAGCTTATTTCTGGAGAAACACAAAGCTGATAGTCAGCACTTTACCTGCTCTGCTCTCCTGGTGACAAGAGGCAGGTTTTAGTGTAATTCTGTTGAATTCAGTCATACTCATCAGAATGAGGATTTGACATTTAGGCACATTTAGTTGGAAGCTGAAAGGGAACAAATCTCAGTGAAAACCAGACAAGGATCAAGTTATCATTCCTTTGCTGAGAAGTTTCCTGTTAGCGCTGCAGTGGCCAGCAGAAAGTGTTGTTTCACTGAAACCACCATTTGGTGGTGTGGTAGGCCAGCAACACACCCACTTTCAGTACAGTTGCTCATGCGAACATTCAGTGAGTGTCTTAGGGAAGCAGTTGAACCAGGCTATTATGCTGCCTCCCAGATGCTGAAACAGCCTATTGTCTTTTTGCTTTAGTTATTTGTGTTGAGGTTCCGGTGGTATTTCTGAGTTGAAGTGGGTAAATGTTTGCTCTAGAGATGCACTTTGACGCCCGTCTCTGAGCAATACAGTTATAAGCAGAAGTGAGGAAATCTAGCAGGCAATAACTCAGGAAACTGGCTCTTTCCTATTTGGAACCCTAATTAGAGCAATTCATCACTACTGCTTCTGCTACCTAAGCTTCTGGGCTTAGAATATATTGTCCTCTCTTGTCAGAGCAGAAATATAAAAATGGTTTCCCTCTACCTGACACTTTGCCAGTAGAGCTTTTATCAGTATCTATCTCCTACCAGCTTCTATCTTGCCTAAGAGCTGAAAATGTAAAGAACAAATTGACGTGACTGTTCTAAAAGAAAGAAGAGGTGTGAAATTTTAAGAGATCATCTTCTGCTGTGTGGGTTTTAGCTGGATATCTCCACTTGGACTACATTTCTTGGGAGTTTCTTGTGGGTTTCTATTTCACAAGCCAGCCATTAGTTTCTCAGAGTACCTGGACATTTCCACTGCATAGAGGGGTTTTCTTTTCACTTAATGCTACTAAAACTTCTCCCCAAAAAGTCTCTACTTATTGAAGTTCTCTAGACATGTGCAGGGTGAAAAAGAATTTGTCTCTATTTGTTTTAATCCCACCTCTGTGCCTTAGTTGGTCCATCAGTAATTAATTTAAATGGTTAAATACCCTGCCCCTACTTCCCCATGTATGCATCAGTTGATGAGAGGTAGAGGCTGGGGATAACAGCATGGTGCCATGGCTCTCTCTGTCCCTAACAATACAGCTCTGTAAGTTAGAGACATCAGCACTTTAGTTTCTCTTCTGTGTGGTCTTGAGATACTGATAACTCCTTCAGGGAAGAAAAGCATTTCTTGTGGCACCCTTACTTCCTGGTGTGCTGAACCCCATAGAGCACTGTGGCCTTGTTCTATTGAATGCCTCCCTGGCCTTGAGGGTAAGGTGAGTAAATGAAGATTTCAGCTGTCCCACTCTTGCCTCTTTTCCTTGTGAGACCTGTGAGAAAGTGTGATGGTACCTGCCTGTCCACAGACCTGCAGGTTTCACTGGGACTACCCATAGTGTGTGAATGTGAGAGTGAGATGTGGCCCCGTGATGCTGGAAGTGCCTTCTCTTCTACTAAAGTCTAGTGGCTGAGTGGGGATGCTCTCCTGCTCCACTGCAGTGCCAAACAAAATGTATGATCTTGCCTCACCAGTGGCAGTGACCTGGCTAATGAAGATGGCCATCTATCCACAGCCAGCACACACATTTTACCCATACACACATAAAAATAAAACGTTCCAGTATGTAGTAATGAACCCAGTAGGTACCAAACTGCAAATCTAGTCTACTCGTGTATGAAATAGTATTTGAATAGTCATCTGTAGCTTTGAAGCACTTCCAGGTCCATGTGTAAGGCAAGTTGAAATTCCTGTAATTGTAAGCCTCTGCTGCACATTATGAACAGTGTGACAGCAGAGTTATTAAATATCCACTTTCCCTTGGTGTAAACACCTTCTGCTGCTTCCATATCAGTCAGCTTCAAAACTTTTTACAATGAAGTGGTTTTCCAGATCTGAGATGTTGAGATCTTTGTCTTTTTGCTGCTTTTGATGAAAAAATTGAAGGACTATGAAGGAATGAACAGTTCTTTCTTGTTTATGTTTTTTTCTTCTCATGCTTGGATGCTGAGATGCATTTACTGAAACAGGGTCAGGGTTGCTTTTGACTTTTGAGATTGATCTGTTCAGGAAAACTTTCAGTGAGAATCCTCATTCTTACAGCTCTAGATCTTGCAAACCCTCAGCAGATAAGAACTGCCACAGCCTTCAGTGAAGAACAGTCCAGAGCATCTTGTAACGTTCCAGCCACAGGACACAGGCAAAGGTTTTTCATGTCTTGCTGCACATTATTTTACCAGCTGATTGAATAATTGTCAGGCTTTCCCCCTGAGCACAGAGGCAATAGAGATTGTGGCACTTTGTCATCCTGTGTGCTGGCTGTTCTTTTGGACAAGTTGCCAGGAGGAGCAGAGACTGAAAATGGAGCTCAAGAAGTAACTTAACACCTCCATGAAAGGTCTGCAATTTGATCGATTTTTTTCTAATGGGGGTGGGGGTGGGGTGGGATGGCGGAGAGAAATAAGACAGCCCTCCTATCTTCATTCCATTTGACTGTGGCATTTTACTTTTGGAGAAGGGACCCAGGAGCAATTCCCCACTGCAGCCTAGGTCCCTCTGCAGCCAAGACCTCTGTGTAACGAGTATGGAGGCTTGGCATCATGGCAGCAACTTGCCCTCCCCGTCATGTAATACAGGATGATGTTTCACCTGGTCTGCAGTATGTTCTGACTTACTTCCTCTTAATAGATACACAGAACAGTGCCACAGCACATCCATTTTCAGAGGTTCAGAAGCTACTTGCATGTATCCATCAAGGACTGGCTTAGCGGTGTCACAAGAGACAGCTTTTTGTTCCCACTGGCAAGACAAGACTGTATGGTCTGCTGCATAAAGCTCAATGCACTAAAAAATGGTTCTTGTAAGCCCAGATGATGATGGTGCCTTTCAATAAGTTCTGGTAGCTCTCCAAGGACTTTACCAAAGAAGAAGTCTCCCTACCAGCCACATGTGTTTCTGTGCAACTATCTGTCCTAAGTTTGTTGGGAGAAGCACCTTTCTGTTCTACTCAGCATAACAAACCATAGTTCTTAGCAACAGTTTCACAATGAGCTATAGATTTTTTCCCCCTTTCTTCCCCCCTTTTGATTTGGAGCAAAGGACAAGAGAGAAAGCAGTACAAGTTTTACTTCATCTCCTAGTACTGTGTTAGTAATTTTTTCTGTTACTAATAACTTGGTTCACATGAGGAAGTACTGCTTCTGGAATTAACACCGTTCTTGATTATACATTAAAAACAAACAAAAAAATCTAAGATTGTGTAGTTTTCAACACTTGCATTTCCATTTACTCTCTTTTTTTCTCCAGGGGTCTAAATGAAGACAATGTGCATCACTGGTAGCTTCTGGGTCCTTCAGGAACAGGCAGATACTCCAAAATGCAGCAAAGTAGAAATTTCTCAGCAGTTGTCTGCTTTCCAGTACATGAGCTTCTTTGGGTAGGACTTTTCCATTTCTAGGATCCATTTGGCTAGAGCCAGCAATATGAGCTTCTACCCAGATGTGTCACTGACAATCCCTTGTGAATATCTTTGTGAGGACATTTGTTTTAATCACAAGTGCTTGCTAACTACATACACCTTGAGACTGTGCGTAGCCCATCCAAAATCCATGACTGCCAGATTGCCTGGGACTGGATATTGAAATCTAGAGCTTTCCTTTCTGTAGCACAACCTTGTGCTATTGTTTCCTTTGTTTGTGAATAAATGCCCAAACTTGGATGTTAGCTAATAAAGCTCCATCTGCACCATGTGGCAGTATGACCTCTATAAGAACTGGTGGCACTCAGCAATTTGTAGGACAGCAGACTCCCTAAATTTAATAATTTAAAAGCCTGCAGAGTATTTCTGTGAAATAAGCTTTCACTTCAAAAGCAGAACCTGAGAGAAAATGCAAATTCTGAAAGAACCCACTCTAACACCAAGTAGTAGGTTTCCAAAAATATATCCCTGGAATATAATCCTTTAAAATATTACAGGTATTCTTCTACCCCCAAATTATTTTTCATATTATAGTCTTAATATAAAACTAACAATTTTAAAAAATATATTAAAAAAACCCACAAAAAACCCCATTTAGTCCTCTGAAACCATTAAGAAGATCATAAGCTTTCTCTCCTCCCACACTTTATCCTCTGCTAACAATGGCCACAGAGGAGACATAAGTGGTGAGGATGCTTGTGGTATTTAGAAGGTGTTTAATTTCCTACATGCTATAGCGAAACAAACAATTCATTTGCAAAGACCATAAAATTAACTTCCTAACATCTCCATTAGACAAAACCATGCCAGGAGTAGAAATCAAGAAGTGAAACACTAGGAACTTCTGCTAGGTTGTATTGCTGCTGGGACACATCTACTGGAGAGTTTCACACAGAATGTTGAATTTTCTGTAATCTGGTGATGAGTCAGAGCATTTGTGTACGTTTTTCACTAGAAGTGTTTCATTCCATTAAGTTTATTGAGTTCTTTCAGATATCTAAAACCCATTGAGTGAATGAGTAAGCAGTCTGCAATGTCACGTCCACTTCTACCTCAAGGCAAACTCACTGAAGTTTAAAACAGCTAGATTTGAAGAAGGACATCAGGATTTTAAACTTTTTTTCCTGTAAGAAAAAATATGCTCTTCTTAAGAGACTCTTATGACTTCATAAATGACTTTATCTCCAGTCTCAGTTTATCCAGGAAGGCCTCCTAGAAAGGCCTGTCACCTATGGGTGACATATCCATGAACTTGAAAAGAATTTTGCCAGGTGCCTGAACATTGGGTGGAATGTACACAGCACAGCAGGACAGCTGAAAGTGGGACAGTTACTCCAATCAAATCTTGAGAATGCAATTTGTGGACTTCCCTGTTAGAAAGCTACACAGGCGAAGAGTTTCAGATCTAGTACTCTAATAGAAAGAATAGACAAACAATCTGTACCCAATTTGAACACTCAGATTTCTTTTAGTTGCTTTGTTTGGGCAGTCTCTCCTTTGGGGCAGGACATGCCATACATGGAACTGTTGCAACACATATTTTGAAGATTTTCTCCCAACACTACATTAGCCTGTGGACTTCTAGGACTTTCAGCTTTTATCTGCTGAACTGTTATTAGTTCAGCTCTTATTTATTCTGGAACACATACTAAGCACTAGTCGCATGCCATTAAGTACTGAGAGATAATTAACACATTTAGAAACTGGACAGTGACCAGGAGGAATTCAATCTTACTCAGAATTACACATTTTAATTGGAAAGATGAGCTTGTATTAAGGAGAGGTAATTTTAGCACACTTAAAATGTGCCATCATATGAAATTAATAGACCTAGATTTTTACCAATAGAATTTATCTAAAATATTGGAGCATCCTTTAACTGAGAAATATCTGACTTAGAGAAACTGACTTGATTTCCTGGAAAAAAGTGGAATTTTGTGTCAGGGTTCTACTTGTACAAGTATTAAGTCCCTGAAAAATATGTTTTTCTATCGAAAGTCGTAACAAAATTCCTAGTTTCAGTTGTACTGTTAGACAATCATCTAAGACAATGAAGAATATGAAATGAAGAAAGAGCATTACGCTTTTCTTATAGGATATGCTGTGCTTTAAAACGTATTTTATTGATCCTAAAATTACAAGATCAATTACTGACATTTTCTTGAGGATCAATCTTGGATTAAATGGCAAAATGAAGAAAAGGTTTTCATATGTACTATGTCCAAAAGCAGAAACAGATTGCCATTCTCATGTAACATTCAGAAACCTTTTCTGATGATTAAACAGTATGTGTCTGAAATATATCTAAGTTATACCAGCCACCATAGCGCTTTTTGGTAAACCAAAGAAGTCCTACAGTGAAATCGAACTTTTGAATAAAATCTGTGCTACTTAGTACAATTTTCCTCTAACATGTTTTCTTGGTTTTAGGTTCACATATATTCTGTGTGTCAATTACAGTGCAAAGTATAAGTTAACAGATCTAAGCAAGGATGTTGGAGTGTGAAAATAATTCATGTGAATTGCTAATAGGCTGGTGGGAATGTACTTTTTTCCACATGAAGGCAAATTCTGTCACATCAAAGACAGTTGTCTTGATTTTCCACCATTTCAAACCCTTGACTAGCTGCTATTACCTGCATAAGGGACAGGAAAGCTGGGAACAGTCTACTGCCAAATTGGAACTCCACTGTGACCAAAACAGCAGTACTGTGTCTATTCATCCCTCCCTTGGAACACATGTGAATAAAGCTGTGAGCAAATTAAAACAAGCCATGGGGCAAACCCCAGTCTTGTTACTTCAGCTAAGCAAAATGGAGGTTTGATAGAACATACATGATGTTTCTCTTATGTTCCCCCTGTTTTTGCTATTTAAGGTAAAAGCCTTGCAGTTAACATCCTCCAGAGACATAAATTGATCAGGCTTGCATTTGCCTTGACAACCATGTGACAGGGAATGGAAAATAAAGGGAGAGTATGAGTCCTCTTAGGTAATTAACCTACGCTCAGATGCTTCCCACACCAGCCTATTTTCAATTTCAGCACAGTACAGTTTATACACTCTAACATTATTGCTCAGAAGATAGAGTGATGATTCAGGTTTACTAAAAATGGCTTCACGAAACTGCAATCATGCTTGTGAAGCTTCATCTTGTATCCTGTATTTATAAATTTCTTCTCACTGAGAAATAAATACACGTGGTGTTTTGTCAGAAAAGTTAGTTGCCAGTTACCTGAAACACTTGTATACCATCTTTAAGAAAACATGGCTTGTATGGTCAATTTGCCTGCTAGTTTTTATGGTGTTTTATTTTTTTATAATTCCTTTTATAAAAAAAAATGTATATAAATACCATAGGTGACCTCCTTAATACTGCTGCCCGTAAAATAATAACTGAGAAATAATATGCCACTGCTGCATCCTGTCATGCCAGAAGATCAATATTATTTTAAAGATTATTTAGAGTAGGTGTTAGATATCGTTTGTGCCCAGATGCACTGAAGTCAATGAAATGACGCCTACTGGCTTCTGTGGGAGCTTGACTTGGACATCTTTCTGGCAATCTGTCCATCACTAAATGAAACTTTCATTGGGAATAAAAGCCCAAATGAAGAAAAGTAGAAATTCAGGAACTAAAACTATGCCACAGATAAACGTCTTAATTCAATGGCATTCTGAACAGACTTAAATAAAGCACACACTTAAAGTCACATGTATGCACGCACACATACACACACAAAATAAAATTGACAATCTTAAAAATTCATAGCTTAGAATTGTTTACACTTAAACATCTGACTATAATAGGTAGCTTTCTTGACTTTCCATTTATTTCCCTGAGCACTGATCTTTGGAACATCTGGAGTTTCAAAATTGTCTAGTTCATAATACTTAAAATAGTTACACTAAGTAAAATACTGTCTTTTAATGTCAAAAATCAATTCCTTAAGTAAAACTATGATTAAACTTCCAAGAACTACAATGTATATAGCCAATTCATTTAAAGCCAACAAACATTATTACACTTCTGCATCTGTATTTAGGCACCTAGCTGGTCTGTTTTTCAAGCTCACCCTGCAGCCTAGCAGTTCCCATTTAACTCAGAACCAGGTACTGGGCTGTCTCATAAACTCAATTTAATCAGAGATCTACAAAAGGATTTAGCCTCCTTGCTTTAGCTACTCATTTTGCAAAATCTGCTGTATGAACAATACAGTATGTTACAAGACTGAGTTTGTGCCTACATTAGAAGTAAAAACTACAGGGCTTCCCAGTCACTCCCCTGGTAAGGGGTTATGGAGGTGCATCTGCAGAGAGCCAATATAAAGCCAATCTTCACTAGTATAACGGGACTTAGCTAGGGCATATGTTTTAGGCCAAAAAGAGTTGGGTTTTAATTTCCTGCTATTTAGAACTACTTGGCAAATTGGCAACTGCTGCTTTTTAAGTGTATTCTTTAGGTTAGAGCTTTGATTTTGAGCGTCACAGACATTAGTTTGCAATTTTAGGACTTCTTAGGCATTCCACATTTTAGATTATTATAAAGTTCAAACACTTCAGAAAACAAAACAGTGCAGAGAGATTTGAATATTTTCAGACTAAAATCTTCTCTCTTCAGTTCTAAGGCTGCTAATTACGTCAGTCTCTATGCAGCTGAAAATTAAAAAATAATTTTCAATTGACCACAGAAATACAATGTAACTTTGCGTTCCCTGTACTCTCAATCTGGGTAGCTGATACACTGGCATTACGCAGCAGGTTCCAAACACAAGATTAACAGAAAGGTTATTTTGTAATGTTTCCTTTCAGTATGCCATAACCAGGGGAGTAGATACTGAACTAAATGCAATCTGAATTGCTTTTTGGTTCATCGTGCAACAAGAAATTAAGCCTTTATAAATTCTTGATGTAATATGTATATGCCATACCTGCTTCTCTTTAATTAGCACTTACACTATCTGGTACTAGCATTCCACAGCAGATTCCAAAAGGAGGATTTAGCAGTTTTTCTCTTTGCAGAAAGCCTTTTTGATAACTCTCAATTCAGAAAGAGTTAACAGCAAAAAACCCTATTATTTCTCCCCACCCTTCTTACAGCCTTTTTTTTTAAACAAAAGAAATTCTTGCTTTGTAATAAGAGTATAAACTGTTTTGAAAACACATTTGGAAGATGTTTTCCAAGATGTTTCCCTCTTTCCCCCCCCCCCCCCCCCTCTTTAAATCTGTGACCACTGCACCAGTTAAGGCTGTTTTACTATATATATTTCAAATAAAATTTTTAATATTCAAGCTTACCAGATCGATGAATTTTAACAGGTAAAACAGAACTCTTTACAAGAAAAACCATATAGTTGTACAAAATAGAATTAAATCCTTCACCTTTGTAAAACAAAAAGAAATACTGCCTTGCATTAAAAACACAGAACCTGTTTACAAAAAGGAATGTGTATGACATTTGGACTTCCTTTTAACTGCCATATCCTAGCAACATCTCAGCTGTTTTAGTAAAGGAACTAATCATCGATTTAAACTGCAGTGAATTTACCAAACATTTTCACTATAGACTTCTGAAAGCTTTTACAGTAAGAAGTTATCAACAAAAGCAGGCACATTAGTGTACAAAAACGTTGTTGATTTTTTTTCCTGTTTCTTTTTCAAAGTGCAGGTTTTTCTCAATGTGCATCTCACAAGACCAACGATGTTTTAACTCACTAAATCTTAAAACAGAACTCAATTCTCCCAAGGAGTAGTGTAAACGTTAAAGATCCCCAATACATCTCTAGTAAACGTGACACAAATGTCTCTGCGTTGTTCAGAAATTTAGCTCTTTGAGAGGTAAAGAAGCTTCATGACACCTTTTCCTTACACTGGCTGGTTATCATAAATGGGTAACTCTGGACTGCTAAAGCTGAAGACTGATGAATCACTTGAAGAGAACTAAACTTGGCTACGGAGGAGAGGCGGCGGGAAGAACCAACCCTTAGGCGTTTCTTGCACAGCCTTTGGAAAATTCAGCCGCAGGCGGACAGACGGACGGCCAGACGGACGGCAAATTTGTGTGTGGGAGGGAAAGGGGGGAAAGAAGAGGAAAGTAGAGAGGGTCGGAGGAGATGCTTCCATAAAGCCAGAGGCAGGGCGGCATCGCGCCCGCGGCCCGCTGCGGTGGTGCGAGGGCTGTCCTCAAGCCCCGCAGATGCGAGGCGCTAGCGGGCCCGCTCGCAGCTGTCACGGTGAGCCGGGGGCCGGGCGAAGAGCCGGGCGTCCTGCCGGCTGTCGGGGCTAGGTGCCGTGAGCGCAGGACTCCCCGGGGTAGATCTCCTCGTAAGACGGGGGCCGCTCGCTGGGCAGCGGGTAGCAGTAGGGGTAGGAGGCATTGAGCTCAGGGTCCATGGGCGAGTAGCCTGGCAGCTCGACAGAGGGATGCCCGCCGCAGTGTACTTCCACGCCGGCCTCGTCGAAGACGTGGAAGACGCCCACGTTGATGTAGGAGACGGCCTGGAAGGGGCAATCCCCGGGGCTGAGCTCGGGCTCACCGCCTGAGAAGAGGGAGCCCTGGCTGTGGCGCGGCGCCCGCCGCCCGCCGCCCCTCCGCCGCCGCCGCCGCCCGCCCGCCGCTACAGCCGTCGCCGCCGGGGCCGCTCGCCGCCGTCGCCGCCGCCGCCCGCGTTGCTGCGAGGCCTTGTAGTTCTTGACGAGAAGCAGGTTGAGCAGGCCCAGGAGGCACTCCAGAGCGTTGAAGACGGTGGAGAGCACCAAACCTTGCTGGTAGTCCCGCAGCTTCTGGCAACGGAGAGCCGCGGCAGAGCCGTCGGGTGCCGCGGGGCCGCTCCGTGGTCGAGTCGCGCCGCCGGGCTGCAGCAGGCAATAGTGCGAGTACTTCCTCTCCACCAGCGAGACGGTGTCGCCGTCGATGACGGCGCCGGCGAAGGCGCTCAGCACGCCCAGCATGAACACCAGCACCCCCAGCAGCAGGAAGTTCTGCCGCCCCCCAGGCGGCGACTTCTCCACCGGACCCGACGGCGCGGCCGCCACCTCCCCCGCGCTGGGGCAGCCTCCAGCGGGTTCCGGGTCCTCGGCCGCAGCCAGGGCCGGGGCTGGGGCCGAAGACTGAGTTGGCGCCGCAGGCACCTCGTCGGGCGGGCGACAGCAGAGCAGCGCGGCGGCGAGCAGCGAGAGGCCGGCGGCCAGCAGCAGCCCCGAGTAGAAGGCGCCAGCAGCGGTGCCTAAGCGGAAGGGCTCACCCTTGAGCTCGGAGCCCAGCGAGAAGCACTTGAGGCCCACGGCGGCGGCGCTGAGGGCGCAGGCGAGCAGGAGGCAGCTGGAGAGAGCGGCGCAGGCTCCCCGCACGCTCCACTTCATCCTCCGCGCCGCCGCCGCCGCCGCCGCCCCGCCGCCCGCCTCATCCTCCTCCCGCGGCCCCCCCCGGCCCCGCGGCGGCGGCGGCGGCGCGGCGCGGCGCGGCCATACGAATGCGGCGCTCCCCGACGGGGCGGCTGGGCTCCGCTCCCCTCCGCACGGCAGGCAGCCGCCGGCCGCAGTGAGCCGGGCGCGGCGAGCGCACACGCTCCCCCCCCCGCCTCCTGGCCGCCGCCGCCTCCTCGTCCCCGCCCGCCCTCTCTTACCGCGGCGGCTGCGGGGAGGCGATTAATTATGGATGGAGCCGCGGCGGGCGGGGGGACTGGGGGGACGCCCGCCGGCCCGCCGTGGGTGGTGCAGGGAGCGCGACCCCCAGGTCGGCCTGCCTCGGCCCGGGGTAGAAGAGGCCGGTGTCCCTTCCCTCCCCCGGCGTGGCACAGGGGTCGCGGGGCGGGGGGGGGGTCGCAGGCGCAGCCGCAGGCCGCGCAACAAGGGCAGGGGGCAGCAGGGGTTTGCACCTTCCCCGCCGGTTCTGCTGCGCAGGGCTGCTGCTTGTCGCCGTGCTCGCGTCCTGTCTCTCCCTCTTAATTTTATTCTTTTATTTTAAGCGATTGCTCTCGCAGGAGGCCGGGAGGCCGCTGTGCATCCCTGTTACTGCCTTGCAGTGTGTCGGAAGCTCTGATGCAGCGGATTGAGCCCTTCGCGCCCAAGGAGGCGGCTGTCCCCAGCAATCCCGTTTTGTTCTCTTCTCTGCCGGCGAATGCCGGTGGGATTGTTCCCCGCCGGGCCAGGCATGCTGCTCTGTGGGCGTCAGGGCTCGAGGGCTGGCAGCTCGCCCCGGCACCCCCGGGATGCCCCGTCCCGCAGCACCCGCAGCACCAGTGGAGGGAAGCCGATGTTAGAAAGGGCTCCGCCACCAATCCTGGCACTGGCTAGCCCGGCGGCTCCGCGAGGAGCACCCCGATGCCCTCTCGAAGGAGAGGTGGTAACCTCTGCCTTGGAGCGGTGGAGCCGGGTCCCCGTCCGTGTGCCAGCAGCCAAGCACTAAACGGGGAGGGAGGGGGCCTTGGGAAAGACTTCTCGCCTGTCCCTTTTGCTTCCGCAAGGTAGAAGCCTCCAGCTTCCCCATTTTCCCCTTCTGCCGTGTGCACGCCAGCTTTGCCTGGATATTTTTAGCAGGCGCCGCTGATTAGCATTCAGGGGAGTAAGCGATGGAGAGCAAACCGTTTTCCAAGCCGTTTTCTCCTCCCTCTCCAGCAAGACCAGTGCACCTGTTGGTGACGGGAAGTGTATGTAGGGCATGATCCGGTGTTTAGCTTTCTCAGGGATGCGATTCCATTCCTTCTGTCCTGTCAGGTCAGGCCCCATCGGCGCCTCCCCGAGCAGCACCAGCACTTTGCTGCAGCCCCAGGCTGCGTCGAGCCAGCTGCGTGTGGGGCTCTGCTACAGGACCTGATCCTCTTTGAAAGTTCTGGGGCTGGCTTGGGCAGTGGTCCTCCAAAGGCCCTTGATGAGAGACTGCCCTGCCTGGAGTCTAGCCCTCCCAGGTGGCACTGTCCAAAATTATCAGTGGCTGCAATGGGTCCCCTTAGAGTCAGACGGGGTATTTTGCACCCTCCCTGTGGTTCGTAAAGGACCCATGGCACGCTTTGGTTGTGTGAGGAAACATGTCAATCCTGATAGTCTAGGGGTAGCTGACTTGTAGTTTATCATCCCTTTCTGGGTCATACCCCTAGCTGTGAGGAGTAAACCCGTTCTGCTTGTGTCCCTTTATGAGGGTGTGACTGGGCATGCCACCCACAGTTGTCATCTTCATCTTCCCAGGCCTGGCTCCTGAGGATCGGGGGTATGCAGGTCTGTTGGTCTGCCACCATATGAAGGTTTTTGATGTAGGATCTGCGACTTCAGCTCTGCTTGGTGTGAGTGCCTGGATTGCTGGGGAAGATCTTCAGATGGCTGTAAAAGAACTTGCACTGTGTCATTATGACGTTTGAAAAGTAAATGCGTAGAGGGCACAACACATTTTATAAAAAGCAGCTCTCATCTTTTGAGATCTCTCTTAAGCTCTAAATATTGCCTTGGAAAGCATGTGTAAATTCACAATGCAGCTGTGAGTTCAGAGAGCCTTGGGGAGGCACACTCTATGTGTAGGTGTGGAGGGAAACTACTGGTAAGTAAGCACTTAATGAATCAATTAGATGTAGAACGGGCAAAGTGCCTTACTCTCTGACACTCAACAAGCTCATGTGAGGAAAATGTATAATTTGTACCATTTCATTGTTACTGTCAAGAGCTTAAAGGGGTTCAGAATAGCTATTATGAATAGTGAGAACAATCACTTCACAGTAAATAAAAACAAAATTAAGCCTTTATAAATGAAATTATTAATGAGCCTTTAACTGGCAATGATTAGGGTAGGAAAATCAAACCTTCCACTGGGGGTAGATTGTTCCTGTATTATACAAAGACTTTACTGATATTTCTTTCTTGCTTCCTGTTTTGGAAGTAAGCAGCAAGCCACTATGGTCCTTCACACATTCCTACATCTGTTTCAGCTGTCCAGTCTTTTTAATCTGGGATGTAATCTTATTAAGAAAGAATCCTTTCTGTGTTGTGACTGGATAGCACCTCTAAAAACTGCATTGTGAGAGGCAAGGCTGCTACACCAGTTTAATAATGTAATTAGTAATTCTGCCACATCTTTTTATTCCTCTTGTGGAATAACTTGCTACTATTGATTCTTTCCAAATCTTACCTGTTTCTCCCCAAAATGACTCTCTAGTTTCCAAGCACCATGTTCAATAAGCAAGGTTAGATGTTTCAGAAACAACATACCTCTTCATGTATTATTTATTATTCATAAACCTTCTGTGTTTCAGTGACATTCTGTGTTAGCACAGTTTTAGATATGGTTATTTACAGATTTGCACTGTGGCACATTTCCAGTAAAAGAGTACTTTATAAACACATATGCAAACATACACACAGGAGTAAGGTCATTAGCATATATTGCAACTTGTAGTTCAACTGCCTTGGGATAAAATATCTGAAAACACAGTAATGATGTTACATTAATAAAAGACATAGGACCCTACTTGATGTTGTATCACATCTGTATCTTGCATTGATTAGTTTGTTGATGACTGAATTGGAATGACTGGCCTACCAGCCTAAATAAAGGTCACTGTTGAGTTCTGTGGATCCCAAAGGGTACCGCTGATCACCTCAGTTGTAGGTAAGTAGCCCCTTCACACCAAATATAGGATGTCCATTTGCATGTTCATAGCTGGTATATATGTGTCTGATCAGTCAGGAAGGTCTACTGAAAAAGAATACTCTTGTCCAAGAAAAGGAGACAGAATTGTAAGCCACTTGGCCCCCATAGTCCATTAGCTGACTATCACTGCAGGCAAGTTGATCTGTCAAACTCAAGTAGTACCAAAGTGAGAACCTGATGGAACTGATATAGAGCTGCTGACTATGAAGTATGGTTGGTTCTGAGTTTGTGTTAGTTTTATCTTCAAGGTTTGTTATTCAGGTTTTTGTTGTTGTTGCTTTTTTTTTCTTTAATTGCCCAAATAAAAATTTATCACAGTTGTTTTCAAAGGTTGTTTTGGTGGACTTCAGAACAGGAGTTTCATAAGACCTTTGCTTCGGACGTATGCACCCAACACTCTTTTTATGATTATAGAGTATGTCTTAGTGAAGATATTTATGGCCAAATCCTGTCTACAGAGAGGGGTAGGGAGCTTAGGTCTGAGGATTTGTTTAGCTTACAGGGGAGCTGAAGCTGTGCTTGCTGGGTGCTGGCTGGGAGTGGGCACTCTCATGACCAGTCATGCAGGCTTCATTTGCTCTGTGTACACAGAGCTGGATGTTTGCAGTAAGGTGCAGATCAGCCTCTTAACATTTTGTGGTGACTCAGTGGCACAAAGGATGACAGAGCTATTAATTATTTACTCTCCAGGCTGGAAGCTAAACTGTGTCTTTATGAAATAAATGGAGAACTTCATCTTATACTACTAAAGTGCAAAGCACTGTATTATTTTGTTGTGTGCCTCTCCTCCCACACTACATTTATGGTAAGATCTATGTGTTGTTATTTCAGCTCCAATTTGATGAATGGATGTCACAGCTTTGACTACTCAATCATGATGGCTGTGTTACCTCCCATAACTTATTCTGTTGCCTACTGCTTCATTTTTGTATGTTTTTCTTAGTAGGCATTATGGAATAGAAAAACTTTTTACAAAAATTGTTTTACTCCTTGTTATTAAGAGTACATTAGAAATTTAAAACTCTGAAGATGGAACCTTAACAAGTTTCTTTCTGGTCCTCCTCTTCTGTTTGCAAGGTCCATCAGGATGTTTCCGTCTGCTTGAAGCCTGCTGTTGTATTTTCACTGTATTTTACATGGTAGACTCATCTGTGCAGGGAATGTATGGAAAATAGGTTAAGGCAGAGCACATTGAGAAAGGTCCTACATCAGCTTGTAAGTTTGGAGCTAACTGATGGCTGTACACTCATAGGAACCCAGCATTCCTAGGCATGCTGCTTCAATGAATGACATGTAAAATAGCAAGCAGAAAGGTTGGGAAGAAAATGTAAGGAGTTAAGACAGAGAAAGCAAACCCTATGCTAGAAGCTGGGAGGTGTGTAGTTGTCGTGGCAGCTGTTAGCCCTTGGAGTTTTGATGTTTTAATGTAAGATAATTTGCTGTATAAAATCATGGGATGATTTGCAGTGGACCATGGGAGGTATCTATTCTGACCTGCTCTTTATGTTAAAGAAGTTGATCCTCAGCATATGCCTTACTTCTGCATTTTAATGTTTTGCATGCACCTAAATTCTGCTTTATCCAACCTGTTTCACGTCAAGGGTTTATGCACCTTCTAGTAAGTGCCCTGCTAAACTGTGGTTACTTTTTGAATGCTTTTTCTTTAGCCTAAACATTGAATAAATAGAATAAACAACATTTAACTTTCTAAAGAAAGAAATTGCAAGGCAGGAGTGGAAGGGGAGAGCAGGTCCTCACTTAAGGCAGAGTTATGATACTAAGAAAGTGTACCCTAGGTTCTCCTCTGACCCTGATAATATGGGAATTGTTCTCTTACCTGGGTTTGTCTTGTAACAAAAATGATGTGGTGAGGAGTTGCCACTCACTTGTGCTGGCTGCATGTTGGAACAAGGAATAGTTTGTCTTGGTCTTTGAAAGCAAAAACCGTGGTGAGACTGCCTTTATGGTGGGAAATACGTCCCTGCTGCCTGAGAGCTTAGTGTGGTGATCTGTGGTTCCTGCTCTGGCTTGGTAACAAAACTGCTGTCCTAGCTGTCCTAGCTGTCATAACTTGTTACTCTATTAGGCCTCTGCCCCTAGCTCAGCTGCTTTCTTCCCAGGTTGTTATTGCAAGTGATCCTCATCAAAGTGCATCCTTTTTTATGTCAGTCAAGATCACTTAGAGGTGTAGGTTAGTAAGTGGTGAGCAATGAATCCAAGAGAGCTGAAGAAGCCACAGTCAGTGGGGCAAGGGGCATGCTGTCCTTTTCACTTATGGCAGCAGCTGCTGGGGAAAGCTGACTCTAAGAAGTGCCAGGTTCATTGAAGACACAACATTGCCATGGTGTTTCTTGTTGGGTAATAGATTACTGCCTTCTCAACATCCCACGTGGCTACCAGGGTCTTCAGGGAGAGCCAGCTGCAGAGTGCTGTATGCTTGTCAAACCAACATGCTTCTTGCACCTCCATGTATTCATCACAGGGCTGTTTTGGGAGCATTGTTTAATCAGCTCCTGCCAGAGCTGCATTCCTTACTCCCTTCAGGAGCCATCATTGCATCCTGACATCTGAAGCGTCAGTCCTGACTTGATGGGTCCGTTTGTTAGAAATATTGTGTGGTGATGATGTGGCAGCACTGTCTTTTTCTTGAGTCCCTGGGACTGCTTTTAAGGGGCTGGTGAAAGACAACCTTTTGTCAGGCAACTTACATTCACTATACAAGAGTTTAAAGCACCACTGGTAGGAAGTCGTTAGAAAATGGTGGAACGCAAGAGACTTTTCAAGTCAGCCTGTGAAGGCTGGTGGTCCTGTACACATCATGTCCCCATTACGGCACTCATGAAGAACTCTCACTTTTTTCTTGAAGCCTTTGTTTGTCTGTTGGAATGCTGAGCTGCACCCAAAGACTCTGATGGTTAGAAACCTTCTGACTGTCTCAGTGCTAAATGTATTTTATGTCCAGTTGCACACATTTGTCCTGCACCAAGACTGTCCTTAAATGGCTCTTCTCATTCTCTGATGTTTACTTTCTGTATGTATTTGTGGACAGCAAACATACCCCTCTGAGTTCTCATTTTGCTAAACCAAACAGGGAAAATTTAAAAAGAATATAATTTATTATTATTATTATTATTTATTAAAACCTCTTTATGCTCTGCACTTTGAGTTCCTCCCTAAACACACAATCAGACGGGATAGTATGATGCCTTTTACTGTGGTCTTATCAAGGCCTTGGATGATGGTATTAGAGCTTCCTCATCTCTAATGGAAAGCCCTTTCTCAATTTGGCCAGAATTTGTGATTGCTTTTTACCCAGGTCCTTCCCTTAGGAGGCTGTATCCATACCTTGTTCTTTGTCCTCCACTCCTGTTCCAAGATGAGGGACTGCCAGTTAGTGACACTGATGACCTTTCTCCTTGTTTGACTTTTTTTTTTTTTTTTTTTTTTTTGTTCCCCTCCTTAAGGTAATTCACCTTTTGTCTTTCTGGTATTTTGAGTGTCCTCTGTGTTGACAATACCATTATGCCTTCTGCTCCTCAGCCTCTTTTGTTGCCTTCCCTCAATTCACTCTACAAGCTGCTGTCATCTGCCTCTTAGCAAGCTCCTTTATCACTTTTCAGATCTTGTCCCCATTTACACCTTATTAGTAGTTAGCTTCCCATATCTTTATTGAAGTAGACAGGGAGAGACAGGGATGCCACCAAAGGAGAGTGAACTGTTGAAACTGTGGGAAGCCTGTGCTGTTTTATCTCTGTTTATTTTGAACCCCCCACCCTTCTGCCACACCTCGCAGTTGGTTCTGGTGCCTGATATAGATGCAGATAATGTACCCAGACTTCTTCACATGGTATTTCAGAAGGGGCAAACGTACATTTTAATGTTTTTTCTCCACCAATTAAAATTTTTGTCACACAGTGACTCCAGGTTTGCTGGTCCTTCTGTAACACTAGGCTGGTGCTGTCCATGCATCTCAATTTCAATCTGTGAAGCTTTGTGAGTTTAAGCTCTGCTTTGAGTGCTGTAGCTTCCTTGTCTTCAGTGCTTTAATTTCCGTGCGCTGTCCTGCCTTTGCTCTGGACTTGGTACCATCTTTACAGAAAGCTTGGCAGAGTGTTCATGCAGTATGCTCCAAACCACTTTCTTCCACCCGCCTCCCCTTCTATTTTTCCCTCTCTCTTCTGCTTACTTCATGGCATCTGAGGATTTTATTTCCTTATCTTCCTTTTTTAAAAACTGGCAAACCCTTTTGTGCAGTGTAGCTCTGTTTGACTCTTGGTAATTCTCACTTTGCTGTCCAGCTCTTGATCATATTTGTGGGTGATATTTTATTCCATTCTTGCTCTTCTGCTTCCATGTATTTTATTTCACCCCATTCTCAGCATCATGGCTTTGCTCCTGGCTGGCTGCCAGGGCTCTTGTCTTCAGGATTTTTTCCTCTGATAATAAATCTTCTTTTTCTTCCCCCCTCCCCCTTTTTGTCTTAACAATGTCCTCTGTGATGTAAATCTGCCCCTCCCTGTTTTAGAGGTGGATTTCTAGTTCTCTCCCTTATAATTCTTATGTCTTTTCTGTACTGTTTTTTCATTTATACAGCCTCTTTTTCTTTCTTCCATTAGGTTTGCTACTGCTTTCTTCCTGGTCATCCCATATATTTCTTCTGCTTAGTTCTTGTTGTCTGGGTACAAGCAGTACTTCAACTCTAGGAGGAGGATCTCATTCCTCTGGTGGGAGTCTTCTTTGCTACATCTTTTTTTTTTTTTTTCCCCCCTTTCCTGTGCATTGACTAGAGCTAAAGATCTGTCTCATTCTTTATATCTCATGCACCTTCTCTTTTCCTTTATTTATTTTATCAGTGTGTGAGCTGAAATCCACCCCACTGACAATAACCAGGCTAGCTCAGTCTGGAAAGCAAATGGAAGCTGTATTTACAAGCAAATCTACAATCTATGATGAAATGCAATGGATATGTACAAATATACAAAATTCACAACATTTACAAATATATACAATCAACAGAAAAGCACAACCATGCTCCCTTTGCTTCCCCCCAAAGGGACCTTTCCCAAGGGACCTCTCTCCTAGGGGCCTCCCCTCAGACACCCCTTGCAGAAAGCAGAGAGTTAGGAAGCAGAGAGGCTGTTAAACTTAGCTCGCCAAGGTCAGTGTGTTGTCTTCAGCCAGAAGAGAAGCAGCAGCAGCCAGACAGCCCAGCAAGTTGCGAACTCCCAGACCCTGACTGCCCCAACTCTGTTTTGAGTAGTGGTTCTTAAACATTTCTATCTATCCAATGGAAGTGTTTAGAACAATAATTATTTTGCTTTCTTACACCCGATAGTGACTTATTTACATTCCTTAGCTTTCTCTGCTTGAACTTTGCGAAGAAAAATTAAAAAGACAGCTTTTAAACCATCACATTTATTTATTTTATTTCCCCTTCTGCTATGGCTGCATATTCCAATTTGAATTTGAGATGCTTTTCTTAGGGACTTTTTTTTCCATTTGTCTGCAAGATGATTGTAAAGGATGCTCAACATGTCTCATCCTTCTAATCTGTTGTTGATGTTTATATTTTTTTCAGGTCTTCCCATCACTGTCATAATTTCAGGATTTTCTTTTCTGCCCTCAGCTTAAGAAGCATGAAAGGACCTCCCACTGCCCTTTTTTTTTTCCCTCCCAGTTATTATCTCATAGTGCTACCTCATGTCCCAGAACCTCTTCTGTGGTTTGCCTTAGAAAACAGAAGAGTGTGAAAAACAAGTGAAAGTCTTGGTGCCTTAGTCTTAGTTTTTTTTGGTAGTCCCAGGCCAGGTGGCTGTGCTCAGATATGTTGTTTTCCTGAGGCAGTACATCAAACAATGGTTTTGTGAGACATCTGGACCTGGCCACCAGGTCTTCAGTCAATCAGGTCATCAGTCGCATCTCCTTTGGTGACCTAGTACAGAAATAGCTGACAGAGACAGGATAGCCTTTCTTGGCCTCTTTACCCTATATTGATCTCACCAGCAGTGATGTTTTTTGTTAGCCTGTGAGGACTGCAGATGCTAAAGTGCCAGTGTGTGAAGAGGATTCGTGGTTGTAGAGGGACAGCTTGGTAGTAGGGCCTGTGTGCTCTTTGTGGGACAGGGATGGAAGGAGAAACGTGGCGTGTGTCTTTCAGTGAGTGAGTGCAGCCACTTGCAGATGCTCTTAAGAGTGTGAGCAGTCACTGATAATCAGGAATTGCCACTATTCACTTTTGTCTTCATATATATCTTTTTCTTCAAATCTTCATCATCATATTTCATATTATAAGTGCTGTACGATGTACCTGTTTTGAGGTACATTGTGCCATATGGCACATACATAATTAGGTATCATTATCTTCAATTAACCATATTAAGCTTTGTTATATACCATTTATATAACAAAACCATTTTCTGAAGCTGGCCTTAGTACGCTTTATGACTAACAAACCTACATTTGCAAGTTCAAACTCATTCATATTGAAGGTTTTTCATTTCACTACCTGTGCCTTTGAATCCAATGGTTTGTTTTTCAGTTTTCTGCATAATTAACTTCCATCCTGGAGGACTTTTTGCTTTGAGTGCAGGATCCTCATTGTGCATCTGTTGTGCTCTTCACATAATCATCACTTGTGGGAAGTTGCTGATCGTGGTGGCATCTCAGTGCCCAGTTTATCATCTCCTTACCTTGCCAAAGCTAGTTAGATGAGTACATGCTATATTTGACAAAGGCCTAAGTACCAAATATGATGAATAACACTTCACTTTGCTTATTTAAACACTGAGACATCATTCTGGCTCTTTAAAAAGTCTGCTTCCCCTTACATTTTCTTTTTAGTATTAATTTTGCTGTTGCTTTTGTTGTTCCTGTTGGAAAATGCTCTGAAGTGTCATATGTTATGAAGTTATGTAAAACAGGTGATTGATTGAAAGACAAATGCAGTTTGGCAGCAAGAGAAAGGATGCTAATGCAGTTCATGTGTGAGGAGCGTTCTGTGGCATATTATTGCACCCTCTGGTGCCCAACACCCCACCTCTGCAGTAAAGGAAAATCAGGATCTTTGCAGCTCAGCCGAGCATTGATGGTGGCTTCTTGTCCTCTAGGTGCTGGCTAACACATTTCTTAGCGTATTGTCTCCTAAAGAACAGCTGGAAGCAGCAGGGCTGCTAGTGTATATTGTAAGGTCTACCCTGTGTACAGTTCGTGAAAACAAAACGTGCATGCACGGTAGATGCCACTCTTGTGGGTTAAGGCCTGCCGGGGGGTGGGCTGGGAACCTGAGTCCCCAGGTGGGCAGGAGGTGGGCCCAAGGAGGGCAGGGAAACCTGACCCCAGGGGAGGGGTCCCTGGGTCATGTTTGTTCCACTGCCATTTCCTGTCTGCACCCAAATAAAGGGGAGGCACTTCCTCTCTGTCTTGCCTTGGCCTTCCTGCTGCTACTGCTGCTGCTGCTGCTCCTCCTGCTGCTCCTGATGACCACTCGGCTGGGGCTACTCCACGTGGTCTGGGCCTGCTACCTCGTGTGGGGCCCTGCATCCAAAGAGAATCCGTCGCCATCCAGAGACTCCTTTGCCATTCAGTCTGGTTCTGCCCATATACCTGTATCTATCCCCTTCCCTTCTATCTCTGTAACCTTTGTGTCCCTTAAATACCTTTGATTTTTTGTTAAAATTAATTTTTTTTAACTTCCAAGTTGGTGCATGGCTGTTCTTTTGTTGTTTAGCCCTTTGTCTTCCACCTACCTTTTCCCCACGAGGGGAGAGGGGGGCAATCTACATCTATCTGGTTGGGTTTTTGGCTCTGGGAAAACTCAGACAGCTACAGCCACAAATGCTGACACTGACACAAAAGGGTGAAGCTATTTGTGTCATAGCTTTTTCCAGTCTCTGAACTTTCTAAGTTGTATCAAAATTGCCACAAGCATCCTGGAAGAATTCATGACCGAATAGAACCTGTAAATAATTCTATCAGTTTTGTACATAGTTTTGGGGTGGGGTTTTCGGGAAAATAAAAATAACTATATTTTATAATTCCCGCCTCGTTAATTTAACACAAAACTAATACAGTCCTCCATACAAAACAGTTTCTTGACATCTATGAAACAGTTCATCACTCCCTAGTTTTTCAAGGCTGCATGGGTATTAATTTGCTTCAGATTATAATCAAGTTGTCACAGATCTTGGGTCTTGGATCAATCAGGCCTTAGTTTTTCCATCACAGTGTTAATTAACTTAGCATGCAGATTTAGCTATGAAGCTTGGAGATTTCATTTAGTTTTTATAATTTAATTGCAGAAACATGGCAGTAAAGGCAGATGAGAAGTTAAATGCAATTAATATTGACCCAGGAGTGCTCAAATATCAGACACTTATCTCTGAAGACTCACTAGGAAATCCAATGTGTTAAGTATTGATTTTGTAAAGTTGGGTTTTCAAACAACCTTGGTACTGGCGTATTCTTCCTGAAGTGGTATTCTTCATGAAATAAGGACTGTGTGAAACCTTGATTCCTGCAAGAACCAATGCTGAAAGTCAGAAAATCCCATCACTTGGTGTTGCTAGCAGCGGTGTTCTCTCTTGCAGCTTTTTCCAAAAATTCTGAAAAAACCCAAATGGGCAGAATTAGCATGTGTGTGGGTGTGGGCATCTGTGTGTGAGGGCAGGTAGGGGATTATTTTAATGACTTTTAAAGTAATATGATTTAGACCTGTTGATAAACAACTCATGGGAAGTTTGGGGAATGAGGTGAGCTTACCACAAGAGTTGGCATGCCCTTGTCTGCAAGAGTCCATATGATGTCAGGAAGAAGGGTCTGTTTCCATGCTGACCTTGTCCTTAGTATAGCTCATAGTCTGAACAATAGGCTGACTACCATAAGAGGTGTTGATATTAATTTGCTGAAATCACCTTCTGTTATAGAGTAATTGCTCAAAGAGGCACTAGAATTTGTGCCATTAGTGGCAAAGATAGTGATACTGAAGAAATGAATAACCTGTCATCACATTTCTTCACTGAAAGGGCTGTCAAGCCCTGAAACAGGCTACCCATGGCAGTGGCTGTATCATCATCCCTGGAGGTATTTAAGAAATGTAGACATGCTGCTTAGGGATGTGGTTTAGCAGCAGACTTGGTAGTATTAGGTTAATGGTTGGATTGGATAATCTTAAAGGTCTTTTCCAGTCTAAATGATTCTATGATTCTATATATCACAGAATCACAGAAACACAGAAAGGTTTAGGCTGGAAAAGACCCTCAGGATCACCAAGTCCAACTGATAACCCTACTCTACAAGGTTCACCACTAAACCATATCCCCAAGCACCACATCCAAATGACCTTTAAACACATCCAGGTTTGGTGACTCAACCACCTCCCTGGGCAGCCCTTCACAGCTTCCTTGCCCTCTTCTGCACTCGCTTCAGCACCCTGACATCTCTCTTGTATTGAGGTGCCCAAAAATGGACACAATACTCGAGGTGTGGCCTCACCAGAGCTGAGTTCAGGGCGACAGTCACCTCCCTACCCTTGCTGGACACAGCATTTCTAATACAAGCCAGGATGCCATTGGCTTTCTTGGCCACCTGGGCACGCTGCTTGCTCATATTCAGCTGCTTATCAGTTAGAACCTCCAGGTCTCTTTCTGCCAGACAGCTTTCCAGCCACACTTCCCCAAGCCTGTAGCATTGCTTGGGGTTGTTGTGGCCCAAGTGCAGGACCTGGCATTTGGCCTTGTTGAAACTCATCCCATTAACATTGGCCCATTGATCCAACCTATCCAAGTCCCTCTGGAGAGCCTCCCCTCATGAAGATCAACACCCCTACCCAACTTGGCGTCATCTGCAAACTTACTGATGACACACTCTATGTCTTCATCAAGGTCATCAATAAAGATGCTAAACGGAAGTGGTCCCAACACTGAGCCCTGAGGAACACCACTTGTGACCAGCCACCAGCTGGATTTAACTCCATTGACCACCACTCTTTGGGCCTCTTAGCCCAGCCAGTGCTTTATCCAGCAGACCCTCTGCTCATCCAAGCCATGAGCAGCCAGTTTGTCCATGAGAATTCTGTGGGAAACAGTGCCAAAGGCTTTTCAAAAGTCTAGGTAGACAATATCTATAGCCTTTCCCTTATCTGATAGTTGGGTCATCCTGTCATAGAAGATCAGGTTGATCAGGCAGGACCTGCCCTTCATAAACTCACGATGACTGGGTCTGATCCCCTGGTTGTTCTCTATATGTTGTGTAATGGTGCTTGAGGTGACCTGCTCCATGACCTTCCCTGGTACTGAGGTCAGACTGACAGGTCTATAGTTTCCCGGATCCTCCTTTCTTCCTTCCTTGTAGATGGGAGTTACAATTGCTGCTCTCCAGTTCACTGGGACCTCCCCAGTTAGCCAGGACTAAAGGTAAATAATGGAAAGTGGCTTGGCAAGCACATCTGCCAACTCCTTCAGCACACTTGGGTGTAGCCCATACAGCCCCATAGGCCTGTGTGTGTCTGAGTGGCATAGCAGATAACTGACCACTTCCTCATTTATTGTGATGACCTCATTCTGATTCCCCTCCTTGACTCCTAGTTCATGAGGCTGGGTGCCCAAGGAACTGCTGGATCCAGTGCTAAAGACTGAGGCAAAGCAGGCATCGAACACCTCAGCCTTCTCCTCATCCTTAGTCCCTATGTTTCCCTCGGCCTCCAATAAAGGATGGAGATTTTCCCTAGTCCTCTTTTTGCTGTTAATGAATTTATAGAAGTGCTAGCAAGTCACTGTCTGGATACTGAACCGGGGAACATGTAGCTTGACAGAGTGTGGAAATTACATTATTGGAAGGATCCAGTAAGAGACTGGGCAAGTTTATGTTATAGGTTGTTCTGGTAGAGCTGGTTCTGCCATAGTGCATAATTTTCTGGGAATTTGGCACACTGCTATACTTTTTGGTTATAGCTGGTGCATATACTCTGCTATGGCCCTGGTGAGGACTATAGGCATCTTCAGGTGCCTGGGATAGCCCTTCACTTGGGAACCTTCACATGGTTCATAACACAGCACCCTGTGGAAACTGGGAGGGAGGGTGCAAGACCTTGCCTCTTGGGCAGCAGTTGAAATGTAAAGTTTAAAAACCCTCTCATTAATTACTGAGGTATGCATGGCTACAAATATCACTAATAGGTTAGGCAAACAGTCAGGAAAACTAAAGTTCTTGAAATAGTTGCTAGATTTAAATTGGAGGTAATGGGGATTCTGCAGCCTGCATTGTCTTTAGATTCATGACTCAACAAGATGGGAGTAAGCAAAACCCACAGATTGTTGTAGGGGTATTTGTGCCCTGCAAACTGCAGGACTTCATTGAATTGAGAGATGTCTTTACGGCAGAAAAACTTGATTGTTTACAAACGCAACACAGAGGCAATGTTAAAAGCATTTCAGCTCTTAAACGGGACAGATAAAACAAATTGCACAGCTAGACTGTTGAATTGCATGTTAGAGGCACAACTGTATAGGTAAGCTCAGGCCCATGCCTGAGATGCTCTGGGATGGCATTTCTGGAACATGCTCAGGTCTGTTGTTCATCAGGATCTACACAACGCTTTAATGTTTGACTGCTACTTCATACTTTCTTGCTGTCTCATCTGAGACTCCCTCACTCACAGTACTTTAGTCTTTGGCCTGCCTTTGTAAGGTCCATGTTGCAGAGAACAAAATACGTTGTTGTTGTGCCTGGTATAGGATGGGGAAGGAAAGAAAGGCATCTGTGCTCTGCTGTGACTAAAGGGTGTCTCTCCCATGACTCCCAGTTCTGGAAGTCTCACCTTGTAGCTTTGCATTTGAATGACTGTTCTAATGCATGAGGGCACTTGTCTCTAATATATGACTCCTTGTTCCCCTCTCCCCATTCATTTCATGTGTCACATAACTCATTCTTGGGGGATGTGGCACTGGAGGCCAGCAGAAAGTCTATACCTGGGCAATTGTTAGACATCAGAGCAGAGTTCCCATAAGGTGCTGTGCATTTTTGCAACCTCACTGCCTTTTCCATTTGTGCTGGTTTGAGGCCAGCCAGAACATCTTTTGCCCCGAAAGGGACAAAAGAATGACACACGCAAACGGATTGGAGAGTGATGGAAAGTTTAAGTGGAAAAGCGATAGGTGAAAAATACAGAAAAAAACTACAAAGCATAGTGGAAAAGAACATCCCAAAGCATACAGAGTCCCCCACACAGTACCCAGAGGTTTCCCAATCCTTCCCTCCTCCCACCTGAGGATCTACCCAATCTCTCAGGGCTCTTCCTTCCCCCCCCCTCCCACTGCTAGGCAAGTCTCAGGCTGGCCAGGTCTGAGACTGCCCCCCCTCCATTCTCCTCCTGGCATTAGGCCTAGTCAGGCCTGAGAGGCCTGAGATACTCCCCCGGCATTACCCGATAAGAGAGGACATCTCCCGTGGGAGCGGAGAGGGAAGAAAGAGCAAGAGGATGACTCTGCAGATGGCTTTATAGGGCGCAGGATTTATGGGCCATATGCCATTTCCTGTGTCCACCCCTAGTGGGTGAGTACCTGGGACACCAGAGGTGTATCTCATGCAGCAGTGGCAGGGGGCACCCAGCCTAAACTGCCACACCATTGGAGCCTTTTCCACTGTTCATAGATTTCTAGAAATGTGTGGTCCCTTCTTCATCCATTCCCTGCCCTGGTTTTGAAGGCAGGCTGAAACAAAAGCTTTTGGAGCAGAGTGAAGTCTGAGCTTGCAGCTTATTGCAATTTTCAGTACATTGACTCTTCATGTGAAGAGGTGAAAAGCTAAGCTGGGATAAATAGCCCCTAATTGCTGATCCACCTTCTTCCAGAAAAGCTCCACATTAGCCTATGAAGGCAAAGATCTGTGGGGGACTGTCTCTAAGCATTTGGCCCAGGCTATTGTTTATTACACATAGAAGAAAATATCCAGTTGCCTATGATAATTTCTCTGACATGGTTTGTAGCACATGTGCACAGTCTAGGAGCTTCACCTGCTTCAGGGCATTTGACTGTGTTGACATAAGTTTGGAGACTCAGAGGGCTTTCCCTTGGTGCAACATGAAAGTTCACTTGCAGTCCATCAGCTTACATAAAACTTCGGACTATTTTTGTTCAAGTGCATTGCTGTACATTTTTAGAGTAGCTAAACTTCATGCACACTCTGTTTGCCAAATCCACCCCTTTGCTGCATCCAGTCAGAGGGTATAAAAATCCCTCTGAAGCTTTTAGGGACTGCAGTGGTGAAAAGTGCTCTGTGAACACAGCCTTATTGTTTGTGTATCCAAATCTCAAGGGGAAAAATTCTAATTTTTGTATGGCATGACATGCCATTTGTGTATGGCATATTTCCTACTTTCTAAAAGTTACCAAAAATACGGAAGAAGTCTAACAGTCTAACTCAGGAACTACTACAGCTCAGATTTAGAGCATATTGAAAGATACTAAGGTAGTTCTTTACAGACTGCAGTCTTATCTTTGCTATTATACAGAAGTAAAGCTGTACATATCCCTAGATTTTCTTTTCCTTTCCTCCACTTCATTTCATTGTCTATTTTCCTGTTCTTTGATTGTTGAATCTGTTTTGTCAGCTCCTCAAAGAGTCACCTCTGTCACTCTTTCTGAACCATCTGCTGGGCCTCTGGATATACTTATCTTATTAGGGCTGCTGGATGCTCGAAACAGTTCCTCTTTCCCTTCCCTAACCTTTGTGCTTAAAGTGCAGCATTCTGTGTGCTCTAAGTCCCTCAGAAGAAAAATAGGAATGTTTGCAACGGTCTAGCATTTTGGTTTGAATTGGTTTGTTTGTTGGTTGTTTGTTACATTTTATTTTATTTGCTTTGTTTGTTTTTTGTTATACTGGAATTATTACTAGAAATACCTTCTTGTAAAAATGTTTCTCAATGGTGTGCTTTTTTATGAATTTGTTTGTTGCTTCCTGCTATGTCCCAGGACAGTTTGAAAAAGAGACTTCTTTTTTTTTTTTCCCAAGAGTTTTATTTTGATGCAATTATATACATCAAGTTGCAAGAAGACCAACTTTTTTTTTTTTTTTTTTTTTTTTGTGAGCAGTGCAGTATGCGGAAGTCAAACAATTTCTCCTGTGGCTGTGTCAGGGACAGTGCAGGGAGAGGAAGTGGGGAGAAAAAAAAGGTTTCAAAAAAGAGGACTCAGGATTAACATCATGCACACTAAGACATGTCTTGAAATAAGCGCTTTCATCATACTATTGTTATTGGTGGCATTTAGTATTGAGGCATGAAGCATGAACGTCCTCACATACTGCATGTATAGCAGAAGGTAAAAGCATTTAACAGAGCCCCTTCATTTGAGAAGTACTTGAACCAGAGCATGGCCCTTAATGAAATTAAATGAAAGTGAAAATAGAAAGCTTAGAGGTGGGACTTCCTAAATGCCAAAGTATACCTGTTTTTAGATAGATGTGTGTTCAACAAGGGAGCTAGCCTAGACCTTCACTCTGGGAATCTTTGTTACAGAGTTTAGGTCAACCTTTTAGATATCTACCTTTATGCTGAACAAAAATCTTTACAGCTTCAGCAGTCGGAAGAAAAAGAAGAAACTTGCAGTGGTCTTTGGTTCCTACATCTGCACCTGGTCTGAGCAGAGCTCTGGTGTCACTAAAACTCTCAACCTAGGCTTCCTAACCCTGAAGTGCTTGTGAAGGACTGTTCTGGTTTTAGGACCAGCTGCTGCTGAGCTGCATGCAGCTACTCACACAACAGCCTCCCCACCCCTTCACTACCTACATTCCTGGTAGAACGGGAGAGAGAAATTTGGAACAACATGCAAAAACCTGTGGGTTGAGATAAGGAAGATCTGGCAGAATAATACAAAGCGTGAATGAACAACAGGAATAACAATAGTAAAGAAACTATATATAAAGCAAATAATATAAAATGTGACATGCTCACTCAAAACCCATGTTAGAGCTCAACATGCTAAAACCACACCTCTCTTAGAACAGCTGTGTCAGGCCCCATCCTTATATACAGGGCTTGACATTGTATGGTGTGGGATACCCCACTGCCCATTTCACCTGACTGTCCTAGGCGTGGCCCCTCCCAGTTTCATGTGAATAAAATTAACCCTGTCCTAGCTGTACCCCAGACATTATCTATCCCCCTATCCATGTCATGTCCAGCAGAGGTGTTTAACAATTAACATCATACAAATTAATTCCCTGGCTGATCTTGCCTAAAATTAGATTGCCTTGCAGTGTACAACAGAATTCTCCACCCTCCCAATCCACCCACTACGTGCACTCAGGTCCTTGGACAAAAGCAATCCTGTTCATGGGTTTGCCTTTGCCTGAACTGGGACTTTGTCTGGAACTAACCCAGACCATCTTCCTTTATTCATTCATGTGCACCATGGAGACTTTATCCTCTTCTGCAGTGTGTGGGAATTTTGACTGGCCAAGGGCCAACTCAGCTGTTAACTAACCAGGTGGCTTGTGCTAAATGCTTGTCCCAGTTTTTAAAGGTCCCACCTACTATTGCTTTCAGTGTAGTTTTTAGCAGTCCATTGCAGTGTCCTATCTTCCTGGAAGGGGTTATGATGAACTGTGGTGGGTTGAAAATTCCCCCCAGCATTAAATATTTCAGACCAGCTCAGCTGGAAGCAAATGAAAGCTGTATTTACAAGAAAAACTACAATCTACAATGGAATGCAATGAATATGTACAAAATATACAATATTTACAGATATTTACAATTAATAAACAACACAAAGACATCCCTGGCCAAAGACCAGGGGAAGCTGACAGCTTCTCCCTTCCTGCCTCTTCTTACTACCCTGTTCAAAAGGGAGAAGAGAAAGCAGCAGAGGTATGTGAGACTTAGCCAAAACAATGCAGCCAAGGTCAAGCAGAAGCCAGTTAGTATCTTCCAGCCCAAGGAAGCAAGAAGAGATAAAGATTGTTTTGAGAACTAAGTCTTATGGTAGATATCTCTCCAATGGGATTGTTTAGAATTATAATTATTTTCCTTTTCACACCCAATAGTGATTTATTTACATTTTAGTACATCAAGATCTGTGAAAAAATTTAAAGGCATAGCCTAAAACTATCACATGAACCCACTTAATGCCATGGCCAAGTGTCTTTGAGGCTGTTTTGCAAATGAGTCCTGTTCTCTGACTCAGTTCTTTCTGTGGTGTCATATTGCCCTAAGACTTGCTTTTCAAGGACCAGGATAGCGTTCTAGGCAATGGCATGGGCATGGAGTAGGGTTCCAGCCATCTGATGCTTGCTTCTACCATTGTAAGCATGCAGCACATGCCTTGGTTAGTCTGTGGGTGTGTGATGTAGTCAACCCACCAGGCCTCTCCATATTTCTATTTCACCCATTGTCCTTTGTACAACAGTTTTTAACCACTTGGCTTGCTTGATTGCAGCACATATTTCACATTCATGAACAAACTGTGTGATAGTGTCCACGGTTAAGTCCACCTCTTGATCTAGGCCCTATCTATCTGTTGCATCTCTTCCTGGATGGCCTGAAGTATCATGGACCCACCAAGCTATAAGTGATTCACCTTTATGTTGCCAGTCCAAATCCATCTGACCCCCATGGCAGGGGACTGGACTCGAGGTCCCTTCCAACCCTAACAATTTTATGATTCTATGATTCTTTCACCACCAAATTCTCTACCCAAGCACCAGTATCTTGCCATAATTCAGCAGCCCAGATGAGTTTACCTCTTCAGTGCATGTTGCTTTGCTTCCGTTGCGGTAACCACTCCCACAGGGCATTTTCCACCATCCATGATTGGTATATATATATAGAGCACCTTTCTCATGTAGCATACACCTCTGCAAACTGACTTGTTTCACCTTTTGCCTCAGCAGCTTTGGTGACTCGTTGTGTGGGATTCCACACAGCAAGATGTCCGCCCTTGATGTTTTCCCACAATGTGACAGGACCCATCAGTGAACAGGGCTTCTCATTATCTGGTAGTTTGTTATATGGTGAGGCTTCTTCAGCATGTTACATCCTTCTCCTCCAGTGATATCCTGAAATCTTTGCCCTCTGGCCAATTTGTGGTGGTTTCCAGGTCTCCCTGTTTGAGCCTGCTGTGTTGTTGGTGCAATCCACTTACTCCATGTAACATCAGTTTCATGGTGTGTAGAGGAAACCTTCCCTTTGAACACCCTGCCCAGCACCAGCAATCAGGGTGCCAAGAGGAACTGTGCTTCTGCAACCAACCACTTCCAAGGCATCTCAAACTCCTTCATATTCTGCCAATATCTTTTTCAGTGGGTCTATATTTGGCCTAGAATGCTTTGCATCCCAAATTCCAAAATTCTAGGGGTCAGCCTCAGGTCTCCCCCAGTGCTCTCTGCCAAAGACCCCAGGTAGGACCACTCTTCTCTGCTGCAGTGTGGAGCACGTTTTTAGCATCTTGCCCTGCCCAGACTAGCCCAAGGGCTACTGCATGCAGCATCTCCTGTTTAACATGTTCAAAGTCTTGATCCCTACTTAAAACTTTTCTTTTACTGGGTCACTTGGTAGAAAGGGCTTACAGTCTGTCACCTGGGCTATGCATTCTCAAGAAACCCACAACACCCAAGAAGGCTCAGGTTTGCTTCTTATTGGTAGGTGGAGGCATAGCTGCATTAGCATGTCATGTTGCCAGTCTTGCCATTTTATCCGTAGAAAGTGGATCTTCTGTGCAAATCCCTTGACTTTACTTCATCTGATGGCAAAACTGGCTTTCAGAAGCATTTGTACCATTTTTTTTCTCTTTCTCAAAACTCCTGTGTCACCTGATGCAGTGATTTCATCAGTGTACTGCCAGTGTCCCAGAGCTCCATTGTGTTCCAGTGCAGTCTGGATCAGTCCATGGCAAATGGTGGGGCTGTGTTGCCAGCAGTCAGTTTCAGGTGTACTGGTTGCCCCTTCAAGTGAAAACAAAGTGTGGCCTGCACTCTGGTGCTATAGGAACAGAGAAGAATGCATTAGCAGTGTCACTTGCAGTGTTCCACTTGGCTGCCTTCGACTCCAGTTGGTATTGAAGCTCTAGCATGTCCAGCACGACAGCACTCATTGCTGGTGCGACCTCGTTTAGGCCATGGTAGTCGGGGACCACATGCTGCTGGGGTATGAGTAGCAACAGTGCCTGATGGTCTGCTTTTGGCCCAGAGACCTTCTCTTCCCTTTGAGGACACTGCATACTGTTGAAAAGAACTCTCTGGGAAGGGGCAATGCCTCAGCACATTGCAGTGATCTTTGTCTCTTGGGAATTGCCAGCGTGAAAACATAATTTTTTTCCAAATATTTTACTAATTTACTGGCAATCTGCATTTGCTCAGGGGTGAAATTCCGAACAGTGGATGTGACCACTGTCCTAGGCACTTCTCCCCACACCCTGCCACTCAGGGCAGATCTTGGAAAAAAATTGTGTAACCTTGATAAAGATCTGGGACAGAAGACATAGCAACAAGAGCATGCTGGCCTGGACATCACAAGTCTTCAACAGGTTCCTCCCCTGTCTCATCCATGAAATGGGTGAGACCACAAATAGATGTCAATACCACATACAAATACCAGCTTAACCCCATATCCAGTGCTGTAACCATTTCGTAAGTATCTAATACAGCAATATGATAGACCTGTTCTTTTTCCCTGAGATGAAAAACAGCAACACAGAGAATACATAGAGCACATGAGCATTTATATAATACCATCATGCAAACAGAGGGACCCACGTTGTGGACATGGACTGTTTAAGTAAGCACATATAACGAACTGTTTTAACAGGCTTTGGTGTTGGGTGCCCATAGGACTGTTGTGATTTCAAGCCCAGTGCCAATCCCCGTGCAGCCACTCATACAACTGGTTCCTGTCCACCCCAGCCCTTCTTCCTGATAGGATGGGAAGGAGAAATTGGAAGCAAAATGCAAAGCCCTGTGGGTTAAGAAGACTTTAGCAGGACAGCACGAAGAACCAATGAACAACAGGAATAACAACAATAGTAGAAGAGCCATATATGACATTGAGTAATATGAAATGTAACGCACTCACCCAAGCCTGACACCAAACTGTGCCAGCCGCCTTCTTATTTATAGCTCATGATGTTGTGTGGTATTGAATACCCCACTGGCTGGTTCACCTGGCTGTCCTGGGTATGGCTCCTCCCAGCTTCATGTGAAGGAACTGAATCCTGTCCTACACAAACGCAGGACAATGACAGCAGACATTAGCACTAGGCTAACGGTCTATGTGCTCTCTTCAGGCTGCAGGGAAGTCAACAGCTTCACCCGGCAAATATCTACTATCCTCCAGCATCAGTGCTATGGGCAGTATCTTTCAGGATAACTTGCAGGGAGAAGCAAGGAGAATAAAAAGAGTAAGTCATGGCCTTAATGAGGCAAGAAGGAAGTAGCCACCAGTGGTCTGAGGCAGTGATGTTGGCAGAGGAACTGAGCTAGCAAACTGGACGCTAGTTACCCATTACTGATGTCTTGTTTCCATTCCACTAACACAGCCCAGCAGTTCAGAGACAGCTAGAAATGCAGCATCTGCACGAGGGTGAAGAAAGTGAATGATTTGCCTGCAAGGGAAGATATGATCTCCAGAGCAAACACAGGCTGGTTGTGTATTTTCTTTTTAGCTTTCAATAAGGTTATAGAGTGGCTGTTGGATTGCTGATGCTTTCGCTTGGGTGCAGCTCTTGAAACCTGTGTTTGTTCCTACAGCAGGACATCTGTTTCTCTTAGTAGGTCCACCACCTCAGCATCAGATCTTTGCCATGAGCAACGAGCAAGGCTAATATCTGTTGTGTGTGGATCTTCCGTTGCTTGATTCCCTGCTGGGGAGATCTCTGTGGTGGTTTATTGAATAGCTGATGTTCTATGTGCTCCTTCCTCTCTAGTCAACTCCAGCAGTGGAAATGGAATTTATAAAGGAGACAGCATCTTTTCCCCTGTTGTTTGTCTCACACTGTGCCCATTTGTAAGTATTTAGCATTGACAAATGCCTCAGACGTGCCATTATTTCCTTTAGATGGAATCCCATAGTCACACAAACGTCAAAACCTCACAGTTTCTTCCTTTGTGTTTCAAAAGCCTTTCTGCTACAATAGTGATGGTGAGCAGTGCAATGATATTTCACCTTCAGAAGTGCCTCTCCTCAAAAGCTGGGGAGGATAAGCAACTCTGTGGAGATGAGCAGGCATTTCCAAGAACATTGTCAGTTTTGTTTCCTTTTCAGTAAAAGGATATACTAGAAGCCCTGTGACACTCCTTTTTTACACGCATTTTACTTGTTCACAGAGGCACTATGATAGCAGTCCATTTGGAGGTGAATGCAAATACAGATTCCTCTTAATACTACATTTCTTTTTTTTTTTTTTTTTAACCTTGATCCAATTGATCCTTTTTGCTTGGGTCCTATGTTTGTGTTACATGTGTCACATATGTCACATATGCTATGGTCTGGTAAGTGTGCAGCATAATTTAGAGCTGCAACAGCCAGGGAAAGACATTCTGCATGAGTGATGGATGGCTTTTTCCATCTCACATTTTGTTCCCTAATGGGAATCCAAGTGAAATAAAAGTTGAACAAAGGATGCAATAAAAGAGGGGGGGGGTGGGAAATTGTATTGAGGGGAGCTGGGGATGTACAGAGGGGATGAGGGGGGGAAAAGCAAACACTTTAACTAAGAAATGTTGCCACTGAAAATGATAGGCACCTGGTTTAGTAATGGTGGTGAGCAGAGCATGCTGGAAGACTGGTTTTCTACATGTGAAAAGAGAAGGTACTTGGACTCATTCCTTGTTCAGACATTTACAGAATGATTTGAATTGGAAGAGACCTTAAAGATCATCTAGTTCCAACCCCCCTGCCACAGGCAGAACTAGACCAGATTGTTCAAAGCCTCATCCAGCTCAGTCATCCTCACTGTAAAGAATTTCTTCCTAATGTCGAACCAAAATCTACCCTGCTCTAGTTTAAAATCATTACCTCTTGTCCTACACGTAAAAAGTCCCTTGCAAGCTCTTTTCACATGCTGGAAGCCCACTATAACGTCTATCCACTCATCATCCAGCCTGTAATTGTGCTTGGGATTGCCCTGACTCAGGTGCAGGACCTTGCGCTTGGCCTTGTTGAACTTCAGGAAGTTGGCATGGGCCCACCTCTCTAGCCTATCTAGGTCCTTCTGGTAGTCATTCCTTCCCCTCAGATGACTGCACCACTCATCTTGGAGGTGTCATCAAACTTGCTGAGGTGCACTGTCCGTGCCACCAACAAAGATGTTAAACAGCACTTGTCACAGATCCCTGGGGAACTCCAGTCATTGCAGATCTCCATTTTGACATTGGGCCACTGACTGCAGCATTGCGAGAGTGGCCATCTAGCCATCCATTCAAGGAACACTTCTAAAAACTTTTCTTGTTACTTTTGATATGTCTAGCCAGATTTAATTCTGCCTGGGCCTTAGCTTTCTGAAGCTGATCCCTAGCTGCTTGGACAACTTCTTTTCTTTCTTCCCAGGTTACCTGTCTACGTATCTACACTCTATAGGCTTTCTTTTTACAGCTAATAGGATCCAGGAGCAACCTGTTCATCCATTCAGGCCTCCTAGCATTCTTGCCCACCTTCCTCTTTGCTGGGATGCATTGCTCCTGGGCTCAAAGGAGATGATTGAACACTAACTAGCAGCTCTCTTGGGCTAGTTCTGGGAATGCTGTAGCTACACCTCATTACTTGTATGTGTGTTTGCTTATGCATGTCACCTTGGTGCAGTGCAGATGGGTCATCTGCAGGGGGTCATCTGCAGAACATTTTCACTTGGCCTATACTTTTCCCAGAAATACCAAAGCATATAGGAGAATGATAGTGGATTAAGGTCTTGGACTGCAGCTATGGACTCCAGAGCCTACCAGAGTGCTGTGTGTGCACCTCTTTATCACATTTTGGTAAATATAATAATATAATAGTGCAAATCTTCCAAAGGCAAGTTGACCTGAGTTGCTGAACCAGGCTGTAACACCTAATGCCTCTGGATGCACTGTATAAATCCACTTTCTAGTCAGGTAGAGAAAGCCATCAGTAAGAGCAAGTTATAAGTGGTAAATCCAAATGAAAGATCCAATTAACCATCACCTATTTACATTAGTAACTTCTGCTGAATGGTGTGTGACAAAAGTGCTGGAATATTAAACCAGGAGTATGATGTAAAACGCATTTTCTCTCTCTGATGAATACAATTTCAAGGTAGATCCCGTCATTCTTGCTTATATTCAGTAATAAGCTTTTTGCTTATGTAAATACATTTGCTTGCTACGAGACCTTTTGTGATATAAAATTCTGGCCAAATATTGGAAAATTTATAGTTTGGTTTTCCTCACACATAACTCTGACTCAACTAATTTTTGACATGCATTGTAAATGTATTCTTTAATATTGCGTCAGCCCTGCTGACATATCAAATCAGATATATAATTCCATTTTCATATGGTCTTTGTTTATTTAATCAAGCACTTGATCTAGTGTTTGAAATTTCCTGCCTGCCTAGACTCTTGCAGTAACCTACTGACAAATAATTCACTGAATCATTCACACAGTAATTCTTTAGCACTAAGCTTCATGTTTTCATGTGGTCCAAGGTTATTTTCTGCTTTGCTTCTCTGGCAGAACTTTTCACCCCAGTAGAAGGATGCGGCATGGAAAGCATGCCTCCTGTAGATGCCCTGTGGGTACTTCTTTCTTAATGTTAGTTGTAAACTGTGGCAGCTGGAGAGCATGCACTCAACACATTTAGCTGTCCTCATTAGTGGGCAAAGGCAAAGGAACTGAAATGTGCAACCTGCAGCCGCTGTAGTCACTCCACATCAGTTAGACTGGTAATGAGAGCAGAGCCTGCTGCCCACTTTAAGACAGGTTACTGAATCTGCAGGAAACCTTATTGTACAGATGAAAGAGAACCTGCACGCTAACTGGAAATGAAATGTAATCTCCCTACAACTGAGGGGAAGCAGTGTTATTTGTACATGTCTGTGTAATCTAACGTAGAAGTATGTAGCAGTCTGACCCTGGGCTAATTTTGCAGTTGTGCTTACATCACTAGAGTGAGAAATTAAGAGTCCGTTCTTAATTTCAACAGAAGAGCATGAAGCAAGAATGAAGACATGTTAGTCCTGCAGAAAGTCTGCAGTCATACCCATGTCTCTACAAGTAGTGCTGCAGTCCTTTATGAGGTAATGTGGGCTTTGACATCAATGGGAAGTTTGCTTGACACATTCCAATTATATCTCACTTGATATATTTCACTTTCAAATCAGGATGATGTTTACATTCTCTTTGATATGTTGTGTTGGGTATCTTTATTTTGGGAGGCTGATTTTAGGGAAATCTTCCCTCCCCTTAGCCTTGACTGCCAATCTGGGAACTTCCCATGATTCCAGCAAAAAACTTTCACTCATTGTTATGGGCAAACACTTGTATTTATAAAACTGAGAAAAACTTCTCTGACCTTGTCCTAAAGTATCTGGCAGGGATTAGCAAAACATAAGTGTGCCTGTGTGTACATGAAGACAAGGGGTGGTAGGATGAAGGTAACAACAGTCCTAAGACCAATCTTGAATGTATGAAATGCATACGTTTGGGGATGAAGCTAGTAATTTGAAACACCTCAAGGGAAGTTTATGGAAAAGTTCTCTGTTTTGTGGCATGAAGCCCCATAGGGGATGTGGTGCTTGAGGGGAAGCCCTTGGCTGTGTTCACCTGAAGGTTTCAGTGGTGCTAGTGGGCTGAGGGAAGCAGATACTGAAAAAGCAATGGCCAACACCAACCACGTTCCTTGTAGGGCCATGTACCTTGGACAAGATCTACAAGGCAAAGAGCATTTCCTGTCACATTTCAAGAGGGATATTAGTAAACTTCTCCCAGGTGGTGGGGAGCACATAGCTGTCTGGCTTTTTGGTACTTTCTGTGCTTCAATAGCTTCTATGTGGATTTGCACCTCCATTTATGTAAATTCCCTGTTTCCTCCCTCTAGTTCCCTGTAGTGTAGATGTAGGGAGGGATTATGCTTTCTTTACTAATTAGTGTATTTTAATGGAAGAAGGAGATAAGGAACATTGGTTTGTTGCTACCTGGGGTCCCTTTCGCAGCTGATTGTAGTCACTTCTGTATGCCAGGTGCCTACCAATCTGCTGTATCATTCCCCTTTGTAGCCGGGCAGTGGGAGCAGAAAATAGGATGGAAAAAAATGTTATCAAGGTAAGTGCAGTTTAATAGAGCAAAACCAAAGGTCATGCATGGAAGCAGAGGAAAACAAATGATTTATTCTCTACTGCCTGTTAGCAGGTGATATTTGGCTACTTCCTTGGAAGCAAGCTTTAGTTAATGTAGCGGTTACTCCAGAAGACAAATGTCATAATAACAAATGCCCCCCTCCCCTTTCTCTTAGCTTTTACTGTTGAGTAGATGTCATATGGTATGGAATATCCCTCTGGTTAGTTTGGGTCATTTGCTCTGGCTATGTTCCCTCCCAAGATCTTGCCCACCCCCCAGCCTTTGAATAAGGTGGAATGTTGGAGAGAGTCTTGGTGCTGCCTAAGCAGTAAACCAGAACAATGGGGTTTTATCAACACTCTCTAGGTACCAACAAAAAGCACAGCTTTCTGAGTGCTGCTGTGGGGAAAATAAACTCCATCTCATCCAGACCCAACACACTGTAATATTGCAATCTTTGATTTCACAGTTTCTGAACACTGCCATCATTATGGAGAACCCACAAATTTCTCTTCCTGTGCTACATCAGCTTGAGTACTTGGGCTTGTAAATACCATCCATTTCTCTAGAGTGACAGCTAGAAATGTTATTTGTCCAAAGACCCATGGGAAATAAGTGAGAGGAGGAGAATAAATCTGTGCTGGTCTTTGAATTACAAAGTCACTGTATAATCAATTAGATTTCTCGTAGGAGAGGCCTTTACCATGTTTGGTTTGGGTTAGCTATATATAAAAGCTTGTGTCACATCAGTAATTTCAACTTGTACTGTATAATAATTTCTGAACCTGTAGACCTCAGGGTGTTTCAGACATATGGGAAAAAAATCCTACCACTTCTACAGATGTTGTGATGTAGAGATGAAGTGAAAATCATGTTTTGATGCTGAATGCAGTTCTTGGGAATAACAGTTCTGAGTCTGGCCACCCTGACTGAAGGAACACAGCTTAGAGATGATAGGCCAGGACTCCAGTCAGTCTGTGTATAGGATAGTGGTGTCCATGCTGCATTAATGCCTGTGGCCTGTGTTACTATGAAAGTCACCAGCCAGCTCACAAGCACACTGGAGCACAGAATGTGTGAATGCTCTGTGGTGTCTTAGTGCCTGAGTACTCTCTTGCCAAGTAAAGCAGTTACAATGGGAAGCACCAGATTGTCTTTACTAGAGGAAGAAGAATAGGGAGGAAAATGCTTTGGGGAAGGGCCAAGTCACTGTGGAATGTTTGCCAACAGAATTTCTAGGGTGGTGTATGGGATTCAGGAGAGATGAGAGCCTGTGTCAAGTCTGCTGGTTTTTTTGCTGAGTTGTGCATTTGTCTGAAACTACAGAGGACCCAGTACCAGTTCTGCAAAGCTGTGTCATTGGTGCCAGAATACTTTGTGGGTGGTACTTGCTAGAGTGCTCGTGTGCTGATGAGTGGTGTTGTCCAGAAGAGATGAAACAGGAAAATGTCAGGTGCAGACTTGTGACAACTGATGTGCTGGTGGAGGCTCTGCTGTGGTGTCCTATGTGAAGCAAAGGTCACCTCCTTCCAATTTGGAAGTTCTCTTAATAGATCTAAGTGTTGTGCTAGGTTCTTGGAGCCATTAATCAGGGGAGTTGGTACAGACATAAACTGACTGAATAATAAACTAATGCCCTGACCAGAGTTCAGCACAGTTTGTCACACAGATTGATTAGAAGGGTGTTTTCCCTTTCTTGCTGGAGACTGTATTGCCTGTTTGGCAGTTGAACTGATCTTGGTTAGTCTAACAAAGAGTTTGAAGCAGTAAGGTCTCAGTTAATTTCTACCAGCACAATTTTCCTTCCGTGAACTTGCCACAGACTTGTCAGGTTTGGCTTCTGAGGAAAACAAGGATGCCTTGCAACATCTGGCTTCGCTAGGCTGAAAACATTGGACAGGGAGTTTCTGTCTTCTTGGTGCTATTGTAGCAGCAATGGTCTGAGGACAGAAGTCAACAATTTTGGTTGTGAATACTGTTTTTTAAACTAAATTAGCCAGTATAATAGATAGAGCAAAGTACATAGCTGCATACCATGTGAGCATTTCTTCATGACCGTTCTAGATATTAATGAATCTTTTCCAGTCTCGCTTAACAACTAGAAATTGTTCTCTGTCTCTTCTGCATTTTTTTTGTTGTTGTTCTGTTTGGTTTCTGTGCCTTTTTTTAATGGGTTGAGGGTTTTTTGCAGTTTTTCCTTCTGGGTTTATGTTTGCTGGAAATCTTAGTCTTAGACAAAAGTCTAATGTTATGCCAGGCAACTGTATGCACACAAGATATTAGCAACAGAAGTGTCACAAAGTTTCACGAACAGTCATTATTCTTGGTAGCTGAATAATTTTTCAAACTTTACTTTAAAATGTGCTTATGTGATTCCTCTGCTTTCTTGAGCAGGCCTCTGTAATTTTACGTGAATGAGTTTTCTGTTTTACAGTGGGAGGCTCATAAGATGAAGTCTGATGGTTTCTATTTAGGTATTTGTATGCAACTCTGGCATTTCGTTTTGGAAAAAAAATAGTTATTTTTATACTGAAAATTGCATGTTGTTCTTTTAAGTGAGTGCAGCAATTCTGCCAGCTCAGGCATTAAGAATCCTTTAGTGAATGTTTAAGAATTCTTTATGAATGTTTTCCAGAGGACAATATAAAGTGACAATATTTAACTTCAGCTGCCAAAGCTAAAGTTGTTAAAGTTGGCCATGTTTTTAACTTGAGTTAGTGCATCCTAACCCAACCACTGTCTTAGCTAGTGACTACATCTGGAACTGTCTTTGCTTTAATGTAAATTGTAGTAATAAGTAGAAACAAATAAGTCAGTAAGAGACTGTAATGTAGAATTTTTAGCATAGGCAATAACAGTGTAGCACTTTTACTCTTTTCTAATGTAACAGTGTGAGAGCTGAAATCTCCCCACACCGACAGTGACCAGGCTAGCTCAGTCTGGAAGCAAAGGAAAGCTGTATGTACAAGCAAATCTACAATCTGATGAAAAAATTAGGAAACGCAATGAATATGTACAAATATACACTAATCACAGCATTCACAAATAGGTACAATCAACAGAAAAGCACAACCAAGCCCCCTTTGCTTCCCCCAAGGGGCCTCCCCACTTCAACCAGAAGGAATCCCCCCAGATCCTCCTGGCAGAAGGCAGAGAGTCAAGAAGCAGAGAGGCTGTTAGACCTAGCTGGTTAAGGTCAGTGTGTTATCTTCAGCCAGAAAAGAAGAAACAGCAGACAGACAGAAGCCCAGCAAGCCGAAAGCTGCCAACTCCCCAACCTTATTTTGAGTAATAGTTCTTAAACATTTCTATCTCTCCAATGGAAGTGTTTATTTTATTTTGCTTTCTTACACCCAATAGTGATTTATTTACATTCTTTCACTTTCTCTGCTTGCACTTTGTGAAGAAAATTTAAAAAGACAGTCTTAAAACCATCACATCTAATGTGTTCTATGGATCCGTAAACAGCTACAATGATTAATAAAGGAGAAAAATTAATTGCTGATTTGGGGATTTCAGTGTAGAAAGGTCACCAGTGGAATCGGACAAGGGCCTGTGCTTTTAAACTTATTTGTAAGCTTTTAAACATGTTTGTAACTGTTATGACAGAGGAAATGAATAATAAGTAGAGAAGTTTGCTGATGATAATAACTTTGTCAAGGGTTTTAAAGATAAGGACAGTATCAAAGAATAATCTCTTGAGACTTGAGTGGGGAATAAATAGGCAGCTGAAATTTACATCTGTAAAGGAATACACATGGGAAGGACAGCTTTGCACATAAAGGTCTCTGAGTTTACTGTTTCTACAGAGGAGTGACATCTTCAGGTTATAGTGGAGCTATGGAAATGTGAGCTCAAAGCACAGCAGCAGTAAGCAAACAAGCAAGGGCACCCAGCATCATAGCACTGGGTAACACTAGGAAGGGAGCAGGAAACCAAATAAAGAATATAGTTATTTTGTTCCACAATTCCATGGTGCTCTTTGAGTAGTCCCTACAGCGCATAGTCTTGATCAATAACAAAATAGTTCAGTAGAATGGACCTGCCATGATCATCTAGTCCAACTGCCTGACTGCATCCAGGCTGGCCAAAAGTTGAAGTATGCTATTATCCAAATGCCTCTGAAACACTGACAGCCTTGGGTCATTGACAACGGCCTAGGAAGCCTGCTATGGTGTCTGATGACCTTCTCAGTAAAGAAGTGTTTCCTAACATCAATACAAAACATCCCTGGTGCAACTTTGAACTATTCCCACATCTCCTGTCATTGGATAGCAGGGAGAAAAGATCAGCAGCTCCCTCTCTGCTTTTCCTCTCTAGAGATGGGAAGTTGTAGAGAGCAATGAGGTTACCCCTCAGTCTCCTCTTCTCCAAAGCAGAGAAATCCAGAACCCTTAGCTGCTCCTCACAGGACATGCCTTCCAGTTCTTTCATCAGTTTTGCTGCCCATTGGACACATTCAAGTGCCTTAACGCCATTTTAAATTAAGTGACCCAGAAGTGCATACAATACTAAGGGTGAGGCTGCAGCAATGCTAAACCTAGCAAGGTAATAACCTCTTTTGGCTGTCTGACTTGGAACCTCTGTTATGGCCATATGTTTATTCTTCAGTTAGAAATAATGTTCATACTGAATGTACAAATTAAAGTTTGCATTGTTTTTCCTATTTCCCTGACTGAGTAAATGTTCCTCACTGGCAGATTTAGCATCTCCAGATACAACCAAGTAGGATGGTATTGGTCTTCTTGGAAGTCTACTGACAGTCTGAGAATGAAGTCTTGTGCCTTTGTGCTCTGTACTGCTCCAGCTGGTTCTCTCCTCTGTGGACCTATCAGGCTAACTTTTGTGAGGATCTGCAAGATAAGAATGAAAAGCTCTACGAAGAATCCAAGTAAATAGGTATCTCATATTTATCGTTCATCCAGTTCAGTGAAAACCAAAACCTGTCACAAAATTTCATGCTGATGATCCAGGACTGCGCTGTGCATTGAGGTGGAAACAGATTTCAGATTCCTTGCATTTGCGCAACTGTAACAGTGTGAGAGCTGAAATCCCCCCACACCGACAGTGACCAGGCTAGCTCAGTCTGGAAGCAAAGGAAAGCTGTATGTACAAGCAAATCTACAATCTATGATGAAATGCAATGGATGTGTACAAATATACACTAATCACAACATTCACAAATATGTACAATCAACAGAAAAGCACAACCAAGCCCCCTTTGCTTCCCCAAGGGGCCTCCCCCCCAACCAGAAGAAATCCTCCCAGACCCTCCTGGCAGAAGGCAGAGAGTCAAGAAGCAGAGAGGCTGTTAGACTTAGCTTGTCCAGGTCAGTGTGTTATCTTCAGCCAGAAAAGAAGCAGCAGACAGACAGAAGCCCAGCAAGCCGAGACTCAGACTGCCCAACTTCCCAACCTTGTTTCGAGTAGAGATTCCTAAACATTTCTCTCTCTCTCCAATGGAAGTGTTTACAATAATCATGATTTGCTTTCTTACACCCAATAGTGATTTATTTACATTCTTTCACTTTCTCTGCTCGAACTTTGCGAAGAAAAATTAAAAAGACAATCTTAAAACCATCCCAGCAACCGATTTCTGTCCTACACTGCTCATCTTAGGATGTAAATGGGAGGTTTGCTGCCCAAAATCCAAAACAAACACTAACAGTAACACAACACTGAAAGGTGCTGAAAAGTGCCTTCAACCAATTAGTGGGCCATGGGTGAATACCTAGGAGAAAGGCAAATATAAAACAAGATTTCTTAGCACAGTCCCCAGCTCCCAGCACGGGTTCTTTCTGAGCCTGAGGAGTCCTGAAGTCAGAAACTGGATTTATTCCATAGATTTTCCTGATTTGCCTAGAAAATGTGCCTTCTTGCTAGTCCAAACTGGTATCATACTTTGAGTTTGCCCTGGCGCAGGCAGATTGAAAGCATGACTACTCAACTCCACGGCATTTATTAGTGTCTCTGCCTATATTTATTTGGTAACACATGTTCCTGTCTCCTTTGTCCTTCCATGTCTACAAGGTGCATTGCCTCCTCCACTGTTATTTGGCAGTGGGGTCATGGCACATCCCATTCCACAGCACTTCTGAGGGAAAAGAGTGTGCTCTTGCTTTGAGCTGTGTTAGTCAGGGTTAGTCCAGGGCAGGACCCATCTTCTTGGTGTGCATGTGGTCCAGGTAATAATGTCGTGTTATGCATGCATTGCTGTGGTGAAGAAATGGGTTACAAATCTTAACTATAGGGACACAAAAATAAACAACCAAAAAACCCCCAAACGCTCAGAAGAAAATGGTAAGATTAAATTCCGTTCTATGAAACAGGATCCAGTAAGGACTGTCCATGGATGAATAGCAAGAACTACCTGCTGATAGACATTCATGGGGTTCACAGGAGATCAGAGGAAGGCCAGTGCACTGAAAAAGATCCAAAACTGTTTCCAGAGAAGTCTGAGCATTTTCCTGATGACTCCTCACAGAATACTGCAGAATAGCTGCTTAAGCCTACTGCAAACTGCCTATTTTCTGCCTATTGATAAATTTTGCCCTATATTGCAAAGATAAATTTCATGTAGTGGTCCACACTGTGTCATCTTTCACACATTGACAGTTCTACTATGCCACTGCTGAATGAGCCCTAACAGGATTATTTTCTCCCAAATTCTTCATCCTTAAAAAGATTCCAGAAAAGCTTTGGAAATTACGTGGGCATACTTGCTTATAAATATGAAAATCTTTAAGATTTCAAACACCTATTTTTTCTCAAAAGAAACTACAACATCTTTTTTCTTTTTCCAGAGCAGGTATGCATATATTGCAATGATGACCACCGTTAATAAATTATTCCATTTGAGAGCAAAAGAAACAAGGTCAAAAATCAGACATCTATGAAGAGTTTTTAAGAAGAGGGCAAATAACAAATGCATTGCAGATTTTCTTTTAACTTTTCTGTCTGATGCATTCTCTTGAAGCATAAAAATGTTTTAAGAACAGTACGTGGGGAAATTTTGAATCTGAGCTCTGCAGAGAGGAAAAAGAAGACTGTGAGGTATTTTAAAGGGATAGTTGTAGCATCAGAAATGTCATTATATATATGGAATAGGGTGTATCCAAACCCCACCCCTAAATTATTTGAGTCAAATCACAAAATCTTTAGCACATAAGACCAAAGGTGAAATACAATTTTATGTCTGGTGAGAAAACCAGAACCCAGTAAACTTCATCTCTCATGTGAAGGAAAGTCATAGCGTGAAACAAAACATTGTCATTTATCCCCGAGTCATGAAGTGGAAATAAAGGGCACTTGAAGGATTTGAACCAATATCTGCCTCAGGATGCATCACTAGAACTTCACTGATGTTACAGCTGTAACAGTGGGCTAAATTATACCCCAAATGCAAGACTTAAGCAGTACAATTTCTATAGATATAGACTGTAGCTTTGAATTAACTGCAGCTGCATCCTACGCAGTTCTTCTGTATCACATGTGTACAGTTGCTCTTCCTCAGTTCCAAAACAAAGTAGACCAAATCTGTCAAAAGTGGATGTGATTGATGGAATTGTCTCTTTCACCTCCATTACTGCTTCCACCTCTGTGTTCTTTGACACCTAAATAAAAGATTATTTAATTAATAATATTAGTGAAAAATCACAATATGAAAAGGGTTTGTATTTATGGAGGGTAATGTTCTCAAAACCTTCAGAAAATGTTTTTATTATGCTGTGGCAGTTTAGGCTGGGTGCCCCCTGTTACTGCCACATAAGTTACACCTCCAGTGTCCTGAATGTCCACCCAATAGGGGTGGACACAGGAAATGGCATATGGCCCATAAATCCTGCACCCTATAAATCCATCTGCAAAGTCATTCTCTGCCTCTTTCTTCCCTCTCTGCTCCCGTGGGAGATGCTTTCTTTTATCGGGTAACGGTGGGGGAGTATCTCAGGCCCCTTAGGCCTGACTAGGCCTAATGCCAGGAGGAGAATGGAGGGGGGGCAGTCTCAGACCTGGCCAGCCTGAGACTTGCCTAGCAGTGGGAGGGGGGAAGAAAGAGCCCTGGGGGTTTGGGTATACCCTCAGGTGGGAGAAGGGAAGGACTGGGAAGCTTTTGGGATTATGTAAGGGGCTCTGTATGCTTTGGGATGTTCTTGGCACTATGCTTTGTAGTTTTCTGTAGCTTCACCAATTGCTTTTCCATTTAAACTTTCCATCACTCTCCAATCCGTTTGTGTGAGTGACATCCTCTTGGGGCAATAGACGTTCTGTCTGGCCTCAAACCAGCACGTGTGCATGGATGGTTATCATTATTATTCAAAGCATTGTTATTTTGTCATTCACGTATTAGAGTTACTGAATAGTTAAAATATCAGATGGATAATTTCTCAGAGGAAGAAGAGGATCTCCCTGTTTATTAAGAAGCTCACATAAGCAGGAAGAATCACATAAATCTTCAATGACCATTCAGCAGGAACAAAACATTATATTTGCTATGTCATTTTAATGAACAAGGCCTAGGATCAGATTAACCAAAACTGCAGATAATTATTTGTGGATATTACATTTTTTAGTAAAGTTTTATGGCAGTGACTGCTAAAATTCACAGCTTTTTCATTTTCCTGCCAAGCAACATAAAGAAAGAGGATGAGTCTATGCAAATTCAAGCAGGCCTGGTCATGGAAGACATGCAAATGCTGTAGGTTTCAATATTCCCTCCTTAGTCAAACTTTGTCACCATTGTGGGTCTTGCTAGAGCAGAGTTAGACAGCAGCAATGTCTGGTCAGTGTGGGGCTGGTCAATGCATTGTTCCTTGGCTTTTACTTGTGGATGAACTGCTCTCAGAAGTGGGAATAAAGTTTGGGAGACATTGCCAAGTAGTAAATTAATATTTCAGATGATCAATGGCACTTTTGGGTGGAAGGGTTGTCAAGCAGCATACTCTGACTACCAATAGTATCAGAGCTGTGCCTCCACAGAGCCACAGAAAGGCTCAGAAGCTATTGTGTCCTAGACATACATAGTAATGGGCTCATTGTTATAGCCCAAGGAAGACAGTGTAGGGATCATGTCTTGAGCTATTTATTTTCTCAGACAGCTAGGCGAAGAGGGATGTAATGTAGCATCATCTAAGCAAGCACCAGAGCTACCCAGTCACCTGGAAAGTGGCCTTTGCAAGTGTAGCAGAAAATCTCCAGAACCAATTAGCTCTTTATGGCTCCATGGTAAAAGCACTGTCAGGTAGCATGTAGTTTCAAATACTGATTATCTCATGTCAGAGCCTGTGCCAGATTCCTGCTCCAAGGGCATTCTCAGTGAAGTGAGTGGGAAACACTGCCTTAGGACAGGTTAACATAGCATATATTTGTGCAGGTTAATTGGGAAATGGTCCGTTGTTGGCCCACAAATATTTTCAACTGTGTAGGCAAAACACGCTGCTCTGAGGTAAGGAGCTGGCAGGAGGGAGTCTTGAAGACAAGGCTGATTAGGAAAGCATGCAAGGAAGATTGGGAAAAACACCAGCTGGAACTTTAATTAACAACCCCTGCTACTGCCTTCAGCCCCCCAAACCTAGCAGATGTATGTGCAGGAACCTTCACTCGTATGTACGTGGAAGTGGGTTTGGCATCTCCCCCTGCATGTTCTGACCAAACGTGCAGGCACTGGGGCTGGACCACTGTACAACAAAAGGGGAGACTTCTCCCCAGGAGCTCAGGCAGCTGTAAGATTGAGGGCCTATGCTGCCCCCACAGGGACACCCGTGAAGAGCTCCTCCTTATCAACCTCCAACCAGTGCAGCCACCATGGGGAAAAGCAGTAGCACCTGGACCCTCCCTTCCATGATTACATTCAGGCTGGTGTGTATTTGGGACTCAATACAGGGACAGGCTGTATGCTTTGCTTATTGGAGAGTGTGTGAGTGAGTGCTTTTGTCCACAGGTCTGGGGGCACCAGACCCACTTCGGAATCGAACTAGAACACTGACTGACTTCCTTTGGAAAGGTTCCTAGAAATTCTGGCACATACCCATCACAGGGACAAAACCGGCAAGATGGCTGAATTTAGGTACATCTGCATTTTTTCAAAAAGAAAGATTTTATATGGCACTTATGGCATCCTAACACAGAATAAGACCTCACGATGCTGGCATTCATTTGGCCAGGATTGCTTTAATATGCAGAGCTGTTCTACATGTTTCTTACCTTTGTGGAACCACAGTAAGACTTTGGCAGGACTCTTAAATGATTAAACCTGATGGTCAAAAGTTCTCTGTTAAGACCTTTTCCATCAAAGCCTTTTCCTTCACCTAGCAGAAGTTTCTCAGGAATGCACATGAGCAGGTCCAGATAGAAAAGTTGCAGTTTAAATGGATGGACTGATATGATGCAGTACTGTCTGTATGTATTTACTTTGCAGCCAGGACCCATGCTTTCTAGGGCATGCTTCAGTTTGCCATTTTGAATGCATCAGAAACTGCATGTGTACATTTTTATCCAGAAATGTATTTTCACTGCTTTTTTCTGACTGCTTTTAGTTCCCCTGGCAGTCAGAGAGACCATTTATACTTCTAATATAACTCCCTAATATACTTCTAATATAATTCCCTGGTGTGAAAGATTTTCTTTGCTTTGTGTCCTCTGTTGGAGAGACTGATGTGCAAGCTGTAAACTGAATTGAACATATATCTGGAGCAGCACTCTGTTCTGATTTATTTTTTCCAAAACTGCAATTAAAACCAGTTCTGCACCTAAATTCAGCATATATATGTGTGTGTGTGTGTTAGTATATATGCATCTATTTATTTATTTATTTATCTATATTTAAAATATATTTTGTAATCTTTGAAACAGCTTGCATTGGAGATACAAAGACACAGACCTTGGAAGGGATCTTGAGAGATCTTCTAGTTCAATGCCCTACTCAAACGACTAATTTAATCAGATTGCTCAGGGACTTCCCTTGTTAAGTCCCAACCACATCCAAGGATGAAGATCTGACAAAAAGTCTGGGGAACATGCATCAGCATTTAACCACTTTCATGACAATTATATTTCCTAATTCCTATTAATAATTCCCTATAATCTAACTTGTATCCATTGCTTCTTGCCCTTTTGCTGTGCAGGTCTGGGAAGGGTTTTGCTTTACCCTCTCTGTATTCTTTAATCAGGTAGGTGTAGTTCTCCAAGATGATCTGCTCCTCCGCTAAATCCTCCTTCTACATCATGAGCACCAACTCCTAGCTATCCTGGTGGCCTCCAGCAGACTTGCTTCAGTCTGTCAATGTCCTTTTGGTACTATGGAGATGAGAATTAGACACAGCACTCCACATGCAGTGTGGCAGGCACCAGAGATGAATAATTACTGTACCAGACCTGCTAAGCCACACATATACCATTACAACCCTGGATGCAGCTGGTCCTCTTTGCTGCAAGGACACACTGCTGATTCATGTTTGACTTCAAAAGAAGTGTGGCCAGCAGCATAAGGGAGGTGATTCTGCCCCTCTGCTCTTGTGAGACCCCACCTGCAGTACTATATCCAGCTCAGGTGCCCCCAGCATAAGAAGGACATCAAATTTCTGAAGTGAGTCCAGAGGATGACCATGAAGATGATCAGAGGGCTGGAGCACCTCCCCTGTGGGGACAGGCTGTGAGAGTTAGGGCTGCTCAGCCTAGAGAAAAGAAGGGTCTAGGAAGACCTCATAGCAGCCTTCCAATACCTGAGGGAGGCCTACAAGAAGGCAGGGATGGGACTTTTTACAAGGGCTTGTAGTAATAGGATGGGGGAACAGGCTTAAGCTTAAGGAGATTTAGAATGGATATTAGGAACAGGTTGCTCAGGGATGTTGTGAATGCCCCCTCCCTGGAGGTGTTCAAGGCCAGCTTGGAAGAGGCCTTGAGCAATGGTCAAGGCATTGGAAGGTGTCCTTGCCCATGGCAGAGGTCTTGGAACTAGATGATCTTCATGGTCCCTTCCAACATAAACCATTCTATGCATCTGTGACTTACTGTCCATAGTATGCTGTCATTCTGCAGAACTGCTTCACTGACAGTCAGCCCGAGCCTGTATTGTTGCATATCCCACCCCGGAAATAAGACTGAATATTTTCCTGTTGGACCTCACAAGATTCCGTTTCTCCAGGTCCCTCTAAATAGTAGCTTTTCCCTACAGTGAATTGACAACTTTTTCCATGTTGTCATCCACAAATCTACTGAAAGAAGATACCATCTCATCATTGATGAAGATATTAAACAGTCTTTTTGCTAGTCTTGATCCCTGAGGGTTATTGCTGGTTGCTGGTCTCCAATTGTCCAGTCAGTTTCTACCCACTGCACTGTCTGCTTATTCAGTCCTTATCTCATTACTTTGGTGATATGGAGGTTATAGGAGACTGTCAGAGGCAGTATAAAGTCTAGGTATATAACATCCAGTTGTCTGTGGCACTTGTCTCCTCACTATAGAAAGTGATGAGGAGAAACAACCTTGAGTAAAACTCCCCCCAAGGACTGTCTACCAAAAACAAATCTTGCAGGGACAGTGCCAGCCATGTGGGACTCCAGGTGACTGTCAGTTTCACTTAGAAAAAAGCAGGCTTCCTCTTGAGGGTGCCCTGTGGTGGCATTGGTTGAAATGTCCTCTAAGTACAAGCAGCAGAAAGACCCTGCCTAAAATAGCCTTTATCTGTTCTTCCAGACATATTTCCTCCCCTATGTTTTGGAAGAAAAAAGTGCTGTCTCTTCAAGTGTGTTAGCGGGTGCAGTACAGTTTTTGGAGGCTGACCACTGTCTGCTCATGCTGAGTTCTGCAGCTTTAGGTGCCAAAGAAACTTGTAGATCTAACCTCAAGAGGAACTTTTCATATTCTGTCCAAGCATACTAAGCAAGGAAAGCCTCTGCTTTCCTTGTCCAGCCTCCTTCTGAGAGACTCATATGTGACCCAGGTATGAACTCCTGCTCTTGTGCCAGACAGGCTAAGGGGAAGTTGTAATTTCATTTTTTGTGAAGGACTTACACCGATTGTAGTCACAAATCCCAAAAGGCAGAATAATTTTTGTTTGGCTGCTGACTTTTAAGCACACAGTTCTTTCTAACTTGGTATTGTGACTTCAACAGGATCAGGAGTGGGTACTTAGGGAAATAGTATTTGGTGACTGTGCATTGACATACACAGAGACCCTTGAATAATGCTGCACCGTTGGAGCCTTCTGGTTGTCTGGAGCTTGAAAATTCCATGACACAGCACTTACATTTCTGTCAGCACTGGAAAGGAATCCTCCCACCTTCACTAGCACACAACTGACGAAAAGTCTGCAACATACCCTCACATATCCACCAAATCTCACCTTTCTTTTTCTAGTCTTTCTCTGCCTTTGCAGGTCTTCTGTTACCTAACTACAATGTGGGCTGTGATTGTTATGAATGAAAAGGGTGAGGTGGGGAATTGATAGAAATATAGAAATTATTTATTAATTTAGCTCAGCCACCCACATAGCTATATACAAAAGTTGTGAAATATATGTGAGGGTTCTTCTGTTTGGTTGAAGAATATCTTCAGAATATAGGAATGGTTACAAATAGTTTGAGAAAACAGTATTTGGAAAAGATAAATCTAAAAGCAGTGTGTTTCCCCTACTAAAAAAAGGTATTTCCCAGAGACTTAGGAATCTTCCAATTTACTTACAATGCTGTTGCTGATTGTGGGAATTTCTCTGGTGTCTCTTTTAATCAGAAAATCCTCCTGGAACTGTGGCTGCTTAATCCACACGTGACGTGGGCGGGGGGGGGGGGGGGGGGGGGGGGGGAACCCAAGAAAGGGAGAGTGAGTGCTCTGCAGCTTACCCATTTTAAGCACCCATACTATTTTGTGTCATAAAACGCTACCAGAAAGCATAGTCTTCAAAAACCGAAAAGGGCAGAAACTGATTACCGTCAGTTCTCTGCATGCCCAGGCTTGCTCTGGCACGAGGGTCTGCACCTGACTTGTGGCTTAGGAGGGGAAGGGTCTATGTGCCCACTGACCAGAGCCTTGGGGAGGGGAAGGTGCCTTGCCCCTGCTCCTTTTTCCCATGCTTCTCTGTTTTCACCCCATCCTGGCTCTGCGGGGGGTGGTGAGGTTTTGGATGTGCTGTCACAGTGATGTTCAACGTTGTAGGGATGTTCACAATCCTGCCTTCCCATTGCACATAAAAAGGATTAAGGGTTATATTGCTTATGGTGTTGGTGTGAAGGGAAATATGATATAGGTATGAAATTACTCTTTTTTCCCATTTTAAAAAAAGACAACAAACATAGACAAGAAAAATTTGGCATCTGCTCCTGTATGAAACACTTGGACATACCTTACAAAGAACAGCATGGAAGTGTATTTCTGAAAATAAATGAAGTACTGATGACATTTGGGTGGTGAAATATACACCATTAATGCCAAAATATATATAGTCAATTTTTTTTTTTAGATTTTAGTTTTGCACACTTTCCTGACCAAATGGCTGTATTACACAGATTATTTGTGTGCTCTATCTATAAGATCGCTGCCTGAAATGAACCACAGATCATTGTTATCTAAATTTTTTTTCCCCAAAATGACTAATTTTGAACCCTATGTTTAACATCACTCTCATCAAGTAAAAGATTGGAAAGCACCTCAAGGATTCTTTTATATACTAGAAATTTTGGTTTAATGAAAAAAATCCCTTATATCAGTTACATGGCAATCTCACTGAGACCACTTTCTGTTTTTTTAAGTGCCAGTTCTTACAATTTCTTTTGGACATGCTAATTCATACTTCAGTACATTATACACACATTGACATATGGTTAAAGATTTTGAAAGCAAGCTTTTCATGGCTAAAAAGGATTTATCTCTTATTTCTTTGTTTCTGATTTTCAAGCTTTAAACTTGCATTTTAGGGAACAATTTTAGGGAATTACCTCATGCTGTGAATGCAATCTCCAGAGGTTGCAGATTTTTTTCTTTTTTTAGGGGATTTTTTCTTCCAAGTCAGTGATTGTGATGGTTTAAAACTGTCTTTTTAATTTTTCTTTGCAAAATTCAAGCAGAGAAATCAAAAGAATGTAAACAAATCACTATTGGGTGTAAGAAAGCAAAATAATGGTTGTTCTAAACACTTCCATTGGATAGATAGAAATGTTTAAGAACCACTACTCAAAACAGAGTTGGGGCAGTCAGGGTCTGGAAGTTCGCAACTTGCTGGGCTGTCTGGCTGCTGCTGCTTCTTCTCTTCTGGCTGAAGACAACACACTGACCTTGGCAAGCTAAGTTAGCAGCCTCTCTGCTTCTTAACTCTCTGCTTTCTGCAAGGGGTGTCTGGGGGGAGGAGGCCCCTAGGAGAGAGGCCCCTTGGGAAAGGTCCCTTTGGGGGGAAGAAAAGGGAGCTTGGTTGTGCTTTTCTGTTGATTGTCTATATTTGTAAATGTTGTGAATTTTGTATATTTGTACATATCCATTGCATTTCATCATAGATTGTAGATTTGCTTGTAAATACAGTATTTATTTGCTTTCCAGACTGAGCTAGCCTGATTATTGTCGGTGTGGGAGGATTTCAGCTCACACTGTTACAATACAATGCATTTTTATGTATAGACTATTCTTCTTAGAAATCTTTTTGAGTTAATTTTTGCTTTAAGAACAAGATTTGTTGGAATGGACTATGTTGGAAGGAGTTTATCTAATAACTTAACAAATTTGCCTGGCTTGTATTAGGAGTTGTTGGTATAATAAAAATGTGGGTACCTGAAAAACTGTTTATCTCTCTTTCATCAGTTTTTATATGCTTTTCCAATAGAAGATTGACTGAACACTTTTATTTTTCTATTTTTAGACAAATGTTTCCTTTACATTAGAGTTTTTATGAGAAAAGGATATATTTTTTGATGAAGAATCTCTTTATTGCCTCTACCACCTGTTCTTCCAATAGCCAGGTGCTAAAGCTCTGTCACAGGCTGAAAAATTGAGGGACTATTGCAAAGTCCTTGATTAGTCATTTCCTACTTGCCTTAATGTCACTCTATGTCATAAAATGTCTTAACTGCATGTAAGGCTGTTGTGTCCTTGTTTGTGGGTGCTCTTTGACTGCAGTAAAGTCATAGCCAGCTAAGGAGAAGCTGTTTCAAAGCCAGAAACTACCTTTCTGAGGGAGACAGGGCCACTGAACCTGCTTTCTGTCTGGATTTATTGCCCTCTGTTTTCTTAAGTCTGTAGCCAAAGAGCTTCAGAGCCAGGTTCCCAGTAGCAATGAGGCTGATTTGAAAAAGCCACATCCAGCACCCTTCCTACCACTCCCTGCAAAGAACCTATCTCTTGGAAGGTTTCTTACATTTAAAGACTTCTCAGCCACTGCAACATGTGTATGAATATTTGAAAGTGGAAAGCCTTCACTTCCCCATTGCCTGCCCTCAGCTATAAATGGCAGGGTCTGAAGAGGCTCCCTGCAGGCTTGCAACACCAGCCATCTTTACTTCTGGAGCACTTCTCCTTTAATGCATCAGGAATATCACCATGTCCCTGGGTGTGTTTTCAGGATGGAGGGAAACATATGGCTCTCTTTCCTTCTTCTTTCCCTCAGCTGTTGTGAGAAAGGCAATGGTGTGTCCTTGAGTTCCATGCCACAGTAACAGACATGGTTCTGCTGCTGTGACTCAGAGGGATGTGGTGTGTAATGGCAGTAGGGATGTCAAGCTGTGCTGTGCCACCTCAACTGTGCGACTTGTAGCATGCCTTGCAAAAAAGCCACAACTCTGTGCATTAAGGCATCTCTTTGCTTTGCTGTGCTCTGCCCTTCTAGAAGCCAGGGTAGAAGACTGAAATCTAAACTTAAAATCAAAAATTTAGGTATTATTTGTTTAAGTTATATAACACTGCTAAGCAGCTGCTATGTCAGATACACCACTCATTTGACCAGCACAACTTGTGTTCCTATTAAAACCTGCTGCTGCAGTGTGACATCACCTTAGTCAATCTGTGTGCCAGACAGTCACTGCCAATCAAAATGAAACAGTGTTTTCTGGGACAATATGCTCCATAAATGCTTCAGTACAGTGACTACTGCGCTAGTGAGGAAGGTGGCAGGTTTCCATCTCTTCCTCAGACACATGGGGAAAGAAGAGATGTAAATTCAGTGTTAGAGGGAGTACAGTCAGTTAAGGCTGATGCAATGACAGGAGGAATGTGTTGAAATTGTAGAAGGAAAATCTGCAGCCTGGGAGGAAGTAAGTGAGACTGGAGACACTACTGAAGTGCACCTCTGACGAAGTGCTCAGCATGCACAAGCAACATAAAGCTGTTGTGATAGGACTTGTAGGTACTGATGGATGAAAAACTGGTCATGAACCAGTAATGTCAGCTTGCAACCCAGAATACCAGTTGTATTCTGGGTTGAATCAAAAGAATTGTGGCCATCAGTTCATGGGAAGCGATTCTGCCACTCTTCTTTGCTCTGGCGACATTCCACCTTTTTGAGTCTTCAGTACAAGAAGGACATGGACTGTTTGGAGTGGGTCCAGTGGAGAGCCACAAAAGTTATCAGAGAACTGGAAGACTTCTCCTATGAAGAAAGGCTGAAATGTTGTTCAGTTGGAAAAGAGAAGGCTCTGGGGAGACCTTCTCAGGGCCTTTCAACACTTAAAGGGGGACTTATAAGAAAGACGGGGACAAACTTCTTAGCAGAGCCTGCTGCAACAGCACAAGAGGTAATAGTTTTAAACTAAAGAAGGGTAGATTCAGATTCGAAATAAAAAAAGGAAGTTTTTTACAATGAGGGTGGTGAAACATGGTAACACATTGCCCAGAGATGTGGTAGGTTGCCCTGGAAACATTCAAAATCAGGTTGCACAGGGTTCTGCGGAACCCGATCTAGTTGAGATTGTCCCTGCTTGCTGCAGAGGAGTTTGGACTAGATGGTCTTTAAAGGTCCCTTCCAGACCAAACCATTTTTATGCTTCTATAATCACTGGCACAAACCACCACTAAAAGCCAGTCACCACAGCAGTACCCTAGGTTGGATACAGGGGAAATGCTCATTTACCTCTACATTAATGTCTTTTGAAGAGGGACAGAGGTCATCATCAGCAAGTGCAGACTATCCAGAATGGGGAGGATTGGCTGATACACCAGAAAGCTGTGCCACCATTCAGAAGAATCCCTACTACTATGTGCAGCCTTGAGAAACCTGGTCCAGTTGGGCCTAAGTGCTGTTGAAATTAGTTGAGTGCAGAATCTTTTTCAGGTGCAGAAGGCAGCGGATGTCAGCAAATAAGGAAAATGAGATCACATATGATGGGTTTCAAGATGTCATTAGAAATGCATCTTGGTTTAAAAACACAAGAAGTTCATTATGTTTGCTAGTCCCTCAGGATCTGATCATCTTTTAATAGTCAACTTGGACAACAATTTCATTATAAGGAAATAAGGGAGGCATGTAAGAGAGTTTTGTTGGTTTGGGTTTATTTGTGGTTGGTTTGTCTGATTTTTTGTTAATGGGGGAAAAAAAAGATCTCTCTGAATTTAAGCTTGACAAATCACAAAGCTACTTTACTTGTTAAAAACCCAGCTACCCCCAAAACATATTTTTGTGCTGACAACTGGCAACAGCAACGCTTTCCCATGGTTTAAAGGCCACAGTGAATATCTTGGCAGTTAGATATTAGAGCTGTATTTTGAAGAATGCCATGATAATTAACAACTTTTCTTCCATCAACGAAATTTTTTAAACTGATATCTATCTATCTACCTACCTATCTATCTATCTATCTATCTATCTATCTATCTATCTATCTATCTATCTCAGTTAAGCTTATCAGGAAGGAGGCAATGTTTAATGATACAAAACCTATTAAAGGCAGCAAATTAAAGACCTTAAATTAAAAGCTTGCCACAATAAGAATATGTGACTTGATAGTAGAAAATTGAATTTATCTCAGAAACATTCAGGTTTCCAAATATAAGGAATTATTTTTCTGTGGGTAATAAAAGTTTGCAGACTATTCATGCAACATACACACCTTGATTTATTTATGTTTAATACTAGCAGTATGGGAGATGTGTCCCAGAGGTACTGATACGAAGTGTAAAATACTATTGTTTCTTAGATTGTTTTTCAGGGCACCTGTTCCTAGGTAAGTATTTTCATCTGCAGTGTAACACTTGTTTTCCTTCCACTTTCTTGCTGGTTGGCACAGCCTTTGCAGATGCCAAATCCAAAGCATACAATTCTAAGAGCCAGCAAAATGCATCTGCATTTTGGTGTTGGCAAAATTAGACGGATTGAGCAGCATCAGATGTATCAGGCAGCATTCCTGGAGCTACTGAGTGGTCATGCAGGAGGCCGTTTCTCATGGGTATAAAAGCAGTAATATGCAGGATGTTTTCTCCTTGCTGTTTCAAAAGGAATACTGTCAATCTGAATTTCTGAAATATACTGAACTCTACAAGCTGTTGATCATTCACAGTTGGAATAAATGTTCTGCATGCAAAAAAAGTGATAAAAGTCTTAAATGAATATTGTGTCCCTTTGTTCCTGTTCATGAGGCCACGAGGGGGATGAGTTTGGTTCTGTTGGTGTTATTATAAGGCAGAATGCACTGCTGGCATGGGTTTTCCACCATGGTTACTGTGCTGTGGAAAGGAGTGCATGAATGCTCATGCATAAAGTAAACCAGTAAAATTCCAGTGGCTGAGGAACTGCAGTGTAACTGAGAAGGTAGACACTGGACTGAGTTTGGTTTCTTCTATATGAAGATGGAAGCCAGACATGGGTTCCTTTTCTCTCTTTTTTTTTTTTTTTTTTTTTTTAATACAGAGTTTCAGGGAAGGGCTCTCAGTGTGTTCTGCAAGACAGAGAATGGCAAGACCTCATCATATACAATTTAAGAGCTCATAAGCTTTTGCACTGTTGAGAAGAGGTATTGTCTCCTCACTGCTCACTGTATGTGGTTGCTCACCTGCTTGCTATGAAGTGGTCTATGGTCACACTGAATTTTGCCGCAACCCCATAAGTAGGTAGGTGTCATTCTTGACAGCAGCCATGCACAAGAGAAGTTCTAAAGGTAACCTTAGCTGAAAAGTGAATTAAAATGGTTTTCTTATTACAAGATTAGGTGTGTCATAGGGGGACAGTCCAGCAGAACGTTATTGTACTTACTTGTGGAAGAAAGTGGAAAAACATGTTCGGCAAAAGGAACAGAAGCCAACCCAAATCCCCAGTGATCTAATCTTCTTTTTGCTAAGTGGTTACATGTGTTTTACTGCTGAGCATCCAGCTAAAAATTTCAGGGAAATTTTGGTGAAGTGTGCTGGGACTGCTGACTCAGTGCAGCTATTGCAGCCTATTCAACAAAAACATCTGGTACAGCTCTGATTTACACTTGTTTGAAGAGAGAAGAGCAGGTGCATGTATTGCTGCAATGGATAGCTGTCAAAAGAAGGGACCTCACACATGAGGGTTACTCTGCTGTGGCTTGAGAGCCGCCACTTCTATGACTGTTACACTTCAGAAGCCTCATATTCTACCTCATCATATAAATATTAGGCATCCTTCAATTAACTGACAACAAGAAAGCACAATTTCCTTCTCATATGGGATAATTTAGATCACTAATGAAGAATGTGTCTGTTTTCAACCAGTAGCATTAATTTAAACTGATTTAGATATGGTGAATTAATTTAGTTGAATGGGAAAAGATCATAGAATCATAAAACTATTGAGGTTTGACGAGTCGTTTGAGATCATTAAGTCCAATGACTCACCTTGAGCTCACAATCCCACAATTATTGCTGAGCTACTATCACTAAACCTCATCCTTCAGCACCATATCCATGAGTCTTAAATAGCTCTAGGGATGGTGACTCCACTACATCCCTGGGCAGCTTGTTTCCATGCCCTTTCTGTGAAGAAATTTTTCCCAATATGCAACCTGGACCTCCCTTGGCACAGCTTGAGCTTATTTCTTCATGTCTTGTCACTTATTTCATGTAAGAGACTGACCCTCCCACCTTGCTCTGACCTCCTCTGAGGTGATAGTACAGAGTGACGAGGTTTCCCTTCAGTCTCCTCTTTGGAAAACTAAACAGCCCCAGTTCTTTCAGCCATTCCTCATATGACTTGTGTTCAAGGCCCTTCATGAGCTTAGTAGCTCTTCTTTGGACACACTCCAACACCTCAATATCCCTCTTACAGTGACAGAACCAAAACTGAACACAGATTAGAGGTGTGGCTTCACCAGTGCTGTGTAGATGGGGACAACCACATCCATGGACCTGCTGGCCATACTATTGCTGATGCAAGCCAGAGTGCCATTGGCCTTCTTGGCCACCTGAGCACATTAATAGCTCATAATCGGGCAGTCATTAATCAACACCCAAGGTCCTTCACTGAGCACCATTCCAGTCACTCTTCCCCAAGCCTGTAATGTTGCATAGGGTTGTTGCAGCCCAAATGCAGCACTTGACACTTCATGATGTTGAAGCTCATATTGTTGGCCTTAGCCAGTCTATCCAGATCTTACAATGAAACAGCAATATCCACCTAAGAGTTAAAACATTGGAAAAAATTGTTGAAGCTTTCTCCTACAAAAGAAATCTTATGTAACATATCCATGCAATAGAAGTATTAAACACTTATCTCTTTACCATGCTACCCTGACACAGTTCAAGAAGCTAAGAAAGAGTTGTGAGTTGAGTCTGTCCCTCTGATGTTGGTACTGAAGAAGGTTGAAGGTCTACTTTACCACAGGTGTAAGCATGCTTGAGCACCAGCTAACTGTTCTGTTTTATAGCTTCTTGGGCACTAATGTAGCCATCTATGAGAAATGCATACATTCCCATCTGGAATACTCCTTTTCTATCAGTCCCACACTAGTTTGTTGTGTGGCAACCTTCGGCATTGTAAAGCTAAACTTAATGAAGTAGTTGGGCTTAAAGGCTATGATTCACCAGTGCACATCTCCAGCATTAGGTTGGCATAGTTTCTAGGAAATGACTGGAATTAACACTGGCATGAAGCTAGAACAAGTGCCAAATGAACTCTAATCCATGTTTTTTTGCAGTTACATCTACTGGGATTAACCTTGCACCTTGTACTTCATTAACAATGCTTCAGGAAAGAGCTGAGCTGAATGGAATATGGGTAAATCTTCCATAGCTACTTCAGCTCTGCAGGACCAGGAATTAGTAAGAAATATGATTAACACTAAGACAAAATTTAATTTTCACAAGTTTGCTTTCTTAATAAAATGGCATTTCTGTTCTACAAAAGGGCAAATATGCATAGAATAAACTTGATGGTAACAGGAGTTGCGGATCCAGCCTGTGATAGGTACAGTAGAAGACTGATCAAAGCATTCAGCTAGACACTGTAATCCCAAGGAATCTGGCCAAAGCTTCTCTGTGGTTTGGGAACATGAATGCCTGAACCCCAGGGCAGTGTTTGCTACCTGGTAAAAGCCTTGCAGAGAGCTTTTGAAGCCTTCCTGAGTGGAACAAAAACACTGCATGATCCGTAAACTTCTGAGAAGCCACAGTGTGAGGAGGCAATGAGGCTTTGCTAAAGCAGCTTCTTTAAAACACTATACTATCCATGGAAAAAACACTTCTGTTGCAGTACACTAGCTATGACTAAAGAGGGGGGAAAAAGAACCTCAATATTTTGTGGCAATGGCAAAGAGTCTGGGGATGGACTTGCTTAATGTTGTGATAAAACATTTTGGCTATTGGAACCCATCAGATTGATATCCAGCCACTGTTCATTTACTTTGCAAGGTGCTTGCTGTTTTCCAGTTTGTCTCTTGACTGCTGTTTTCTCATTTCAGGTGCACCGAACGTTCTTAGCAACACAGCTATTGTGTTAAATCACTACTTTCAACCTCAATGAACAAATAGGCTATAAAAGCCAGGGTGACTTTTTGTTCATATGTGTGATGAGGTTTCTTATGTAGAAATTGACCACGTCACCATTGTTCATCTTGACTTTTGGCTCAGTGACCACAATTTCTGTCAATTATCACGCAACAGAACATATGTCTGTGGCTTAATTGAGGAAAGAAGAATCAACATTTTCTTCCTGAATCCAGTGTAGTGTTCAAAAGGCTATTATGTGTGTCTTGCTTCAGGGTGCAGCTTGGTGCCAATGGTCCTTAAGCTTTAAGGACAAAGAGAGGCAAGACCTTCCTATCCTAAGGGTCCAGTGGTGAATATTATAATAGAAGAGGTGCAGCCAAGAGAGCTCTGTTAGGCTGTTTGCCTTTGGAGTGTGCCTTCAGCAGCAATGGGGCTAGGATGCCCCTGCCTTGCATATATCCAGGACTTGATCTTCCCTGTAATTAGGCACAATCTTCTATGCATAATTGACTTCAGATCCTTAAGCACTAAGGATACTTCTATGTGGAAAAAACACAACTTTTGCCCAGTCAGGTCTTGAAAACTCTTGAGATTGCACATACTCTTTGGGTCCCTGCTTCACTGCTGGGCTGTCCATGTGGAGAAAAGCTTCTACCCTTACCTGTCCTGAAGTGTTCTTGTTCATCTTTTGCCCATTGTCTTTCATCCTCTCAAGATGAGAAGTGCCTGGCCCCATCTTGTTGATCCATTCCCAAAGATACCAGGATGCTGTGAGGATGTGGTGTATTGCCTGCTTCCTGCAATTTGGTGTCAGCTGAAAGCTCGACCTTCTCTAGCTCACTGATAAAGGTGTTCTTCTCTGCCTCCTTCCAATTAAAGTGTTATCACTAATTACATTTAATCGAACTAGCCTAGCTAGCCTGAAAAGTGCTTAAAAGTTCCACTCCACAATTGCATGGGAGTGAACAAATACTTTATCATACTTGGTTTTGAATTTCAAACTTAATTTCATTGAGTGTTGTTTTGATCTTCTGCTCTGAGATACATACTGCTGACTTATTTTCCCTTATTTTTGTTTGTTTTTAACGTGTCTGGGGTTTTTTTCTGTGTGTTTTTTTTTTCTTCTTACCTTACTAAGGTATTCTAATCTTGTCAATATATTGAATCTTTATTTTTATTCTTTTAGTGTGCTCTTAGACATGGCAAGACAACTACTTCACTTCAATGTCCTGCCAAGGACAATTGATACATACACTTTTCCTGTATTATCACTGATTCTTTATGCATCCTATAAGGTGTCTAAGCACAAATCACTGTTTCAAAAGAAATTTTTATGGAATAGAACTTGCTAGGCACCTTTCTTGGGCAGAATTGGTGAATTTTAAACCACAGAAAGCACAGAAGAATGTTTATGTAAACATACAAGCACACATGCAAGCACACATTCAGGCAAGTATAATTTTATTTTTTTTCTGCAGCTTAACATTTTATAAGTGACTGTTTTATCTGACTGGTATATTATTCTGATTTTGCTTTCAATGTTCTAGTTTTACAATGGTTAATGTATCCTTTCACATGGATTTAAAGACACCAGCTGTCTCCAATTTCGTTCTTTCAGAGAGATGCTGAAAAAGTTGCCCCATGAACAATCCCAAGGACATGTCTGTTTGTGATTTCTGACCCACTAAGCTGAACACAGTTAACTGGTGTGATCAGCTAGCCGTGTGCTGATAGCAGTCAGCCAGGGACGTTGATCCAGGCATTGACTGTGAAGTGACAAAGAATGCCTTCATGAAACAAGTAGCAGTAGGTCAGGCTATCAGCTGCCATAAATTATCACAGCTCCAGTAAATTTCAAGGGCTTCTGCACTGAGCTGCAGGAGTTGGAGCTTTGGCCTGTCATTTGTTTATCTGTTTGTTTGGCACTGCTGAATGAAATCTGTTTTTGTGGTATACTGGTAGACTGACAGAGATGAAAGAAGTGTAACAATAAAGTCTGTTTATAGAAAGGGAATTACAGGTGTGATCCCATACAAGCAATGCAACCATGTATGATGCAAGACTCAAAAACAGAGTATGGATAGTAGAGAGAGGGGAGGAAGGTGGGAGAAAGAAGAAAGAGAAGAGAAATGGAGAAAGTGAGGTAGGAAAGAAGGGAGAAAGGTTGCTTTGGGCTCTGTTACACAAATACCTTTCTGTTTGATGTGGCCCATTGGAACATCCTTAAGATGTTGAAGTGCATCTATACGGGGGAGGTTACCTCATGTGTTCAGCAGCTGCTGATGGTGTCCTTATTGCTGACCTGGAAAGGGAGTATAGTCTTTTACATGGACAATGTTTATGGCTGGTCCAGTGTACAGTGAGGACATGAAGGACAGGGAAATAATACCATGTGGATTTTGCAAAATCTGAAAAAATAAAAGGAGTAAAAAATTTACAGAGCAACATTGAAATAGGGAAAATATAATGTAACCTGAAATGGAGCACACACACATTCTCTGTGGGTGAGAACAATGTGGGAAGTATGGAGCTGGAGGAATACTGCAAGGCACTGTTGTCAATGCTGCATTAGCAATGACAATGCTGTATTTCTGGCATTGCCTAAGCAAAAGCACTGTCTCTTGGGAAAAGGAAAAAGTAGGCACTATCTGTACCTACTCCAGTACATTCAGGGCTTGGCAACAAAGTTTTTTCCAGTATTAAGAGACTGGAAGAAACAGCCAGGTGATCAGGGTCTGCGAGGACTAGCTGATGAACTTAACAAATTTGTGAAGACTGCGAGGATGGCTGAGTACAGGGGCATGACTGCAGCTTGTCTGTCTTCGAGACAGAAGTGTAGGTGCCTGTGGATGAGTTACAGACTTTGAATTTACCGCAAACATCTCTCAGTTCATGAAAGATCTGCATTTGTTTTGGTGAACACTAAAATGTGTGTTCACAGTTGGTCTGCTGAAGCTCTGCAGGGCTTTCAGATGGAAAAACTGATCCACATAGAACAACAGTTCCATAGAGGTGGAGTATGGAATGAAGAGACAGAAATAATTAAACAAAGCTGAACCTTCTGGAACTATTGAAAACATCATCTAGCCTTCTCTTTGAAAGGGACTACAGTGTATGATGTGGTATGTCTGTCTTTGCTTAATGTATACACTTGTTATCAAATGGCCAGTCTGATAGCCTTCTGTGATGGTGTGACCAGTTGGGTAGATGAGGGGAGAACAGTGGATGTTGTCTGTTCCACAACATTCTCATAGGTAAGATTAGGAAGTGGGGGGTAGGCGAATGGACAGTGAGATGCATTATGAACTGACTGAATGACAGAGCACAGAAGGTTGTGGTCAACATTGCTGGGTCTAGTTGGAGGGAGACCTGTAGCTAGTGATGTTCCGCAGGGGTCATCACTACTGGGTCCAGTCTAATTCAACAACCTGGATGAAGGAACAGTTTACCCTCAGGAAGTTTTCTCATGATACAAAACTGGGAGGAGTAGCTGGCACGCTGTCATGTTGTACTGCAGTTCAGCGAGACCTGAGCAGGATGAAGAGCCTGGCAGAGGGGCACCTCATGAAGTTCAACAAGGGCTAAGTGTGGAGTCCTGCAGCTGAGGAGGAATAACTCCATGAATTAAGAAGAGTATGGCCAGCAGGTAGACAGAGGTTTTCCTCCCGCACTACTCTGCCCTAGTAAGATCACTTCTGAAGTATTGTGTCCAGTTCTGGGCTCCCCAGTTCAAGAGGAAGAGAGTCCATTAGAAGGCCATGAAGATGATTAGGGGACTGGAGCATCTCTCCTATGAGGAAAGGCTGACACACCAGTCTTCCCTTTAGCCTGGAAAAGATAAGACTGAATGGGGATCTTAGCAATGCATATAAATATCTAAAGGGTGGAAGTTATGGCAGTGGGGCTGGGCTCTTTTCTGTTGTGCTCAGTAATAGGACAAGGGGCAGTAGGTACAAACTAGAACACAGGGTGTTTCATTTGAGCTTAAGGAAAAAGTTCTTTATTTTGAGGGTGACAGAGCACTGAAACAGGCTGCCCAGAGAGGTCATGGAATCTTCTCTAGAGACTCTCAAAAACCCATCTGGATGCATTCTTGAGCAATCTACTTTAGGCATACCTGCTTTAGCAGGGAGGAGAGACTAGATGGTCTCCAGAGACCCCTTCCAAACCTCACCATCCCATGATTCTGCGATTTCTTAAATGCAGGCACAATATGAAATCTCTTCTGGTTGTTGTCATCTGAAAAACAAGGATGGTGGGAAACATGTTGGAAGATTTTATGAGGAGCTGCCAGCCACTGGGTCTCAAGTAGACTGGCCTGAGGTGCATAGTCTCTGCAGGGAGTCTAGTAGTTGCACTGACATGCAAGCACAAGTGCATTTGAGAACTGCCCAGTCATTTCAGTGGGAGGTGAAGTCTACTCCAGATGCCATAAGGATTGCTTCTGCAGCGGCTGGAGACTGTTCCTGATCTGGCATTCTCTTCCACTGAGAGAGAAGTGTGGTAGTTTGGCACTGAGCAGGAATGGTGTTCCTGTGGTAGTACCAGTTCTTTCACACCTCTCAAAGGTTTCTTGGACTGGATTATGAGCCATAAAAATTCTTGGTATACCACTGTGCAGTGGGTGTTTATCTGATTGTCTTTCTGCACAACCCATTTTAACCACCTTGCATCAGGATTTTGCTGTAAACTACTGTATGCAATGCCTTATCTTTGGGCTTGCCAGCTCTTAAGTCAGGCTCTCATCCAAGCAAACACTTTACTATGTATTTGAAGACAAGCTTTCTGCCCTTGCTGAAGTCATTAAACTGCTTGGGTCATTAGTTTTGACATATGTGTGCATATACATGACTAGCAATGTTGCCTAATGGCTATGAAAAGATACTTTTCCCTGGGTAGACTGCTGACAAAATGCAAGACAGGGGTCTCTATCTGTAAAAATCATGTAAAAATTCTTCCCTTTCAGCTGAGCTTGACAAAATCTGTGGCATCTCTCCAGATGAAGACTGGAACTGTTTTCCTTCCTTATTTAGCTCACTGAATTTGTGTGTGTGCCACAGGCACTTTGTATCATTGTGGTATATTTTCAACTTATTGATTTGTAGATGGGATGATATCCCTTTGGATTTATTTTGCTGTTCATTTATAATTAATTTGGTACAGGCATAAAAAAAAAAATCAGCTTTTATTCATTTACCATCTATTCACCATGATTGTTTTTTGAGGAGAATTAAAAATAGAAGAGCCATGCACCAGGCTACTGGCCAACATGTGGTTCCAGACATGGCACCACAAGACTGCATTTACCAGAAAGGAGATGTACTTTTAGGACACCTGTGCAGATCTGAGGACATCCAGCCATCCTGGTGAGTGCCTGTAGAGGCCTGAAAAAGTGTTTGTGGTGTGACTTCACTCCTACTAGATGGAACTGAAGGGGGGAAGTTATTGTTTTTAAGGCATCTCTGTGTCCCCTGCAAGCTTCTGAGGGTGATCTCCACTGGGTGGAGCAGGAGGTCATGAGAGAAGGATGACCAGAGCATGGGGCTTTTGGAGAGAAGGCAAACCTGTGTCTCTGTCCACTGGCAGTCCTATTTCTGGAGCTGAGTGAAGAAATTGTAGAATAACCATGCTGCTTTTGAGTCCTGATCGCTCATACTCCAGTGGACTGATCACAGACAGTTCAATTTTCCCTGGCTGCCAGTAAGAACTGCCTGTAATTTGCCTTGATAAATACAGTAGGTATGAGTGTTTAATTCAAAATGACAATTTAAGGTTTCAAAGTAGTTCACCTGCTCTGCAGTGCTTTAAAGTTCTTCCAAATGCAATCTTTTGTATGTGCTTAAAGCCTGACTCTGCCACTACTCAAATATATTTATAGGCTACTGGTGGGCTGCCTCTGAAAATTTCCATCCCGCAGTTTTTTCTTCAGGTTGGTGAATGTTTCTATGTTTCATGAAGGTTAGTGCTACAAAGAGGGGGAAGCAGCTGCTTAGGATAGGATTGTAATGCCTTCTAGTCCTCTAAATCTGTGATCTCAGGAAGGCATTCGCTTCACACTTGCAGAAACACAGTTATGTATTGCTTATACACAATCAAATAGTTATTTCACTTCCCTTGATCCTTGATGTATATCCACCTATGTCTCATTTGAAACACTCCTCTAAATTTTCTTCTATAGTATTCCACTCCTGTCTAGGAAAAAAAATAAATAAAGGAAAAGACTTAGTTCCCTCTATTTTCCTGTCCTCTCCTCCCAGTGTGCAAGCACTGTGGTCCATACTGGGACTAGTGCTGTTTAATGTCTTCATCAGTGATACAGACAGTGTCACTGAGTGCACTCTCAGAAGGACTACAGATCACATGAAACTGAGTGGAGCAGCTGATATGCCAGAGGAACAGCAAATCATTTAGGTGAGACAGTGAACCTCATGAAGTTCTACCACGCTACATGCAAGGCCCTGCACCTGGGTTGGGACAATCCTTGTCATCAGTACAGGCTGGGGTGTGATGTGATAGAGAACAGCCCTGCAGGAAAAGGGGCTTGGGGATACTGGTGGAGGAAAAGCTGCACATGAACCAACAATGTGCTCTTGCAGCCCATAAGGCCAATTGCATCCTGGGCTGCATCAAAAGAAGTATGGCCAGCAGATTGAGAGAGGTCATTCTGTCACTTTCCTCTGGTGAGACCTCACTGGGACTACTGTGTCCAGCTCTAGAGTCAACGCAGAAAGGATATGGACCTGATGGAGCAGGCCCAGAGGAGGGCCACAAAAATGATCAGAGGGCTGGAGTACCTCTCCTACAAAGACAGGCTGAGAGAGTTGGGGCTGTTCAACCTCGAGAAGAGAAGGCTCTGGGAAGACCTTACAACAGCCTTCCAGTACCTTAAAGGGGCGTACAAGAAAGCTGGGGAAGGATTCTTTGCAAGGGCTTGTAGCACCAAGGACAAGGGGCAATGGTTTTAAACTACAGCAGGTTAGATTTAGATTGGACACTAGGAAGAATTTCTTTACTGTGAGGGTAGTGGAACACTGGTACAGGTTGCTGAGGGAGGTGGTGGAGGCCCCATCCCAGAAGACATTTAAGATCAAGCTGTATGGGGCTCTGAGAAACCTGATCTAGTTGGGGGTGTCCATGCATACTGCTTAGGGGTTGGACTAGATGACCTCTAGAGGTCCCTTCCAACCCAGTGTATTCTATGATTCTACACCCAAGATGAATCATTTAATAATTACATTCCTATTGCTTGTGTCCTGTTTACTCTCCCTTTAGAATTGTTTCAGGCTCACTTGCCAATCAATACTAACATTTTGGGCCTGGTTATTTTCCAGGGTTCATTAACCCCAGGGAAGACCTTCAGCAGCAGTCTAGGAGACACCTCTGACATACATCGTGGTCCTAGAGGAGTACCACAGCACAGCTTTGCAGGTACATTAACCTGTAATTTGCCTTGAAAACTGAGACTTGTTTTAGGCTCCTATAACACTGTGGCTTTGACTCAATGTCTGAGGTAAAAGAAGAGTTTGTCTGACTTTCCTGCTGTGCACAGTGAGGCATGAGACATGGGGGCAATGGTTTCAAGGGCAATGGTGGGTGGCAGGATTGTGGTTGTACTGGTCTCCTGTAACGGTGGGAGCAAAGACAGGGAGAAAGTCAAGGTACCAGCATTTGGTAAATGAGCTGAGGATTTGACAGAGGACTTTAGCCTTCAGGCTCACGTTGCATTTTCTAAAGACATGGTACTGCAGTTGTTGGAGTGGGGGCTGGCTCTTCCATGTAGCTCCCATGTAGCAAAGGCTGAGTCACTGAAGACTTGACACAAATGTGCCCTAAGATCTGCCAATCAAGATAAAGTACCAAGTTAAGAAACCAGGACTGGGCACTCATGGCCTGACCAGGTAGACTTGATCCTCACCTTCCCTCTCTGCCAAGAAGTTATTTGGCTCAAAGCTCCCAGGGTGGCTCGAAGTGCATCAGGAGACTAAAGCAGCTGGATGCTGTGTGTGCTTGTATCTTACTTCAGACCTCTCAGGTGCAGCGCTGAGACATGTGGAGCTGTACAGGAGGAGTGAGTATCCTATGGAGTACAATTATAGTCTGTTTTATGTGGTACAGAAGTTTCAGGGACACCCTGCTGGTGACCTTCCTGTTTCTCTGTGCCCTCATTACTGACTCAGCCTATCTGTGAGCATGTTGTAACCGGTCTCAGTCCTTTGAACTGTCTCTTCTTTGGATTTCATTTCAAGCCGATGGCCTAGGTATCCACACTGTAAGCCCATCTGACCAATTAAGAACATAGCCCTATTGCTATAACTGATGCTGTTCTCTTGCAAAATTTTGGGAATGTAGGTTACAGATTGTCGCACCTGCAGAGTCTGCCCAGCCACTATTTGCATATCAACACTTGTGTACTGATGTCAATTAGTTCTTATGGCCATAGTGGTACAAAAGAGTGACTGAGAGGTGAAGGGGCTGTTCCACAATGCCTCATGTAGTATTTTTCCCAATGTGTTCAAAAGAATGATGCCTGTTTGCATTTTTGACAGGTTAGCCCTATGTGTTGTCCCTCTGGCTTCCACGGAGGTGTCATCTGCTATTTCCCAGTATTCCAGGCATGTCTCACTCCACTGTGAGTATGTAATACTAGTGAAATCATAATTCTGTTTTTGCACAGGGGAATGTCTTGTGGAAGAGTGAGCCATATCTGTTTTCAGAAATCTGGCACCGAGGCTGGCTTGATATGAGGAGGAGCTTGTGGATGTGCACTCAGCCAGCACCCTATTTGCTTTGTAATTCCTAAAGAAAAATGAGACATGCACAATGGGTGTTTCTTTCCATGGTGCTGAGATTCTGTGATGAAAAGCTAGTCTGGAAACAATACACACTTCAAAGGAAAGCCAGCCCAAAATCTGCTTTCACAGAGTTCAGAAGTTAGTCAGCTTAATTAACATTTTGGCAGCTAAGTACTTTTATGTATGGGAACAACAGCCAGGGAACAGAATATTGAACACTGTGGTTCTGGTCTGGTGTACAGGCCTGACTTACAGTTTCATCCTCTCTCTTTGGTCTTGCTGGTTTGTTCAGCTTGTAGTGATAATAAGGGCATTCTTTCAACATTAGTTGAAAGCACAACCAGGTGCTGCTTGCTCAAATATTACTTTCTGTGTTTTTCGAAGTCACCATCAATGCAGAGCTTTGTAGAGCCACCAGCATCCCTGCTTTCAGGAGGATCCAGGTTTCCTGACAGGAGTGGTGGCTGTTTTCCTTTCCTTGCTCTGACTGTGCCTTATCTTCTGGTATCACTGCTTCCTGCACTTGGTTTCAGACATCCCTGTGATACTGTTCTGTTCTCTCCTGACTCTGGGCTTTGTGGTTGCAGAGCATCAGAATCCCCCAGGGTGCAATTTGGCTTGTAGCTCTTACCCAACTAACTTTTGTCAGTGTCAGCTATATCCGGGCTGCTTGTTTTTCTGTTCAGGTTTAAGTGATGACTTATTTTATTTATTTTTGTGTTGCAGAGCTACTAGTGTTTCAAACACTACTTTGCAGGTTTATTCAGTATTTTAGTTCCCATTTTGTAGCTGTAAATTCTTTTACACCTAGGTGACCATTCAATGCCAGCACCTCAGCCAATACCACGTCTGGCTGTTCTGTGGACCAGGGGGTCTCCTCTTTTTCCTGCAGGCAGGAATGCTGCTTCACTTTTGCTCCATGACTGTTTCCAGCAGAGAAAGGCAGGGCATAGGACGCAAGCAAGGTCCAGTTATTTCCATTCTGCTGTGCTCTCTGCAGCACCCCACAGGACTGGTTAGCCAAGAGGACCACGTCATATCCCTCTCTGCAGTCATACTCTCTCTGTATTGTGCTGGCACAAGTCCTCCTCCTGTTCCACCTTGCCCAGTATACAATTTTGCCGAATAGATACAATACAGTTCTTAATGCCTAATTATTATTCTAAGGATACTTTCCTGCTCCTTGCTGGAAAGATGATTAATACTGCATTGCCCAGCCAGTCACACTATCCCCAGCAGAGCTATAAATAACATTTTAGCAGTTGCATACAGCAAGCTCTATTTTATTATTTTCCATTCATAATACAAAACATGAGGACTGTCTGCCATTTAGAGAAGAGGCTGAGTAACAGCTGTAGTTTAACAGGCACCTTGCTCTTCCATCCTCCAACATCCATGTGACAAAGAAATCCCATGTTTGTTTTTATGTAAGTTTTACTGTTCTCTATTTCTGACAGTTATTTGTCCATTTAGTTGGCTGGGATGCTATTCAGTGTGCAATGTGCTTCACATGGCCCTGTTCAAAATGAGGTGAAAACCCTCAACCAGGATTTGCTTTGTTCAGTGGAAAATTGGTTCCCTAGTCAAAATGCAAACAACTGTTACGGTTGCCATGGTATCTTCATTTCTTAGGAAACCGAAGTCCCTTCCACTTGTGGATAAGCAGTTTTGCTTTTAGACAAAGAAAAAAAAACCAAACCCCACAACCAAAAAACAAAACCAAAACCAAAAAACCCAAACCCCACCAAAATAAAACCCCACAACAACAAACAAAGCCTCCTCCCCCCCAAAAAAAATCAAAAGCCAAACACAAACAAGCAACTCACTCCCCCTCCAAGACCCCTAAAAAACCCACAACCACACCCGAAAGCCTCCAGTTTTGGATATTAAAAATGTTAGAGGAGGACTGAAGTCATCTTCAGGAATGGCTTCCACTGACATTTTACTAATTTATTTAAGATTTTGAGTTTTCATTAAAAAGGAAGAAAAAAAAAAAAGTAATCACTGAGAACGATTAAACCCCAACCTAAAGATATTCCCACCCAAAAGTAATTTTCAGTCGTCTTTATTAATGACCCTGTCTGAGCTATTCAGCTGAGTCATTCCAGAAGGTGGGTGGAGGGAGAGGGAAGGGGCTATTGTCTCTCCCATGTGGGATGGGATGGTGGAACTATTGCATGTGCTTTCATGCAGAGAGAGGGTGGGCCAGGCTCAGGGTATGCTACCAGATCTTTGTGGGCACTGGGGACACAATCCTATGCCTACCAGAGAGCTGCCTTAGGAAGTCCTGGGCAGCTGCACACCGTTTCCAATCCTCCCGAGGTATTAGCCCATCAGTGGAATTGTAAAGCCTTGCAGGACAAGTGCAGTTTTTCTTCTCTTACTGTCAATACATGGCTTAGAGACTTACACTGCTGGCACATGAACAATTCCAATTAACCTACTAGCTTTCTGAAACCTATTAGAAAAAAATATCTGTCATGGCAGTATTAGTCACTAAAGCCTAGTTTTCATCAAATGCAATAGACAATAAACATGCAGAAACAACATGATTTGCTAGGAAAAGTTCAAAGCACTTAATAAGATGCTTCATAAGATTAATTTATTTTTGTGTACAAAAACTTACACATCTCTAAAAATTAACACATAATCTTAGAATGCTAATTTTTTTTTAATGATCTTTTTGTGTGATCCTTTCTCCAGCTCACAAAGACACTTGCTCAGTGATTAACAGAAAGGACTTAATATGCCCCTGTAAAGACATAGTTTCTTATAAATCAGTCTATGGTAAGTCCTTGCAGGATTATAAGTTTTTTTTTGTTTTGGGAAGTGGGAAGTCAAGACTGAAAAAGACATCAAAGAAATACATTAGAATCAAGATAAGGATTTACAAAAATAAAAAAGAAGGGAGTATTAGTTTCGTCCTGTGAAAACCTTTGGATAATGATTGTATGATTAATTGCTAAATCTTCATTGATAGAAACTCCTTCTTGTTAGTTTTTGCTGAAAGAGGGTGAATTTTTTTACGAAACACTGAGTGATTTGCAGAGCAGTCATGAACAAAACCTGGAATCTTTAGAAAAACATGAGAAAACAGGCCTATAGAGAAGCATCCTAATGACTCAGTAACCACTTATTCAGCTCTTTGGTCTCCTGAGACCAAGCAGGATGGTGGTTGTCAGTTACACATCCCTGTTGTTAAAAATAATGAATTCCTGCTGTTCAAAAATCATGGCTAGGTCTCCAGATTTCTAAGACTCTACTAGAAGTCATGGGCTTGGGGATGGAGGGAAAGGGGATTTCTCTTCAGCCCTTAGACTTCTCTGTATGTCCTCCTTTTGTGTTAGCAACACAAAGCACTGGATTTTTTTTTTCTCCACTGAGTGGACTACAGGAACTGGTGCTGCAGAGGGCACTGTCAAATCCTCAGGAAGTTTTGAAGAGGTTAGTGGCTGGGCTGGGTAACTCTGGCATCATGCACAGCAGGTAATCTTCTCATGTTACATCTCTTCGTTAGGGTTTATCATGATAGTGTTACAAGAATTGCTATGATAATACTTGAGGCTGCAGCTCCAATCATCAGGGTGTAAGCTAACTGCAAGTTCAGCTTCAGTTTATTAGTGGCAGCCAGTTACTAGTGGTGTCCCCCAGGCTTCGGTTCTCTTTAGTATCTTTATCAATGATCTGGATGAAGGCATTGAGTGCACTCTCAGTAACTCTGCAGATGACACTAAGCTGGGTGGCTGTGTTGATCTGCTAGTGGGTAGGAAGGCTTTGCAGCAGGACCTGGACAGGTTAGACACATGGGCCAAGGCTAATTGTATGAAATTTGACATGACTAAGTTCCAGGTCCTCCACCTGGGTCACAACAACCCCATGACAAGCTACAGACTAGGGGAGATGTGGTTGGAAGGCTGTGACTCAGAGAGGGAACTGGGGGTATTGGTTGATAGTCAGTTAAAGATGAGTCAGCAGTGTGCCCAGGTGGCCAAGAAAGCCAATGGTATCCTGGCTTGTATTAGAAATATGGTGGCCAGCAGGAACAGGGAGGTGTTCATATACCTGTACTCAGCACTGGTGAGGCCACAGCTCGAGTAACGTGTTCAGTTCTGGGCCCCTCACTGCAAGAAGGACATTGAGTTTCTGGAGCGTGTCCAGAGAGGGCAATGAGGCTGTTGAAGGGCCTGGAGCACATGGTCAGCGTCTGAGGGAGCTGGGGTTGTTCAGTCTGGAGAAGAGGAGGCTGAGGGGAGACCTCATTGCTCTCTACAACTACCTGAAGGGAGGCTGGAGCAAGGAGGGGGCCAGTCTCTTCTCCTTGGATTGACAAGGGACCACTAGGACTAGAGGAAATGTTTTCAAGCTGCACCAGGGTAGGTTCAGGCTGGATTCTAGGAAATGCTTCTTCACAGAGAGGATTACAAACACTGGAATGATCTTTCCAGGGAAGTGGAGAGTTGCCATCCCTGGAGGTGTTTGAGTAGTGTGTGGACCTCATGCTTAGGAACATGGTTTAGGATTGACCTTAAACTGGGTCAAGGGTTGAACTAGATGATCTTTGAGGTCTCTTCCAAAGGGGTGTTTTCTGTGATTCTGTGATCCAATGAACCTAATGCAGTAAACCTTATATGTGTCAAAACAGCTGTAATCCCCAATTGGGCTTCACCTGCTGACTCTTTTTGACATTTCTTCTGCTTGCTGTTCAGTAAATGGTATGTATCAGGAGAAGACGCATGATCCTGCATAGGGATTTTCTGTTTTTCAGCACAGAGAAAAAAGACCCTGCCTAGCTGGACCCTGGAGAGCACCTAACTCTCAAGTACTTAGGCAGCTGGTGGAAGCACTCACCAAGCCACATTCCTTTGTTTACCAGCAGTCCTGGGTAACCAACTGACTACAGATTGGCAAACACGACGTTCACCTACAAGAAGGGCCAGAAGGATAATCTGGGGAACTAGAAATCTGTTAGTCTGACCACCATGCCAGGGAAGGTCATGGGGAAGTGTGATGGTCACACTGTTACAGGCAGATCATCTTGGGTGCTATTATGCAGCATGTGCAAGGCAACCAGGAGATCAGGCCCAGTCAGCTTGGGTTCATGAAGGGCAGCCCTCCTTGATGAACTCTATCTCCTTCTGCAAACATTGTACCCCCTTAGTGGATGAAGAAAATGCTGTGGTTGTTTTTTACTTGGATTTTAGTAAAGCTGCTGACACTGTCTCCTGCAGCATCCTCCTAGACAAATTGTCTGCTCATGGCTTCAATGGGTGGATGTTTTACTGGGTTAAAAACTGGCTGGATGGCCAGGCCCAAAGGATGGTGGTGAATAGAGTTAAATTCAGTTGGTGGACAATCACTGTTGGTGTTTGCCAAGTGCTCAGTATTGGGCCGTTTCTCTTTAATATCTTTATCAATGATCTGGATGGGAGGATTGAGTGATCCTTCAGTAAGTTTGCAAATGATGCTAAATTGGGTGGGAGTGTTGAGCTGCTTGAGGGTAGTAAGGCTCTGCAAAAGGATCTGAACAGGCTAGATCAACAGCCCAAGGTCAGTTGTATGAGGTTCAGCAAGGCTAAGTGCTGGGTCCCACACCTGGGTCAAAACAATCCTGTGCAATACTACAGGCTTGGGGCAGAGCGGCTGGAAAGTTGCCTGCTGGAAAAGGACCTATGGGTATTGGTTGACAGCCATCTGAATATGATCCAGCAGTGTGCTCAGGTGGCCAAGACCACCAAAAGCATCCTGGCTTACATCAGGAATAGTGTGGCCAGCAGGAGTAGGAAAATGATCATGGCTCTATACTCAACACTGGTGAGTCTGCACCTCTAATATTGTGTTCACTTTTGGCCCCCTCACTACAAAAAGGACATTGGCTTGCTGGAATTTGTCCATAACAAAGGGTCTAGAGAACAAGTCTTCAGAGGAGCAGTTGAGGGAACTGGGATTGTTTAGTCTAGAGAAGAGCAGGCTGAAGGGAGACCTTATTGCTCTCTACAACTACCTGAAAGGAGGTTGTAGTGATATGGGGTTTGGTCTCCCCTCCCCAGTATCAAGTGATAAATGAGAGGAAATGGCCTCAAGTTGTGCCAGGGGAGGTTTAGATTGAATATTAGGAAAAAAACCCCTTCACATTTAGGGTTATAAAACACGGGGATAGGTTACTCAGGGAGGTGGTGGAGTCACTATCCCTGGAATTGTTAAAAAATGTGTAGACATGGTGTTAGGACAATGGCTGAACTCAGAGGTCTTTTCCAAACAGAACAATTCTGTGATTTTATCATTGCTAAGGACTCTTACTTTCTGTGTGGCTGCAATGTGAAAAGTCCCCACATCCGTAATGAATCTGGTCAGGTTTAGACGTGACTTCTATTTCCTTCTTGTGAAACCAAAGAAAATAATGTAATAGTCATGGGTGTGTACTAAACAATATTTATTTCTGAATGTGATGAAATCTCTCACTCTCAGAAGATGTCGAGCTGAGAAGATGTCAAGCTGAACATGGGAGTCCGCTTAAACCATCTGGTCAGGCTACCAAAGTGAATTCCCTTTGAGATGAACCACATGCCTTGTGTCCACCCTATTCCCTGTTCACTTTTGAAAAAAGGCCTATCAAGGGCCTCTTTTCCCTGGAAAGCAGACTGAGGGGCTTTCTCTTCATCAGTAAGCAAGGAAAGTGTGCAACTGTAAAAACTTGTAAAGTGAGAGAAACAGCATCATAAACCAACTGCTAACTTGCTTATCTGAAAACAATCCCAAATGAGCTCCCCCATTTTTTTTCTTTTTTTCAATACAGCCAGTCCAGCAGAGGAAAATTTTGAGTGGATATGCTTTGTTTTTTCAGAGGCAGAAACAAGAAGAAACCTCATCTAATCTGTGGGATTAAAAATATCCCATGGAGATACAGATGACCTTGTTTTTGTTTTTGAGCCCTTTGTATATGCCAAAGGATGTTAGGTTAAGTAACTGCAGCAGGCAAACCACTGGCAGGTAGGGGTCCCTTGTAGAAAAATGCATCATAGAATCATACAAGAGGTTGGAAGGTTGGAAGAGACCTCCAAGATCATCCAGTCCAACCTATCACCCAGCCCTAAGCAATCAACCAGACCATGGCACTAAATGCCTCATCCAGTCTTCTCTTGAATGTCTCCAGTGATGGCAACTCCACCACCTCCTCAGGCAGTCCATTCCAATGGGCAATCACCCTCTCTGTGAAGAACTTCCTCCTAATATCCAGCCTATACCTCCCCTGGCACAACTTGAGACTGTCCCCCCTTGTTGTGCTGCTGGTTGCCTGGGAGAAGAGACCAACCCCCACCTGGCTACAACCTCTCTTCAGGTAGTTGTAGACAGCAATGAGGTCACCCCTGAGCCTCCTCTTCACCTAGGTCTTTTCCAAACTTGTGGCTGGAGGTTCTGTGTCCTTCCTTTTAGAAGGCAGGGCAAGGATACATGTCCTGCCTTTCCTTAGGACATTAGTTTGATTCAAATAGGAGAGGAAGGAGAAGCAGGGCTGGACAGAGCTCTTCTGCTAATAGCAGCTTTGTGCGTGGCACGTTCATGTGTGACAAGTACACAGGTATGCATCTTCAGAGTGCAGGATATTTTTCTCTGTCTCTTTCCTTATGTACTCAGACATGTTCCATACAGAGATATGCATTTTATTGATAATGTTATTTATAGACTATATACGGGTTAACATCTTCATCAACCTAAACATTGTTTTCAGCAACTTAATTTTTCTGCCAGTCAGCATATATTCTTACACACATTGGAAACAAAAGACTCTTTCTGTATTATTTTTTCCCTTTTTTTTTTTCCCCTCAAACTGGTTACATACTTTGATATTACATTTTAAGAATTTAAAAGCAAAATTGCTCATTCTGTAGGATCATAGCTTTGTATTTGATCTCAACTCATGCATCATTTATTTTCAGTACATGAAAAATATCAAAAGCATCTGCAATGAAAATGCAAATAATAAAAATACTTTGACTGCTTTTGAAATGAAAATTAATTTTATGTGCATTATGTTGCAGGGAGTTTAAATTTGTTAAGTAGGTTAAGTAGTGGGAGGAATATTAGAGAAAATTATTGCATTTCAATATTACAAGACAAATTATTAAAATACATGGTATAATTAGTATATAAATAAAATAAATTCTGAAATTAAATACCAAAATACACAAATGCAAGGTATAGAGCAGTTCTAGTTGGTTTTTCCCTTCCATTCTCGCCACTTGTGAATGGAGTTCACAGGGCAACAAATCTTCTCCCTGTCTGAGGAGCACTACAGGCAATTTTCTAACACAAGTGCTGAGAGACAAAGACTTAGCAAAGGCTATAACAACTACCCTATAAAGTCCTGACAGTAAACCTTCCTTTAGTTCAGGAATCAAAGGTTGCATCCCAGGTAATAGTGATAATAATCTCAGACTGTAATTCCCAAATTAAATATCTTTTTGCAGTCTTAATTCAGGTTTGGTTGATGACAGCACAAGGCATTTACTTTTCCTTAGTGGCGGAGGCTAGACTGCCATTCTGGAGCCAGGAAAGAAACAGTCACTGTATTTCTCCCTCATGTCCACTCTGGAGAGGAAGTATTGTGGGGGGGGGCAGCAGGAAGATTGCAGGTTTAGGGTTCATCTCACCTGTATTTGACTATAGCAGCTCTAAACTACCTGTTTATCCTGTCTTTGCAGTTGGTTCGTAGCAGCAGGTGGTTTGCTGCATCCCTGTGGTGGGGACAGTCTTGTCTGCTCACAGGTTGCTGTGGAAGAATGTCATAGGCTAAGTTGAATCTTCTGATGAATATATTCAATACCATGCTGTCATCATGCCCATTTCAACATGAAAATGCTGGCTGGAGCAAAGTATGATGGGGCTTGAAGTTTAGAATGTAGCATGAAAGTCTTCCTGTTCTGGTGGCTGCTTTAGGTTTCTGGGTTTGGGATGTTGGTCTTTTCTGCTAGGCTGGCTGCTACGTGCCTGGGGCAGGGGACGACCTTTTTATCTCTTGTTTCTGCTGCTGCTTCTGCGTTTTGCTGCATGTTTTCTGCCAATAGGCTAAGGTAACTATGCACTGTATTATCTCAGTAAATTCCTTATCTCAATCTAGGGGGTTTTGTGTTACTTTCACTCCTGTCTGTGTGGGGAAAGGTGGGCTTGTGAGAGCGGGCTGTGTTAACCCAGAACAAAGACCAAGTAACAGTGTCACGTGCCTGCCTACACCTGAGCAGCACATCTAACGTCAGCGTTCTGCTCAGATCAGTGTTCTTACTCTCAGTTGCTGCTCATTAAGCCTTGCTGTCCTGCACCCTGCTGACAAAGCTGTGGGTGTATGGCCCTGTTTCCTGGGATGGAGCTCCATGCGGGTGCCTCGGGATGCATGGGGTTTCCCCAGAGATATGTATTGGCTCTTTTTGATCTGCAAAGGTTTGCAGTTCTGGAAGAACCTGGGGTTCTATGTATTTGTTTTCTTGAGAGCAACCTTCTTTTTCTTTTTTTTTTCCTGAGAGCAGTTCTTGTTGGTTTTACTACTGCATGCTGTAGGATATTGCCCCTCCATCCTTGCCCTTTCTGGATGGAGTTCCCAGGGGAACCAATGTTGTTCCTGTCTGAGCAATGCTACTGGCAACTTTCTGACACAAATCTGTGCCTATTTCCTTCCTGGTCCGTTCAGCTTCTCAGTGTAACATTTTATGCGTGTTCATATACAAGTTTCTCCTTGTTTTCCTTATATATTGGAAATAGAAAAACTCTTGCCCTCTTTGGCTTGCAGATTCATATACAGCTGGGAGTAGTAATGACTGGACAGCTTTGGTTCACTCCCTAGTTACCTACAGAGTCCTTTTCACAGAACTAAAGAAAAGGAGACGGTAGCCCAAAGCTTCTCTTACTTGCTGCTTTATTCCTAGATTCTGCTGCCTGCCCTGCCTAGTAGAAGAGGTGTACTCTGGAGCTTCCACCTTCACAATTTTTATTGGCAAGGAAGTAAAAGTAGCAGTCAATCTAAGGGACAGCTGAGCTTCCTCTGGTAGGTCTCCCTACCTCTGACACTAAAAAAGCCATCCTCAATATTTTGTGGTTTGTAGGGATTTTTAATGTATGTTCTACTGGACAATACCTAACAGAAAAGATTCAACTAGCAGAGGGGAAACACTTACTCCCATGACCTTGTGATCATCTCTTCTCTCTGTTATATATATAACTTAATCTGATGCAATTGCCTTTTTTTTAAAAACACCCCCTCCACCCCCATTTTTTTCCTTTCTGTTATTCTCTTTAAAGAAGGGATAGTAGAAGTATATACGTGTACTTTTTGGTGGCTGACACTGGTCAGACTTCTGGACTTGTTCACTCATTTTTAAGAATCCTTATGACTTGCAAGGAGATCCATGGATGCGCCTGTTTTTGCCAGGATTGTCCAATAGTTTGACTGGATTTTGTTTTGGGTTCCAAAAATTCAGTATTAATCCCTCTCCCTTTGGCTTTCTTTCATGTGTTTTGGTTTAGTTTTTTTTTACAAAATAAACTGCCCTTTACCCTCTCTTGCCTGATTCCCACCAGTATAAGACATGTTTTATTGGATTACTAGTCAAAGTAGCAGTAGTTGTAGATGTTTTACTTTACTTGGACAAGAAACAAGGTGGCTGTTTTGTACAGAGTGATTTTTTTTTGTAGTAGTTATTCTTTTTAAGGGGAAGGTGAGATCTGCTGCTGTGTATCACCCAGTATGTTGCATCTCATGTTCTTGTTTCGCAGAAGTACCAAAGAGAAAGAAGCTATCAGTCTGTAAAGTTAAGATAAAGAAAATAAAATGATCTGTACCAATGGATAAATAGTTTTTCCATGAAACTCTATTTTCTAGCTTTCTTTAGCATTGGGAATTTGTGACTGTGTAAAATAACAAGATCATACATAGATTAGCATAATAACAATTGCAACAATAGTGGTTTCTAATAGATCATTTAGTAGTGCTCTGATGTTTTTAACAACCCCTAATGGTGCAGCATTAGAAATTATTCTCTAAGTGCTCAGAAATGAGGCCTTAAAAAGAAGCTGCTTTCATTAAAAAGGCACCTATTGATCCCTGTCACAGAAATGGGATGCTATCTCACTCTCTAGTCCTTCTGAATAAATAATGGCCTTTGATATAATGCAGCACTGGACAGGTTAGAAATAGCAGCTAGCCAGTGAGAGAGGCTGAGATGTAATAGCAGCTCAGCTAGAATGAAGCTGAGACAGCTAGGGGTTGGGTCACCTTTTTGCTCAGTTTCTTCCATGGCATCTATAATGACATTTATTCAAAAAATTACCTCAGGGTTTTTGTAATCAGAGAAGAAGTGATCTGAGACTCTGTTAAGTCCCCAAACCATAGAACCATAGAACTGTTTTGGTTGGAAAACACCTTTAAGATCATCAAGTCCAAACATTATCTAACTCTGCGAAGCCTGGCGATAAATCATGTTGTTCAGCTACACAGCTTTGTCCTTTTGAAATATCTCCAAGGATAGGGATTCAACTGTCTCCCTGGGGATCCTCTTCCAGTCTTTGAGAACCCTTTCAATGGGGAATTTCTTCTAATATCCAAACTAAACCTCTCTTCCTGCAACTTGAGGCCATTTCTTTTCATCCTATCACTTGTTACTAGGGAGAAGAGACCAACATCCAACCCACTCCAGCCTCCTTTCAGGTAGTTGTGCAGAGAGTGATAGTCTTGCCTCAGTGAGAGGGGAGATCTGATGAGGAGAAGGCTACCGCTGCATTTATCAGCAGGCTGGGGAGCACTTTCACCATGTGCTCTGTTAAATTGAGGTCTTCTGCAAGAACTGCTGAAAGAAGGCACTGCTAGCTCATCAACCACTTAACTGTGGGCCCTCTGGGACTTTTAAAAGCACCCCTACCTTCCCAGGATCTCCAGCAGCTCTGCAATCCCATTGTGGGGCTCAGTTTCATAGATGAACCTGTAAAAGACGGACCCTGCAAAAGATGGACTCTGCAAAAGATGGACTCTGCAGGTGTGCCCAAGGTCCTGGGGCTGGATTTACCACAGACTCTGGTGACAGAAGAGGGCTTCACTGCTGGTTCTACAGCAGACCCAGGGCCTCTCGGTACGGCCGCTTGCCTTTCACAAACACTTGAACAGGTTCTTTGTCATTTCTTCCTCCTGTGCCAGACCAGGACTTTCCGCTCTGAGCTTTTAGCAAGGCAGTCAGAATATCATCTGCCAGGTGTATTTATTGATATAAAATCTGTTCTCTAACACAGAGGTCTGCCCTTCACATGTTTTGGTCTCTGCTGAAAACCTCAAGATGAAGCCTGTTGATACCTCCGAGGGAGGTCATCTGCAGGCAATACACTGCTTTTCCCTATGTGTATTGGGAGGTCCCTGGCTCAGTGTACATCCAAGATCATGAGGATTTGGTGAGTTTTCCTTAGGGTAAAGGGATAACTGTCACAACAATGTCTGTGTCTGTTTCTGCTGCTGGGTCAGAATAAACAAGTCAGCTGTCTCTGCTACTCCACCACAAGGCACCACCACTGTGTAAGCCACAGGCTCTGCAAAGTGCCCTGTGTCCTGTGGCTTGCATGGAGATGAATGCCACCTTCTAAGACAAACTTCAGACAGAGGATTGGGTACTGCAGCATGCATTTTCAAGTCACTGTCAGGGTCACTGTCTTACTCTAATCCATATTGCAGCTTTACATGCTCTGGTGGTCCCAGCTGAAAGCCTTGTGACCCCTGTTACAAGGCATGATCTTTGGTATTTTACTGGCATAGGCCTGTAACAGAAATGCTGCATGGGTCAGCAGTGATGACCCTGCATGGGGCATAACAGCTTATGTACTTCCCTTTGGAAAGCAGAATTATCACTTTTTCCTAACATTTGACAGAACAGGCTTTCTAAGTATGTGGCAGTTCAGGCTGGGTGCCTCCTCTTACTGCCACACAAGTTACACCTCCAGTGTCCCTAATGTCCAACACAATAAGGTGGACACAGGAAACGGCATATTTCTACCCAAAAATCCTGCCCCCTATAAATTCATCTGCAAAGTCATTCTCTTCTCTTTCTTCCCTCTCTGCTCCCGTGGGAGATGCTCTCTTATTGGGTAATGGTGGGGGAGTATCTCAAGGCCTCTTAGGCCTGACTAGGCCTAATGCCAGGAGAAGAAAGGATGGGGGGGCAGTCCCAGACCTGGCCAGCCTGAGACTTGCCTAGCAGTGGGAGGGGGGAAGAAAGAGCCCTGGGGGTTTGGGTAGGTCCTCAGGTGGGGAGAAGGGAAGAGTTGGGAAGCCTTTGGGCATTATGTAAGGGACTCTGTATGCTTTGGGTTATTCTTGTCACTATGTTTTGTAGTTTCTGTAGTTTCACCAATTGCTTTTCCATTTAAACTTTCCATCACTCTCCAATCTGTTTGTGTGAGTGTCATTCTTTTGTCCCTCTCGGGGCAAGAGAGGATCTGTCTGGCCTCAAACCAGCACAAAGTATCAACCCACAGAACAGATCAGTTCCTTGAGGCATTTGAACAGAGTATTTTTGACGGTCCAAATCGCTGCTCCTAAGGGGATAAGACCACAGCCTTTACTCTGTCTGTGTGAGCTACTTTTCTGTTTCTCTACCATGCAGTCTGTAAGAGCTGCACTGAGATAGTAATCACAGTTGGTTCTTACCAAGAAGGCAGAGATAAGAAGATCCAGAGATAAGAAATTAGAAAAACCTTGTTGCTAGGAGTGGGATTTTGGGAATATGAATGTTGGTGGTGAGCCAAAGCTGCTGGAAAGTTGGTATTTTCCAAGAAAAGCAGAAAGAAATACTTATGGTTTTTAATTACTTACAAGATCTCTCAAAAAACCTGATGTGCCAGTGTCCTTTCGTTATGTACTTCAAGAACTTTCTTGAAAGGTCTTCACAGTCCTTACAGAACTGAGAGCCAAGCCCCAAATCAGCCAAGAGTTCAGATGAGTTACATCAAGCAAGTCATAAGGCTTAATGCAGAATCAGAGAACATGGATTTTCTATACTAGGAAGTTTAAAATCTAGATTTAAAAATTATGCATACATATTTTATACTAGTTTCATCACCAAGATGTGTCTCCACAGCAGCAATCAAAGCCTTGGGATATATATCTGTAAGTCAGTGTTGGGAATCATTTAAAGAAAAAGCCTCCAAATGTGATATTTATATCTTCGCAGACTATCTTTAGGTGTCATTTGTCATGTTCTTCCCCAGTGTCTCATAAACCTCCTCTTTCTGAAACACCAATATTCCACATCTCATTCTTAAACTTTGAGAAAACACAGCTCCTAAAATAATTTTCATTCATTTCATGAAGCAATAACATCAATGCCAGTAAAATTAAGTTGAGCCATTTTGTGCTTCCTCAAAGACACTTTTGGAAGAGCTCTTTCATATCCACTGCTAAGTGCTTTCAAAGACACTGGGCTGCCAGCCTTATTGTGTTCTGTCAGATGAGCAGTCAGGATTTGCTGCTTGTAGGAACAATGTCTCCCTGCAACACCACGTCTGTGTGAGGTGGCAGAGAGCGCGAATGAAGCAACAACCAGAGTGAGTGAGAGTCTGAAATCATATGTAGGGCTGATACTGAGTCTTTGAATGGAGGAGGAGAAAGAGCAAGGAAATGCCAGAAGAGATATAAGGGACATGGTGCTGCAGTTGTGCATGTGCTAGGGAGTGAGGAGAGAAAACCAGAAAAGCACATGCAATAATTCTGCATGAAAAGTATATCCCTGTTAGCAGGTAAGGTGAAAAAGAGCAAAGATACATCCAGGACTGGAGATCAGTACCAGAGGGGAGAGAGAATGCAGGATGTGTAAGTCATGAGTGAGGGCTGCAAATGAAGATAAAACAGAAGGTAAAAAATGTAAGGGAGAGGAAGGAAGATAGACAATACTGTCCAAGTGGGTTATTTTGAGGGTTAAAAAAATTTTATGAAGAACATAAGGGTCATCAGAAGAAATTTCATGCTCAGCTGGACTGAGGCAGTTTGGGTCATGAAAGGCCAGGAAGTTCCTACATACGAATGGCAAAGATGTTTTAACGCAGGAGAGGTAAAAGCATTCCAGTTATTTCTATCTTCTGTTTTTGGAAGAAGCAGCATAAAATGCTGCCTACTCTGTTGGAAACCAAGGAAAAATCAAATGGGACCTTAAATTTACTCCCATGATCTCAGAAGAAAGACAGAAAAAACTACCCCACCCTCACTGAAAACCAAAATATTTTAATGACAGTATTAAAAAAAAATATTAACACTCTTGGAACACTGATGAAATACGTGAAGACTGAAAGCTAACTAGTAGTAGGTAGACAAGATGACCAATGAAATTATAGACCAGTTGGCTGGCATCACCCCTGAGCAAAGTAGTGAAGAAATTGGTATAGATTTTCGTTAGAAGAGAAATAAAGGGCATGAATATAATTAACGTCAGTCAATACAGTTTTATGCAAAACAAGAATCGTCAAAAATAATTTAATTCCTTTGGTTGATGAAGGCAGCTATGGAGGCATAATACTCTTTGTAATGATTTTGATCTTATACCATTACAATTGTCTTTCTGATACAGAAACACATGCTATTCAACACTGTGATGTTTAGGCACTAAGAATTGCCTGACACAAATAGTTTCTGAGGGAAGCTACTATAAACACAGATCATTTTAGTGTGTTCCATATAATTTGCTGTGAAGCCTGTTCTGTAACATTTGCTGTAGCTGAAGGAGTATACAAACTCACTGAAAAATGGTTGACACAGTGTTAGGCACAATGGGTTGCAAAACAAGAAGAAAAAAGTGCTGCACAGAAAGAGCAATCAGGATTATTTAGGAAGCCATTTGAAGACAAACAGGTTGGCAATGATTCAGTGAAATGCTGTGGATTGGCCAAGGAGTAGTGGTCTGACTTGTAGAGTGTGGGGATTGCAGCCTGGAAAGTAGTTTGGGTAAATACGAACATACAGCTGATGCCACAGCAGGTGGATCTAATGTTCTCTTAGGAGATATATACGGTTGAAAAATGAAGACTAGAGATATGATGATGAAAATTCAATACCGGAATGCAGCATTTGTCCATGACCACAGGAAATACTGCAGAAAAGAGATAATGGTGTAGCAATGGGAAGGAAGAAGCAAACATTGCTTTGAAATTGGGCCTTTCCTTTGCTGCAGTGTTTGGAAATGTTTGATTAACTTGCAGGTATGAATTTTAGAAAGGCTGAGCTCTGCTGTGTTGCTTTTTACAGCTGGTCTTTCACAAGGTGTGACCTTAGCTCATTATAAAATAGTTCCTTCCTCCAGAGAAAGAAGGAAAACTTAATTGCAGTGCCTCTCACTCTGACTGCTGATTTCCAAAAGGAACATCACTTTAAACATTAATTCAGATCATCACATTTGACAGTGCCTGTTCAATCAAACTTGGAAAACATTCAAGAGATCTCAGTTGTCCCCTCCCCACAAGTGACATTAAAACACAAGTAGCAGAAGAGTGCTTTTGGTGTAGAAAAGCAGGGCTTGCCAGGGAACTAACAGGCTAGAGTCAGATCAGAATTTCAGGCTGGAGGACAGGTGTATGTGTTTTTAACACTATTGGAATAAAGCTGTGAAAGAAGTGTTGTCTCTCTTCTGTTGTCTTTGAGCAATGATGGGAGGCTTTTCTTGAAAAAGTGCTAAGAGTCAAAATAGTTTGAGTGCTCCTTATGAGGTTAAGTGCAAAATATTAAACAACTTGAGATATGCAAGACATCCTGGTGCAGCATCTCACCATATTTAGTCTTAAATGTGGTAAAAAAAGAGAAGTCTATTGGGCTGTGAAGCATACAAGAAACATTTCAGAGGGAGTGCTGAAAGAGATGCCATAACAGGTAAAGCCACGCCTTTGGTTACATCAGGGAAACTGGAGTTAAGCAAGTATGTTTAGACAGCTGTGTTACTTCTTTTCAACGATTTTGGAGTGTGACACTGACTACAGTTCAAAGATCCACCATAAGGTTTGTTTGCATCAAGCTCCTAGGAGGGTTTCACTTGCACCTAGTGTCAAAAAAAAAAAAAAAAAAAAAAAAAAAAAAGATCTTTACCTGAGTGCTCATGCCTGAGCCTTATTAAGAGCAGGATTTTGGGAAGCCTTATCTGAAATACCTCAGAAACTGTCTAGTCCCTGTCCTCATACAACACCTCTCACTCTACACTAGTCTTTATAGTTGCTAGCTTATGGTATACTTTATGGTCTAATGTGGTTAAATTTTCACTTTACGACACTGCTTCTCCAACACCTGCTCTGTTGTTTATATCTGGAATTGAACTGTCTCCTGTTACATAATGGAAATTAGGTATCTGTTTGGAAAATCCTTTTCTACTTTTCTTAGTGGCCCTGAAAAACAAAGTTTTAACAGGTTCATAAAATTAAAAAAAAAAGTATCCTGAACTGCTGAGAATAATACCTTCTGCTAACGAAACATAATGTCGAGCAACTGTCCTTATTTTCTCTCATGTTATTCGCTTTTCCTTCATCCCTCTTGTACTAGAAGCTTACAAAGTATGAAAAATGTGAAAAGTCTCTTGGAAAATAAACAGTATTATTTCCTGACAAAACTGCACGCTGACAACCATTGAGCAACAGCATGACATGCCGAAGATACAGAAACCCTAAAAATGGAAATGACGTGATCGTGTGACTCCCACACAAACCAAGAGCACAAGAGATTCACAGGTAGGACTCTCCTCAACGTTGTTGCTCACAAATTACAGGAAAGGAAATGTTTATTTTTTGTCAGGGTTAGTGGCATCGGTTGGAGCTTCTCTATACTAGTAGTGCTTGTAAGAGCAGGGAATGTATGGTTTAACACTCAAGTACCCAGACTCTCAGAGAAGCTCACCTTCCATGTAGACATATGCAGCAGAAGTACTTAAGTATAGTGCCTAGCACTTGCCATCCTCACTAAGATTTCTATTGTGTGGGACTCTGTTCTCTACTGAATATTCTACCTGTATCTCAAGCTGATTCCTTCTTTGTCTTGTGGTCCTATCCCATCCTTCTTCCTCTGAATGTTCATGAGATTTTCACTTCTCTCTGTGCTCTGTCAACATAATCTTTAAATGAGATGTGGATTTTCATTTTGCTGGTAACTCTCCTACCTCTCTACTTTGAATCAGTTGCTTTGCATTCTGCTTCTGCCCAGGTACCTCTCTGTGCAGGCAGGCATTTTATATTCTCTTTCTGACATCTTATGTTGTCAAATGCAACATGATCTAAATGGAATTCCATATATGTCCCACCAGAATGATTTCCTTTCCATATGGATGGAAGGTATGGCAGCAGTATGGTATTTAATTCAGTGTCTTCAGAGAAGAATGTTTAAAAAAGGCCTCCAAACTTCAAGCCCCAAGCATTAAATCAGGCGGGTTTGAGATCTTGATAAATGGAGAACTGTAGTTTTATCTGTCTTTTCCTCTTCCTTATACTAAGCAGGACAGCTCCTCACTGCCCTCTGTTCTGGCAGACATGGCTATTCTGGGTCTGGGCTTATCTGTCTCCCATTTTAATGCTCTCATTCCCTTTTAATCACTTCACAAAGTGCTGCACCCTCTCTCGATAGCTTTCCCTTTTACTGTCCGTTGTTTCTCTCCTCTGATTCCATTTTTGAGGGGCATACCTGATGAGAGTGAGGCTGATGACAAAGCCTAATTTCCCATCCTAATGTGCCAGCAGTACTTAGGGTAGTTAACAGTAGGTCAATTCTCTGTCTGCAACAGAGGTGGCAATTATTGTCCTGTACTCAACACTCTGCTTTTAGGACTCCAGAAACAAACTGGAGAGTCCACTGGAGAAAAAAAGAGCAATTAGAGGTGAGAAAGTCTGCAATCAAAAAATGTTGAAAAAGCACAATTTACTGTGAAAGAGTAAAGGCAAGGATGAGATCACATGTCTGTAACATGTTGTCCACTACACTGAAATGTGTTTCTAAAGAGGTCTCTCCAATCTTGTTCCTGAGTCCTGGGAGTGCGAGGCAGATAGTCTACAGTGAGGGACAGCTGCCCTCAGCTTTCTCATCACTGCTGTGCTTGTGAGAGTTGTAGTGGGGTCAAATGTGTCCTGCAAGCTAGGATTGCAGGAGGACAATGATTTCCAGCAGGACATTCTTGGAGACACATTTGCTGCAGAACATAATCAGGGTTTTTTCCTATTAACAACCCCCAATGCAGTAGGTGCAGCCCAGCAACATCCATCCTTGGCTAAGTTGTAACCAAGCCTGAGGAGCAACACCTTTCTGTCCTGCTGTGGGAGCTAGTCACTGTGATGATGCTGCAGAGGCTGCTTATGGCCTTGAGTATTCAAAAGAGTATTGGCAAGGTTGTGTTGTTTTCTCACCATGTCTGGATCATGCGGCCTGGTACTTCATACAAAGTGGCAGAACTTTTGGATTTCTACCCACATGCAAATGAGTACACCTTACCCTTCAGTTTATTTGCAGAAAACCTCCCAGCTGAGGCAGTGCTTATTTTGCATTTAAGATGCTCCAATGTTTTGTATCATGACAGTAGAGGTAGTATTTTGACAGGATTGACAGTGGCCTGGTCTAATAAAAGTGTCCTGACGTCAGACTTACTCTTTGCTGCTAGCCTGCTTCTTTATCACCTCCCCAAACAAACTTTTGTAATTTGTCTGGGTGACTCCTTTGGAAGTCTCATCACAGCTTGCCCTTCTCTGATTCCAATGAGAATGATGAAATCTTCTTGTGTTTGTTCCTAGGTCCCTGTAATAATCAACCAGAGTAAAAGGCTGGAAATCAGCTTCACTGAGGAGCCCTGCCTTTGGAGCCTAGAGAAGTGGTGTTTTTAATTGGATGGGGTTATGAACTTTCAGAAATCACGTTGCTTTCCACAGCCAGTTAGTCTGTCACACCTTTTCTGCTGAGATTGCTAAGGCTCATTCGAGTACGCATATGCAGCAGCTCTTGAAAATCTAGTTTGTGTTTACTTCACTGTCAATTCCTCCACAGCTGTGGAGACAGCAGGGATTGCTTCTAGGCTGCTGTAACACCAGCAAGAAAGAGTCCTGCTCATCTCTGCTCACTTTTTTCTACAACTCCAGAGCCCTGACCACTTTCTGTGACATGCAGAGCAAATGTTCCTGTCACATGTGTATTGAAGCAAAGCCCTGTTACTTAACTCCTTGCAAACAGAGGAAGCATTAAAATCTGAGAAAGAGAGGGAGAGAGCATGTTGACCTCATACTGAGTTCTTTACCAGCAAAGTTGAAAGAGCTGTTGATGATAACAGTGTGGCTGATGTGCAGCCCCATGCTAGCTGCACAGGATTTTTTGGTTGAACTCTGCCACCGATCACTCCTGCATTTAAATGCATAAGAGAAAGCACAGTGACCTTTAGGCCAGTATGATTCCTGGTAAAATTTACTCCATCTTTAGATTTCATCAGGAAAGATGCTGAAATCGACCTTACACATAAAACTAGGATTTGCTGCATCTGGAGTCAAGTTGCCAGATGTCTCTTGGCCAGTCTTTTATACACTACCTTCTCCCACGCAGTATGGACTCAGTATGAAGGGATTTGTGAACCCTTTGTTTGTCCCTTCTTAGGGGTTGTACTACATCAGACCATGGTGGCACTGTTTGGTCAAAACCTCCTTTGTACATAGAAAATAGCATAAATATTAGAATCCAGGCAGCTTCTTGTAGGAAAGGGCTGGTAATATTTCCATGAGATTTCTTACGTTGTCATCATACATAATGAAAGGCAAGTGCAAGGAAACCGCAGCTTTTTCCTTGCTTATAGGAGTCATAGGTTAAAGGACTAGCTTTCAAAAGTGACTCTGAGAAGTAATGACTCTTCTTGGTATAAACTATAATTAAGGAATTTGGGGAATCGAAACAGATTTTGAACAGTGGCTCATGCTTTTGCACTAGGTAAGAATATAGCCTCTGCATAATTAAAAGCAAGCACTTAACTGCTGTTATTCTCTTCCTGTCTACAAAAGCTATTGTTTGTTTAGAAATGAAGAAAAATAGGAGGGGCTGGGACTGTATATATTACTGCAAACTGAAAAGAAGAATTGGAATCCTAGGCTGGGATTGTCAATTTCTGGTAAAATTTCAAGTTTAGAAATATTTTTTCCTTATATAAATGCCATTAGTGAATGGGCCAGCAGAAGGACAAATTATTAGTTAGTAAGTACTCAGTATTTAGTAAGTGCTGCTTTCTAATAAATAATACTTTAAATCACATTGCCAGAAGTACTCCATGTAGGTTTCAAGTGCTGAATAAGCCACCTCATTGGAAATCTTCCCTTGCCTCTTCCTGTACCCAGCTGTTTTTCCTCAATAATCCCCTTCCTCTCTTTCTCCCCCCCCCCCCCCCCCCCACTTTTGTGGAGACAAGTATAACTCTCACAAATTTGGATGGTAAAAGTGGAGATAGCCTTTGCATTGTGTTCCCTGCTTCCCTTTTCCTGGTTAAAGACAACTGCATGAGGTTAACCTCATAAAATGGGTGAAGAAGTGGGTGTGAACAAGCCTCCCTAAGTTTGTGTGGCTTGTACTACTGATGCTGAGTTCCTGGTGGAGCCAGATAATGCCTGTCTGTATTTGCACGTTGTTTTTCTCTCTGGGCTGGATGCACTGCACTACTTGAACACATGTTCTGTTGCAATAAGGATGGTGTCTCTGCATGGCTATGGCAGTGGAGTAGCCAGGACAGAGGCTGCTAATTCCAGAAGGTGAACTAAAGGTGAGAGCAACTCAGACACAACTGTCTGTGCTACTCAAATGTGAAAGCAAATATTTTGACTATTTCTGTGTATCAGAGTAAAATTTATGTTTCCTGCTGTAGCTCTTTGCTCATCTCTTAGATTGCACATAAAGGTAAGAGAGTACAATGAGATGTGATCTCTGCCACTTAAGGAAAGAGAATACTTTCTAGGCAGCAGCTCCCTTTAGAGACTAATTCCCTGGCTGTTGGGCATGGGAGGAGATCAAGGACAGTCATTTCAGTCATTTGGCACATTATGGAAAGGCTATATGATTTGGAGAGCATTCAGATTTGTAGTGAGAGATGGAAAGTTTTCTTCCCATTTTGTTTATTCCTATCCTACGACCAGGCATTCCTCCAGACTGACAGGGAAACAATGCTTATAGGAGTGTCAGGGATGCAGCAGTAGCTGCAAAAGGTCATACAATGCCAGAGGGAACTGACATCAACTTTTTTGTGTGTTGGTTATGGTGTTTTTTATATCTAGCGCAATGTGCCCAAAACTCTTCCTCTTAAACTGTTTTCACGCTGATGTGGAGGGGAGTTAAAAATGTATTCAGAATTAGGCAGCTAGGACAGGTATATTTTGAAACTGTGGTAACAGGAATGGAGGGTCCCTAAGAACAGAATGTAGAAGTACCCATTGTGTATCACACTACATTAGAAGTTGGAAGGGACCTTCAGAGATCATCAGATCCATCCCCTCTGCCAAAGCACAGGAATGCATCCAGACAGGGTTTGAATGCATCCAGAGAAGGAGACTCCACAACTTCTCTGGGCAGCCTGTTCCAGTGCTCTGTCACCTTCACTGTGAAGAAGTTTAACCTCTTCTGTGTTCAAGCTTGTACCTGTTATTTCTTGTCTTATTATTGTGCACCACCAAAAAGAGATTGGTCCCGTCCACTTGACGCCCATCCCTCAGATATCTATACACATTGATGAGATCCCCTCTCAATCTTGTCTTCTCAAGACTAAACAGCCCCAGGTCTCTCAGTCTCTCTTCACAGGGGAGGTGCTCAAGTCCCCTAATCATCCTCGTAGCTCTCTGTTGGATTCTTTCCAGCAGGTCTCTGTCTCTCTTAAACTGGGGAGCCCAAAACTGGATACTATATTCTAGGTGTGGTGTCACCAGGGCAGAGTACATGGGGAGAAGAACTTCCCTAGACCTGCTGGACACACCAGGATACCATTTGCTCTCTCGGCCACAAGGGCACATTTCAGTCCCATGGAGAACCTGCAGTCCACTAAGACTCCAAGGTCTTTCTCCATGAAGCTGCTTTCCAGCAGGGCTGCTCCTAACCTGTCCTGGTGCCTATTGTTATTCCTCCCCAGATGCAGGACCCTGCACTTGTCCGTATTGACCTTCATGAGGTTTGCCTGGACCCAGCTCTCCAGCCTGTCCAGGTCACGTTGGATGGCTGCACAGCCTGATGGGGTATCAGCCCAACCCCCCCAGTTTTGTATCATCAGCAACTTGCTGAGGGTACTCTCAATGCCCTCATCCAGGTCGTTGATAAAGATATTGAACAAAACTGGACCCAGTACCAATCCCTGGGGGACACCACTTACCACAGGCTTCCAAGTTGACTCTGTGCCACTGATGACAACCCTCTGAACTCTGTTGTGGAGCCTGTTTTCAATCCACCTCACAGACCAACTGTCTATGCCACACTTCTTGAGCTTTCCTGTGTGTAGTCACGCTATTGTTCAAAACAGATTTAAACAGAAATTACAGCTGGGCATGAAGTTAGCCAAATACTTGGTGGTGATTGGTAGGGTGGAAAAATAGCCTCTAGTTACCTTAGCTAATTATAACACTTTATAAACCACACCTCCAAAAATTAGCATACCCACATGCATGCAAAGACCCTTACCCACAGAGCCTGCACAGTAAAAATAAAGACTACTGCACCTTTCAACAAAGGTAAATAAACTATATACAAATAAGCTTTAAGATAAGCATTATAATCACCAATAAACACATGGCAAACAATTAATATGCTAATTATTATTGTATAAATGAGTGAATCTCTCAATGACTGGGCTGCTGGCTTTGTAGGGTTACACCCTGGGACCTTTTCTGTGCAGAAGTGGAATAAAACAAATATCTCAACCCTGTCAGGTGTAATTGGCTCTTTTCAAACAAGGTAAAGAACATGGATTTGGGACCAAACATCACAGTCATTCACCTTTCCAAAGCATGGTGAAGCTTCACAGAGTTGCATGTTTAGCAATAAACAGTACAAGCTTGTTGATGTTAGCTGCTACTGCAGAGAGAAGGCAGGAGAAAAACATCACCTATTTACTCTGTGGGTCTTTATTCAATGAACTTCTTTCGCACTTTTTTTACCTCCTCTATGAACAGCACAAATGTGAATGTGTCATGAAGGATGAGGCCATGAGTGTTAGGCTGCTTGTGTCAGAACCTTGCTTCAGAAGAATCACTATCGTTCTAGCTCATTTGGACAAGATAAATACAGAGCTACATCTGCAAAGGGAGTTTTAACCTCTACAGTGTGATTTTCAACAAACATGTCTCTTCAGTTATAGATGTTTTATGCTTCCAGCTTTATTGTGAAGTGTCTACACTCTACTCTGGAATGAAAAGTAATGTCATCCACTATGCAGTAAAACTGCTGCTATGCCTCATTTGAGGAATGTGTTCCTGCTTTTATATGCTTTTTGTCTTTTTCTGTGATAGTATATTATCATGTCAGTTTTTCAGAATAGCTAAAATGCCGTTAGAGGTGAAGTAAACATCTGTGCTTTTAATACTGTTGTCAGAAATGTATTGTTACTTATCTTGGGGTAGAGGTTGTCAGTAACACTGAAAATAATGAAGAAATAATGCAGAGATGAGTAGTGTTAAGTGTTTGTACTGTATTTCTTTTGAAAAGAGTGCTGAAATTCAACAGTAGAACATCTCTAATTCAACAGTAGAACATCTCTGAATAGCAGAGATTTTTACTAGTTGCTAGGAAGAATATTTAATGATAATTTTTTGAAACAAAGAACTGTAGCTTAAGATGTTTAAGGAAGGCTTTAAACTAGAGTTGCTGGGGGAAGGGGTGCTCAATCCATCCCATGTCAAAGCTAGTGACACTAATAAGCACCTTGGGCCTGAAGTTGGACAGCAGGCTGTGAAGAGAGCATAAGGTAACCTCAGTCAGTAAACCATCTTCAGTGGAGCTCTAACTTAAATACCTCTACACTTACACAGGGAGCATGTGGAGTAAGCAAGAAGAACTACAGATACTTTCATGCTTGCAGGGCTGTGATGTCATTGGCATTACTGAGACATGGTGGGATGGCTCTCATTACCAGAGTATGAAACTAGATGGGTATAAGCTCTTTAGGAAAGAAAGGCAGAGGAGGAGAGGAGGGTTTTGAATATCTCCAGAGGGAGACTCCACAACCCACGGGGCAGCCTGTTCCAGTGTTCTGTCACCCTCAAATGAAAAAAATTTCCCTCATGTTCACATGGAACTTCCTATGCTTCAACTTCCACCCATTGACCCTTGTTCTGTCACTGGGCATCGCAGAGAAGAATCATAGAATCATAGAATCACAGAATCATAGAATCATAGAATCAAGAAGGCTGGAAGAGACCTCAAAGTCCAACCTGTCACCCTAAACCTCATGACTATCTAAACCATGGCACCAATCCCCTCTTGAACACCTCCAGGGATGGTGACTCCACCACTGGCCAACCACTCCAATGGCCAACCACTCTCTCTGTGAAGAATTTTCTCCTCACCTCCAGCCTAAACCTCCCCTGGTGCAGCTTAAGACTGTGTCCTCTTGTTCTGGTGCTGGTTGCCTGGGAGAAGAGACCAACCCCCTCCTGGTTACAACTTCCCTTCAGGTAGTTGTAGAGAGCAATGAGGTCTCCCCTGAGCCTTCTCTTCTCCAGGCTAAACAGTCCCAGCTCCCTCAGCCTCTCCTCATAGGGCTTGTGCTCAAGGCCTCTCACCAGCCTCGTTGCCCTTCTCTGGACATGCTCCAGCAATTCAACATCTTTCCTAAACTGAGGGGCCCAGAACTGGACACAGTACTCAAGGTGTGGCCTAACCAGTGCTGTGTACAGGGGTACAATGACCTCCCTGCTCCTGCTGGCCACACTATGCCTGATGCAGGCCAGGATGCCATTGGCTCTCTTGGCCACCTGGGCACACTGCTGGCTCATGTTCAGGTGGCTGTCAACCAGTACCCCCAGGTCCCTTTCCACCTGGCTGCTCTCCAGCCACTCTGACCCCAGCCTGTAGCTCTGCTTGGGGTTGTTGTGGCCAAAGTGCAGCACCCAGCACTTGGGCTTGTTGAATGCCATCCTGTTGGCCTCTGCCCATCTGTCCAGCCTGTCAAGGTCCCTCTGCAGAGCCCTTCTACCTTCTAACAGATCAACACCTGCTCCCAGCTTGGTGTCATCTGCAAATTTACTGATGATGGACTCAATCCCCTCATCCAGATCATCAATAAAGATATTGAACAGGATGGGGCCCAGCACTGATCCCTGAGGGACACCACTAGTGCCTGGCGGCCAGCTGGCAGTGGCACCATTCACCACCACTCTCTGGGCTCTGCCCTCCAGCCAGTTCCTAATCCAGTGCAGAGTGCTGCTGTCCAAGCCACAGGCTGACAGCTTGGCCAGCAGTTTGCTGTGGGGGACAGTGTCAAAGGCCTTGCTGAAGTCCAGGTAGACTACATCCACAGCCTCCCCCACATCCACCAGGCTGGTCACCTGATCATAGAAGGAGATCAGGTTGGTGAGGCAGGACCTGCCCTTCCTAAATCCATGTTGGCTGGGCCTGATTCCTTGGCCATCCTTCAGGTGCGCAGTGATTGCCCCCAAGACAATCTGCTCCATGATTTTCCCTGGCACTGAGGTCAGGCTGACAGGCCTGTAGTTCCCAGGTTCTTCTGTGAGTCCCTTCTTGTGGATGGGTGTCACATTGGCCAGTTTCCAGTCTTCTGGGACCTCTCCAGTGAGCCAGGACTGGTGGAAAATGATGGAGAGAGGCTTGGCCAGCTCATCTGCCAGCTCTTTCAGCACCCTAGGATGAATCCCATCAGGTCCCATGGACTTGTGAATATCCAAGTGACCCAACAAGTCTCAAACTAATTCCACATGGATTTCAGGAGTACAACACTGCTCCTTGACCCCATCAACCAGCTCAGGAGGCCAGTTATCCTGAAGTCCTCCTGCCTTACTGTTGAAAATGGAGGCAAAGAAGCCTTCTGCTCATCCTTAGTCACAATGTTACCCTCCACGTCCAATAAAGAGTGGAGGCTCCTCTTGCCCCTCTTTTTAGCATTAATATATTTATAAAAATGCTTTTTGTTGTCCTTCACGGAAGTGGCCAGTTTAATTTCTAACTGTGCTTTTGCCTCTCTAATTTTTCTTCTACATGATCTAACAACATCCTTAAACATATCACTAGTTGCCTCCCCCCCTTTCCAAAGGCAATAAACCCTCTTTTTTTCCCTTAAATCCTTCAGGAGCTCCTTGCTCATCCAGGCCGGTCGTCTTCCCCGCCGGCTCGTCTTACAGCATGTGGGAACTGCCAGTTCCTGTGCCTTTAAGAGCTCCTGTTTGAAGTAGGTCCAACCATCCTGGACCCCTTTCTTCTTAAGGGCTGTTACCCAGGGAACTTTCAGAATAAGTTGCCTGAACAACCTGAAGTTTGCCCTCCGGAAGTCCAAAGTGAGGGTTCTGTTACTGCTCCTCCCTATTTCCCTGCATATTGAAAACTCCACTATCTCATGGTCGCTGCACCCTAGACAGCCTCCAACCATCACATCTCCCACCAGCCCTTCTCTATTTGAGAACAGCAGATCAAGCAGAGCCTTATCCCTGGTAGGTTCACCTAAGAGCTGCATCAGGAAGTTGTCATCCATGCACTCTAGGAACCTTCTGGACTGTCTCCTCTCTGCTGAATTAAGTTCCCAACAGACGTGTGGTAGGTTAAAGTCCCCCACAAGGACAAGGTCTGATGATCTTGAGACAGCTTCCACCTGCTTATAGAATATCTCATCGGCCTCCTCGTCCTGGTTGGGTGATCTATAACAGACTCCAACCAGGATGTCAGTTTTTTGCGGCCTCCCTCTGATTTTAACCCACAAGCATTCAACCCTTTCTTCTGCAACCTCAAGTTCTGAGGCATCAAAGGATTCCCTAATACACAGGGCCATCTCTCCTCCTCTTCTCCCTTGCCTGTCTCTCCTAAGAGCTTATAACCCCCCAGTGCAGTACTCCAATTGTGAGAATCGTCCCACCATGTTTCTGTAATGGCAACTACATCATAGTTCTCCTGGTGAACCAAGAGTTCCAGTTCCTCTTGTTTGTTGCCCATACTGTGTGCATTGGTGTACATGCACTTCAGCTGGGTTGCTGATTTCACCAGTTTGTGTGGTCCTCCCTCCTCTCCAGGGAGACTGGTTTCCACACCCACCCCCTTCAGACCTAGTTTAAAGCCCTCCCAATGAGTCCTGCCAACCCCAGTGCCAGCACCCTCTTACCCTTTCTAGATAAATTCAACCCATCTTGGTCCAGCAGGTCAGGTGCAGTAAGAGTTGCCCCGTGATCAAAGAAGCCAAAATTCCGCTACTGGCACCATCTCCTAAGCCAACTGTTGATGGTGTGGGTTTTCCTGTTCCTCTCAGTGTACACCACTGCTGCTGAGGGAACTGAGCAGAACACCACTTGAGCTCCTGCCCCGTCAATCAATTTCCCAAGGGCCTTAGATTCCTTTTTAATCTTCCAGGTGCTGCTCTTTTCAATTTCTTCACTTCCAGCCTGGATTACCAGCAATGGGTAATAGTCAGAGGGCTGGATTAGTTTGGGTAACCTTGGGTGATGTCCTGATGGAGCCTGACTCCATCTTCTTGGCACTCCCCCTTTATGTATTTATAAACATTAATGAGGTCACCCCTCAGTCTCCTCCTCTCCAGATGGTTCCCTGCTATGTTGCCCTTCCAACAAATATCCAGGTGGTTGAATTGTCCCATGACAACCAGGGCTTGTGAACACAAATCTGCTCCTATCTCTTTGTCAAAGGTCTCATCCACTCAGTATTCTTGGTCAGGTAGTCTATAGCAGCCCCCACTGTGATACCACTTTTCCCTGCCTTCCCTTTAATTCTCACCCATAAGCTCTCTGTCACTTCTTCTTCTATGCCCAGGTGTTGCTTCATGGACTCCAGCTTGTCCCCTCCTCTCCAGGATCCGTGTATACCAAGAAGGAAGAAGGCAAGCAAAAGTTCCAGGAGGCCAGTTTGGATGAACAAGGTACTGCTGGATTTACTTGGGCAAAAAAGGAGAGTCTGTAAGGATTGGAAACAAGAACAGGCCACGTGGGAGGACTACAAAGAAGTTATCTGAGCAGCCAGGTGTAGGGCTAGGAAAACAAAAGTGCAGAGAGAATTACATTCTGCACCAATGGAAAATTATGTCTCATGAACTTGTTGGCTTTCTATGTAGGAGTTACAGCATCAGTATATAAAGAAAGATCAACTGACGTCATCTGTGTGGACTTGTGTGGATATGACACTGTCCAGTATAACATCCTGGTCACTAAACTGGAAAAGCATGGAATTGGATAAGGAAATCACAGAATTGGCTGGAAGGTCATGCTCAGAGAGATGCAATCAACAGTGAAATGTCCACATGGAGACCAGTGAAAAGAGTCATCCCTCAGGGTTTGGTACTGGAACCGGTGATGTTTAACAGTGGTGTTTTGTCAGCGACATGGATAATGGGGCTGGAGTGTGCCCTCAGCAGGTTTGTGGATGGCACCAAGCTGTGTGGTCTAACCAACATGTTGGCGGGAAGGGAATGGGACAGGCTTGAGAAGTGGACCCAAGCCAATCTCAGGAAGTTCAGCAAGGCCAAGTGCAAGGTCTTTCACCTGGGTTGGGGCAGTTCCAAGCACAAATATAGGCTGGGTGTCTCTTGAGAGGTCTTGAGGAGGACTTGGGGGTGTGAGTTGATGAAAAACTCAACATCAGTTAGCAATGTGTACTGGCAGCCCAGGAAGCCTACTATGACCTGGCATGTATGAAAAGAATTGTGACCAGCAGGACAAGGGAAGTGATGCTTCCCCTCTGCTCTTGTGAGATCCTGCCTGGAGTACTGTGTCCAGTTCTGGTGTCCCCAGCACAAGAAGGACATCAAACTGCTGAAGTGGGTCCATACAAGGGCTGCAAAGATGATCAGAGGGCTGGAGCACCTCCTTATGGGAAGAGGCTAGGAGAGTTGAGGGTGTTCAGCCTAGAGAAAAGAGGGTTCTGGGTAGACCTTATAGCAGCCTTCCCATACCAGAAGGGAGCCTGTAAGAAAGGAGCCTACAACAAAACCAGGAAGAGACTTTTTACAAGGACTTGTAGTGATAGAACGAGAGGGAATGGACTGAAGCTTGAGGAGGGCAGATACAGAGGGATATTAGGAAGAAGTTTTTACAGTGAGGGTGGTGAGATCCAGGAACAGGTTGCCCAGGCTGGTTGTAGATGTCCCCTCCCTTAAGGCGTTCAAAGCCAGGTTGGAGGAGGCCTTGAGCAACTTGGTCTAGTGAAAGGTGTCCCTGCCCATGGCAGGTGGGGTTGGAACTAGATGATCTTCACGGTCTCTTCCAACCCAAACCTTTCTATGAATCTGTGAAAGCTCTCTTAGGTGCATCAAAATTGGTATCAACAATTTTTTGCTGTATCATACTCTTCATTCTGATAAATAGAGCACTTTGGGAAAAATATTGATAAAAATCCTGTTTCATAAAGCAGCGAGACCTTTTTCTAGCCCTTCATTTCCTGTCATTCACTGAGAGGCTTCTCAATCGACATGGGCATATCCCAGTGTCTCTTCAAACCTGTGGGATTTTTTCTCAGTGTGTGTCTCAAACCTGCCTTCACTGAAATATACCTAGGTATATTTGCTCTGGACATTTGCTCTTTCTTGTCTCCAGTTGCACATTTGTGCTGTGATGGGACATCAATGCATGAGCAGCTACACCCAACTCCACCCCAGTTTCCTAAGTATCATGTCAGAACTGAGAGAACGCTATCTTTTTAGTCCTAATGGAGTTGCTTGCTGAGATAGGGACATGCTGACCTTACGTACATACATGTGCCTATCCTCCTGCTTGAATGGTTTTGAAGTTTGCTGAATGCTAAGCCCTGCTTCCCATAACCAAACAAAGTGCTGAGTTGGCAGGGTACATGCTCTGATGCTGTATTTTTGTGGTTACAGACCCTGTGGTGTCTTGGGGTAGATAAAGGGTTCATAAGAACGAGATCACCTCTACTAGCACCCTGTTGATGATGTTTGGAAGCATTTTCTGTATCAGCACCAGGCATTTCAAGCAAATGTTTTTTTTTTTCATACATTTAGTTAAGATATCACAAGCAGGTTGCTAAAAGTAATTACTGTTTCATCAGTAAAAATAACTATAAAGTGCCAGTTAAGGCTTTTTCATCTTGACTTTACCTTTCTCTTTCATATCACAGAAGAAAGAAAAACCACATCTGTCCTACTTAAAAGGAAGCAACATAATCCTTGAATGTTTCCTTTTGTACCTTACATGAAATACAAGGTTCACGTGAGACCACAACCTGTTCTTAAACAGATACACAGAACTGCAGGAATCAGCATAGGATAAGTGTGTATAATTTGAGAGAGATGTTAGCTTCATGAACTAATGTAATGCCAAAGCCAGATCCAGCCTCTGGTTCTCAGTATACAAACATCCTGTCATACCTCATCTCGCTGAAATCCACTGTTTCTGACTCCCTTTACCTACCCCAAGAGAGCTGACAACAGAATCAGCATCTTTATGTCTTCCGTCTGCCTGTCCTAGTGAAGATGAAGAGCAATGACTTTCTGGGTCCCTTTGCAGATGCCCTTATGGGAGTGTACAGGTTAATGGTTTGAGTGAGTAGTGTCCCTCTGGAGGCAATACCAAAGCTGAAGTTTTCATCAGTGATATGGATGATGGGACAAAGTGCACTCTGTGTGGTTTGTGAGTGACAAACTGAGGATGACAGCACATCACTAAGACACTGGAGGGCAGGGTTGCCATTCAGAAGAACGCTGTAATGTAGAGAAATGAGATGACAGGACCCCAAGAAGCTCAGCAAATGGGAATGTTAAGTATATATATGCAATTAGGTATAACCACGTTTGGTTGTATTATGAAAAGTGCAGTCAGCAAGTGGAGGAAAGTAATTACTCCCATATGCTTAGCAGATCTGAGGCCTCATCTATAATGTTGTGTAAAATTTTGGCCTCTTCAGTACAAGTGAAACACTGAGAAACTGGAGTAAATGGAGCGAAAGGGATTAGATTGGGAAAGTAGGAAGAGAATATGGTGTCTATTGAGAGAAGATAGGTTTGTTTAGATCAGAAGAGAAAATTATGGGGATGTTGGTGAATAGCCAACTGAACATGTGAGCAATCAGTGTGCCAGGGTGGCCAAGAAGGCCAATGGTATTCTGGCTTGTATCAGGAATAGCGTGGCCAGTAGGGAAGCAATTGTGCCCCTGCACTCGGCACCAGTGAGGCCACACCTTGAATATTGTGTTCAGTTTTGGGCCCCTAACTACAAGAAAGATATTGAGGTGCTGGAGAATGTGAAGAGAAGGACGATGAAGCTTGTGAAGGGTCTAGAGAACAAATCTTATGAGGAATGGCTGAAGGAACTGAGGTTGTCCAGCTTAGAGAAAAGGGGGTTCAAAAGGTGGTTTATTACTTTCTACAGCTACCTGAAAGGAGGTTGTAGTGAGGTGAGTGTTGGTCCGTTTCCTAAGTAAGAAGTGATAGAATAAGAGAAAGTGGCCTCATATAGTGCCAGGGGAGGTTTAGATTGCATATTAAGAAAAAAAAATTCATCCAAAAGGTTGCCAACCTTTGAAACAGGCTGCCCAGGGGAATGGTTGAGTCACCATTCCTGAAGGTATCTAGGAGACATGTAGATGTGGTACTTGGTAACATGATCTAGTGGTGGACTTCACAATGTTAGGTTTGTGGTTGCGTTCAATAATCATAAAGTCTTTTCCAGTCTAAGTGAGTCTCTGACTCTAATTCCTGTCTTTAATTGTCCTTTGGAGGGTTGCAGAGACAGACATTTTTCAGAGGTGCAGAGTGAGGGGAAAAGAAGCAATGCAAGTTTCAACACAAGAGTAAATAGGACAAAAAGAATTTCTTCACCTGAGAGCAATATTGTCCTGGGACAGAGACTGATGGTACTAGAACAATCCAACCATGGAAACTTCTGAAACTAGAATCTTGCACTGCAGATCTCTAGAGGTCTTTTCCAACACAATTTTTCTGTGATTCTGAAAGGGTTTGACATGTACCATTTCTTAATTTCTGATATGCTTATATATTTTTTGTACTGGAGGTTTATGGTTTCTCTTGGGTACTAATGGGTGTGGCTAGGGATTTTCCACACAGATCATGTGTCCTCTGATGTCAGTCCTGCTATGAGCATAAGAAGGTGCTGGAAAAGATGTCCATACAGCAACAGCAGGCTTGTTCAGTGGCAAGGATTGATTGCAATTAGTGAAATGATGTCTGTAGATCATCCTTTCAAAATGAAGAAAAAACAAATTCTAAGAGGTAATTTAGCTACCTGAAACAATGCCCAGATACATGATAGTTTGACATGATTATTTACTGGGGTTTACTGGGGTTTACCAGCTATGCCTGGAGGGTATTCTCATTAAATATTCTTGCTTATACATACTTCAAACAAAGAAACAAATGCTTATAGGAAGTTTTAACAAAATAAATCAGTGATTATTTTCTGGAGGTAAGTCTCCATGGTATTCTGGAAGCAGATACATAGTCCCTCATTCTGTGTTCTGAGCTTAATCCAGAGTAGAAGCTGTATCACGGTGGCTACATAAACATCTACCTAGCGAGGAGTCACTGCATAGGCACAAGACATTGCTTTAGCCCCAGCATCACCATAATGCAACCTCAGGCTTCCAATCAGCACAAAAGCTGCAAATTGACCTCTTTCTGCAAGATGTTGATGAAAGCATAACTCATCTCCTATTCCCTGAGCAGGCTCTGCAATAACTTGCTGGCAATATCTGCACGTACCCTTGTTCATTTACGCAGATATTTAATCTCCAAATTTGAACCAGTTTCTAAACCAAATATGTCTTTGAGGTTTTCTTTACATCTTCTTCAGTATTTATAGACATTTACTAGAAGTTGCAGATTGCTAAAGAAAAATGCATATGGCCTTCTCAGAGAGGAGAAGGTGAAGAAAGAAAACTGTGCAAACGATTTTTAGCAACACTCCCCTCTCCCCGCCATTTGATTATTTGCAAAAGATGCAGTTATTTTATTTATTGTTTATGGTTACTTGCATGTCTCTGAGATGCTTTCCAAGTTATAAATTGGCTATTGCAAGTACTTGATGCTAAAGAATATATTTGATATGTTCTGGTTAATTTGGAGTGGTCACATAAGGGACACCGCATGCTTCTGTTCCTTTTTATTCTCTCAACTGGAAATGCAAAACGAACTCTTACCATACACATTGACCTCTCAGTATATGTTCTTCAGTTTTCACATAGATCTAGCTGACTCCTTTCATGCTCCTGCAAATAAATTGTTTGCTTGGAATATAGAAAGAAAGCATCTATGCAGAATGCAAGTTAATTTGTACTGAAGTGATTTATTTGTTCTCTACTGGCAGTTCTGGCATCCTGGTAAACATAGATGGAGTTTTGATGTTAAGCATTACATGCTGTGCTATAACAGGTAGTACAAACTTCAGTTTATTCACCAAAAGGTCTTTCAGGCTACTGAAAACAATTTGAAAATGTGCTTTATGCTGAAATTTTAAAAAGAGGCAATATATTCTGGGCTGTATAGGGTTTGGAATGAGCTTGCAGAAAAGCTTTCTCTGACAGTATACTGTAATACAACTGCACTGATTCGATAAGTCTTGGGGTCAGTTGAAGACTTTAATATTAAGGAATGGTAGCTTTAGTTAAGTTGCTGAGACAACTATCTCTTGACACTGTAGTACAGCAGAAAAAATGGACTATTGTTAAATGATGCAATAAAATTAATGATCTAAAAGAAATACAGTGTCAGGTTGTCATCTTGTGTTAAGCCATTTTCCTTGGAAAGATATTCTGATTTGCACAAGATGAAGATCTAGCATGCATTTCCTGAAAAGAAAAGGTGCTGATTGCACTGTCCCTTCTCAATCCATATTGACACTCACATGATTTGCTGCTGCTGGACAAGGCAGAACTTGTGACCTCTTCTTTCACCAGTCCATGAGATAGCCTGGAGGAAACCACTGATCTCCATGCTGCAGTTCTCCAGCTGGCAAATGGCAGCAGCTTATCTGGCTTTCCTCTTTTATCTCTCTCTACAAAGCTGGTCCTCAGCTGCCACGTGATGCAGTACAGCAGCAGGATTTATATTATTCCATCTGTAGGGTTACAGAAGTTCCAGTGCTGCTATTGGTGTGGTTCTGCTTCTCCAGAACCAGTATAAATAAATCTTATGCATGTGATCATAGGACAGATAGTGAAACCACTTACATGAATGAGAAATTGCCTCCAGGAGTGAACCAAATTCACTGATTAGAGTCACAATAGGAAAGTCCTCCCCTGATACTTGATGACTTGGACCTCCTCAGTCTTCCCTAGTCTTTTCAAGGTATTTTCTGCCTTCTGTGATTGGCAGAGGTACTCTTTTTCCACAGGACCAATAGCACTGCTTATTACAGTTATTTCTATTCCAGATATCAGTTTCTTGTTGATCTGAACTCTGCTAAAAAATCTAACTTTGTAAAGTTTTCTATGTTGTGTGTTAGATTCATTTAACTTTAAAAAGTCACTTAGACACAGGCTTCTGTACCTACAAATGATGACTATAGGCAAAAAACAATTATCTCAAAATCCAATAGATTCAGGTGATACTTCATTTGCTGCACTTAACATCCCTATCTTCTGGTGTAGGAGTCTGAATTTGGCAGCCTCTTACCACTTCTGTGAAATCTTGTTATTTAGCAATGCTTTAAGCTGCTGCAAGAGTGGTCCATGGCGTGGTAGTAAGGTTGTTCAGTATATTCCTCTATGGATATCTGTTTCAATTTGTTTGTAACTTTGTTTTCCTGGTGGGAGAACAGTGAGGACTTAATTGAGAGATTTTTCCATGCTTATGTTGTTTCTTTGGAAAGGCTGTTTTGAAATGTTGTTTGGTTTTGGAAAAAAACATTCAAGATTTCTCTGGGATAGATTGTGGCAGGAAAAGAAGCTGAAAGCATGTTTACCTTTAAAAAATAATTGTTTAGCTATCTCAATTGTTTCTTGTCCTTGTTTCCCTAACTTAGGTGAGGAAATTCTTGTTCAAGAACAGATTCACATTTCAGTAAAAACAAGCCCACTGTTATGTCAATGTCTTTATTTCTTTCTCATATGCATTGTTTCTAATAAACTGTAAAAGAGGTCTGAATGAGGAAGATTAAATAAAGTAATTAAAGAGAAATCAAATGTACAACTACGACAGAAGAATAAGTGGTCACACAAAAGCATTGTGGAAAAGGATGAGGAGATTCCAGGCCTCAGTTTGTCAGAAAATATTGCTCTGAAAAAGCCAGATTTTGTCCTTGGATTTATTATTAGGAGCACAATCTGCTAGGCAAAAGAGACAATTCTGATTTTAAGGTTGTTGAGGCTACATTACAGTAACTTTTGGAATTGTATACCAGACTTTAAGAGCCAAGAGGAGAATGACAAAAGACCTAAAAAAATATGACCCTCCAAGAAAGAATGAAGTACATCATTGCACACTATAAATGAAGCAGTCATTAAATGGATGTCCTGAGAAAGTGGTGGACCCTGATTCACTAGATGTTCTGTACAAATGAACTGGAGGGATATTTGTTCAAGAATGTTAGATGTTGCTTTTTATGTGATGGGGGTTGGTCTTGTCATGCTTGTGTTAACAGTGTGCATTGCTTAAGCACATCACAAACCCCCAAAGTAGTCCTGTAATAATGTGACAGCCCATTCACCTCTTCCTAGGACAAATGTCATGGAGTTAGGCAAATCAAAACTGATGGCAGTATGCATCCAGCTGAAATTTACTTTCCCATTTGATGTTAACTTACAACACAGAACCACAAGAAGTCATCCTAAGTTTAGAAAGCAGCTGGGAAGAAGCCAGCCATTTGTGGGCCAATAAAAATAGTGATAAAATTTAGAAATATCAACCTCATTCAGCTTCTACTTACATAAAAAAACCTTTTCCCAAAACCTCTGTAGTGTCAGGACTGACACCTAGCTTGACCACAGAATTTGGCAGAATATATAGACAGCGAAGCATGGGTGCAAAGGGGAACTGAAGAGTAGAAATACAGGAGTTACGAATGGAAACAGTGACTTGTCCTTGTTCCCTTAATAAGGTGTATTTTCTTGTGATGAGATATTGACTTGTTCAAATATGTCTTGCTTGCAACATTAACTATTGTTTCAATTTAATTTAATTTAATTTAATTTAATTAACTTAATTTAATTTAATTACTTTTAATGTTCTAAGCCCCTTTTCTGATTAACTTAGCTGAGATACTATCATGTTTTTCTGATGTGTGATTGTTTTTTTCTACTATCATATTTATTTTTCCTAGGACACCTTTTCCTTAAGTACTTTTTCTCTAAAGGCTCTCTCTATAGACTTTTAAAATCCAGTCATACTTCTCAGTCTCTCCCACTAAATTTCCTGCTCATTTCTAACGTCAGTTACTGTAGCATCCACCTACCCAAACCCACCCAACTGTTAGTCATCTCACCACCCCACCATCTGCAGGCCATGTCATTCATGGCATCAAATCCCTGCTCCTCATCTTTCAGTTATTCATGTCTTCCTTTCAAGGCATGGCTTACTTGAAGGCTTTGCTTCTGTTTCATTCTTCCTGAACAACTCTCCTGCTTAACATCCTTTCAGAGAATTGTTAGATAACGAGAGACATGGTCTAGCATCATGGTGTGGAACACCTTTCATCCTTTGTTTCTGAGATCCAGGTGTGCAGGTATGGTGATGGCTGCACAGTTCTTCTGTTAAAAGCTTTTGAAAAGTATTCCTTGTTGCAGGCTGCTGTCCTCATACAAAAGCTAATGACCTTCCCAGAACATTATCTCAATAATACATCCAGATGATGTTTGCATCTTGAGTGAGACATTTCACTGGTGAACTCAGAGGCCAAACAGTTTCTGGAAGCTGAGACCATGGGAAATGTTGGGCACCATACTTTACAATGCAGCATTGGCTACAAGTGCTGACAGGGTGAAAAGTGCCCGATGCCGTGTCTGGCATTTCAAGGGTATGTGTGACCTGAACAGGATGAATGAAAGCATAGCAGTGACCTCTCCAAAACTGGAGCAGGCAAATAGCCCAGGCTAAACTGTAGTTCTCTTTCTCATGGGGAAGAACGTGTCATTTTAGAAAAGGAAAGAGATGGTGTGGGCAGAGCCATCCCCTCATGTAGTGCAATGGGAAGACTGCCAGCAAGTAGCAGCTGTTTGCTGCACAGGTGCATGTCTGTGGCAATAGGCAGAGGAATATAGGTACAGGCAGCAGGAAAGTCAGATGGACCAACACTTACTCTCCTCCTATCACTCCACCATCAGTGAGAGAGAGGCTAGGGCTAGGAGTGGATTTTGTCCATTTATTTGTAGTAAGTATGATCAGTTTTGCTGGAGAGCAAAGCAGAGGGCCAAACATCTTCCTTCATCTCACTCTTTTATTCTGCTTAGCAGCCTGACCTGAGCCACGTGTTCCCTTTGTGCATGCTTGTTGAGCACCAGGAGCTCTCCTGGGATGTCCTACCTGACTTGCTGGGAGCAGAGTCATGCAGGGGCATGCCAAGAAGGGCTGCTCACCAGGACCACGTTTTACTTGAATGCCAGCTGCCTTCAGGCGTGTTGCTCCTGGTCATGCAAGGGTGATACTCCAGGGTTCAGAAATAAGAGTAATTTAGCAACATGTGAGTTTTGGAAGGACGTGTGGGGATTCTTTTCTTCTGTCTGTAGGAGGGAGGGTGAGCAAGAGAGAGCTTTTTTTAAATCTGAACAAAGTGCTTTTCAGTGACTTCCTTGAGGAAAAAAAGACACATTTTGTAGTCTTCTTGAACAACTTAAAGCGACAGAATCTGGTGAGAGACAGCACTGTTTTATTAGGCACAAACCTCTGAAAAATATCTCACAGTCGTAACCCTGAGATAGAAATAGAGGTGCAAAAATTCTATAGTGTTTCGAGTGGCTTGATAATTTCAACACTTTCAGACCTGTCTTTTCAGAAATATGGCAACCATCTGAAAGAAGGAATGTGGCAGGTGAGAAGCCTTGTTCAATCAGTGGTAGAGAGGCTTTTTCTGAAGTTTCTCCTCCAGCAAAATCCCCATTACGTCTCAAACTGGAAGAGAAGGAAGGGAAGTCACCTGCCCATTCCTGGTATTGTACCTAAATCAGAAGTAATTTTCCTAACAACTTGTGTATTTTCTGAAAACAACACCTAAAGAAGATGTTGACCAGGGGGAAATAACTTGGTACTTTACAAAATGGAACCATGAAACATAGTGCTTTACAATCTTAGTGGCACTCCAGTGTGGTAGAAAAAACATGAAGGTACAAAAAAAGCAGGGTATGGAGAGGTTAGAGAAGAATTCAGTCCAAACAACAGGAAAAGTAACTGTGAAAACTGAAAGACACTTCTACTGTTGCTTCCTGCAAGGACAACAACCATTCCAGAATGCTGCAGAGAAGGAAGACTGAGTAGGCCAGCGTCCTGTAATGCCTTTGGAAGTGGAGATTAAAGCACTTTGCAGCTGGGTCTCTGGTAACTGACAATAATGCAGCTAGGCAGGCTGTCAAGAATGAAATGTGAACTGTTGTTCATGCTAAAAGTACCAGCTGCTCTGTGCACACAAGGAGTTTATCAAGAACATGTACAGAGACCTCGGGGGTAGCAGCTTGCAATTAGCACTATGAAGACCTTAAATGAGTTTTTGTCTTGCAAACTCGTATTGATAATACCACTACGCAGATTCTCCTCCAGCAGTTGGTGGAAGTCCAGTGTCCAGACTCTCTGGTCAAGGGTCCATGCTGACTTTTTACTCCCATGATATTTCTAAGTTATGGTGTCATGGTAGGGCCATGACATGGCCCAGTACAAACCCAGACAGTCCTTAAGATGTCTAGACAAGATCCCCTTCTCTCCTCTCCTTCCTGCAGAAAGACAGGGCAATGTGGGAAAAAGAACAAAGGGGACAGGACCCCTGCCTGCCTAGTAAACAAGCTGTTTATCTGGGATAAGAGCACATTGCTCCCCCAGAAACAAGGTCTTTGCTTCTGCCTTTTATGGTTATATCCTGGCAGAACGCCTTTCCATTGGGCAGCTATATGTTGGCTTCAGTGCCCCATTGGACCAATTGATCACTGGCCAGGTATGTATGTAGGTTGACTTGGTAGTTGCCTTTGCCTTGCTTCAAACCTTCCTCAAACCTTGCTTCAAACCTTGCTTTGCCTTGCTTTAAGCCTTCCTTTCAAGCCTACTTGGATCCATCTTGTATGAAGGTGTCTTGAGTTGCCCTGCCCTGCCTCGAGTGCCTGGTCCGGAGCCTGTGATAAAGGCATGAGCCATACACAGCAAGCCAGAGAAGCCACAAGCCTAGAAGCTGGACCCGCCTAGCCTGCTTCCCCTTGCCACTAGAATCATGCCCTGCCTCAGTTTACCCAGAAACCAAGCAAGCGCTCATAGCTAGAAACGTCGTTAACTGCCCGCCATCTGCTGAAGCCAGATCAGCCTGGGACCACGCAGCAAAGTCTCCTTGCTGGCAATCTGCTGTGCCAGTGCCGTATGACAGCAGCCCAAAGCTAACACCACAGCAGCAGCAGCATCCCCCATGTGGATAAAACAAGCTGTGAGTAATTAATTCATTGCCCTTTGGGTTTAAAGGTCCTTACCCCATCTCCCTCCACTGTGATTGAGTGCTATCTGCTCTGTCTTCCAAGTCGTTGCCTCCTAGTTTGCATAAAATTGTTTGTATTTTGCCCTAAGACTGTATATTCCCATTGTAAGTATATATTCCAATCATACAATGATCCTATTTAGTGAGTTTTGGCAATTTTCATTAATAAAGTGTTACTAATATTTTTATTAATACCTGTTTGCCATATTGTTCTTTATTATTGTAAGGGTAATTAATAACATCCCCTTCACAACATATGGGAAGCATGTCACCCTTCCTGACTTAGTGGAGGTATTTTAGTATAGTCTTTCTTCTGGCAAACTCTTGGGCTAAAATGCTTCCACATACATACGTGTACTCTATTTTGAAAGTGCACTTTTTTTTTTTTTTGGTAGAATCTGTAGAAAAGCAGTGATTACATGAGAGATCTTTGTTGTCAGATTGAGGACTACATATGGCATCTCTGTGCTGTGTGCCCTCTGTCTTTTATCTCCCTCTTCTTACCTTATCAGACCAGTACATAATTAAGATGCTTATGTCTCTTCAAGGAAATTTTTACTAAGTTTTTCTTCTGTAAACTGTTCTTTTTCTCTTGAGAGTCTTTTCTGTGTTTTCAAGCCTCATTGGAAGCATTTTGGAGTTTTCCTACCTTGTGCAATGAAGAGGTCAACTTTATCTCATGTCCAGAGTTGCTGTGTAGGTCTGTTAGTATGGCAGTATATGTGAGGCTAACCTGTCTAGCCAATTAGTAGGACAGCTCAATCAATCAAGTACCAAACTAAGGTGTCCCCTGTATTTCTGCTGTCTCAGGTTTCTCTGTAGGCTGTTGCATCATGCTGCATAAGTTCACCATTTTCTGAGTTCAGTGTAAGTAGGCCACACTAGTACTGCCAGTGAGAATAATTTCATTGTGACCTGTGCAGTTCAGGGTGGGTGTTTCAGAAGCTTCCTCAGAAAAGATGGGATGAAAGGCTACTGCCTCACAGATCTGCCTTCATTCAAAGTCTGTTTTCTTCTGTAGTTGCCTGTAAGACAGTCAAGCCAAATAGTTGCTCCTTTCCACTGCTATCCTGAAGTGAAGCATTCATTTTCAGCTATGTTGAAGGGATGCCCCCTGGCAAAAAGGCAGCTGCTCCAAGCTTGGGAAGGGTGAGGTTCTGTGGGGAGCCTGGCATGGAAAATTGAGAAGGTGAAAGTAATACTGGAGGAGAGAAGCATGGCAGAATGAGAACAGATGAGTTTGGAAGAAGGGCTGAGTGCAATAGGTCAAGTTATCTGGTCCCTGGAAAGGAAGCACAGAAGGGTGTCATTGCCATCCTCATTAGCTAACTGAGAATCAGAAGGGATTTGGTGAGAGGCATAAGAGCTGTTATAGGGGTGTGAGGAATCCCTTCTGTGCCCAGATTTTCTAAAAAAGAAAGAGAACTCTATGGGAGAGCACTCACAAAGACATAGAAGCAAGGCTTCTGTGATGGTATTAAAGACTGTCTTTTTAATTTTTCTTCAGAAAGTTTGAGCAGAGAAAGTGAAAGAATGTAAATAAATCACTGTTGGGTGTGAGAAAGCAAATAATGATTATTCTAAACACTTCCATTGGAGAGAGAGAAATGTTTAAGAATTGCAACTCAAAACAGTGGAGCAGTCGGGCAGTCCGTTTTCTCTGTCTGTCTGCCTGCTTCTTCTCTCTCCTGGTTGAAGGTAACATACACCTGCATGCTGACCTTGACAAGCTAAGTCTAACAGGTCTCTCAGCTTCTTGGCTTTCTTCCCTCTTTGCTTTCTTTGTGGAAAAGGAGGGGGGAGGCCCCTTGGGGAAGAAGCACAGCCCCTCGAGGGGAGCAGGAGGCTTTGTTGTGTTTTTCTGTTGATTGTACATATTTGTAAATGTTGTGAGTAGTGTATATATTTGTACATATTCACTGCATTTCATCATAGATTGTAGTTTTGCCTGTAAATACAGCTTCATCTGCTTCCGGACTGAGCTAGCCTGATCATTGTCAGTGTGGGAGGGGGATTCCAGCTCTCACACTGTAACAGTTTCCTTAGGAGCTGGAGCTGGGTCTCCCTCTGAGGTAAGGACTCAGGAAAAGTGGGAGGCCTGAAGGATATTGGAGTGATGCTGGCTCTCACAGCAATGGGAGTGAAAGGTAAAGAGAAAAAAATGGCTTTTGTTCTGTTTGGGAAATTATAATTCAAAGATTTGAAACAGTCGTGCTAAAGTTCAGATAAATAGAAATTAACTGCTTTGAAATGATAAGAATAGAAGATTAAAATTACCTGCAGAGTGTAATTATAACTCTTGCCTTCTGCCCAGATTAACGTGTTTCCAACAGGTAGAAAAGTGGAAGCTGTTGTAAATTGCTCCAATCTTACATGTAAAGAGCTATGCAGTTAACAGAAGTCCTAGCAGAAAAACTGGTAACTTGATGCATAAGGACAGACATCTGCAGGACAAATAAGACACTGGCAAAGCCACGAGGAGGCATAGCCATTTGAGAAGCTGGACTGAAAACTGTGTTTTGTGTTTTCTCTGACTTTCTGTTCCACAGTGAGAAAAAGGTTTCATCATACCTTTTCTCATGGCAGGGGAGCATCTGGGTATTTGCCACAGAGATGGTCTTGGTGAATGCAGTGTTCTGGGTTCTAGTAGAAGTCAGATGTGTGGCCTTCTCCCTTGTTTGACAGGCAGGCATCACCCTGTGTCTGGACCACAATACCCTCCACGATTCTGTATATCTTAGAAGATGTGCAGTTCCCTACCGTGGCAGTGCAAAACTGCAAGAAGGAGCAGGCATGCTTTCTGTAATGGAACTTTACAGATCAGTGTCAGGTAAAGGATTAAGGACACAAAACACATATTTAGCCTTCCAGGTTTTAACCAGCCTCTGTACTACTATGTCTATGTGGGCACAAGATCTTTACTAGGCTACAGACCCCTCACCATATTGCCAGTCTTCCCTGGTTGCATTGCTTCTTGTCTCGACTGTGTGTTCCTTTGTATAGTCAATTAGAGTGTTTCCAATATTTTTGCACAAACACATGATGACTAAAAGGTGATGCCATTGCACTTCCAAAGACAGGGATTAGATGGCCTTTGATATCCTAAGTACATGGCAGCATGTCTCCACCTGTTTGCTGAGACAGGTTGTAGAGCAACATCTCTACAACAAAAGCTTTGTTCTGCACAGAGCAGATGGGGTATTTCTGTCTGTGTTACTAGAATGAAGTGGGAGATGAGGATATTCACAGAAGGCAAGCTGAGGTGAAGCAATAAGGAGCAATCTTGAACAGTGGCTGTTAACAAATAACACAAGTGCCTATACAGATTTGGTTTTTTCGCAAAAAAAAGGGGCCAAAGATGCTAGTGATCATAGGGAGGAAAGAAAAGGGAGTGAGTGAAGGCAAATGCATAAGGTCCTCAGTAGAAAAGGCAGAAGTCTATTTTAAAAAAAATCATATCATATGCAAACTGTATGAAAATCCTCAGATTGTTTTCAAGGGATGAATCCCTGTTGTGTGCAGCGAGGGTTTTGCTTAGAAGTCATGTCATGGAAAGTGAGACAGTTCTATGAGACTGCTGCAGCTTGTAAAAGACAAAAAGTAAAGGAAGGGCAAAAATGCAAGTTTGCTCTGGGGAGAAACCTTAAGAGGATAAGACAATTAGGTAACTGGTAAGTGTGTCTTGATATTACCACATGGGGGGCTCTTTCCTCTGCCAAGACATCTACCAGAACAGGGTTGCCTTACCAGGCACACAAGTCCCCTGAGTTGCATTGTTTTCCCTTGTCTTGATAGCCTGGGAATCTGGAAGGGTTGTGTTTGGAGGTAACAATCCTAACTGTGCAAGATGGGTGGGTGTTGGTCTCAACTTCTTCTGCAGAATGCAAACCCACCCTTTGCATCCCAAATGTCTCTCACAGGCCTTATGTTGGGCTCCCTGAGCTCTTGGGAGCTTCATCTCATGATTTTTGACCCTGATCTTTGTCATGCCAAGGATCTGAGCCATCATCATATATGCCTCTCTCTTTTTTTTTTTAATTTTTCATTTTCCCTAACAATAAGGACCATTAAAGGAAAATCAAGGCAGAGGCAAGATTCCAGTAAGTAATTACTTTGCAACCATTACCCTTTTTTTTTTTTCACCCATGCAGTGATTGTTTCCATGGAGACTGGAGCAAGCCAGTGGCTATGAGCATGTGTTCTGCTGGTTCCTGTTTCCACAGAAACATGCACACTGGATTGCCATGAATTAAGTTAGTGCTGACCAGCCAAACTCACCAGCTGCACAGTTCAGGAGTAACAAACTTCCTCACAATTATGTGCTGAGATGGTCAGTCACAGAGGGTCTACGAGTGACAGAGAAGCTGGTGACGGATCACTCCATGTGTGCAATGTGCTAATCCCAGGACAACCCAAGGACCTTTGATGGCTGTAAAGTGTGTTTAAACAAACTGAAGACACCACACGTTGCAATTTATGAAATATCAATGGTGTAATATGGTTAGTAATTAATGTTGTAAGGAATGAATGCTATTTCTGTCAACTGGAGGCTGCCCTATCACCACAGTTTAGTGACATCTTTGGTAGACTGAGAGCAGCTGCCCTGGTATGCACGCACAACTTACATGTGCTGTTGTAAAGGGCATTCAACATAGTGCTATAAAGATTTCCCAGGGACATATGCTTGTTCCCTCTAGAGAGCATCTGTTCCACTATTTTCACTGCAGATGCTTCTGGATGACCAAGCAAACAATCTTCTTAGATGATCTGTGTTTGCTGCTACAAAAACCCCTCTCTCTGTACCTGATGTAACTGCTCAGGTTGCCTTGCTGCTCAGTTCAAAACCAGCCAGAATTTAGGAAGCAGACAACTAGCTTGATTTGAACTATAAGTTGGATAATTTAGGGAACACACTGTTGTATGTAACATTGTCAGAAATTGAATTTTAGGTGTCAGAGAAAAAAAAAAAGGTTTGATACAATTTCTTAGAAATCTTTACACAAAGTGCTTAATGTATAACAAATAGCTAGTAGAGAAGATGGTCCCTTGCGTGGCTATAAACATGCAACATTTCCTGTGCTTTTGTTCTTAGGGTTTCTGTCACTGACATTTGTTGATTTTAATTAGAAGATGCAAATTTTTGATTGCAGCTATTCAACTGTTTAGACAAATGTTAAGAATAATATTCCTGGCAGAAAAAGTCACTGGAGGAGGGCATGAGAAATTATATTCACACACAAGCTAACACTGCCTTCAACTGGGGCATTGCATAAATTTCATTTTGATTCAATTGCATTTCTTTAGGAATAAAAAAGGAATTTATTTTCAGTTTTGAAATACGTTTTTAATATGCCAGATCATCTTAAGAGACATAGTTTACAGGACGTTGTGAGATCAAAAATTATCTCACAAGTCTGATCCTCTCCTTCAAAACCCTATTCACAGTAACCGTCAGGTCAGGCATTTGTCAACGCATTCCAGAGAAGGCCAGATATGAAGGCCAGAAGAAATATCCAGCCCAACCTGCTATGGTAGAGACAATATGCTCTCATCTATTACTGCTGAATGAAGGACCATAACCTTGTGAAATAAGCTTCTCTGCCAGGAAAATATTCTTCTGAAAAACCAAAAAAATTCCACTGCTTTCAGTAATGGCTTGTCCAAATGGTTAATCATCCTTGTTGTAACAAATTGCTTCTTGTTTCTCATTTGTCTGCTCCTAACTCCCAGCCAGTGGGTTTATGCGTGTCTTTTTTATCCATTTCAAAAATCCCTTTAACATTTCTGATTTTCTTCCTGTACTCTGTATATCAAGTCACCCGTCTATCATCTGGAGTTTTAAATTTATTTTATTTCCTTTTTCGTGATGAGGTAAACATTGCTCCTTGAATCACATACACCACAAGGCTGTCCTCACACTTGAATTTCTTTTTTCATGACAGTCTCTTCAATTTGCTTATAACACCCCTTTAAAAGTACAGGTCAATCTATTCTTAACATCCCTTAAAAAACATGGGCATTTGAACAATTTATAGGATAGTTCTGTTTAGACAGCTGAAAAGTCCTCAGTGCTAACTTCTACCCTGGGAAACCCATTTATTTGTTTAAAACCATCATGTTGCACTAAGTGCATATGTATCATTTTGTCTGTCTGAGTTGTCATAATTTAGGCCCACTCAGCTGGCACCAAAACACCACTCAATCACTTGCTCACTCCCATCCCCTTGGCTTGAGGGTCAAGATAAGGACAGGGAGGGCTCCTTCATCAACCAACATTAGAGGCAAAGGACAGACTCGACTCGGGAAAAAAAAAATAAACTACACCACTACCAGATTACCACGTGAATCAGAGCAGGATAGTAAGAAATAAAACTATAAACCTTAAAAACATTTTCCTCTCAGCCCTTCCTTCTTCCCAGGCTCACTTTGATCCTATGTTCTCTACCTCCTCCCACCACAATGACACAGGGGGAGAGGTATGGAGGTTGCAGTCAGATTGTTGCATGCTATCTCTGACACTCCTTCCTCCTCAGTGGAAAGGCTCCTTGCACTTTATCACTCCTTCCTTCACAGTCCTCCACAAACTTCTCTATTTTGAGTCCTTCTCATGGACTACAGTTCCTTGTGAACTGCTCCAGCACTGATCCCTTCTATGGAGTACAGACTGCTTTAGCATGGACTTCCCTCAGAGTCACAGTCCTCTTCAAATGCAGTCTCTTGCTCTGTCTTGGAGCTTTTCATGGGCTGCAGGTGAGCATCTTCTCCACTATTAGTCTTCATGAGCTGCAAGGACTCAGCCTGCCATCTCACCACTAGCTGCAGGGCAATCTCAGCTCTGATTCACATCCTCCACTCCTTCCTCACTGACCTTAGTGTCTGCACAGTTGGTTCTCTCACATTCCACTCCTCTCCAAAACAAAAGAGGTTGCTCAGTAGGTTTCTCCCTTCTTAAATATGTTATTGCAGAGTTGCTTCCACTGCTGCTGATTGGCTCACCCTTGGCCAGAGGCAAGTCCAACTGGCTTGTAGGAGCTTTTTACAGAAGACCTCCTTGTAGCCAGCCCTCCCCATGCTAGAAACACCACCAGGCACAAATCCAGCACTTGAGTCCTCAAAGTTTTTGCCTCCCTTTATCATACAGTTCTGCCAGCAAAAAAAATGCATCTCCTTAGGGTCTTTAAACTTGTCAGTGCTACCTGTTTACATTAGACAATAGTTGATGCCTGTTAACTTGAAGATGCAATTTTGCCTAACAAGCCTCAATCATTTTGACAGTTTTAAAAATTATTGTGGGTGTATGAACAAGGGATATGCCTACAGAGCTACTCCTGTGCACTCAGTATCTGCTGAGTCTGAGTGACCAGGTGCTACCTATCACAGTATGTCTCCAAGGACTTAGTCTCTCTAGAAAGTGCATGGCCTGGCAAAGAAATGAAAACATGCATCATACATGTGGTCTGTACTAAGGAGTTGTACCTGCAGCACAGAGAACTACACATGCTCTTCACACTGGAGTGGTTACCTTCCCTGGAACCATTACTCATTTATTTGCTTTCCCATGTGTTACTCTGTTCAGCCTTTCAACTTCTGCAGAGAACATTTATTTCTTCAAAAGATATTAATTTTAAGTGGGTGTATTCTATTTTTGACATATCCACTTCACATCATTAGCATATCATTCTGCAGTGCTGGGGTGTATTTTTCTTTCTTTCTTTTTTCTTTTTTTTTTAAATAAATTTCAGTTTCTCATATCTGCAACTGACTGTCATTATGGCATCTTTCCTCTGTGTGAGTCAGGAGAGGAGCTGATCTCTCTAGTCATCTGTTTCTTCCATGTGTCAGTTGACAGCTGTACACCAACAGGGATGGAACAAAGCAATCCCATGCAAAGTGCTCTGAGGCAGGAGAGGTCTGAGCACCTCCCAAACACTTGAAATGCTAGGGAGGTGAGTGGAACAGGTAACTAAAGACATTGATCTTTATCTCTAGCACCCCTGAACACAGCCTTAGCTGAGGACTGAAATTGGATTGGGCTGCTTCATGCTAGGCTTTGTTTAACAGCCTGATTGCCAGGAGATGAATGAGGGTCGCCCATGAGGGCAGACAGCCTTGCCTGTAGATGCAGAGGAGGCCAGGGTGCCCTCAGCCCTGGTGGAAACAGGATCTAGTGCACGGTTGCCACAGCAGAGAAGTGGGCTGCTGAGGGCTTCCTGTCCACACTTCCCACATCTCTCTGTGTGTCTACAGCAATGGAGAGACTTGATTTGCCAGTATACATCTTCAGAAGAAAAATAACCCTTTCCTTCTCCTATCTCTGGAATGAATTGCAAAACACCTGACCTGTTTGTTGCTGCAGATGGACATTTGAAGGCAAGGATCAGACTTGTGAGATAATTTTCTTTCCCCTTGCCTCTGCCTTGTGGGCTTAGCATTATCCTGCTGGAACTAGATGCTGGACTAATCAGTGTTGGTTTTGTTTGCTGGCAGCAATCCTTGTGTTCATATGAAAACTGATGATATGACAAGAAGAAACAAATCTGAGTGAAAGAACAGCTGGAAGCTATTTGTATAAGTGTGCATGCAAATGTGCGTATGTCTGTGTATGTGTGTGATGTAAAGCATTTCAGGTAGTTACACAGTAAAAATTTAAGATGTGAGATATGTAAAAAATGTAAGAGATTCACAGGAAATAATGATAATTAAAAGGTAAAGCAACTTAATACAAATCTATTATAATTTTAGCTGATAATTACTCAATACTCTTCAGTGCTTTTAATTCCCCAGCAGGGTGGTGCATTGTAGCAGGGTGATATAAGCAGCAGGCTGTCCACCGTCAGCTTGGCCTAAGCATAAGGCAGGACTCTGGGGGTTTCCCAGGCAGGAGGTGACAGTCACTGTGTCAGAGCTCAACCAGCTTCTGCTTGGTGAGTCTCTGCTAATTTGGAAGAAACATATCTGGAATGGACAAATGCAGGCTTCAGATGAAACCGCAATGCATGACAGGCTTTAATTTAACTTATTTATAGGATGGCAGATTTTTCTCAGAGAGGGACAGAAATAAAATATGGTGAAGCTGACTGAAGCATATTTGTCACCCAGGGACTTTGCTTCAGCTTTTTTCAGATCTATGTCTCCCTTGCAGGCTGTGTTGTTTGGTACAGAGCCTACTTCAGGCCTACATAAATCAGTCTGCATAGAGTTCTGCCCTACTGGCAGGAGGTCAAGCAAACTGCTAAATCGTGACACAGCCACAGAGCACCTATGGAGCTGAGTGTAAATGCTGCCACAAGCTCCATCTTTTTTTTTACCATTCAGTATCCTGCCCCAAGCCAGCCAACAACTTTTGTTGCTTCACCAGACTTCATCTTTGCCCTGCTGGTAAGTACACAGCATGGTACATATTTCACACATCTGCTTAGGGACCAAGAATCATAATGACACAGCAGACCCCTGCAGGGCTTCCAGATCTCACTGCTATTATAGCTGACAGCTGTCAGTGGTTGTTTCCTTCCTTGCTACAGTTCAGTCCAGTATTTTTTACCACCAGCCCACTCTCATGTGTTTTAATAGGCAGGATGGCAAAATGAGCACTGAGACACAAGTAACATCCTCTGCTGACTTCACTGTAAGCAGTGGTGGTAGGAATTCCTAGCCTGGTACAGCCAGAGACACAGCTCTCCCTGTCAGACTGCTGGATCCTTGTTTTAAGATCATGCTTGTGCATGTTTTTCGAGATGTGTACCTCTGACACATCACATAGAGCACTAGGAATCCTGTGTCCAAGCAGGTGTTACTAGGTAAACCAGGATACTATTTGCTGCAGGTCCCCAAAGAAAAGAAAGGAGGAAGGATGGGTGAGGCAGTGCTGCAATGGTGTCAGGATAGAGTGGTGGCATATTTTCAACCATTACCTCACAAAAAGGGATGAGAGGCTACTTTTGCAAGTCATTGGAAGTCTCTTCTCCCTACAACTAGAGTGAAGAAAAGAAAGTTATGATCAAACTTGGTGTAAGCCTGGTCCTTTAATATTGCGTTTATGTGAGGGATGTTCTAGATACATTGCCAAGCAACACAATGTCTCTAGAGCCTGCAGTAAATTTATGGTAGTCAACCCATTAGGTTTGCAGAAAAGGATTTACAGTTATTGTGAAACTTCCCAGGAGATACAGCTATATATAGGCTTAAGTTCTTATTATGGAAGCAGTAGAGACAGGGTACAGCCCTCAAAGGAACATTTTTATTCTTAAATTTTTGATGTAAAAGTTTATCTTAAAAATATCTGCTGTTCTCTTTGTTCTAATGTGTTGGTGTGTTTTGTTCCCCCTCCCTCCCGCCTTGTTTAGCAGCAGTTCTTGGGAACTGGGCGTTTGAAGCATAAAATGACAGAAAAAATACTGAGCCCAGTGTTGTTGATAAACACACGCTGACTGGAGCAGGGACAGGGACTGGGTGGAGATCCCATGGCACTATGGAAAATGGAAGGGCCAAAGCAGATGTCCACCATTCTATTCTTCCGCTTAACACCTGCAAGACTGCTGACCAGAGGAGCTGTCTTGGTTTTGGCTGGGAGGGACCAGTCAGACAGCCTGTTGGATCTGCTGTTCAGTATTCAGAATCATGCTGATGTCATGCCAGAATTGTAATGAAAGGATGATAGGATTGGAGTTAGGTTCTGGGGGGCTTTCTTCTAGTTTCTGCTTTGGGGTGTTGGTCCCTTCCACTTCGTTGGCTCCTGGCTTGGATGCTGGCCATTTCCGCTTGCTGGCTTGGCTTGTTTGCTCATTTGCATAGTATTGGATGCTGTATTAGTCCACTAAACACTCCTTATCTCAACCCACAGGGCTTTTAGTGTGTCTCCTTTGGCAGTGAGCCTTGTTGGAGTAGCACCAAAAAAAAACCCCAAACAACCAAGAAATGTCTTCTGCAACTGATAAAAGAATGATTGGTTGACCAGCAGAAACGATGGCTTAACTGCTGTCCTACCCACACACTCTGCACAATTGTAGATAGTAAGGTACAAATATTGCCCAAATTTCATCTCTCATTTGGAGGGGATTGCGAGCTGGATGCCAAAGGGCTGGGACAGATTGATGGGTTTGCTCCCCTCATCTGCTCCCCTCTCCCCACTGCCCCAAATGGCTAAGATTTGCAATTTCAGCTACCCTGAGTGCTTCCCAGGGAGACTGAGTGTGTGATTTCAGTTGTATTTTGGAGTTATAGAGTGATTCTGTAGTTTGGTGTGTTTATCACAGGCAATCTTAAAGTATCTGTGTATGTTGCATGTGAATTGTACTATTTGTGCACCTGATTGCTTCTGATTGCACCTGACTGACCTACAGCAGACAAGCTGTCTGGGTATCTGGCATCAGGCCTACAGTAACCACAACTGGAACATATATTAAGAGATAAGTCTAGCCATTCCTAGCCCCTCTAATCTCTGAGGACTGGCTAGAACACAAGGAGATTCATCTTCTACCAAATTTATTCTTCTCTAAATGTAGTACTGGACACTATAGTTTTGGGTGTGAGTTGTGAGAAGTGTTCTTACTATGTAAGAAATATACTACTGTCCTGAGAGAAATAAAATTAGTTATATGATATTACACAAACTCCATATCTTCGATTTATTTTCCTCTACATATTCACCTCACAAAAGTTTGACATCTGTTGCCTCCCAGAAGAGAGGCTGCTGTAACAATTACTAAGTGATATGTAGTGGCAACCACTTGAATTACTTCAGACATTCACTAAGAAGTCAATACTTCTCTGTTTCCTAGCAAATATGGCTATTGATTATACAGACTGGCAAACAGGAGATGTGTTCAGAGGCAAAAAGCTTTTGAGATTGGATTTTTCTCAAGATACCAGATGTTGATCAGTTTGCTAAATATATATCAATAAATGATTAATAAAATACATTTGTGCTTCTGTACAGAGGAAACAGAAAGATTTTAGTTTATAGGAAGCCAAGAAAGCCAACAGCATTGTGGTACCTTTTACCTCTTTGCTGAACACACCCGCAGGACAGATGTATTTCCATTGCCGATGGAAAGGCAAAGGGTACTTGAGAGGCTCAGAGGGACACAGAGCCATAGCACAGAAGAGGAGAATTGATTTCTTGACAGTTCAACTGCCATGAGAAAGGGTGAATACGAAATGAAGAATATTCCTCTTATGAGAGGCAGCTGAAGGACTGATCAGTAATAGCATCAGAGCAGGGGATTTTTTTTTTCCCATTTATGATGTTTGAGACAGTATATACAGATAGGGGCAGACTGGTGCCTTTGTAACCTGCCTTTCTGCAATTGTCTCTCAGCCATGAATTACGTGTTGAGGTTCACCAAATTGCTGCTGGCCCCAGAAGGACCTGTGAGACTATCCAGAGCTGCATCAGTGGCTGAGATCTTTCTAGTCTCAAAGCAGATGCAGTAGGCACCACAGATGGGTGTCACAGAGCGGTATTCCTTCACACAGGAGCATATAGGGTGCTACTATAAGGCTTATAGACAGAAGGCTTTGTGAGACAAGAATGGGACTAGTGAGCTAGATAGAGGCAGAAAACCAAGGTAACACCTCAAAGAGGTAGTCTGTCCCTGTAGGACCTGTCCTTTCTGGCTGAGGAAGCAGACCAACTATTCACAGGTCACTACCTTTGATCCCACATCTAGGTGGTCTGCAGCATCACATGATTGTCATGCTATTGTGGCAGCATCTTGTTCAGAATTATGTCTGCTTTCTCATGTGGTGTTTTCAGCTGAAATGGACACTTTCCAGAAGAGATGTTTCATACCACATGCTTGAAGTGGGGAGCCTGACAGGGAAAGCTATTCTAGCCTTGTGGTGAGGTCAAGCTGGATAGCTATTTAACTGGCCTTGCAGACAGCAAAAGAAGCCTTATTGCCTGGTACCAGTTTCATTGTTAATAGCTCCTAATTTTTAATTGGCTGAAGTGCCAAAGAATGAGGATTAAGAAACAGTCTGGGCTCTGAAGCAGACACACTAAAAACGATGACAGGATACCTGTCAGGTGTGGAGAATGAGTTTGTGTACTACTTTTTCCTCCGTTACCTAGGTAAATAGGCCCAGGCTTTTAGGCACAGTGTTATCAATATTTCACAGAACAGTAGAATCAGAGAATACATCCAGTTGGAAGAGACCTCAAAGATCATCCAGCCCAGCTCTTGACTCAGCACTGGAGAGTCAACACTAAACCATGGCCCTAAATGCCAGGTCCACACACTGCTTAAACACCTCCAGGGATGGTGACTCCACCACTGCCCTGCGTAGATCATTCCAGTGTTTGACAACCCTTTCAGTGAAGAAATATTTCTTAACATCTAGCCTAAACCTCCCCTGGTGTGGCTTGCATCCATTTCCTCTAGTCCTCTATTTCCTGGGCTGTGCACCAGTTCAGGAGCTTACTTGACCTTGGAGCCCTAAATGGGCTGTACCCTGGTGCAGCACTGCCTGTCTCAAAAATCTCTAATAACTTTTGCCCATAGCGTGTAAATGTGTATCTGTAAAAATCCTTAAAGAGGAGCTGGCATGAGAAGCAAACAAAAGTGGTAGGGTGCCCTGGTGAGACCACACCTGGAATACTGTGTTCAGTTTTGGGCCCCCCAGTTCAAGAGAGACCGAGACCTGATGGAGGGAATCCAACTGAGAGCCACGAGGATGATTAGGGGACTTGAGCATCTTCCTTATGAAGAGAGACTGAGATCCCTGGGGCTGTTTAGTCTGGAGAAGAGAAGACTGAGAGGGGATCTGATCAATGTCTATAAATATGTGAGGGGTGGGTGTCAAGTGGAGGGGGCCAGGCTCTTTTTGGTGGTTCACAGTGATAAGACAAGGTACAATGAGTTCAAACTAGAACATAGAAGATTTCACCTCAACATGAGGAGAAACTTCTTTATAGTGAGGGTGACAGAGCACTGGAACAGGCTCTCCAGGGGGATTATGGAGTCTCCTTCTCTGGAGACTTTCAAAATCCACCTGGATGTGTTCCTGTGCAGATTACCCTAAGTGATCCTGGTCTGGCAGGGGGGATTGGACCTGATGATCTCTTGAGGTCCCTTCCAACCTCTGATATACTGTGATGCTGTGATACTGTGATAAACAGGCAGTGAGTCCATGGGCTGTCTGGTAGCATTGAACTATGTCTTTGTCTATCTCCTGTTCAGGTAACTGCTCTTGGGACTTACCTTCACCACTCATCCTGTGTTACTCTGCTGGGCCAAAAGGACCTGCAGGCATCAGGTTATTCCTTGAGAATTGATTAATCTTCAAGAGTTTAATTTCCTCTTCTTGTGCAGCCTCAGGCTGACTGGCAGAACTTTGCCTTCTGCTGTGTCTCAGTAACACTGTAAAGAGTGACATTGGGTTGAATTTAAGGGAAGTTTTGCATCACTGGTTGTCTCTCTATCTACCTCCCAAGTGAGGCACATGAGATGAGCAACAGCAGAAGAGATGGGAGGCACCATTGTTAAAGAAATGGATAAAAAAAGAGGCTTGCGTAGCACCTGACGTCATAGAAGTTGGATCTCCTCTGTCTCCAGTCTTCCTGGAAGACTTACATATGGATTTTTTGGTGTTGCACACCTTTCAATACACCTGCAATGTTTCCACATGAATATTTCAGTTATTGTATTCTGTGATTACAGACAAAGATTTTTGTTCCCTATAGTGTCATCACAATGCCTTTTCCTGTGGTTGCAGATGGTAGGTGGTACAGCTCTTTTTTTTTTGTTTGTTTGTTTTTGGTGTTTCTGGGTAATCTCTTCTGCAAGAATTAGTGATTTGGGTGTCTCTGTTTTGCAGTTTCTGGGTGAATTAGGATGTGATTTTCACTAGTCAAATCCTTGTTCTCTTTACAAAATCAGGTATTACTTAGTGCCTGGCAGTTCTTCACTTCTACATTTGGCAATCTTGGCCTTGGCAGAGACTTCAGATTCTTGTGATTTTTGGCATAGTTGTTTGTTTAGGGAAGACAGCTTCAGCTGTAACATCTCCCACGGTGTCCATGCAGGCTAATTCTCAGCAGCACGAAGGCAGCTCTCATCTCTGTCTCTGTTGCTGATTTGCATGTCTTGCTCATAGCTGATCTCTAGATCTGCTACTTTCCATGCTGCTTCATCTGACAGTTTATATAGACTTTTCAATAATATGAAATAAAAAGCCCCACCATTATTGCTTTCAGCATTGTGTGGCTTCCAAGACCTGGCAGATGTCTGTTGCTTTTTTTGCAAGCACAAATACATCTCCCTTAATAACCTCTCTCCCTTTTGTCAGTCACATGGAAAACAATTTTGTCTCTAAGCATATAATTTTCAGTAATCTCAGACTCTTGCTGCTGCTCATTCTGTCTTACTTGGGCTGTATAGCTGTCAATCCCATTTGTTCCAACACGATGAGGCCAAAATTGGTGCTGCTGAAATACAATGCTCATTTTAGGGTTATAGCATTTCCTAAATACTTTAAAAGTGTCCAACAAAATACATTTGTCTTCTAGCTGCTGTGTTGACAGTGTATGGTGGTAGACTTCAAAAGCCTCCTCACCCACTCTGTGGGGAAAAAAACCCAAACCCACTGCTTGAAATTTTTATTCTATTTTACTTAACTTTCAGGCTTTTATCACCCAGGTAAAAGCACTGATGCCATTTCACAAGTTCTCTGCTGTGACATGAGAACCGCAGTGGCTGCATGAATAAGTCTGGGATGTACTGCATTACATTTGGGGCACACAGCTGCTTTTGTGCCTGTTTCCTCTCTCCCTCTGTTTTATTTTTAAACCAAATGTTGGAATTCCATGATGCATAGCATGAATATTGTCAGTATGATAATAAGATACTAAATATATTTAGGTCTATTACTGCTCTAAGGTTTGTTTTTTGATGCTTCTTCAGTTTGTGAGTGACATGTAATATCCTTCTTTTTGGCTATGGTTGTAATCCCCACTCTCCTTCTCACCCCTGCTTAGTATTTGCCTGCAAACTAAGAAGAAACAATGAGCTGGGGCTGCTGCCTCTGTACAGCTGTCTGCACAGGACAGCTGTGATTAAGGGTCTGCACCTCAACATCAGGGTGGAACATCCAGCTGTATGTACCCTATAGCCTGTAGGCAGCTGGGTGGAACACTGCAGAGTGCAGCCAAGGTGGTGGTTCTCTCTCAGGCCAGCACCACTTGAGTAGGTCTACTGAAATGCAACATGCCATTCCTCTACATCAGGCTAAAAAGCGACCTGGGACCGTTCTCTTTGAAGCACAAAGGGTGGGAAGCAGAGAATAAACGTACCCTCACCTGTTTCCCAGCTGCAGGGTAAATAAGTGGAAGCAGCAGTGTATTGTGCCTTCACTGATTCTTGAGGCAATCCTGCCAAGGAGGTTGAATGGGTAGAAATCCAGAGTTTCTGCTTAGGGTGCAAAAAGCAGAAGTAGCAATTGGAAACTAGAGAGGAGGAAATGCCTTTGGGCAGGCAAAGGAGAAAGGCAAACAACTTTAGCAAGGGAAAGTGTACAGCTTTGTACACACACTTCACTGAAAGTGATCTATCGACACCCTCCTGTCTCTGTAATGTCAATGACTGCAGTGGCAGATATAAGAAAACCAACTAAAGGTTTTTAACAATAACAGAATCCTTATTCCATACTTGAAGAATTTTAGTTGAATGAATTGTATAGTGGAGAATAAGGTTTGTGGGAACCAGAAGTTCATTTGGGGAGAAGCTCTTGGGTACCAAGCAGTCTGCCTTTCCCAGTGGGGTTACCTTTGTGCCCCAATGACTACAAGGCTGGCAGCATAATGGAGAGTACAGTGCAATGCTCTCAGTGTGGCCAAGCAAATTCTCTGTAGTTAGAGTCTTCCTCCTTTTCAGCCTCGCACAGTCCAAGGGCATGAGATTTAACACATCTGAGCGTGGGGTTCTACACATTGGCCACAACAACCCCATGCAGCTCCACAGACTGGGGACAGAGTGGCTGGAAAGCAGCCAGGCAGAAAGGGACCTGGGGGTACTGATTGACAGCAGCTGAACATGAGCCAGCAGTGTGCCCAGGTGGCCAAGAAGGCCAATGGCATCCTGGCCTGTATTAAGAATAGTGTGGCCAACAGGAACAACACAGGTGTGCTCAGCACACCTTGAGTACTGTGTCCAGTTCTGGGCTCCTCAATTTAAGAGAGATATTGAGGTACTGGAACGTGTCCAGAGAAGGGCAATGAGGCTGGTGAGAGGCCTCAAACATAAGCCCTAAGAGGAGAGGCTGAAGGAGCTGGGGTTGTTTAGCCTGGAGAAGAGGAGGCTCAGGGGTGACCTCATTGCTGTCTACAACTACCTGAAGGGAGGTTGTAGCCAGGAGGGGGTTGGTCTCTTCTGCCAGGCAACCAGCACCAGAACAAGAGGACACAGTCTCAAGCTGCACCAGGGGAAGTTTAGGCTTGAGGAGAGGAAAAAGTTCTTCACAGAGAGAGTTGTTAGATGTTGGAATGTGCTGCCCAGGGAGGTGGTGGAGTCACCATCCCTGGAAGTGTTCAAGAGGGGATTGGACGTGGCACTTGGTGCCATGGTTTAGTAATCATGAGGTGTTGGGTGACAGGTTGGACTTGATGATCCTTGAGGTCTTTTCCAGCCTTATTGATTCTGTGATTCTGTGATTCTGTGAAATGCCATGCTAAGAGGTAATTTTGGCATAGAACCCATGCCCTGGATGTTTGTCTATTTTGCAGAAATTGTGCATTTGTATTAAATATGGTACTGGTCCTCTCTTCCTCCTTTTTTATCTCCATATATCTTCCACAAAGATATACAATGTGAGATAAATTATTACTCTCATATTACAGAGCTTTCCTGCAGAAATAAAGGCAAGTGTTGGCAGCACAAGAGAGATGATAGGATAATACCTTTCAAATGGTTTAGATCTCTAAGAAATGTTTATGTTTGCAATTTCTAATAACGACATATTATTTAATAATGACCTTACTAATAATTTAAGGAAATGAAAATTAGTATGGAGTTTATGGCCTGTATATACAGATCAGTGTGGGTTTTTTTTTTCTGATTGTAGCTCAGCCTGTGTTTTCTATTCTCCTGACCATTCTGTATGTATTTGTTTTCAGTTTTTAATTGATCTTAAACATAATTAAGCTTTTTCCTTCTTTCTGAACTAGCGGAGAGAAAAAATAAAGAGAAAAAAGCAACTTTACTGGAGCTACCCTTGAACAGAAGTACTTAAACAGAACCCAAGGTGAAAGCATTCGTATAACATGAAGTGAAAGGGCTATGAGAGGACTTAGGATCTGTCTAGATGGGGAGCAGATGATAGCTGTCTCTGCTTGAGGTAAGGCACAGAGACTAGTAACCTAGATTTGTGGTGGTGCTAATACAGCAGTAAGGCTTTGGGCTCAGAGGAGACATCTCAGGCTACAGACAGGCATCAGGTATCTCTGCCAAGTGCTTGCAGAGCATTGTTTATAGTTTTCTCTTTGCATGATAGATACCCAGGACTGACTGAGATCTCAGACAAACTCCATCATCTTTGGGATTGTTTCTGCTGCCCTTTTACCCTCTCTCATGGTGAAGAAGTTGATGCTGGGGGAGGGTAGAGTGAGGACATGTTGTGCAACCTTGTTCTGCATTCATGTTGCTACTGGTTACCTTCTGAAGTCTGATATTACCATACCCATTCTAAGTCCCCTGACACCTGTACAGCTGAAGTGGAATAAGGCTTTATGCTATTATCAGATTAGTCACAGAGCTCATTTGAAATGCACATAGACTAGTCATTTAAAAGATAGCTTCAGCTGTCTGGATAGGTCAGGAGAACCTGACTCTTTGGGGCCCTCCATATAGAAAGAAGACCAGCTTCAGCATTTGAGTGTTGCTAGCAACAGATAATGGGAATGTCCTACGTCATGGTTCTTTTTCCCAAGAGAACCAACACAGGTGTTTCATCTCAAACCATGTGTGTGAAATTCAGATCAGCTCTGGCATTGCTCTAAGTGGTCCTTCAGAAGTGACTCTGGATGAGGCAAAGGTTGGCTCTGAGGATGCTGGAAATAGCTGTGGGCACCTAGAGGAGAAACAGATGGGAAGGGTAGCAGATGTACAAGTGAGATGGCCAGATGTTAACTCTTCAAATCCTTGAGCATGGAGACAAAAAACCCACCTTCAACATGGGTTCAGCTAGAAGACAACATTTTACTGAAACACTTAGTCTTCAGGTCTTTTGCCCATTTCTCTGATAAATGCATTTTCTGTCCTTCACAGAGTTCAAGCGCAAGGAAGATCCAGCCCCCACAGAGAGAACCAGGTCAGCCAGCAGAAACCAGTGAGCTGCCTGCAGTTGAGTTCCTCCCTGAGTCCTGCCTGTGGGCCACCCCACAGACTTCAGTTAGTTGGCATGGCAAGTGGCTAAAACATGGTGCGTGACTACTGGATTCCTGTTTCTTGATCTCTTTGCTATAGCTGAAACTGACTTTATTCAAATCCTAAGGGTGCATTCATTTACTGACCGATAATTGGCTTGGATGAGTTTTAGTAGCTCTGGTATAACTCTGGTTATTTTTTTGCGAAGGTATTTTCGAGTTCTGTGTTCTCTCCCTGTGTCTATGTAAGCCTTTATGCTGCATTTTTATTCTAGGGTGATAAGTAGTTACTTGTTACTGCTATCTGTCTTTCAAAAGCAGGAATAACATTTGAGGCCTTGGCCCTGTGAAATTAAGGCAGTCAGCCACCACTTATATTAGACTTTTTGTTTTGTTTTGTTTTGTTTATTGATACAGTTACAAAAGAGTTGATGAAAACAAGCAATATGGCTATTCCTTTAGTGACAGAAATCTGTTTCCTTTATTCACTTATAACATCACTGTGAGAATCCTGAATGCCTCCAGGTTTCACATCTTTAGAAAATGACTTCTCATGCTATTTTAGACTCATTCAGTTCTCCTTTATTCAGTGACACAATTTGCTTTTTTAAAAACTAATAATTCTCTTCTAGTTACTTAGAAAATGCTGAAACTCTAAGTCACTGTTCTATCTGGGTTTACTTAATTTTTAACTAACTTTCTCCAATAACACTCCTGAAAGAGACTTGGCCTCTCCTTTTGAAATTAACTGTGCTGCTGTATTATGAAAATTTGCATTCAGGATATCACACTTGCTAGAGGTCCATGTTCGCACAAAAGAGTTTTTCTTGTCTCTTTTGTTAAAAAAGTTACTTTTCTGCTGCATGGAAAACTGAAGTGCACCAGATTGTTACAGAAAATTAATTGCTGAAGGTCTGCACAGGTAGGCAAGCCAATGTTCATGTCCAGAGTTGCAGCAGCCAGAAACAGTTGAAGCTGCATGCAGTAGTATCCTGGGGCCTTGCTTCCTAAGGCAGAGAATGGAGTTTACCAAAACGTCTCAATCTCAGTTTCCTCTTTAAACATAGGATGTTTGCCTGAATTGGCAGGAAAATAAAGTTTTCTTGGAAATGTGTTTTAACTCTTTATTGTGTAAAAAGGTGCTAGCTTTTTTCTTACAATTACCTTAAATGTTAGGGAACATGTGGTAAAGGGTTGGGTGGTGCTTTTCCAGCCAGGATACTCCCCTGTGTAAAACCAGTTTTTTCTCAGATGATGTGTTTTCTTCTGTGGTAGTTACAGTGGCTCCTGAGCTTAGACTAACCAGAAAAGATTCTTGACAGGCTGTGTTCTCCATGGGTTTTGGGAATTCTTCTAGCCATGAAAATGGCAGGTGTAATTTGCTTGGTTCAGGTTATATGATTTTTTTTTTATGTTTTAGTTTTGGGGTTTGGTGTTTGGTTTGGTTGGTTTTGGTGTTTTTGTTGTTGTTTGAGGTTTTTTGATTTTAATTTTTTTCTTTATCCCTACACTCTGTAGGATGAATGAAAATGAGTTTTTACCGCTATGGCTGCAAAGGAATCTGACACGGTCACTGAGTCCGTTTGAGGTCTGTATGCACATTGGTATTGCAGTAAATTGCATCTGCACATAAGACAAAACATGGGGATTTTTTTAAAGAGCAAACTAATCAAATAAATGCAGCATTAGGCTGGATACACCCCTCACTGGCATTTTTTTGAAGAGTTTATCCCTTTTGAAGTTTAAAAACACCATATCAGGAGCTGTCAAATGTCCTTGATTTCTTTCAAGTAAAAGTTGTTTATGTGGTTGCACATCAACTGTTCACAAAGCTGATTAATGTGATGTCTAAGTCAGTAATCATCAAAAGGAAGTACAGTGTTTTAAACCACTCTTTGTTCACTCAGGAGAGCTCAGCAGTGCCTTGAAGGCTGTGCTGTCCCATTGGAAAACCGGAATTTCTCTTTCTTTTTTCAGTGATTCAGAAATGTCAGTTGTTTATACAAGACTCAGCAATGTGAAATGGAGCAAATGAAAATTCAGGCAAAGAGATTGCACAAGTCCTAGGTTAGAGATGCAGATGAAGCTAAGTACAGGTTGTTCTCTGCAGTCCAGATGCCCTGTCTGTTTGGGTAGGTTTTCCACTGGTCAGGTCCAGTTCACCCTGAGACGGAGACTAGCCTTGCCATGGTTAAAATGGGAGCCACAATGTGAGCTGCAGCTCTGGGAATGCGTGGTCCAGGGAACACTAGTGGGATGGATCAGTGTCTGAGAGATATCAGCTGCAGCTCTGCCAGCAGAGCTGGAAGCATCTTATGGAAGGGTTTACAACAGCTGATGGAAACGTCATAGCTTGCTATATCTCTTCTTTGGAGTGATCCAGGCCTCAGCTTGACTGCCATCAGAGACATGGAGAGAAGATGCTAGGTCTGTACTTGAAAACTGTCATGATTGTTACTTATGGTTATTGAAAGATGCCTGACATCCTAAGACAGGGAAGGCGGCATAACTCCAGAGGAATCTGTGAAACAGCCTTGAATATCCAGGAGCCTGTGCCCTGCTTTCCCTCAGGGGAAGGTTTATCTTTCAAAGTCACAGCTGGAGCTGGAAAGCTGCTCAGCGACTGTGCCGCCTTACTCGTGCACTGGCTGTTTGTGCTCCTTTGCAGTGGGGCAGAGACTCCTGTGGCAACCAGGACAGAGCTGCTGGGGTTGCAGAAGAGAGGAGCGCAGCCTGCATGCAGTAGCCCAGCATGGTAGGGCAGCTTTTAGAGAACAAACCACTAAACAGTTCTTACACCACTTACACCACCTATACCACTATACAACATCTTAAGCTTTGCAACACACTGGTTTTCTAAGGAGGTCCCAGCTGCTTCTCATGACACAGGGCATCCGTGTTGAGGAGGATGGAGGAAGGCAGTTTGGGAAAGGTAGGCAGCAAGCTGTTATGCTCTGGCATTGCCATTTCTAGTGCTTTCAATTTTCATGAACAAGTGACCTATACAAAGAAGATAGATTAGGGTCGATCACCTGGTCTCACCTTCGATGGTGTTAAGAGTAATCTCTGCAGAAACAGTTTGCTTTCATCCTGATGGACTGATTGTTAGGGCTGGAAAACTCTTGTACTATGAAATAATTCAATCCCATTTACATTTTCTGTAAAAGTGAATTCTTTCTTTATATAACAATTTAAAGGTTGACAGAAGGACTGATTACTTCTGAGAAATGGATAATTTATCATTTTAACCTGTAATAAAGTATTAAGCAGGTGAATTTGCAGTACCAGTAACTCCATTCCCTGACATATACGATTTAGTCTAGACTAACACTATCAGTATTATTAAGATAATACACCACACTACCGTATATTCTGCAATGTATTCCCCATCCACTGTATACTCCTCTTGGTTTAAGTCACTTCCTCTCCCCAGTTATCTTTTGTCTCTATCCTGCTTGCTGTAGTCATTTGGCAGTGTTTCCAGGAGTCCTCACCCGAACTCTTCTGTCTGCTAATGCTGGGAATACCAGAGTATGGTTAGCTACATAGTGATGCAGGCAAGATAACATACTGCTTTCCACACTTGGGGCCACACTCCTGAGTTGCATATGCCACAGGTTTTGGCTAGAAAGAGCTCTTTTTCTTTGCATGCTTATTCTGAGTGGGGTGTAGCAAATAGCACAATCTGGGGCAGTTGCTTATGCTCTAACCTAAACAGGTATCTTCAGATTTGGAAAAGCACTGCCAGTGTGCATCATTTTAGCTTTGGAGGCTGGCATCAGTAACTGTGAATGCAAATCTGCTTGACTGTTGTAACTAGGTGGATGGACTCATTTAAAACTGGGATGGACCTCTAAGTGTTTCTTCATCATAGGACCTGGAAGGAGTCATTATACATGTTCCCAACTTTGCAGAAGTTGGGAATTCCACTATACCAGTGTGAAAGCTACTTCTGGCAAGGCATACTCTGTGAAGGATGTTGTTTTTCATTTGCTTTTCAATGCAGATGATCTGACCAGGCAGTTTGGCACTGAAAGTGGTGATTACATCACTCTGTATTAACTCTGTATCCTGTGTAGAACCCCTTAATAAAAAGGTGTTAACTGGATTAAATTTTAACTGTAACTAAACTAAAAGAGATTTAGCCTTCAATATTTAACTGTATTTTAAAAAGAAAAAACAAACACAAAAGAAACACAAAAGAACTCCAGCCAAAAAGCTCACAGAAAAAAAATACTGTAGTGGTTTAGAACTGTCAATTTTTCTTCACAAAGTTTGAGCAGACAAGGTTAGAGAATGTAAAGAAATCACTATTGGCTGTAAGCAAGCAAAATCATGATTATTCTAAACACTTCCATTGGAGAGATAGAAATGTTTAAGAATCTCTACTCAAAACAAAGTTGGGGCAGTCAGAGTCTGAGTTCTCGGCTTGCTTGCTGGGCTGTCTCATGGATTCTTATTCTTTTCTGGCTGAAGATAACACACTGACCTGGACAAGCTAAGTCTAACAGCCTCTCTGCTTCTTGACTCTCTGCCTTCTGCCAGGAGGGTCTGGGGGGAGTCCTTCTGGTTGGGGAGGAGGTCCCTTGGGGGAAGCAAAGGGAGCTTGGTTGTGCTTTTCTGTTGATTGTATATATCTGCAAATATTGTGAATTGTGTATATTTGTACATATTCATTGCATTTCATCATAGATTATAGACTTGCTTGTAAATACAGCTTTCATTTGTTTCCAGACTGAGCTAGCCTGGTTATTGTTGGTGGGGGGGATTTCAGCTCTCACACTGTTACAAATATGAAAGATTTTTTTTTTAACCATGAGTTGCACAAAATGGTGCATGCTACTTGTTGGACTTAAAAGATCGATTTCTTCTGGCCCTGAGATTTGAATTGCCTTTTGCACCAGGTATGACCTCCTTGTAATACCTTGCAAGGTGCAAAGGAAAGCAAAGTCAGGACACAATGAAACTGGGTACATGGTGTCAGGCATAAGTTTCACATGAAAAGGTGTAGGAAGGTATTTTATTACAAGCCATAATTTCTGGTTTTAATATCTCTGTGGGATACATCCTATTGCTTACCATCACAGGCCCATGTTTTCTTTTCTTAAGCAACAGAAACAGTGGTATTTTGAACACATTTCCTCCTCAGCTTGGTTCTTACTGTAATACCTCTCCTTTCTCCTCACCTTGGGCCTATTGGGGTCTGTCTCCATGTCCACACACATTTTTTTTTGTGAATGGAAAAACAGTACTTGGGCTCTGAAATATCTCATAAACTTGTAGATGCTCTCTGATTGCTGGAGTTTTCCTGATGACAGCCAGGAAAGACTGAAAACTGATACACCTAGCTGTGATTTATAACAGATTAATACAGCTCCCAAATGGGACCTCCTGTAGATTTAAAGAAAGTTATTATTGAAATTATGACACCATTTGGTGTTCTGCTTAGAAAATATAGAGAGAAGGCCTCATGGCAGATAACACCTGTCCTCTTTACTCTCACTGGTTTTCCAAAGGTTGAAACTTTCTGTGTCATCTTCCAATCTACACTGGGGTTTAATACCATATTCTTGTCACAATGCAACCTCTTGGCCTGTTTGTCTGCTACCTTCTTCCTCAGTCTGTCTGTAATGCTTTTTTATCAGGGAAGTGGATGTGTGACTGTTCAAAATACAGAGAATTTTAATGTAACAGTCAGAGTTGAGATTTTTGCAAGCCCGGATTTTGAGAACAGAGCTATAGCTTCAGTCAACATTTACAAATGTCTTTCATAGTCCTGATCTGGGTCAGAATCACGATATTTATTTATATTTCAGCTAAACTCAAGTCATCAGTGCCCAATAAATATGCGTGGTTTTACCAATATCAACAACTTTATTGTAAATTAGAGTTATCCAGGTAGTATACTGCACGCAAATGTAATGATAACAGCTGCACTGGGTGACACACAGAGTGCCTCAATTCTCTGTCCTTTCATGCAGAGCACATAAATGATACCTAGAAAAGAGAAGCATGGCACAAGGTGTAGGGCAAGGCTACTTTCTTGTGACAGCCTCCCAGCTTTTTGTAATTTGTAGCTTGGGGACTTTTGAACTGAGGTTTGCATCCCCTCATTAAATCCTGACAGATCCTCTAGATGGAGTCTGATCTCCAGCGCAGCTGTGCTGGGTCAAGGAGAGGCCAGACAGCATGCTGGAAATGTCCAAACTGCAGTGAGAGTGTAACAGTACCTAGTCGATAATCCTAGGGCTGTGGGGAAAAGTTAAGGGGAAATGGTCTCTTTCAGATATGCAGTGTCTCCATCTCACTCTGGCTACATCTGTAAAACCCTACTGGAAGCCTTTGGCAAACTAGCTCTTGTTGTTTCACTCTGTCTCGACATGCTACTGGGCCATGATGGAGGGCAGGCAGAGGACACATCGTGTTAATAGGCTCATCCTGGTATAATATTTAAAGAAACACCTTTGAGATTTTGAGAAGAGAGTGAAGACAGAAATGCTCTGTAGCACAGACTAGATTGCTTTTCCTTCTGAGATACAATTTTTTTTTTGAGCAAAGAAATTGAAAATCTAGCAGAGTTATGAAAAATCGCCTAGCATTAGGACAGAACTTCTAATTTTGACAGCACAGGCAATGAGAGCATTAGTGGTTATGATTGTTATTCCAGTCATCTAACACTCAAAGCCTGCAGAGTGAATGCAGTGGCCAAGACTTTCGTAATGAAATTCAGGAAAAATATCAGCATTTTCTGAACCTGAGTATAAACAAGATTTTTCCTCCTTATGCTGGAGGTAGTGACTCTCCCTTTGTATGTTAATCCTCTCTTCTTGTTTCTTGGAGTCTTGTTACACCCTGAAAGGAAGTACAGAGGATATAGGATGATTCACAATGTGTGATTTGTGTTCAGGTGAAATGGACATAAGTCAAAAGGAAAAAAAAGTAGACAACTCTAATTTAATCATGAGTCTGACTAAACACTTTGCTCTGCTTCTTCACATAATAGGTCTTCCACATTATCAGGGAAGTGCTAGCCCTGAAAGAACCACCATGAGTGGAGGAGAAAGAGCTGCTTCTCTGCACCCATCTGCTGCGTTCAGCAGCTCCTGTTATCCCATGTAGGCAGCACCAGTGACAGCTCCACCAGTGTGTGCCTCACAGATTGCCTACAGGTAGCTTTCACAGTGGCTCCCAAATCCCTGCTGGCCCTTCATGGATTTGGGCCATTCTCCTTTATGGTTATGTGAGTGGTTGGAAAGTACATGGGTGGAGGGACAGGAACCCAAATATGTTCACCAGATAGAATGCTTCAGATGTGACCTCACTAGAATGGAGGGGGAGGAAGACCTCCCTCAAACTGCTGGTCACATTTTTATTGATGTAACCTATGAGTAAAGTTTCCTCTCCTGACAGGTGATGGGGGAGGGCACAGATCATGCCAGTGGCTACATATCCCTTTTCGGTAGAAATAAGTAATATCCAGAAAGAGATTTGTCACTAGTAAATATTGTATCCTACTGCCTCTGCATTCTCCTTTTCCTAGGTGTCCCTCAAAGGTCTCACTGCCCTGTGAGGGGTTCTTAATTGTTCTTCCAATACACTGAAGTTTCTTGTGAGTGTATCCTTCTGTGAGCTCTTTGACTTCCATAACCTCATTACTAGTAGCACTAGTATGCACTGCTATTACATTGCTAGTAGTATTATTGTAATGCTTCACCTCTCTCCATTGCTTTTCCTTTCTAGTCTGCATACTGGCCTTCACTCTGATCTTCCTTCCATTGTCTTCCATCCTTCTTCTAACAACCTCTTACATATGTAGCTGAATATTAAACATCATCAAAGAAGGGAGCAACCAAAATGCTATCCTTTGCTATTCTTTTATTATTAGAGACTTACAGGAGGAAAGTAAAAGTGAAAGCAAAAAAGGCAGCTGGGAGAGGAAGATATTACCTCCCATCAGAGTGTGAGAGTACAGAAAGCATTGATAGACCTCAGTGTTCTATCAAACACACCATCATTCCTGAGGGACAGACAAGAAACTCTCAGGGTGGCAGTTTTCCTTAGAGGAGCAATGCCTTGTGAGCTTTTCCTTCAGATGTGCTGTTGGTCTCTTGGTGCATTCATCTTCATCTTGCCTTGCTGTCTTCTCTTGAACAGTGAAAGAAAGCAAAGGTTTTGTTTCTGACCAGGCTATAGCCTGGATGAGGCATGTTTTTTGGAGTTTTGCATATAGCAACTTCTCATTTTACTTGAAGAACAGGGAGGAGACTAGGTGGTACCACCCTCATGTAGACGTTGGAATAGACATGATTATCACTGACACACCACTGTCAGCTCTCCCTTTCCCCTTGTCCCAAGATGTTTTCAAGGATAATGAGTGGGCTCTAGGATTTCCAAAAATGCATCTGTGATTGCAGCAGAGGAGTGTGTTTTCTGGGTACCTTGACTAAACAGGCTGGGTGCAAAGTGGGTTGAGGGTAGCTCTGAAAAAAGAGGCTTGGGTGTATTGCTTGATGAGAAGCTCAGCGTGAGCAGGCAGTGAGCTCATACAGCCCAGAAAGCAAATCATATCCTAGGCTGTGTCAAGAGGAGTGTGGCCAGCAGGTGAAGAGAGGTGATTGTTCCCCTCTACTCTGCTCTTGTGAGACCCCAGCTTGAATACTGCATCCAGTTCTGGTGTCCCCATCATAAGAAGGACACAGAGCTGTTGGAGCGAGTCCAGAGGAGGGCCACAAAGATAATCCAGGGGCTGGAACACCCCTTTGATGAGCACAGGCTGAGGGAGCTGGGGTTGTTCGGCCTAGAGAAGACTCTGTGGAGACCTTTTATCTGCTTTCCAATACCTGAAGAGATCCTTCAGAAAGGCTGAAGAGGGACTTTTCATAAGGGTGTCTAGCAATAGGATAAGGGGAAATGGTTTGAAGCTGAGGGAGAGTAGGTTCAGACTGGAACTTAGGAAGAAGTTTTTCAGTGCAAGGGTGGCCCGACTTTAGAACAGGCCTCCCAGGAAGGTTGTGGATGCCTCCTCCCTGGGGGTGCTCCAGGCCAGGTTGAATGAGGCTTTGAGCAGCTGATTCTAGTTGTGAGGCATCCTTGCCCATTGTGGGGAGATTGGAGTAGATGATTTCTAAGGTCCCTTGCAACCTAGGCCATTCTGTGATTCCATGCTTTACCATGAAATTGAACTGAGTATGAAAAATGGGAGTCTCCACGAAGGTGCCTGTGAGTCCCAGACAGGCAAATCCCAGAGATGTCAAGTTGGTAGCACTTATCTATATCCCAAGACATTTAGCAAGGGGGAGTCAGCCGTTACGGAGAAGCTCCTCCAGTTGCTGTGAGAATCATCCCTTTCAACCTCATATCTGAAGCTGAGGAGCTGCATGGAGGAGCTGTGGTACTCCTCCCTGCCAATGGGAGGGTTGCTTTAGCATGTTTGCTGAATTGCTATGCTGGTAAGAATTTTTCAAAATTATTTTGTTTGACTCCAAGACTGTGTTATTTAAATTTTTTTTAATACAGCATGTTGTATTAAAACAAGCAAGCAAACAACAACACAGAAACCAAACCCCAAAAGAGCAGATTAACATAGCTACAATAGTGCAAGATTTCTTCTTGCACTGCAATCAGTGAAGAAGATGTTAATATGGAGAAAGGCTCCTTAACTTTAATAAAGACCCAGAGAGCCTCATTTCTTGGAGCTATGAGTCATGCACAAAAAGTCTGTACTTTTTCAGAAGCTAGATGTTTTTCCCATCACAGGCAATTGAACTGACCATACTTTATTAGGCCATCTGTCTGCCTGTGGTGTGTGCAAATTGTGTTGCTCAGGGTAGTTTAAAATCCTACCTTCCACAAGCAAAACTAAGAATAAAGGATTTGTTCACTCATCAATAGTTCCATGAAAAATGGGACAAAATCTAAGAAGCACAGCTGTATTGTCAGATATCGTTGTCATTTATTGAGCTGAATATAGCTTGGACTTCCACAGGGCTAACTTGGTACTCTTCAGAGATATACTTGCAGGAATCCCATGGGCTAAGACACTGGAAGGTAAAGGAGCCCAAGAAAGTCAGACAGTTTTTAAATGCCACTTTCTCCAAGCCCAAGATAAGTGTGTTCTCTTCAGTAAAAAATCCAGTAGACATACCAGGAGACTTGCATGAATGAGTAAGGAGCTTCTGAAGCAAATCTCAAGGAAGAAAGATACTTACAGTTCATGGAAAAAGGGACTTGTCACTTGGGGGAACTATAGAGTAGTTGCCAGGCCATGCAGGAAGGCAACAAGGAAGGCCAAAGCCCTCTTGGAACTAAAATTGGCAAAGGAAATAAAAAAGAACAAGAAGGGCTTCTTCAAATATATCAGTAGGAAAGGGAAGAATAGGGAAGGTGTGGGGCCACTGCTGAATGAGGAGCAGCCCTGATAACTGAGGATGCAGAGAAGGCAGAGTTGCTGAATGCCTTCTTTACTTCAGTCTTTACTCCTAAAACTGAACTCCCCTGTGAAGTCCAGACCCTGGATGAAGGAGAGAAAGCCTGGAGGAGGGAAGACTCTCCACTAGTCAATGAAGACTGGGTTAGGGATCAGTTACACCAACTGAATATTCACAAGTCCATGGGGCCTAATGAGATGCACCCAAGAGTGTCGAGAGAGCTGGCTGATGTTGTCACTCTACTACTCTCCATCATTTTTACAAAATCCTAGCAAATGGGAGAGGTGCCTGCAGACTGGAGGAAAGCCAATGTCACTCCAGTCTTCAAAAAGGGCAAGAAAGAGGTTCCAGGTAACTACAGACCAGTGAGCCTCACCTCCATCCCTGGAAAAATGATGGAGCTGCTCATTCTGGAGGTCATCTCCAGGCACTTGGAAGAGAAAAAGATGATCAGGAGTAGTCAGCATGGATTTACCAAGGGGAAATCCTGCTTGACTAATCTGGTAGACTTCTGTGATGTCGTAACTGAACGGGTAGACGCAGGGAGACCACTGGATGTAGTCTACCTTGACCTTAGTAAGGCTTTTGACACTGTCTCACATAACATCCTTGTGAGCAAGCTCAGGAAGTGTGGAATAGAAGTACAGACAGTGAGATGGATTAGGAACTGGTTACATAATAGAGTGCAAAGACTGGTGGTCAATGGTTCCAAGTCCAGCTGGAGAGCTGTGACTAATAACAGTCCCCCAGGGATCACTGCTGGGTCTGGTCCTGCTCAATATCTTCATCAATGACACTGATGAGGGGACAGAGTATCTGCTCAGCAAGTTTGCTGATGACACCAAACTGAGAGGCTTGGCTGAGACACCTGAAGGCTGTGTGGCTGTTCAGTGAGACCTGGACAGACTGGAGAGCTGGACACAGAGGAACCTAATGAGGTTCAACAAGAATAAGTGGAGAGTCCTGCATCTGGGGAGAAATAATAAACTGCATCAGTACAGGCTAGGAGGTGATCTGCTGGAGAGCAGCCCTGTGGAGAAGGACCTGGGAGTCCTGGTGGACTGCAAGCTATCCATGGGTCAGCAATGTGACCTTGTGGCCAAGAAGGCCAATGGCATCCTGGGGTGCATTAAGAGCAGTGTGTCCAGCAGATTGAGGGAGGTTGTCCTCCCCCTCTACTCTGCCCTGGTGAAGCCTCACCTGGAATATTGCATCCAGTTTTGGGCTCCCCAGTCCAAGAGGGACAGGGATCTGCTGGAGGGAGTCCAATGGAGGGCTACCAGAATGATTAAGGGACTGGAGCACTACCCTGTGAGGAGAGGCTGAGAGCCCTGGGGCGTTTTAGTCTGGAGAAGAGAAGACTGAGAGGGGATTTAATAAATGTTTATAAATACCTGAGAGCTGGGTGTCAAGAGGGTGGGGACAGGCTCTTCTCCATTGCTCCCTGTGTTAGGACAAAGGGCAATGGATATAAACTACAGCACAGAAGGTTCCACCTCAACATGAGGAGGAATTTCTTTAATGTGAGGATCACAGAGCACTGGAACAGGCTGCCCAGAGGGGCTGTGGAGTCTCCTTCTCTGGAGACTTTCAAGAGCCATCTGGATGTGTTCCTGTGCAACCTGTGCTAGAATCTATGATCCTACTCTGGCAGGGGGGTTGGACTTGATGATCTCCAGAGGTCCCTTCCAACCTCTAACATCCTGTGATTCTGTGATCATAGAACAGTTTGAGTTGGATGGGACATTTATATTATCTAGTTCCAACCCCACTGCCATGGGCTAGAACACCTTGTTTAAAGTTCCACCTAACCTGGCCTTAAACACTTCCATGGAGGAGGCAGCCACAGCTTCTCTGGGCAACCTGTTTCAGTGTTTCACCATCTTCACAGTAAATATTTTTTTCCTTATACCTAATCTAAATCTAGCCTCCTTCAGTTTAAAACCATTATTTCATGTCCTTTCACTACAGTCCATGATAAAATGTTGCTCCTCATCTTTCCTGTAGGCCCCCTATAAGTACTGGAAGGCTGCTATAAGATCTTCATGGAGCATTCTCTTCTCCAGGCTGACCAACCCTCACTCTGTCAGCCTGTCTTTATAGCAGAGGTGCTCCAGCCCTCTGTCTTTGTGGCCATTCTCTGGACTTGCTCTAATAGCTCTTCTTGTGCTTAGGACTCCAGAGAAGAACACAGTACTCCAGGCTGCATCTCGTGAGAGTGGAGCAGAGTGGAAGAATCATTTCCCTTGATCTGCTGGTGACAACCCTTTTGATGCAGCCCAGGATACGGTTGGATTTCTGAAAGGGCACAAGTGCAGGGTGCTGGGTCATGCTGAACTTCTTATCAACCAACACTCCTTATGTGCATGGCTGCTCTCAATCCCTTCATGCTATTTGTGCTTGGGATTGCCTCAACCTATGTATAGGACCTTGTACTTGGCCTTGTTAAACTTAGTGAGATTCATTTGGGCACATATCTCAAGTCTTGTAAGGTCCCTCTGGATGGTATCCCTTCCCTCAGGTGCTTTTACTGCACTGCTCAACTTGGTGTCATAGGCAAACCTGCTGAGAGTGCAATTAGTTACACTGTCCATGTCACTGACAAAGATGTTAATTACTGATACCTAATTACTGATGCCTGAGAAATGCCACGTGTCACTGGGACACTGAGCTGTTGATTGCAACACTTTGAGTGCGACCATCCAGCTAACTCCTTATCCATGCAGTGGTCCCTCTGTCAAATTCATGTTTCTCCAATCTAGAGACAAGGACATAATGTTGGACAATGTCATAGGCTTTGTGCAAGTCCAGACAGATGACATCACTTGCTCTTCCCTTATTCACCAATGCTGTAACCCCATCTTAGAAGGCCACCAAATTAATCAGACACAATTTGCCTTTAGCGAAGCCGTATTGGCTGTCACTAACCATCAACTTATTTTACATCTTAGCATAGTTTCCAGAAGGATCCCTTCCATGGGTTTGGCAGGCACATAGGTGAGACTGACTGGCCTGTAGTTTCCCTGGTCTTCCTTTCTTCCTTTTTTAAAGATGGAAGTTACATTTGTCCTTTCCCACTCAGTGGGAACTTCACCAGACTGCCATGACTTCTGATTTAAACTGAATTAATATGTGTAACTGAATAAATTTTATTCCATGATATGAATTGTATATCTGAAGCTCTGATCTTGAGCATTCATTAGCCATCCACTCATCCACCCTTCACTCATTAGCTGCTACATGTCTTTGCAGCTGCAACTAGCTTTGGGAAGGGGCTCCAATGGATAAGACTGCCCCGTGACAAAAAGCAAAATGCCAATGCTTTGTCCAGTTCTTCTTTTCCCTTGGAAGGGAGATGCACCTGGGCTTTGTGCAAAACCCATCTCATGTTCCTTGACCTTCCTCTTAGTGAAATATGAAGCCATTTTCTGATATACCTTCTCTTCTAATACTATTTCTCTTCCAAAATTAATATGAGATTTCCAAAGGTATAAGTGCTCACCACCAAGTATATCAGCCATTCCTCGGTTAGAGAAGTAATGAGAATATACAATACAGTAAAATGCAAGTCCTCACAAATATTAGAGCCTGGCTTGCTAATTGGATTTTGAAACTTAAACTGCTGATTTCTCTGGTTTGGCACTGAATACGTAAGGAGCATGTTGTATTGCCTTATTCAGTTTGTGCTACTGCTTCTTTGCATCTTTAGATGCCTTTTGATGTTCTAATCTTTTGATATCCTTACCTGACACTGCCTCCTGAAGTAACTGAGCTTCCAGATTTAGACTGGCAACTCTAAGGCAGCTATGATCAGAGTAAAGGCTTCATGTAGCTGGAGATGTTGTAACCTAGCACACTACAAATCTGACTATTTATTGTTTTAGGCAAACAAGAGCTGTTGGATGGTATCTGACAGCTGTTCTCTGACAATATAGGGGTTTTGAAATTAGGTCCTCTAGGACCTAACCTCTGGTTTGTTTTTTTTTTCTTTTGCAAGAAAGTGCTTTGTTTCTCTCCTTCTGCAGCTAAAGAGAGCTGATACCACTTGTTATGGCTAGCACATCAACATTTTACTTTGCCTTAATCTGGTGCTGGGTCCTGGGGAGTTGTGGTGTGGGTTGTTTGCCACCTGTGAACTGGAATGTTAGACACATACCTGAGAAGAGAATCTCAGGACAGTCTAAATCATGAGTAGCTCTTCTCCAGATGGAAAAAACCAAACCAAACCAAACCAAAAAACAACTGAACACCCTCCCCCTCCTACCCCCAGCCAAAAGAAAAAAAAAAAATAAGAGACCTCAGACTCAGCAATGACCAGTCCTTTAGCCAATGTGAACTGACCTCTTTATCCACAATGCCCTCTACACTATTAAAAAAAAAAAAAAAGGTGACCGGACTTAAAGTATTTATATTTTACCTAAGCATGCTGGGGATAGGTACTCAGCATTTGGCCTTCAGCAGATAGAAATTTGTTACACTTAATTGATGGCAAGAACAAAACACTTCTGTAAGCTGCTAGAAGGATTAAGCTGGTCTTCCTTATGCTACTTTGGACTGTTGTCCAAGAGAGAAAATCAGTTAGGTATCACACAAAGCACAAAGAATCGGTACACAGTAAGGACTTGCCTTTGTGCACCTGAATTTTACAGTACTATCACTAAAGGTAATGGCCCTGAGGCAGTTGGTGCGAACAGGAATCTTTTTCTGCAGCTGAAGTCTTATTTCACTATTCACATTTTTAATCATAGAATTGTTAGGGTTGGAAGGGACCACAAGGATCATCTAATTCCAACCCCCCTGCCATGGGCAGGGACACCTCACACTAGATCAGGTTGCTCAGAGTCACATCCAGCCTGGCCTTAAAAACCTCCAGGGATGAGGCTTCCACCACCTCCCTGGGCAACCTGTTCCAGTGTCTCACCACCCTCATGGTGAAGAATTTCTTCCTAACATCCAATCTGAACCTACTAATTTCTAGTTTTGTTCCATTCCCCCTAGTCCTATCACTACCTGACACCCTAAAAAGTCCCTCCCCAGCTTTCTTGTATGCCCCCTTCAGATACTGGAAGGCCACAATAAGGTCTCCTCAGAGCCTTCTCCTCTCCAGACTGAACAGCCCCAACTCTTTCAGTCTGTCCTCATAGGAGAGGTGCTCCAGCCCTCTCATCACCCTGGTGGCCCTCCTCTGGACACGTTCCAGCACCTCCAGATCCTTCTTGTAATAGGGGCTCCAGAACTGGATGCAGTACTCCAGGTGGGGTCTCACCAGAGTGGAGTAGGGGGGAGAATCACCTCCTTCAACCTGCTGGCTATGCTTCTCTTGATGCAGCCCAGGATGTGATTGGCTTTCTGGACTGCAAGTGTACCCTGTTAGCTCTTGCGGAGCTTCTCATCCACCAGCACCCCAAGGCCTTTTCTTCAGGGCTGTTCTCAAGACAGACGCTGCCCAGCCTGTATCAGTGCTTGGGATTGCCTCGACCCAGATGCAGGACCTTGCATATGGTCTTGTTGAACCTCATGAGGTTGGCTTGGGCCCACCTCTCCAGCCTGTCCAGGTCCCTCTGGATGCCATCCCTTCCCTCCAGTGTGTCTGCTGCACCACACAGCTTGGCATTGTCAGCAAACCTGCTGAGGGTGCACTCAATGCCACTGTCCATGTCACCAAAAGAGGTGTTGAACAAGACTGGTCCCAGGACTGATCTCTGAGGGACTCCACTTGAATGTGGCTGTATTGTCTTGTCTATATTCAGTTATAAATTAGCCTTTGAGCTAGATGAATTACTTCAGGAAACAAACACATTGCACACTGTATATTTAGATTAATTAGATGCTCCTCATTTTCAAGTAAGAACTTTATGCTAGGAAATGCAACAAAGTTTATTGATTACCTGAGCTCAGTTATCAGATATAAACGTGGTTCACAAAAGGCACTTAGTATTTCCTGAGCAGAAAAGAGAGTTTGGCATTTTCATGTGGCTTCTATTAGTATATTCATTAAACTTTCATGTGATTTTCTTTTATTTCCCTTAGTGGTCTAATAAATATACAGTTATGGCCATTAACTACTAAGACTTAAGTTGTTTAAGTGCTATAAGGTGTCCAGCAGATTGTTGACTTTTGAGGTACTGGTTTTCTGTCTAGATGTCTGTTGTTTTAACAGTCCCTTGCAACTCCAAATCCAATCATATCTGCAGCAGAAGAAAGGTAGTTGAAATTTTAGGCATAGATCAATCCTCCAGGGAATGAAAAAAAAAATAGGCAGCCTTATTGTGGCATTCTATAAAGCTGAGTATATTCTGGTTTAGGATAAAACAGTCTTTACTGCTGGAAAAAAAAAAAAACCAAAACAACAAAAACCAACAAACCAGTGCAGCTAGAATCCATTACACTACTGGGGTACTGGGAATGGAAATGGGAATGTTAGTTGCACAAACATGGTGTAATAAAATACCATAAATAGCCTGGCATGCAGATTGACACAGCTTGTGGGAGCTTTGACATCCACAGCTTGGGTTCTTTCCTGATTTATAGAAATCTGGAAATGTCAATTTCACCTTTGCTTATCATTGTTTAAAACCCTCAAGTTTAATTCATCTCATGCTTATCCTATGCAAAGCACTTGAAGGTCTTCAAGAAGGGTAGTTCCCACATGAAAGAGTGAGCATGTGGATATGTGAATAGGAAAACAGGAAAAGAGAATATTAATACACAAGTCACCATGAGTCATTACAAGAAATAGGGCTTCTGCTTCTATTTAGGAGGACTGAACAGGACTGCTTCTATTTAGGAGGAAGAATAGGCTCTTTGCAGGCAAACCTGGGCAAAAGAAGTCCTGAGCTGCCTTTACTCCAGGCTTGTAAATAAGCAAGTCGGGCAGGCTTAGAAAATGGAGGCTCACATGTCAGGCAAGTAAACGGAGAATGACAACAATCTTTGGAGGAAGCAGCAGGAACAAGGACTGAGATTGTAAATAGGGAGGGAGCCAAGGGAATGGACATGTGGAAGTGATTGCTTTTGGCACAGGCCAGCAGACAAGAAGGAAAGTTTGGATTGTAGGAGAAACCAAAGGATATATTGTTCACCAGTGGAAGATTTAATGAGATTGTCAGCAAGAAAGCAAAGGGTGTGATTCCAAACAGAGACAGTAGTTACCTGCTGACTTTTTCCAAAAAGCAAAAACCCTATATCCTCTTTCCTCTAGTTGAGTGAATTATGTGATCCCAACAGCAGTTCAACAGAATGGCTTCTGGTCTGACCTCTACCTGTGGTGCTGTAAGCTTAGCAGAGGCTACACAACTGATGCAGACAAGAAACAAAGGCTTACAGGTCTGTCTAAGCCAGTAACTGAGGTTGTCCAGGTTACACAGCACAGCAGTAAGGCTCCTTGATTGGTGTGATTTGGAAGGTTAACAGAAGTGACTGCAATAGCCTCTTGACATGAAGGTATCACAAGCTTCTCACAGGAGTTCAGATTCCCTCATTGACAAATAAGAAAACATAAGTTTTTATAATTGTTTTCCATTTGGAGGCCTTTCTGCCTTTGTTGCTGGATGGCCTTTATGTCAAGTGAACTACATATTTGTATTTATTTCCTGAACATGTCACAAGATGTGGTCTCAGTACCTACATGAAGGCTATGAGCAGCTGTCATAACATCACATCTCTTTTGGGGATAACCTAGCAGATGGGTTCCAACCTCACATCACTTTGGGGGCTAATAGACAAATGGCCAATTTATTCTCCCTTCAAGATGTTTTGTGACTGAATCTGTCACTATGGGACATTTTATTTCTAAATTAATCTCCAGAATGTACCTCAGCATAAATTTTGTCTCTGTCCCTCCAGTGCTGTTAACACTTGTGCAGTGTGGTTTGTAGAGTACTCCCAGTTCTCTGGGTTTTGTGTCCCACCATGTCTCTGTGACTGCCACCAGATCATAACCCCTTGACTGCACATGGATTTCTAACTTATTCCCCATGCCTCATGTGTTGGTGTACAAGCATTTCAGGAAGCGAGCTGAGCATGCCAATTCTACCCTTGGGAGGTGGGTGGCCTTCTGGTCTTCACTAATACTGGAACACTGCCCCTCTGGTGCAAGCCCAGCAATAACTCCCTCCCCTTTTGATTCTAGTTTAAAACTCTGTGAGTGAGCCCTGTTAGTTCTTGTCCTAGAATCCTTTTCCCCCTGCAAGACAAGCCTCTCCCACATACTACCATCAGCCCTGGTGTCCTATAAAACCAACCATTATCAAAGAACCCAAAGCCCTGCCTGTAGCACCAGCCTGGGAGCCAGGCATTTATGGACTGGATTCTTCTACTCCCTTCCATATCATGGCTGGGTACTGGAATTATAGTATGCCAAGTTGGGTCTCATCAGAGAAGAGCAGAGCAGCAAAATCACCTGTCTCTATCTGCTGGCCAAGCTTCTTCTGATGCAGCCCAGGATGGTGTTTGCCTTCTGGGCTCATGTTCAGGTTTTTGTCCACCAGTACCCCTGAGTCCTTCTTCACAGTGCTGCTCTCAATTTCATCATCCCCCAGTCTGTATTGATAATGAGAATTGTCTTGACCCAGGTGTAGGAGCGTGCATTTGGCTTTGTTGAACCTCATGAAGTTTACCTGGGCCCACTTCTGTAGTCTGTCTAGGTCTCTCTGGATCACATCCCATTCCTTTGACATATTGATTGCCCCATTCAGCTTGGTGTCATATGCAGGGCCTTTTCTTTCATATTTTGGGGATGCTGATAGTTTTGCAACTATTCTGCTGACCACAGAACACCTGGGATATTCACTGGTAGACTGGCTATGTTATAAAGAGGAGAATGATATCTTCAATTCTCTGTCACTGTGTTGGTGTTTATAAGAAGGTTACTGTTCTGAGCTACAGACCTGGTTGTACCAAAATGTTATTAAGATCCTCCAGCTCATTCAGTTTAGAAGATCCCCTTTTTCTTACAGATCGGGGATACAAATATTTTTCTTTTGTTAAATCTGCAGTCCTCTTTGTACTCCAGTTTATCTCTAGCTAATTACAATTGTGTTGACCAGAAAAACTCCTGTGGAAGGGCTTGGCTTACTTATTTTTCCCATTCTCCATGCATAAAATCTATCCATGTAAGGGACAGGATCCTCCGCAGCTGACCATTTTCCATCAGTCTTTAGTCAGGCATGAGTCAGCTGTTGGATGAAGTCAGCAGGAGCCTTTTCAGCAGTTGCTGGATCAGTTGCTGTCTGAGTGTGCTTGCTGAAAGCAGGAAGCCTTTTGCTGCCCATGCTGGCTGGAGCCTGAAAAATCAAGCTGATTTCTGCAACATATTTGCCTCTCTGCCTTGAATACTCATTTCATGGGAAGCTACACCAGGCTCTTCCTGTTCAAAATGTACTAGGTATGCTTTATTAAGTCTATCTCAAGAGCAAAAATATTTTGCTGCAGCAGAGTTCATAGCAACACAAGACAGAGCAAGTGGTGTGAGAGGTGAGTCTAAGAGATGCAATCAGGTGTGGTGGGTGCAGAGGGATGCGACAAGACTCTTCCCAAAGCCATGTGAGGAACAGAGTGCCCCAAGTGTCATTTCCATTCCTGCAGTTTGCTGACTCCTTTGTCAGGCATGCTGTGCAAGCAGCACTTCAGAGAAAATCTCTGCTTGTGATGAGAGATTTTCAAAATCCCTAGCCTGTCATGATTAAAGGTTGCAACCTACCTATTTAATGAAGGTTTTTTCTTCAGTTATAAATATTCAGCAATGACTAAATACTTAGAAATTACTACTCTTACAAAATTCCACCTTTGCATTTTCAATGAATAAATTAATGCATGTGAGAACTATAGGGATCTTGTGCCAGGAGATTTCTATCACTATGTGCTGCTGAACTACAGAGCTGAGCAAATGCTGTCATGTGCAAATTAGATTCAGAAGCAAAATTGGGCAGGAGTGACAAACTATTGCTTGAAGAATGCAGCCTAATAAAGCAGAGACAACCCCGCTGGAATAGGAGGCAGGATCTCTCAAAGCACACAGCACTTTGAATGCATGTCTTGACACTGTTCTAGTGTAAGTGGAATAAACATTTGCCCAATGCAGAAAATGGGCATAAGTGTTTCTCCTATGTATGAACCCTACTGTGGTTTCTGCATTCACTCAGGAAGGGTTGTGGGATTGGTTTCCATAGAAACTATGGGGAAAGAAAGGGAAAAATACACCTGAATCCCAGCTGCATAATTTTAGCATTGCAAGACTGTAGTGAGTACAGCACTGGAGGCTAACGCATCCTTGCTGCCTCTGAGCATGGGAGAGCATATGAAGCCAGTATTGTGGGGGCAGCACAATGGGCTCCAACGTGGCTGGGCTGTGCAGCCTGTGATGTGCAGCAGTACACAACCAAACATGACACATCCGTAAACTCTGAGCATCACAGTGACCTGCCTGAGACCTGATTTACAGGTTTGCATGATGAGCACCTCCTGAAAATCTGCTCTGCTTGTGTACACAAAATGCAGAGGTGTGCAATCCAAGTGCAAAAAAATCCCAAATGGGCTTGGCTGCTTCCTCTTTGTGCCTTTTGTTCTTTTTGCTTCTTGTGTGGCAGAAAAGAATCTCTCCCTCATAAACAGAAAATCAGAAGTGTGGCTTGTGAAATTACTTGGTGTGTTGAGAAATGGCAATATTTTTCAGGGCTGACACTGAATTCATAGTCAACTACCTTCGACACCTAATGAATTATTTCAGAAAGTGAATTTCTGGAATTTGCTTACTCATCTGGACTTCTCTGCATGTGATATAAACTAGGCAGTCTACCACAACCTTAGAGATTATGAGGCAGATTGGTTTAAAAAAATAGATCAAAGTTCTCTGATTCCTAGCCCTTGAGTGTGAGGAAAAGTTGTTTAAATTCCTAACTCTATTTTTTAAGATCAAGGAGAGTCATTTGTGTAATTTTTTTGCATCCTATTTCAATGGAACATAGCTCTATGAAAGATATTAAGAGAGTGTTAATGAACGACAGTTTAAAAACAAAACAGTGGAATTTACTGCCATACTCATCAAGTAAGCAGATCATTGGGAGAGTTGTTTTGCTGTGATTAGAAAGCAACTAGGACTTTCTTTTGAAAGTCATGTTTCTTTAAGTCCTTTGACAGCCTATAAACATACACTGGAACCTAAATTAAAGGTCCTCATAAAATAATGGAATCTATGTCTATGTTTTATGCAAGTGCCTACAGACTGGAATGACCTATACCTGAGATGAACACAGTTCATGCAAGCCAGAAATTAGAGAAGTTCCTGGTCCTCCCCATTTCTGTCTCTGCTACTGTCTAAGTTTTAAGAGCTGACAGAAAATTGTATTTTACCCCCCAAAGGAAGCACAATAAAAGTGTTCTTTCACGGGATTAGAAAGTGTTGGAAGTAAAATAGAAGTGCTGTTCACAACTATACACAGAAATTACAAAATACCCAAATTCACATTCAGCCTCAGTCCAACGCTTCAACCTGGGCTTACAGCAACCTCTTTAAGCCAAAATAGCTTTTTAAAACATCCCCCAATTAGGCTAATTCCCCAAGCCTCAATTTCCACCTCCCATGGGCCTGAATGGTGCAGAAGAAATTAGTTTTTCCCCAGCAAACCAGGCTGCTCAAGGCCGAATCCCTGCTCTGAAACACCAAACCAAGAGATAAGGTCCAGCTGGGAGAAGAGAGAGAGAGAGAGCAGGAAAAGGGCAGAAGCAGCCGAAGTGCTTGGTTTTACAGAGATGCAGGGCTTACGGGAATGAAACAACCAAAGATTACACTTTCCGGTGTGTACCTTCCGGACTGATTAGTACTCCTGGAAGACTTCTCTATGGTTTAGGCCATCCCAGTGTCTTAAACATACAATAGCTACATTGTGTGTTTGAGGATACCTTGTTAACATCCCTATTTATGTTGAAGGCTCTTTATGGAGAAAGACAAGTATTTCATCACTTAAGGTGAGTTAGTTAGAGAAACTGTTTTTGCGAGTTACAGTGAAAACTATATTCACTGACCTTGATAGCCCTGGAAGTTGTAGGTAGGCCTTTCATTTAATCTGGCTATTGCTAGTGGTATCACAGGAGCCTGGCTTATTTACTTGCTCTTATGCTTTCTCACTCTTCCTGCATAAAAATCTCTGTGGGAAAAGAGATGACTTTGGCGTGGGAGGATTTGGACCAGACATCAAATCTGCAGGAACTTCTATCCTGATGACTGGCAAATGCAGTCCTGCATGCAGCTGCTTGAGCCCTTTTGCCCTCATCATGTATCTTGACATTTCTGTTTGTACACAGGTAAAAAAGGACCCTTCCTTGCATCCTGTATTTTGCTTCAGCAGGAACACTATGACTAGTCCTGGATACAGGCTTAGATTTGAGGCTCATCATTATGTGATGAGACCATTGTGCCCAGCATGTAGCCTGATACATAAGTATTTTCTTTGGCATCCCAGATAGCTGAGATTTCTCAAGAGGAAAGATATTTTAAAGCACTTGTCGGCACTGTGTGATGAATGTTTCAGGAAATTTAGCATATCTGAAATTTCCTACAGAATATGCAATGTAGTACCTTTTCCCACAGTATTCTAAAGCAGTTTTTGAGACTGGAGAAAATGGGCTTTTCAAGGAACATATTTTTGAATGTTGCATATATCCTAAACTGATATACACGCTATAGCACATATCTGGGGTTATTCAGTCTGGAGAAAAGGAGGCTGAGGGGAGACCTTATCACTCACGCCTTATCACACCAGCTACAGCACACATCTGGAGCAGGAACAGCCTTCAGTCAACAGAGAGTTGCAAGAAGGATGTATCGCTTAGAAGGAAAAAGGGGAAACAGAAAGTACTCTGGTTAAATGGCAAAGAGTAGGAATATATTCATACCAAAACTACCGTTTAAGAAACAGAAATCTATCTCTTGTAATGCTAATGGAGTGGAAACTAAGCTTCTTCTTATATCTTATCTGCTGAAATAGAAGCAAGATAAAATGAAGAGCAAGTAACCAGAATACCATTGGCAATAATAAGCTATTTGACATCTATCAGAAATATGAAATTTGCAAGACAGTTAGTGCCTGTACTACTCCACTAAAGTGTGACATGGTCAGTCATATTTCAGGAATGCTGAAGGATACTTCTGCCTTGGACTTAAAGGCAAATGTTATTGGGAAATACCTATTCTTAGTTTTTTGGTGGGTGGGTTGTTTTTTTGTTTAGGGTTTTTGTTTGTTTATTGTTGTTTGGGTTTGTGTGTTGGTTTTTTTTTTTACAGATATAAATAATAAGTGGGAACTCTATTGAGGCAAAGTTCTCCAAAAAATCAAGACATTCCATAATAAAATGAGACTATTAAGGCAAGGATTATATACACTAAAAACGGAAGTAATGTGCAATAGTTCACCTGTAGCTCTAGAGTACCAGAAAGTGTTTGGTGAGAAGAAAACCGTACAATCCAAGAAACTGAATAGAAAAAACTTTCTATCTGGGGAAATGAAGTAGAAAGAGAGAGAGGGAGAGAGAGAGACAGAAACCTGTTTCCCCTGTGGGGAGTCAGTAGGAGGGAGGACTTACTGGAGGGAGGACTCCTGGGCCCTTTGGACAGCCCTACCTCCGAGGGGTCTTTGAATTTGCCTCTTTCCCTGCATGCCCAGGTCTTCAACCATCTCTATGTGCTGTGAGCTAGGATGGCAGACCTCCTTTTCCTTGAAACTCTGCCTGCTCCTTCACCAGAACTAAAATCCACATCCAAGAAGAAAAAAAAAACCTTTTCCTTCCCCTCCTTCTTACTTGAGTAGTCTTAAAGAACCTAAACCTGCCCTGTCCCAGCTTGTAACCATTTCCTCTAGTCCTGTCACTTGCCACCAGGAAGAAGAGGCTGTACCACTCCTTGCTTCAACTTCTTCTCAAGTAGTTGTAGGGAGTGATAAGGGGTCCCCTCAGCCTCCTTTTCTGCAGATTGAACAATCCCAGCTCCTTCAGATGCTCCTCATAGGACATGAGCTCTAGGCAGTTCATGAGACTTGTTGCTCTTCTATGGACATGCTCTTGCACTTCTACATACTTCTTAGAGTTGAGGGCCCAGAAGTGGACACAATATTTGAGGTGTGGCCTCACCAGTACTGAGTACAGGGTGGGGTTATCGCCTCCCTGTTCCTGCTGGCCACCATATTTCTCATACAAGCCAGATGCCATTGGCTTTCTTGGCCATCTGGCTACACTGCTGACTCATATTTAGTCAACTGTCAACCGGCACCAACAGGTCCCTTTCCAAGTTACACCCTTCCATTCTCACAGGCCCGTATCTGTAGCTTATCATGGGGTTGTTGTGACCCAAGTGCAGGACCTGGCATTGGCCTTGTTGAACTTCATACAATTAACCTTAGCCCATTGTTCTAACCTGCCTAGGTCCTGCTGTAAAACTTCCCTACCCTCTAGCAGACTGACACAGCCACCTAGCTTGGTGTCATCTGCAAATTTACTGAGGGTGCATTCAATCCTTTCATCTAGATCATTAGTAATGATATTAAAGAAGGCAAGCACCAGTACTGAACCCTGAGGGACACCACTAGTGACTGGATGCCTTCCAGATTTACCTCCATTCACCACCACTCTTTGGGCCTGGTCATTCAGACAGTTTTTCATCCAGTGCAGAGTGCACTTATCCAAGCCTTGTACCATGTGTTTGTGAAGAAGAATGTTGTGGCAGTATCAAAAACTTTATGAAAGTCCAGGTAGACAATGTCCACGGCACTTCCCTCATCCCCTAGGTGCATCACTTTGTTGTAGAAGGAGATCAGAGTAGTCAGGCAGGACCTGCCTTTCACAGACTCATGCTGACTGGGCCTGATTGCCTGGTTGATTCGTTTGTGCTGCTTGACGGCACTCAGGATGACCTGCTCCATGACCTTTCCTGGCACTGAGGTCAGGCTGACAGGCCTGTAGTTCCCTGGATCATCGTTCTGGCCCTTCTTGTCGATGGGTGTCACATTCGCTAGCCTCCAGTCAACTTGGACCTCCCTGGTTAGACCTCCCTGTTGATAAATAATGGAGAGTAACTTGGTGAGCACAACTGCCAGCTCCTTGAGTACCCTTGAGTGGATCCATCCATCAGGTCCCATAGAGTTGGGCACACCTAAGTGGCACAGTAGGTCATTGATCATTTCCTCCTGGATTATGGAGGCTGCATTTTACTCCCTATCCCTGTCTTTCAGTTCAGGGAGCTGGACCCTTAGCGAGCAACTGGTATCATTGACAAAGAGTGAGGCAAATAGTTGTTCAGCAGTTCAGCCTTTCCCTTGTCCTTGGTCACCAAGTTCCCTCCCTCATCTAGTACAGGGTGGAGATTCTCCTTAGCTCTTCTTTTAGTGTTAACATTGTGGTGGAAGGGCTAAAGAGGCCCAACACAAATCCAAAAGAAGTCCTGGCATGTCCAGGTGTGATTTCCCCTCCCCCAGGGGAAACGTGCAAAAAAGACAAAGAACCCAGGTGTCAGGAAGTCTGATAATCAGGGATATGTCCTCCCTTTGTGGAAAACAGGCATGCTTCACAGTCCATGCTTCACCTAGACTAGGCTTATGTCTTTACCTAACATGGTCATGGCCCGGGGAATTCCCATTCTGTCGGTTGCCAATTGGCCAAATTGATCCATGGGCAAATGATAAAAGCAAACCCAAATCGTAAACAAGGTGCCTTGCCTTGCCTAAGATCCGGGGAAACAAGCCACCAGCCTTATCTTGCCTTGCAATCAGAATCTTTGCCGTGCCTCAGTTTACCTAGAAAGACACAAGCCCCTTCATGTAAGCTGCACTGAAACCCCAGTCAGCCTCTTCACATGGTAAAAGCCCAGGAGCAGAGAGGAGTGTCTTGCCGAGCAGAAGGGACAAAGCCAGGGTGAGCCAAGACCCGGAGTACCATCCCCCTGCAGCAATAAGTCACTTCCAGCCTAAGTGCCTGCTTCTCAACCCCAGACCTCGCAGCAAAGTGCCGAGAGAAACAGGCTCTTGTCCGAGAGCCTGAAACCCCGGGACAGCCTGCGAATCCTGGGAAGCTTCGAGAGCTGCCTGCCGTGGTGCCACGGCCCCTGGGGACACTGAGACAACCCTGCCGGCAATCAGCACCTGAGAGCGCCCCAAAAGCGATTAGAGGCTAATGTACAGCAGCAGCCCTCCACATGGGTGAAACTCCTGTTGCTCTGTGTGACCTGGACTATATTGCAGCCACGGACAGAATTCCGGAGAAATAACATTGTGAGTAATTGGTTATGTCCACAAAGCCTCTTTGTAAATGGTTCTATCTGCCTGAACCGCTGCCCTTTTGGCAAGGTTCCTGGCCGCATAACCCCACTGCAGGTTCTCTTTCCCAGTGTTATTTCCCCAGTTTGTTTAATCCTGTTTAAATTGTTAATGTTGCCTATATACTGTACATATCCATTGTAAATATAATACAGCTGTACACCTGTACAGATTGATAAGTTTTGCACAATTTTTCATATTATTAAATAGTAATTAATGTTTTTATTAATATCATATTTTCCTTATTAATATTTCATAATTCTATTAATAACAAACATACAGAATATTTTTAAATTTTAATCTTCAATGACACTGGACAGATTAAGTTCTAGCTGAGCTTAGGCCTTTCTAATTTCCCCCCTAAATGTCCTTGCAACAAAATTCCACTCTTCCTGAGTTTTCTGCCCCTTCCTCTATAACCAGTAGACTTTACTTTTCTTCCTGAGTTCTACCCAAAGCTCTCTGTTTAGCCAGGCCAGTCCTCTATGCTGCTGGCTCATTTCCCTCTTGAGGACTGTCCAGCCTTCCTGGACTCCCTTGTCCTTCAGGACTTCCTCCCATGTGATGCCATCAACCAGTCTGCTAAACATGTCAAAGCCTGATCTCTGAAAGTCCAAGGATATAGTTCTATTGACCCCCCGCTTCCTACCTTTGCTAAGAATCGAAAACTCCACCATCTCATGGTCACCTTGCTCAAGATAGCCACCAACTTTTACATCTCCCACCAATCCTCCTCTCTTTACAAAGAGCAGGTCTAGTAGAGAACCTTCCCTAATAGGCTCACTCACCAGCTGCATCAGGAATTTATCTTCCAGAAACTTGAAGAAGCTCTGGGACTGCTTTCTGTCTTCTCTATTGTATTTCTAGCAGACATCCAGTGGATTGAAGTTTCCCACAAGAACAAGGTGATTTGATTTGAGACTTGTAAATTTAGGAATGCCACTAGATGGACTTTCTGAATGCTTGATCAATTCTTACGTAAACCAAGTCTCAGGAGTTCTTGGACATTCAAAGATGGAAAATTACTTGGAGTAATTAAATTATTAGATGTAAGAGGTCTCTCTACTTGTTACCTCCTTCATGTTTTACATCCTCACAGATCTTGTCTGTTGGATAACTGCCCAGCTTGCTGTGTGACGGGAATGAAGGCTAATGTAGTGCTCTCCAGGAGAAAGATTAAGATGCTTACAACCAAGAAATGCTTATGCTGTCTTTGGGGTGGAGATCCACTGATCTGGCATGCCAAACATCTGAAGTTGTGAAGTTAAGACAGTCCAATTTTGGCTAAAATAACAGAAGCAATCAGCTTTGGTGCAGACTTTGAAGGTTATAGAGCCTGAGTGAAAACTTTTGCTTAATTAACTGCAAAATTAATATTAAAGTGTAAAGCCCTAAGTATGGTAATCAGCCAAACAAAGTACATTTTAAACATATAGATATGCTACTCAACTTTCCAAATCATGCTAATCATCACATAGAAGTCAGGGACAGATGGGATTAGAACATAAAAACCCATGAGGGGTATATATCTCTCTGGAAGGGGAAAAAGGGAAGATCTAGCAGAGATGTTTGGGGGACTGTACCTCCACCCAAGACAGGGCTGCCTGTAAGAATTGCAGTTTCAATAGATGACTTTACATTTTCCAGCATTACTATTACATATTAATGCTATTTCAAAGGCTTGTGCCTCCAACTGAAAAAGGCAAACTTCTTAGCTGTAATGCGACAGTCACATTAAACCACTAACAAAAATGTGGTCTTTTCTGTCCCACAGAATCATAGAAGATTGGAAGAGACCTCAAAGATCATCTGGTCCAACCTTCGACCCAGCACTGAAGGGTCAACACTAAACCATGTCCCTAAGCACCAGGTCTACATGCTGCTTAAATATCTTCAGGGATGGTGACTCCATCACTTCCCTGGGCAGACCATTCCAATGTTTGATAATCCTTTCAGTGAAGAAATTTTTCCTAATATCCAACCTGAATCTGCTCTGGGGCAGCTTGGAACCTTTTCCTATGATTCTGTTGCTTGTCACCAGGGAGAAGAGTCTTTGCCTCTCCTTGCTCCAACCTCCTTTCAGGTAGTTGTAGAGAGCAGTGAGGTCTCCCCTCAGCCTCCTCTTCTCTATACTGAACAATCCCAGCTCCTTCAGACACTCCTCATAGGCCATGTGCTCCAGGCCCTTCACAAGCCTCACTGCCTTTCTCTGGACACACTCTAGCACCTCAATGCATACCCAAGGTGTGTCCTCACCAGTACTGAGCACAGGGGGGATGATCACCTCCCTGTTCCTGCTGGCCACAGTGTTTCTAATACAAGCCAGGATGCCATTAACTTTCTTGGCCACCTGGGCACACTGCTGACTCATATTTATTTGACTGTCAACCAATACCCCTAGGTCCTTCTCCAAGTCTGTAGCTTACCATGGTGTTGTGACCCAGGTGGAGGACCTGGCATTTGGCCTTGTTAAACTGAATACAATTAATATTTGGCCACAGGTCTAAGCTCTCCAGATCCTGTTGTAAAGCTTCCCTACCCTCTAGCAGAATGACACAGACACCCATCTTGGTGTCATCTGCAAACTTAAAGCACAGCAGTGGGTAAGAGTGCACATAGTTGTTAAAACGGATGACCAGCATTGAATAGTGTGCACTGCACTTCGTACCAGGAAAAAGGGGAATGAAAACACAGAAAATATCTAAAAGTGCATGCAAGAGCCAGGAAAGAAGGAGCTGGTCCTTTGGAGAAGGCATCATGCCTTGGGGAAAGAAGAAGTAGCACTAATATTTACTCAGAATTTCAGAAGGCTTTGATGAGGGCTATTAGAGGAGTAGAGCTGAGGTGCAGGGATCTTGTCATAGACTAAAAGTGGTGTTGTAGACTAAAAGCGGCAAGCATGACAGACACAGGAAGAAGAGAGGATTGCCTTCTGCAAAAGATTTTAAAATTGAGAGCTATAAGACTGATTCCTCTTCTGCCTGTGACAGAGATATGATAAATAAAATAGAAATACAGGGTAAAGCCACAGATATTAGGACCACCAGAAACATCTGTCTAAGGAGTATCTTGGGTTGACTTGGCACGGGTAAAATGGCTCAGTCCTGCATCCCCATCTTGTCTGATCTGGGGAAGGTAGCCATGACTACTGCCCTACTATCCATTTCCCACAGCAAGACTTGAGCTCACATCTGCAGACCCTCAGGGCAATACTCACTAGTCAAGAGTTGGTCTGCCAGACACAACTACAGTTCTGCTATCCTTTAGGCTTCAGCACCAATGCTGCTTTGCACTGCCTTTCCAGAGGGTCTGCAGGACTCAAGAAACAAGACAGCCAAATAGCTGCTTCTCCATGGCAGGCTAGTATTCACTTAGAAAAAGCTAGTTTCATCTTACTGCAGTAAAGATGTCGTTTGGAGTCCCTCTTTGCAAAATCCCTTGCCTCTGCTTGACCTGGATTAACTGGATTGTTAAAATTACACAGCCCTGGGGTCACTCACTACATCCTTTTATACGGGCTTTTCACAATCCTGAAGAAACCAAGCAATTTTCTTCTTATTGACACCTTTCTAGACCTTCTTGTAAAACAGCACATTCAATGTTGTGTTGTTGCTGAGGCACCCTTGTTAGCCCTTTCACAGTGGACAGTAGAAGCTGTTGGACAGGCGTGGATCATCTGAGATTGTTGCAGCATTCCCCAGGAAGCTCCCTCGGGCTTTATTAATGCTGACTTGAGTCCAGACCACTTCAGTTCCTGTACAGCAGGAAAGCTGGCTTCTCTCTTTTCCCCCTGTGGTTTGAACCAGAGCCTTTCTGGTTCAGCTTATAGACCAGGCACATTAATGAGCTCCCTCCTCCATGGTAACCCTAAGGGTAGTCCATTCCAATGATGCAAGGTGGTCTCAACTGGATATCACCTTTCAGAGCTACATGAAAATCCTGAGCTGAAGGTTTGAGCTGTTTTATATTTCTTAGTGTTAAATAATCCTAATTAAGTTCAATTCACTTGTTAACTGCACTAAAAATATTTCTAGTGTATTATTAGGATCCCTAAGCACTAGACATGAAAGTGAATCATAGAATCACTAAAGTTGGAAAAGACCTTTAAGACCATCAAGTCTAACCATAATGTAGCTGCCATGACTACTAAACTACATCCTGAAGTGCCACATCCGCATGCTCTTTGAACACCCCTAGGGATGACTTCACCAGCTCCCTAGGCAGCCAGTTCCAACGCCACACCACTCTTTCAACAAAGATGTTTTTCCTAATATCCAATGTAAAACTCTCCTGGGTGCAATCCATCTCTTGTCATCCTATTGCTAGTTACTCAGGGGAAGAGAACAACACTGACCTTATTGCAACCTCTTTTGGGGTAGTTGTAGAGAGCAGTAAGATCTGTCCTTTGCCTTCTCTTCTCTGGACTAAACAACCCCACCTCTCTCAGCCACTCCTTGTACAACATTCCCTCCAAACCCCTCAGCAGCCTTGTTTCCCTTCTCTGGACGTGCTCCAAGATCTCAGTGTCTTTCTTATACCGTGGCACCCAGAACTGAACACCGTACTCAAGCTGTGTTCTCACCAGGGCCGAGTACAGGAGCAGGATCACTTCCCCACTCCTGCTGGACACAGTGTTTTTGATACAGTCTAGGATGTCATTGCCTTCTTTGCCACCTGGGCACACTGATGGCTCATATTTAGTTGGCCATCTGCTAGCACCCCCAACTTTTCCACCAAGCTGCTTTTCAGGCACTCTTCCCCAAACCTGTAGGGTTGCTTGGGGTTGTTGTGGCCAAAGTGCAGGAACCAGCACTTGGTCTTCTTAAACCTCATCCCACTGGCCTCAGCCCATCCATATAACCTGCCCAGATCTCTTTGCAGAGCCTTCCTACCCTCAAGCAGATCAACACTCCTGCTCAATTCAGTGTCATCTGCAAACTTGGTGAAGGTGCATTCAACCCCCTCATCCAGATCATAATAAAGATGCTAAACAGAACTGGCCTCAGTAATGAGCCCTGGGGACACTGCTTGTGGCTGGCTGCCAGCTGGATTTAACTCCTTTTACCACAACTTTTTGGACCCAGCTGTTCAGCCAGGTTTTAATCCAGCATACACCTGTCTATGCCATGAGCCACAAGTTTCTCAAGAAGAATACTGTGGTGTCAAAGGCTTTGATAAAGTCAGGGTAGACAACATCCACAGCATTTTCCTCGTTCACTAGGTGTATCACCTGATCACAGAAGGTTGGTCAAGCAGGACCTGCCTCTCATGTATCCATGCTGGCTGGCCTTGATGTTGCTGTTATCCTGAATTTGCTGTGTGAGGGCACTCAAGATGAACCACTCCATCATCTTCCCTGGTACTGAGGTCAAGCTGATGGGCCTGTACTTCCCTGAATTCTCATCTATTTTTGTAGATCAGTGTCACATTGGCAAGCCTCCCAATTGTCTGGCACCTCCCCCATTAACCAGGACTGCTGATAGGTGATGGAGAGTGACTTGGCAAGTTACTCCACCAGCTCTCTCTGCACTCTTGGGTGAATCCCATCTGGTCCCATAAACTTGTGAGTGTTCAGATGGCATAACAGGTCGTTAACTGCTTCCTTCTGGATGCTGCGCTCCATCCTATCAGGAGGCTAAGTACCCCGAGGATAACTGGTCTGGTTATTAAAGACTGAAACAAACAAGGTATTAGGTACCTCAGCCTTTTCCTCATCCTTAATAGCAATGTTGCCCCCTGCAGCCAATAAAGGGTGGACATTCACCTTAGTTTTCTTTTTGTTCATAGCATCATAGAATCAAACAGGTTGGAATAGACCTCCAAGATCATCCAGTCCATCCTATCACCCAGCCCTAGCCAATCAACTAGACCATGGCACTAAGTGCCTCATCCAGTCTTCTCTTGGACGGCGACTCCATCACCTCCCTGGGCAGCCCATTCTAATGGGCAATCACTCTTTCTGTGAAGAACTTTCATCTAATATCCAGCCTGTACCTCTCCTGGCACAACTTGGGACTGTGTCCCCTCATTCTGCTGCTGGTTGCCTGGGAGAAGAGACCAACCCCTACTTGGCTACAACCTCCCTTCAGGTAGTTGTAGACAGCAATGAGGTCACCCCTGAGCCTCCTCTTCTCCAGGCTAAACAACCCCAGCTCCCTCAGCCTCTCCTCATAGGGTTTGTGTTCCAGGCCCCTCACCAGCTTTGTAGCCCTTCTCTGGACACATTCCAGTACCTCAACATCTCTCTTGAATTGAGGAGCCCAGAACTGGACACAGTACTCAAGGTGTGGCCTGACCAGTTCTGAGTACAGGGGAAGAATAACCTCCCTTGTCCTGCTGGCCACACTATTCCTGATACAGGCCAGGATGCCATTGGCCTTCTTGGCTGCCTCCTATCTTGGTGTCATCTGCAAACTTACTGATGATGGACTCAATCCCCTCGTCCAGATCATCAATAAAGATATTGAACAGGATGGGGCCCAGCACTGATCCCTGGGGGACACCACTAGTGACTGGCTGCCAACTGGATGTGGCACTGTTCACCACCACTCTCTGGGCCCAGTCCTCCTGCAAGTTCCTGACTCATTTCAGAGTGCATCTGTCCAAACCACAAGCTGCCAGCTTTGCCAGGAGCTTGTGGCACAGTGTCAAAGGCTTTGCTGAAGTCCAGGTAGACTTCATCCTGCCCCACATCCACCAGACAGGTAACCTGATCATAAAAGCAGATCAGGTTGGTCAGACAGGACCTGCTCCTCCTGAATCCATGCTGGCTGGGCCTGATCCTTTGATCATCCTGTAGGTTCTGTGTGATTTGACTCAAGATGACCTGCTCCATAGTCTTGCCTGGCACTGAGGTCAATATGTTGTTAACATGTTTGCAAAAGCTTTTTTTATTTTCCCTCAAGGCAGTGGTCAGGTTGAGTTCTAGCTGGGCTTTTGCCTTTCTGATGTTCTTTCTGCATGATCTAACTAGACCCCTGTGCTCTTCTTGAGTTGTGTTCTCCTTTTTCCAAAGGTGATAAACTCTTTTTTTTTTTTTTCCCCCAAATGTTTTACAGACAGCAGTCCACAGAGATGCTATAGATGAATGATGTTCTGCTTTTCCTCTTGTCCCATTGTTCCCTGAAGAGATGAATCTTCTGTTACAATGTGATTGACTGTTGTCTTGGCTATGTCACCAAAAGAAGACTGTGGATGGCAGCCTGGGGGCTTGTCTTGATGATGTGGCATAACTGCAGCCTGCATTCATTCCGCTGTCATGCTGGGGATCCACAGCTCTAGTTTCTACTTCTTTTCCTTTGATAATTCCTCCTAGCCCAAACCGTGAAAACTATATGAAATGGGTTCTTACCCAGGAAGATCTCTGTGTGGGTGGGGGTTGTAATAGTAAGCAGATGATTAAGCAGAGGGTCTGTTTTATATAATTTTGTTGAGTAAGGTGCAATACTCACTGCATGAAGGTTTGTAGGTAGGGTTTGTATTTGATGGTTTACATTCATTCTAATGACAAATGTAACTTTTGGTGAAAAATGGAAGCAGAGAGAGGGAGAAAGTACAACCAGATTCAGCTAAATCCTAAAAACTATTTCAGGAAAGACTCAGGACGTCTGTTTCAATAACTGTCTAGGTGTATCTCTGTGATGGGAGCCAACACTATTCAAGCACAAATGTCAGGAGACAGTTCACTGTCCAGCACAGGGATGCTGTGGCAAAAAAAATACCCTTGCCTACCCTCTATATCCTTTCTGGAGAAGCTGGGGCTGGGCTCTATGTCAGGAACATGGCATGCTCTACAGGTCTTCCCCTGGTGCTCTTGCTAAGTGATCCAGACTAATTCACTGTGCCCACAGATGAGTTTTACTCTGACACTGCATTTTTAGTCTTGACAAACTGATTATTTAAAAAGGCAGCTTCATTTGTAGATTTTTTATGCTTCTGTCAAGCACCAGGTATTTTGTTTGTGTTGTTGAACTTGGCTCATTGTTGATTATATTCTGATTTTTCTTTCTAGAAGGTCTGATCAGCTGTACTACTCCCAATGCTATCCAAATATTCTTTAGAATTAAATTTGGCTTCCCCTAAAGGAACATAGGAATTGGAAGAGGCTTTTGCTTTGTGCTGGCTTGTGTAAGGCAACTTCTCAGCACTTTGCACATTTAGCACGTTCTGACTTCTGACTTACGATTCTTGTACAAGAGAACAGAGGTAAATAAAAGTACATCACAGGTATTAAATGCTTCTGTGATTGAAGACAAAGAATTACCACAGGGTATAATGATTCATCTCTATCTTCGCTGCTGAATATATGACACAGAAGTAAAGAGCTTCAAAATCATATATCCTAACCTATCAAAAATACAAAAAAAAAATCAATATTAAGATGGTATCTTCAGGGCAACTTTCCCCTATAAGAGTAGGACAGCAGTTTCCATTTTTAAATTGCCTGTTTTTATCTTTTCTGTATTGAAGGAAACAGCTGTGCTTTGCCATAAGAAGGAAAAACCAGCAAGTAATATGTGAGAGAAAAGCAAATACATCCCAGACGTTCTTCACTACCATCTAACTGCACTAACAATTTCTCCTCATCACTATTGCTGATGCAAGAGCCATGACCTTATTCTGGCTCAGAATCTGTTCTTAGAGAAGACATGGAGTCAGATGACAGCAACCCAGACATCTTGTCCCTAGTGGAAGTGGCCTCTGGAGTATAAATCACATATAGACTCTGCTTAAGCCCCTGATTTTCACTTTGGCACTGATGCTTTTATTCTGCTGGATGTGTAGAGAGGACTAGAAAAATGTAAATGTCCTACTTGCAAAAATCAGACCAAACTTCAGCAGACTCACAAAAAGGGTGTCAGTCCCAAAACAAATGTCATCTTCTGCAGACTGTCTTTCAGACAGGTTTCCTAGGAACTTGAGTTATACCACCCTCCCAGACCTGTAAGCCTGACAGGAAGAACTCTGTGGGCTGAGGAAATGTCCCTTGTGCTCTGCTGTGAGCCTGCCACTGTCTGCCTGCAGTGTGGGGCTTGCTCTGCTCCAGCTGATGCCTCCTCCTCATTTATACCAGCCATAGCCCTGGCCTCCCAATGGAAATTTGCCTCATCCGTTCTTTCTTTCAAAGTTGTAGCAGATGTGAAACTAATGCAAGCTTGTCCCATGTAGCCAGCTTGAAGATACCTCTACTGAACTGTCTGATCACTGCACTTGCTCAGCCTCAGTGCCTGTCTCCCTTTACATTTAACACAGGGTGAATTGCTTGTAATTGAAGTCAGCCGTCACTCTGGAATGCCCCCGGCGTTATCATGTCAAATAACAAATAGCAAAATGCAAGCCAGATGAGCTAATATCCCTTATGTATTATTTCTCCCTTCACCTTGAAGATGTAGATATTCTTCTTCCTGACCCTTCTGGGATTTCTTTGATTATTAACATGGTATGGGGAAGAATTTGGCCATCAGTCACTCAATAGCTCTGGATTCTCCACGTTTCTCACTTAGAGAGTAGCATCACCAGTAAGTTGTCTTGTTCAGGTCAGTCTGACTTTCCAACAGAAATAGAACTGGATTTGCAAAGCAAGGTGGAATTGGACATGTGTGAAAACTCTGTTCTGTCACAGTGGTATTGGCCTGCATGTGGGCAGTGCCATTCCACTAAAAAAAACCCCAAACCAGCAGATCTTTCAAAACGTTACGTTTTTGAGATATTTCCACTAATTTCCTTTCAGTTTCAGATATTTGGCCACACCAACTTTAAGGGCAGAGAATGAGATGGGAGACCATTCCAGTATATGGTCTTCCATATGCACAAGATCATTCTACAACCACTGATGCTTACTTCATGAAGCAAGTGAGAAACAGACATGAGGTCCTCTAGAGAGGCTTTGCATTAATGTGTAGGAGTGTCAGAGGAGAAATGTCAAAGCCTTCTATCAGCCAGACTGCTGTAAGAGGAAGACCCCTGCTCAGCAACAATGCCCTTAAATGGCAAGTGTGCTGCAGGCAAGTGGTATTATACTCATCAGTCATGACCAGAAAAGCACAGATGCAGTTTTCTATTCCATATAAGCTACCTGTTTTATGTTTTAATTGCCCACAGAGCTGTTATTGTCTTTATGGCTTAAAAGCACTCCCTGTGTCAAAAACAGTAGATGGGAGTTTTATATTGCCTCCCATTTCTTTTTCTTCTGCAGGGCTTTTTTATTCTCACTTTAGTGTCTCAACCTTGTACTAGTGTCATAATTCTCTCAGAGGAATAGACATATTCTTACTGTCTGAAAAGCCATTTGGCTTCTAGGAAACATCAGCAAATACCACTTTAGAATGTCCCATACATTATACTTTAGTTTCAAAGTCATGCATTAATGTTGATCTTTTATCTGTGATGAGGATTTCTTACTAATTGCTTCTGGTCATGGGATGTTGAAGGGACCTCTGGAGATCATCTCATCCAACCCCACTGCCAGAGGAGGTTTCACCTAGAGCAGCTTGCACAGAACAAGTCCAGGCAGGTTTTGGGTGACTTCAGAGACAGAGAATCCACCCCCTCTCTGGGCAGCCTGCTTCAATGCTCCAGTACCCTAAACATAAATCAGTTCCTCCTCACGTTTAGATGGAACTTCCTATGTTCAAGTTTGTTCCCATTACCTCTTGCCTATCGCAGAGCGTCACTGACAAAAGACTGGCCTCGTTCTCCTGACCCCCACCCTTGAAGTATTTGCAGGTATAAAGATAGTAGTGTGAGTAATTGTTTTTTTTTTTTTTCTATAAAGCCTCTTTGTTAATGGTTCTATCTATCTAACTCACAGTTTGGCAAGATTCTTGTGGAGTCTCCCCTAGTGGTCAACCGTCGTATTGTGCCAGAGATTCTCTTTCCCGGTTCTTTTCCCAATTTGCTTAAAATAGTTTAAATTGTTAAATATCGCCTAGATATTGGACAGTCCCACTGTAAATGTATATTCCAGGAGCACACTTTGTAGGTTTTTTGCAAATTTTCATATTAGTAAATAATAATATTTTTATTAATATGGTATTTGCCTTATTATTTTTTTATAAATCATAACTAGTTACTACTAATGGTTAGTACGGATAAAGGCTTATGCTTGCTTATACTTGCTCATATGAAAAAACAAAGTCACTGCTAAACCAAGGTTGTGGCATGTTAGGGTGTCATAAAGTAAAACATCATGTGTGCATAGAGTAGGCGACAGGTTATCTAAAACTGACCAGTAAGGTGTTCCATTACATATATACAGCATAAAGCTAAGGGATCACAAGAATCATACTTTCTTCTTCAGTGGCCAGTGTCTGAGGAGGACTTTGTCTGTTCTTCTGCCTTTGACCCCAATCCATACGTTCCTAACTCCGGTTCCAGGATACATCTCTTGAATCTGGTTTCTGTGTGCAGTCAAGTCCAGTCTGGAACTTTCCCAGTGCCTGCCCACAGGCCATAGAGGAGGTTAAGTTTAATATTGGATTTTTATATATTTGTATATATTTCATTTTATTGTTATGGTTTCATTAAAGCTGCTTCAGTTGTGCTGTTTTTTCAATCTCGAAGTCTGTCTCCTTTATTCCCTTTCTCTTTGAGAAAGAAGAGTGGCTGGTAGAGAATGTCTTGTCACTCATTTAGTGGCCAGCCCATCCCTAACCCTTAACAATCATAAAGTCAAAATTCTGTACTGTTTTCTGATAATATCTGTTGCTTTCTAGGTAGCCTTTCAGCTTCCATAATGCTACAGCATTTGCCAAATGTGTTATAAGGCTGTAAAGCAATTGTACCCATTGAGGTTCCATCTGAATTACCATTTAATGCAGCCATTTAATGCAGCAAGTATGTGCCATATTCTGCCAAACACAAGAAGATGTGAAGCTAGGAAAGCAAACTGAATTCACTCCCCATGACAGGGCAGAGAAAAGTAGTTATTTATTATCTTTCATGTGAGTGATGGCTTCAAGCATTTTGAGGCATATATTCCTATTTTCCTACTGTGCAGAGAACTATGCTGCTAATATAAAAAAATGCTTGCAGAAGTGTTCCCTGAACGAGGTCAGAATTTACTGCTGCAATTGTACTTCCTCACCTGAGCAAGACCATTGTAAGAATGCAAAGCATTCCTTCATTTCATCCACCAGGAACATCAAATAAAAGGAGGGGTTTGGAATTTGTCACTTCAAAAGCCTAAGCTGCTGGGAAACAGTAGACAGCCAGCAGAGCTGGAGTGACAAGTCTTTGATTGTAGTGCATAACTTCAGGCCTCTTTTATTGCAACAGGGAAGTGCCCTCAGCAAAGGCACAGTGCTGTCTGTGGCAGAGGTATTCAAGTGACAAGTAAAAGCAGTAAAGCCTGCTGTGGGTTGTGTTTCACAGAGCAGAGTGAACAACAGCTTGCAGTGGATCTGTGTCGTGGTTTAATAAGTGGACAGATTATTCTATTGCTCCAGAAGGGGCAAAAGAATAATGCTCACACAATGGATTTGGATAGTACTGGGAAGTTTAAATGGAAAGGCTATTCACAAACTACAGTTCACTACGGTTCTACATAGTGGTGAGCTGAGCAAAGCATATGAAATACAAAAATTCCACAGTCTAGGTTTAACACACAAGATCATTAAGTCAAAACTTTACACAAAACTCCCGTTACACCAAGCCAACCAATTCAGATCAAACCCCCTGTGCTCTTCCTTCCCCCACCTGGGGTTTACCATAAGCCCAAGGGCTCTTTCTTCCCCTCCATCAATAAGATGGTTTCAAGCTGGCCAGGCCCAAACTGCCCCACTTTGTTTCTCTCTCCTGAGGCCCATCAGAACCATACTACACCCCCATGCCTAGACCATAACTATGCAGTAAAAATACCAGAAGGTAAGAGAGGTGCCTCTCACAGGAGCAGAGAGGGAAGAAAGAGGAAGAAAACAAGTTTGCAGGCAGGATGGGATGCAGGATTTCTGGGAAGAAATACACTATTTCATGTGTCCACCCTCTGGGCTGGACACTCTGGATGCTGGAGGTCTTAACTCTGTGATCCTCCTAAAGGGACCTATAGCCTCAAATGGTCACAATCTCTATGCTAGGGTTTATTTGAAAAGCATGGAGATTAGAGCTTTTAACCTTTGTGATATCTCACACATTCTTTGCTTGCTTTCTTGGTATTATGTTCATGAGGACTTGACTTCCCTCCGGTGCAGCAATGTTGATACTGGCCCAGGGGGCTTGGGCAAAAAGTCCTGCTGGTTTGTGCTTTGCTGCTGCTCACCATTATCCAACTCGGGCATCAGCAGCCAAGGTCCCTGATGGTTGTCTCTGACTTCCTGATCTTCAGGATCCTCCATCACTTTAAGAATCTTTCTTGCAGCAAGGATCTTTACCTTCCTCCTTTTCTAGAGCAGATCCTGTCCTGTCTGAAATCTCTTTCATTTTGTTGTTGTTGTAGTCCAGCTGCTATCAAATTTACAGTCAGGGTCCTGGTGATGGCTAGCAACTCTGAGGCTTCTGTCTCAGTATTCCAAAGAGCGAATACGGGTTTTCATATATACCTGCATAAATACACCGAACTATTTACTACTACCTGCGAGACCATGCTGCTGGCTGTTCATTTCTCACCACGGTGCAGCACCTGATCTGACAATCAACTACTGCATTAGCAGCTCCTCAAGGCACTTTGTTTTGCCATGCATGTGAAAAGGCTATGTAGACTTCTGCCACTATCAGTTAGTGGTGTGCAATTAGACTCCAGCATCATCCAAACACCTTTCTAGGCACCACTGCTTCCCTGCAGGGTTCCTCAATACCAGATGCTGCCTACCTTACCCTTTGACAACTCCACAGAAATCCTGCTGAGGCAGAATTACAGCTAATACAATGAAGAGCAGTGTAGCACAGCAAGTACTGCAGAAGCACGGTGGCACATAGCTCTGACAGGTTTGTTCTTTCTGTTGTGAGACAGCATGTGAAACAGTGTGGTGTATCTCATTCCCTTGCACTGCCATCACTTGTTATAATGTTAAACTCTGGAGAGAGCTGAGGATGAGTAATGAACACAGCAACAACTGCCAAAAAGCTATGAAATTCATTGGGGCTGAATCAAACCCAAGTGCTCTCTCACGTCACAGAACCAGAGGACTGGGTGCGCCCTGAGTAGCTAGTTAGTCTGTGGAGTAGACCAGGATCAAATCTAACTACATTTATGCTAACAAAGTGAGAATATAAATTTACATATAGCAAATTCTCAAGGACCCTACATAAACTTCTAATAAGGACCTTTTTCAAGTGTGCAGTAAAAGGTTTTCTGCTGAAATATTAAACCTGTGACTTTTTTTTCATCCACTACAGATAAGTACAGCTTTTTGTCTTTCTTTTCCAAAAAGACTTTTATAGTTTTATGTCCTTTGTAGGGCCTCTCTCTTCCACCGGCTGTAGTGGGTGGCCAGCCCTCCCTTTATGCTGTAGATGATGTGAGTCACAGTGACATTTTGAAAACCTGACTGGTATGAAGGGTTTTATATTCTATACCTTTTTTTGCATAATTATTCCTTTAGAAAACTATGCAAGATAATCATTGCACTGTTTTAACAGAACTTAAAAGTTGGATAAATGTTAATACTAAACTTTGTCATTGATCTCCAAGGCAATAGGCCTGTGCTATTCCTTTCAGGTTCTTCAATACTTCTACGAGAATTGCCAAATATAGTTTAGAATGAGCTGCTACAGCACAATAATTCCCTGTAAAGACTCTGTCATTCCAGACAAAGTGCTTGGTTTTTCTGTAGGAGGAAAATGATTTGCAGCAGACTCCTCGTTCTGTTTCTTCCTGTAGTTCTTTGTGGACACAAAGTAAAGTTTTGTCTTACAGAGTTTGAAACTGAGATAAAATACCTCCTGTTTAGGACAAGTAATAGTGATTCATATAATTGTTGCAGCTTTATGTTTCTGAGCATCAGCTTCTGGATAGAGATATCTCCAGAGTCCTTTCTTTAGATTTAGGATCATCTATTTCTCAGTAACATCTCCTTAAGGACCAGAAAAAAAAATACAGAAAATCTGTTCAACAACAAGTGTTTTTCTGCATTGCAGATGCCAGGCTATTTCATTGTGCCATTTCTTCTTATAAATCTCTATTCAAATATTATTTTTCCCCAGTTGGTTTGAAAATAATTCATGCAAGTGCTTCATCTCTTTCTATTTCAGAAATTTGGATTACATGTCAATGAAACGACATGCAAGCCCTCATACTGTTTTTCAAGCATTCCTGAAAACTGCTAATAAGAACTCATTTACTGTTTTTCAAGCAACTAGCTAAGACCAAGACACATCTGATAGTTAACCAAAGCAGTAAATTACCATAATAACAGCAGTGGTTTCTTCAGTGCTATAAGAGAGAGGGTCCAGAGGAGGACCTAAAAGATCATCAGAGTGCTGGATCATCTCTGCTATGAGGACAGGATCAGTGAGTTAGGTTTGTTCAGACTGAAGAAAAGAAGGCTCTGGGAAGACCTTTTAGTGTCCTTCCAGTACCTGAAGGGGACCTACAAGAAAGATGGAGAGGTAACATTAAGAGCAGGCCAGATAAAGCTTTGAGCAATACGGTCTAGTGAGAGATGTCCTTGTGGATGGCGTGGTGGTTGAAACTAGATGATATTTAAGGTCTCTTCCAAGTCAAGGCATTCTGTGACTATATGATTTTATTATAATTCTCCTTATTTCATAGATTCTGTTACCTCTTGCCATGTTAACCAGCACCTGATTCATCAGTTGGCTGCATTAATTCCTAGGCAATGGGCCGAAGGGAAGGCGCTCGTCTGCATTAGCAGGTCAAGTGTATTTTTATTGTGGAGTATGACAGACAATCCAAATGCAGTGGAGGTATCATCCAGCAATTAATGTATCATGTGCTTAAGAATCATCTCAAGATATGTTATCATTTTGAATGCATGGCTCTTGAAGGTCTTCAAAGAGAATGTGCAGCTTGCCTCCATTTGGTTTGGATAGATTGAGCAAAGATTATTTGAAAAGCAGTGAGATCATCACCCACCAGCAGAGGGGCATTAGAATCATAGAGTAAAAGAGTCATAGAATTTTGATTGGAAAAGACCTTTAAGATCATTGAGTCCAACTGTCAACCTAACACTGCCACACCATTAAACCACATACTGAACTGCCATGTCTACATGTTTCTTCAACACCTCCAGGGACAGTAACTCCACCACCCTTTCGAATAACCTTTTCCAATGCCTGACCACTCTTTCAGTAAAGAAATATCCCCTAATATCCAATCTATAACTTCTCTGGCACAATTTCAGGCCATTTCCTCTCATCCTATCTCCTGATACCAGAAAAAAAGAGACCAGCCCCCACCTCACTACAACCTCCTTTCAGGAAGCTGCCGAGAACATTGTGGTCTCTCCTTACCCTCCTCTTCTCCAGACTAAACAATCCAGTTCCCTCAGCTGCTCCTCATAAGCCCTGTTTTCCAGACCCTTGACCAGCTTTGTTGCCCTTCTCTTGGACATGCTCTAGCACCTCAATGTCATTCTTGTAGTGAGGGGCCCAAAATTGAACACACTATTTCAGGTGAGGCCTCATCAGTGCTGCTCCTTCTAGCCACACTATTCCTGACACAGGCCAGGATGTTCTTGGCTTTCTTGGCTATCTGGGCACACTGTTGGCTCATGTTCAGATGGCTGTCAACCAATACCCCCACGTCCTTTTCTACCAGGGACCATTCCAGCCACTCTGCCCCAAGCCCGTAGTGTTGCATGGGGTTTTTGTGACCCAAGCGCAGGACCTGGTACTTGGCTTTGTTGAACCTCATACCTTGGCACGTTGATCCAGATCTCTTTGCAGAGTCTTCCTGTCCTCAAGCAGATCAATTCTCCCACCCAGTTTAGTGTTATTTGCAAGCTTACTGAGGACGCTACTCAGTTCCCTTGTCCAGATCATTGATAATGATGTTAAATAAGACTGTCCTCAAGACTGAGCCCTGGAGCACCACCAGTGACTGGCCACCAACAAGATTTAGCTGCATTCAGCACCACTCTTCAGGCCTGGCCGTCCAGCCAGTTCTTAACCCAGTGAATTGTCCACCCATCCAAGCCACAAGCAGCCACTTTCTCCAGGAAGACACTGTTTCCCACAAAGGTTTTACTAAACTCCAGACAAACAACACCCACAGGCTTTCCCTCACCCACTAAGTGGGCTACCTTGACATAGAAGGAGAAGAGGTTTGTTAAGTAGGACCCACCCTTCATGAAACATACTGAGTGACCCTGATCATCTTGTTGCCTTGCACATGATGCATAATGGTATTCAAGATGTCCTGGTTCACGACCTTCCATGGCACCAAGGTCAGACTGACAGGTTTATAGTTCTCCAGGTCCTCCTTCCAGCCCTTCTTGTAGATGAGCATCATGTTTATCAATTTCCAGTCTGCTGGGACCTCCTCACTTAGCCAGGACTACTGGAGAAGCCTCTCCTTGAGCTACTCTCTGAAGGTCATGTGAGAACAAGGAGGTGGTGTAGTGGGTGCTTCAGGGCAGAAGCAAATGCACGACAGTGATGTGTCCTTTATCTAAGGCAGAGCTAATTTCACGGGATGAGTTGCCTTTCTTGCAGTACCTTGCTCCTGCATTCCTAATAACAACACTACTAAACAAAGGAAGAAAGTGTTAGGACTAGGCTGGCCACTAGATGAGTGACAGACACTCTCTTGTAACTCTTCTCCCTTATCAAACAAGAAGAGAAAGGAAATAAGAAAGAGACTTACGGATTGGAGAGGAAAAGTAAAAATACTTTAATTGAAAACAATAAAAATAAAACTAAGTATACACAAACCAAATATCAAGGCCATCTGCCCTCATGATAATTAGTCACCATCACCACTGATGCTGTGGGCAAGCACTGCGAAAGCCCCAGACTAGATTCAGCGTCAGATGGGAACTGCATTCAGGAGCTGAATTTGCAACTGGATTTGGGAATGCATGGATTGGAATTGAAGGTAAAAGAACAGAGTCCTCCTCAGACACTGGCCATTGAAGAAGAGAGCTTGACTCTTGTGATCTCTCGGCTGTATGCCAAATATGATGTACATGGAATGTCTCATTAGTCAGTTTAGGGTTCACCTGTCCTCTCTGCTCCCTACAGTCACAGTTGTTTACTCTGCACCCCCAACATTATACACAAGATTTAGCAGTGACTTTAAGCTGCACAGGATCAAGTATAAGTGAGAGCCTTTCTGCATACTAGACTAGAAACATGGAACATTATCATTACTAGAAGCAGACAGTGACTGCAAAAACCTTGCTGTTAATTTCAGAAAGTGCAGTCACTTAGAAGAGACTGAGCTGAAAAGTAAAGTCATTGAACAGAATTAGCTCTATTCTAACTCAAACCAGAAAGTGAGTGTATGCACAAGTAGAAAATGAAAACCAGTGGGGTCTTGATCTTGACTGTAGGCTGGGCTTCTGAAGTTACCACACAAAACTAAATACCATGGTAGAAAAATTATAGTCTTGAAGAAACACCAAGCTCCGTTGTGTGTGAAACAGCAGAAGGAGGATTGTCCTTTCTAGGCAGAGGAAGAATTAGACTGAGTCTGCTGAAAAGGTACCAGGGATATAAGTGATGCAGAAAACACAAGGGTTTGGGGGAGAAAGAAAAATGGAAAAAAAACCCAACAAAACCACCAACAAAAAAGAGTAAATCTCACATGTAACACATGTTAAAGTTCCATTGATATTCCCTGGGAAATAAATTAAGAAACCTCCAGAGCGGACTTCAAACCTTAGATTTTCTGCAGCACATAAGACACTTTCATTGAAAACTGCATCCTTGTAGAGCGGGATGGATCTGTGGGAGCAGATTATCTCAGTCAATATTTAATTCCAGTTCCTAAAGATGTACTGTACTGTCCCAGCACCAGGCTCTCCTCCTTGTCACATAAGGGCAAACATCTAGAATGACAAAGGCTAATCAAAGGCTTGACAGCATGACCTAAGTTCATGGTACTTGTTCTCTGTTTTAATGAAAGCAGAAGTCAAATATTAGATTTTGCTCTCATCCAAGACATTGACTCTCTCCTCTGTATCTGCTTTCCTTCAGACACAATGTACCTGCTGCAGCTCACAACCCATCCAAGCTCCTTGTGGTTTGGCCTAGATGGGTGAAGCCATTCATCACATCACAAAGAGACGGGCAGTGTTGGGTCGTGCATTCCTACAACCAGCATACAACATCTAGACCCAGGTACAGAGCAGAGATTTCTGCGTAGGAGAGAAGTCTGTGGGCAGGTAGTGAAACAAGAAGAGTTTTGTCCTTAGATGCTGCATGTTTTCTCTCTCAGAAGCATGTTTAGATGCTGTTTCTCATCAGCCCATGCATTTCTTCTAGTAGGTTTCTGGAGAGGATGCCCACCAGGAAGGTCCGGGAGATGGCACTCTAAATGCTGATCATAATCTGAAAGCACTGCTTTGTGATAATCGCATGCCTCTTCCTTTGATCTTCTTTGCGACTTTCATCTCAAAGGCTTTGCAGGGCAATCTCAGGTGATTGATTACATGACCAAATTGGATGGATAACAGAAATAGTAATGATAAAGCAGGGCCTGGTCCTTCTCACATTCATAGCTGTGCAGTTCCAAGGAGGTCAGTGCAATTATTCTTATTTAAATGCTGCAGACATTAATTAAGAATCAAGCCTACCATATCTTGGTCTCTTACACCTGCAAAGGACTTTTTTCATGGTTTTGGAATCCATAAAAATCAGAATCAAAGAAAATAGAACAGTGAAACCTGAAAAAAACCTTCAGAATCAGAGAAAAGTCCAACATCCAGTGCTACAATTGCAAAAGCACCATTAGCATTTAAAACAGGAAGATCTGACACAACTGCGTATCTCTTTTAATACACATACAATGCAAGTTCCAAGTAGATATTAATATATAGAAGAGGGAGGTAGTTTTTTATTTTTACATCAAATTTATTTAATTTGCTAGGTTTTATGCCTAATCTTTTCTAAGGAGAAAATGTTTGAAAATTATTTGGAAATAGCAGTGAATGTCATTATTTTTTCAGTTTTATCTCTTTCTGTCTATAAAATGTCATATACAAGCATTTCCAGTTCTGCTTTTCTGCTGCGAGGAAAGATAACCACAGCAGTTTCTACTGTAATTTGTTGCATTTAATTCCTTGTGTGGAGGTTACAGTTCATAAACAAATATGTGTGCTGAATTTGAACCATTCAGTAAGATTGTCCATTAACTTAAAGATTAGCAAATACTACTTTTTGGGTGGGATTTTTGATGTTTGTTTGTTAAAATTCAGATTTTAATGACTATTAGAGCCCATCATAAGCATTTTTTTTTTCAGAGAATGACACAGAGGAAGATAAAATTATTCCAAAATATTTTTTATGTGATTTCAGTTTTGTATATTTCAGCTAGAAATCAGTTTATTGAAAGGAAAATCCATCCTGCTGGTTTCCAAAACATAGTGGTACTTGGAGACTGCAATGAGGAAACAGTTGGGTTACATGAGAAAACAAACCAAACCAAACAAAACCCACAATGTTTTTCTTAAAAAACCCTCTGTCCCTGCCAAAACCAATTCTTTATTCAAAAAGAGTTTAAGATGTAACTATATTAAATGTTCACCAGCCTTTCACAGATTATTTATGTTGTCTCCAAGCAAGAAAACAGTGTGTGTGGGGGCTTCATAAGAGCCATCAGCGATTTACTTCAAGGAACGTCTTGTATGTGTTTCAGCACAAGGCAGGCAGAATTAGGAGGTCAGGGACTTCTTTCCTTTGCTTTTCTAACCATTCAGTCATAGCAAGCTCTCAACAGCTCTGAAAAGTGTAGAAACTTAGACTGCTTTTCTGAAATGCAGTGGAAATACAGTTTTTCAAGAGAACTTTAGTGCATGAGCAGACCAACACAATTACTGAGTGATCCCTAAGGCTGGGTGAGAACCATGGGGTCAGAGTGAGCTCCTGTGCAGCCATCTGTGTTTGCTATGCTAACACACCATAAAAGAGATATTTTTAATTTTCAAAGAGAAATTGTGAGTCTGAACAAAAACACAGTTTTTGCACTGAAAGAGAAAACTCTAATGTGAGCTAAATAATAGATGTTAATGAATTATGAAAATGAAATCTTGCTATTTCAATCAACAATCACAACAGGCACATCTCTATTTTCACAGCAATTATAGGTTTTCATGGTGCTAGAAGTGGTTTGCTTAAAAGAGTTGATTGCATAAATTAAGAATAGTTAGGTCAGACCTGCAGAGAGGGAGCAAGTGGAAAGCTTAAGTCAAAAACATATTTCCTTGAAAAGGAGGACTCTCTGCTTTCAAGTGAAATTCTGTGTTGGAAAGAATCTACATTATTATGGCAACTTGCCTTGTTGCTCAAGAAAATTATAAAAGAGAAAAGAGTTATAACATGCTTAAGTAGACTCTACTTAACTGGAAGGTAGCTGTCTGCAGACTAGCCATGGAACAGCTCCTGCTTAAACAATGACTCTCAAATTAAAATGCATGTAGCAGAAACCATATGTATTAAGCAAACAGTATATATTTCTAATTGGGTATTGATACTGGAAAGTAAATATAAAACTCTTTCACATACTTCTATAAGGAGATTTCTATCAAGATACTCTTTGAAAGATACATTGCAGTTTGTGCTGCTTTTGTATTCAGAAAGGGACAAGAAGATTTGGTGATCTGTGTGAGGATTCATAGGACTTGGTAGTCTGAGTGAGGCATAGAGGTTTTGCTCTTGACACCGACATCATTTTGTTAAACTATTTTAATTATTTCACATATATCTCCACATCTCTGAGGCCTGTTCTATATATTATGTATTGCAAGCTGTTGAGAGGCCCAATGAATATCATCTGCTAACCACAGATTCTCCCTGCTGACTGGCAGATCTTCACTGAAAAGCAGGTCAGGGAGGAGCTTTGTGCTTTGTCTTGTTTTGTGTGTATTTACAGCTTCCCAATATACTCACTACATAAGTGATACTAGTCCAACCAGTTCAGCTAAGTGCACTGAATTGCCTATTCTATACAAAATCTCTCCCAGAAATGTAAAGTAGTAGTCTGTTCAGTCAATCCCTTGTCTTTGTAAAATGTTTTGAAATTCTAGGATGGCAGCCAAAGTGGTGCTCCACCAGTTAATAAGAAACCATCTGCAGAAAGCAGTAGTTCTTGAACTTAGACCTTTAAAAACTTTTGGGCAACTAGCTCTTTACCTGCTATTAAAAAATTAAAAGACTTTGTTCAAGACAAAACTGGAGCCAGCTGGTTTCGGGGTTACATTTAGCAACAGCTCATCATGATTGAGAAATTTGAAATGGCAAGATGAGCCAGAGACCCTCTGCTTGGCTTGCTTCTTGTCCTCAGAGCTTACAACATATTGCTGAGGCTTCTGCTAAACAAACATGTATTTTCACACATCTGTGGAAGCATACTTGGATGGGATCTCTCTGCACAGACTGAGCCATTGATTGAGCTGGTATTTGTTTACCCCTCCTTTTAACCACGAATAACATGCTGTCCAGACACACATGGTTTAACACACACCACAATCCAGCTTCCTCTTCTTCTAAGAAGAGAAAGAGACAAAAACTCCCTTGCAGCCCCTTGCAGCCACTCCAAAAGGAAGGTAGCACTTTTAGCCACAGACTAGTGGAGAAAGGAAGTTTCAGTCTGATGGGGCAGTTGCTTAGACAGGGAGTGTTGCAGCAAAACTCTAGGCTTAGGGCTAGGTGGGTTGATCTTTGACAAAGGATGCAGCAAAAAGCAGTGAGTGCAGGCACTAGTCATGGCCAAACTGGCCAGTATGTGAATAACAGGATGCCATTGTCTTGTGCCAACAGCTCAGTAATTGCGTCTTTCAAGGTGTATTTTCTCATTGTCAGAGGACTCTGTGAGGCTGGTCCAGATCCCTGAGGAGCAGTGCATAATAAAACCTTTGTGGAAAGGGCAGGCATTCCTTCCAAGGATCACAGATAGCAGCCAAGAGAAGCAGCAGGAGCTGGATATTGACCTCACTATGAAGAGAGCTAAATGCAAAATGTATTTGTTTTACGGACCTTGCCTAAGGTTGCATGTCATGTATGAATTCCTGTCATGCCCTTTTGGCTGCTGTTATATGGGCATGGATGAGGCTGCTTGGGACTTCCCTCCCCTCTGTGGGCATTTAGCCTCACCAGTCCCTGTGGTGCTGCTGGCAGCCTGGTGTAAACTCAGAGATGTCTAGGAACCCCTGAATACCAGGTGACAGAAGTTAAGAATGATGCCTGTCTAACATGGATTACAATGCCTCCACCCAGCATCTGATGCCTTGTATGACTGTTACCGGAGGATCCCTCCTGTGCTGTCACCTACGTGATGTCCTAGTGGATAGTTCCCTGTGTCAGTGAGAGACTCCACACTATTTCTTGTAGACATAGCTTTTTCTAAAGGAGTATTTGGTAATATTTTTTATTTGAGTGAGGTATGATAAAAGAGTTCACTGTAAATGGAGGTGCAACAAGTCTGTGGGCTGTCTGTAAACATATGAAAACAAGTTGCTAATAGAAGCAAGAAATGGTTCACTGTAAGTGTGTGTCTTTTTATTTTTGCAAATAGAAGAATCAATAAAACCTTGATATTTGTAGGAACCAAAGCTCAACACCCACATCTTCAAGGTGCATTTAGCATATAATTTCAAACAGGGTAAACCAGTTACAGGCAGGAATTAAGAGCCCATGCAGTGTCCCAGAGCAATCCTTTAACCTTTCTGCCTTTCTTGTAGAAAGAGGTCTATCTAGTGAATGGTTTGAATGACAGAAGGGAAGAGTTTGTTTTTTCCACAGGTCTACTTATGTAATCTCCCCCAAAAACGTTCCCTGCGCTTATTGAAAAGTCTATGGAGAAACCCAGAGGAGCTCCTGATGTCTTTTCCATGCTGGTGGACAGCCTGACATACCTATCATATCCACAGCTTACATTTGGATGTGCTATTTCATGCTATGAGTAGACCGAAGGCATAACGGTGCAGTGCAGGACTGGGAAAACGGTGTTATCCGGTTTAGGCACACTTAGGCTACTTTCTCAGTGCTGTATGCTGAGCACGAAGGAACAGTAATACGAGACTGCTGCAGTGCATTTTCAGGGCCCTGGAAAGTAGAATTTTCCATGCTAGTTGTCAACAGAGAGTCCAGCTTGCCTTGGATTTTCCTGTGACAGCTATCACTGCTGTAAGCTGTGAAGAAAAGAGCAGGGGCTTTGCACCGTGACACTCCCAAATAATCGACCTAGCACAAAAGGTTACTTCTAACCACTTTCAGTGAGATTGGTTTAAGTTTTAAAGCCTGGAATTCAGTATCCCTGTGCACTCAACCATAGTCATTAACTGGAATAAATATAGATGATAAAATTACATACATTTATCTCTGCTGGCAATGCTCAGTATCAGTAATGACATCTTTATCTTGTTTTACAACCAAACATTTCAAAATACACTATCTGTCACTTGAATAAAAACTCATTCTACACAGATATATTTTTACAAGTATGAATTTATCTACAAGGAGAGGAACGAATGCTTTGCACAGAATGTCATGAAAAGTTTTAAAGTGGTTTAGACCAAAGCTTAACAGCAGCCCTTGCAAAACAGATCCAGTGCTCTGCAAAGGGAAGCAGACAATGACAAGAACCATGGATCACTGAAACTGGAGAAGTTGCCAAAGTTTAGTCAGTCTAGACCATGCATTAAAACCTCTTCAGTAAAGAATAAATAAATAGGTCATTGCCATAAATGACTCACTCCTGAAGGGAGCAGATTGGACTCCTGCCTTCAGGAAGTGTGCTGCCTCACTAGCGATGTAAGGAGAAAACTTCCTTTCCTGTTGCAGCTCTCAGACTACTATCCACTGGTGATCTTTCAGGTAATGACAAGATGTCCAAGGGCAATGAAGAGACATTTTGGAGCCTTGGGACGATCAGTTAAGAGAACAGGAGCACAAGTAATGTTCTTCTCTATCTTTCCAGATGCTCTTTGTAATGAGGGAATAAACAGAAAAGCCAACAGAGGAAAAGGCTTCAAAGAGTGCCAGGGGAGGTTTAGATTGGATAGTAGTAAAAATTTTATTATTGCAATAGTGGTCAGACTTTGGAACAGGCTGCCTAGGGAGGTGGTGGAGTCACTGTCCCTGGAGGTGTTCAAAAAATGGTTAGATGTGGCACTCTGGAGTCCCTATTATAGGAAAGATATGGACATCTGGATATGGACACGTTGGAACGTGTCCAGAGAAGGGCCACAAGGATGATCAGAGGGCTGGAGCACCTCTCCTGTGGAGACAGACTGAAAGAGTTGGGGTTATTCAGTCCAGAGAAGAGAAGGCTCTGAGATGACCTTATTGTGGCCTTCCAGTATCTGAAGGGGGCCTACGAGAAAGCTGGGGAGGGACTTTTTAGGGTGTCAGGTAGTGATAGGACTAGGGGGAATGGAGCAAAACTAGAAATGAGTAGATTCATATTGGATGTTAGGAAGAAATTCTTCACCATGAGGGTGGTGAGATGATGGAACAGGTTGCCAAAGGAGATGGTAGAAGCCCCATCCCTGGGGCTTTTTAAGGCCAGGCTGGATGTGGCTCTGAGCAACCTGATCTAGTGTGAGGTGTCCCTGTCCATGGCAGGGGGGTTGGAACTAGATGATTCTTGAGGTGCCTTCCAACCCTAACAATTCTTTGATTCTGTGATTCTGTGATGGTGGTGTTAGGATGACAGTTGGATTCAATCTCAGAGGTCTTTTCCAACTGAAACAATTATGTGATTCTGTAATACTAATGGTTCATAGAGTCATAAAAAAGCTTCAGCCAAAAGGAAGTTGTATCATATTTGAGGACTTTTCTCTTATAGTGATTGTTATGTTTTTCTGAGCAGGCAAAATACATCTGAATGCTAACTAGGAAACTGTTCTTTAGCATTTGTTCTTCAGCATTTGTTACTCACTGGTTTAAAGCAATGGTGGAAGATATCCATTTCAGTTAAAAGAGAAAGACCACCTCCTCAAGGGCTGACTAGTAGTCAGAGCCTGTTCAAGACACTCTCTTCCACTGTGGCCTATTTATTAGCTAACTTACCTTAAAATGTCATTCCCTGAGTTGAGTCTTTGAGGCAATGGTTTGTTTCTCTGTATCCAGTGCTGACATTGATGCTGATCCAGACAAAAATTGTCCATGCCTGAAAGGTGTAAGCTTGGGATACCTGGTGTCAGTGACATTGAATCAAGAATACTATTGGGCACTTGTCCTTTCTTCTAACTGGGAAACTTCAGAAAGGACTGTGTTTCTTAGTCACAAAGGGTTTTTAAGACACCAAGGACCAAATGTTTTATCTCTCTTTAAGAAATGCTGGGGCAAAGGTTAACTATCAAGATTAACAATGCCACCACAGAGATAAAATAGCGCAGTAGAAATTAAATAACCTTTACAGGGACTAACAGTGCATTTTCAAAAGCTTTTTTTTGAAGACTAGAAAGAACATCAAAAGCCTCTTGAAAAACTCCTGAGGCATTTGATTTATGGGACAGCTCCACAGAGATATACAACAGCCAGCCATTACTACAGTGGCTACAAAATTACATGGACTTTGCAAAATGCTTTCTTTCTATTCTCGGGCATTCTGGTTTCGTAGTCTGCCTTCCAGGTGAAGCCCCCCACACATACAAATGGGAGGGAAAGTAAAACAAAACAAAACAAAAAATGGGTTGAGATAAGGAGTTTAGGGAGATTATACAACACACTTAGACTGTTTTACAGAAAAGCAGAACCTGCTTCTGCTTCTGCCAGCAATAAAACAGTTCTCCCCACCCAAGCACGTAGCAGCCAGAAAGAAAAGCACCAGCCGAAAAGAGCAAAACCCCAAACTCAAAAACAGAAAATACCAACCAGAAACAAGAAACTTCTCATGTTACAGTCTGAATTCAAACCCCATGGTAGTTTGCTCCAGTCAGCACTTTCGTTTTGAAGCTGGTATGACAGCAGCATGGTATTGAATATATTCATCAGCAAATTCACTTCAACCCATGACGTTTTCCACCCCTTATTCTATATCATATATGTCATGGCCAGCAGCAATTAATGTCACCCAAGACACATCATACATCATTCACTGTCCATTCTAATTCAGAATGAGATAGCCTTGCAGTACACATCTTACTGCAGATGCTGTGGAGCTCCACCCTGTTCCAGTATGGTCTAGATCAGTCCATGATCAGTCTGAATGATAAGGCTGTATTTCCACCTCTGGGGCAGTCAATTCCAGTAACTCCTTTCACCCCTCCAAGTGAAAGCAAACTGTGGCTTGCATACCAATGCTCTGCTTCCAGTACATCCAGCTACTGGAATCGCTCTGTCACACTAGAAAAATAGATGTATTGCACCCCTTGTAGTTTGATGACATCAGAGCATACTGTGCATCTGTATCTACTAAAGCTTTATAATCTTATGGATTCAACTTGCCAAGCCATGGGATCCATACAGTCCAATAAACGGAAGTGTCCTTCTTCTCCATCTGGTTGGAAGCAGGGCCCCTCTAATTGTGACTGGAATCACTTGTGTCTTGTGATGATGCTTTGGAGGTCCCTTCAAGAAGATCAGAAGCAGTATCAGTTCTTCTGCTCTTTTTGGGCAATTTTCCACTGGAAACTGGGGCAGTGTTCTGGGGAGAATGTAATTCACAGACTTGTGCAGATAGGTCTGAAGTGGGTTTACCATCCCACTTCCCTGGATCCTCCCCATGATCACAGAAGTAAAACCACAGGGTACACCATAGTGTGTGCTTCCCATATCCTCTCTTTTGGACAGGGAGGTACTTGCTTCTAACAGCCAAAACATAGGATCATACATGTGGGGAACTGTACACGTTCTTTTTGAGTTCCTGGACCTCCTGAGACAGTTCCTTCACAGCTGAAACACAGGGCTGTACCTAGGAAGAGAGATTTCCCTCCTATTGCTTCAGCCTGCTGGTCATTTAATCCAATGTTTGTCCTTGGCCAGAGGTAAACATCAAGTGACCACCTTTGGCTCTTCCTCTTGTTCCCATGATGACCTTGATCCATTCTCATCCTTTGCCAGAAGAACTGCTTTCCTGGTATGCTTCTTTTTACACAGAGAGGTGATGGATACTGGCACAGCCTGATTCTCTGGTGCATCTACCATGCCTGCTGTTGGGGTCTGAGTAGCTACGGTGCCTGCCTGTCCCGCTGTAGGTCCAGACACTCTCTTTTGGCCCTGAGCGCAGTGATGAGAAGGGCTCAGTAGGCATGGGCCGGGCCCCAACAGATTGCAGTGGTTTCTGGCTCTCAGGAATTTTCAGGCTGACAACAGATTTTTCCAAATATTTTACCAATTTGTCAGGATTTTGCACTTGGTCAGGCACGAAATTCCAAGAAATCAGGGGTGGCCACTGTCCTAGGCACTTCCCACCCTGCCATACAAAGACTGCTCTGTGATAAGGGTAACTCTGGGAGCTCCTGAGAAGAAAATTCTGTGTGTGGAAAGGCTTACTTCCAACTTTTCTCCCTGGAAACACAACTTCAGAAAAGGCAATTTTCAAAGTACTGAAAATGTGACCTCCAGTGTGTCCATTTACAGTATATCCATAAGATAGCCCAGATGGTTGATTAGCATTGAAATAGCAAAGGAGAAACACTACTACAAGGGCGTGTGAATACAGCAACTGAAATTCTGCTGCCAGCAGAGAAAGCCACTGCAGCTGGAGAAATGATAAGCCCCACAAGGGATATTGTGAGCAGTGGCTGTTGAAGATGTTTGAGCTGCACCATTTAAGAGCTCCAGAAGAGGGAACTATAAGATGAAGTCAGTCTTCGGAAAAAGTCTTGAAGCATTGGCTTAGAGGAATAACAGATAGCAAAGGGATTTTATCTCCTTTCTTCCCAGCCCCCAGTCTGTGAGGGTAGAAATGCCTCTTGTCATGTCTGGAGATACATGACAGGGTTGTCTGATGGGTCAAATCCCCTGTCTCTGATTTAAATACAATTGCAGGTCTTCTGCATGCTGAGCACAGCTCTCCCTCCCACAGGCTGCCTATCACTTCCAAACATAAAGCACAAGCAACCCCTGCTTGAGAGGAGACAAACAGCAGCACAGGTAAGGGGGTAGATTCTGGATGCATACAATAGGATGGCATTTGCAGATGGACATCAAGCCCCATAGTGAAGCTGAAATCGGCATCTCTTTGAGTAGGTATGACTCTCAGTGGGCATTTTCAGGAGCTGCTACCAGCCTGATGCTCAGCAGCAGCAGTTCCTGGGGCAACTCGAAGTCAGTCTGTGAGCATCACTGTATCCCACTGAACTGTGCCTCTCCTGCCATGTAACAGAGAAGCTTGGTTTCTGTACCACTTTACTCTCCAGTCCCATTCCCTAGAGATCTCAGTATCTTCTGAGACTTCATGCCTGCATCAGGAGTGGGGGGAAGTTGTTCCTTTCCTTCTTCCCAACATAATTTTATTCTATGAGGTCCCTGAAGTGCTTATGGTTTGGGAAACCCTGGCCAAGAGGTGGGGAGGTTGCTATTGTCCCCTGCCTTGGAAGGAAGTCCTAAATCCAGAAAGGTTTAGAAACACTTGTCTCAGATGATTATGCTGAAGCCAGTGATCTGAAATACCTGAGAAAGAGCTGTTTGGTTTTGCTAAGATCAGAGTATAGTAATGTTACACAGTGTTTTACAGTTACATAATGTCAAATTTTACTTCTTGAATATGTCTTTCAAGTCTTCTTCTTAACCTATAGTGATGTTCACTAAAGACTCTCAAAAATCCCTGCTCAGTCCAAAAAATTGTAATGTGAGATCAATGAGACACAAGTTTTCTATGATCCCATCGTCTTCACACGGAACTGGAGGTCACATCATTTGAGTTCAGCTCCTGGCTAGTTCTCATAAACTTAAACTAGGGTGAAATAGTATTTTAGCAGATGTATGATGTCTTAAAATTTCCTATCTGTTTGTCTAACCATATACAAGTATCTTCATGCACAGCTAGGATGTAGATTGGGCCGAGTCAATAAACTGCTTGACAACACTGTGCTTGAAGGAGTCTCATTTAAGGGGGACCTACAGGTTATATCCTTAGCTACTACAAGTCAGTCCTACACCTCTTCAGTCAGATAAGCAGCTCTGCAGAAACAATGTTGTAAACCCAGCTTAAACCCAGTCCCAGGACTGTGCTGGTGGTGCTGGCTGTGAACAAGATTTGCTGCTGAAGTGAATGGAACTGTCTCCATTTACATTCTCTAGGCATGTGGCCCAGAGCACTCTTCCTATAGCACAGGAAAACGTGTCTTAATGTGGAGATAACACTCTGGAATTTGTGATACATAGAATACACTTTCACAAAGTTTTGTTCCTTCTTTACTTCTTGAGGTATATATTTAAAAAAAACGTGATAGATCCAAAGCTTTGTTACAGATTCAATAACCCCTTTTACTCATCAGGAGCCCACTTGGAAGAAGGGGGATTTTCCAAAATGTTTCAGTCTTTGGAAAGTGCATGCAGAATTTGCTAGGCTTTTTCCTTTCATCTTTCTAATCCTGCTGACACTGAAGCTGTCTGGCAGACTGTCATAGACCACAGGAGTGGGCAGGACTGCATTCACTGAGATGAGCTTTGATGCGTGTGAAGCCGAGGGAGTAATCTCAATGTGCATCACATCCCATTTTTGCAGTCAGAAAGGAAGTTTCTCTTTTAAGCTATTGGCATAACCAGTTCAAGACCTCTGTCCTCTCACAATAAGATAGCAAATGTGTTCAGAGTCAAAAGCAGGAAGACAGGATAGCTGGTCTAATGCAGTCCATCAGAGTTCTTCTGCCCTTGACTCTGAACAGTGTGTGACTGACAGGCAATTCCAGCTCCATCCCTGCTTTGAATGAGAACCTGCTTCTTTAAAGCCTCTCATTGCAGCTGTGGGAGGATTTCAGCTACATATAAAATGTCCCTCTTTCCTCTTGCTCTGTTTTTCTCTTGACCCAGGGCATGATCAATATTTACTTTCTCTCTGTATTACACTTGCCACTGCAGCCCTAGCACTGTAACCGTTGTTCCTGTCTGTTACTCCTGTCCAAAAATTTGGGTATTTGGCAAAAGACATCTTTGAAATTCACTCTCCCATTTACCCTTCTTCCACCCTTAAGTGTTTTGAGACATTCCAGCTCTCCCTAAATACACAATGGTGAGAACTTGCTCAACTGACTTAAGTTTATATCAGTTGCAGACAGTCTAATAAACAGAGGGTGTTTCCCAGGAGAGTGCAGCAGTGGGTACAAACATTTCATAGAATCATAGAATCAGTCAGGGTTGGAAGGGACTACAAGGATCATCTAGTTCCAACCCCCCTGCCATGGGCAGGGACACCTCACACTAGAGCAGGCTGGCCAGAGCCTCATCCAGCCTGGCCTTAAACACCTCCAGGGATGGGGCCTCAACCACCTCCCTGGACAACCCATTCCAGGCTCTCACCCCTCTCATGGGGAAGAAATTCTTCCTAACATCCAGCCTGAATCTCCCCACTTCCAGCTTCATTACATTCCCCCTAGTCCTATCACTACCTGATATCCTAAAAAGTCCCTCCCCAGCTTTCTTGTAGGCCCCCTTCAGATACTGCAAGGCCACAATAAGGTCACCTCGGAGCCTTCTCTTCTCCAGACTGAACAGCCCCAACTCTCTCAGTCTGTCCTCACAGGAGAGGTGCTCCAGCCCTCTGATCATCCTGGTGGCCCTTCTCTGGACACGTTCCAGCATGTCCATATCCCTCTTGCAATAGGGGCTCCAGAACTGGATGCAGTACTCCAGGTGGGATCTCACCAGAGCTGAGTAGAGGGGGAGAATCACCTCTGTTGACCTGCTGGCCACACTTCTCTTGATGCAGCCCAGGATCTGGGTGGCTTTCTGGGCTGCAAGTGCACATTGACAGCTCATGTTGAGCTTCTCATCCACCAGCACCCCCAGGTCCCTCTTCTCAGGGCTGCTCTCAAGCCAGTCACTGCCCAGCCTGGATTTGTGCTTGGGATTGCCTCGACCCAGATGCAGGACCTTGCACTTGGTCTTGTTGAACCTCATGAGGTTGGCTTGTGCCCACCTCTCCAGCCTGTCAAGGTCCCTCAGGATGCCATCCCTTCCCTCCAGTGTGTCTGCTGCACCACACAGCTTGGTGTCATCAGCAAACTTGCTGAGGGTGCACTCAATGCCACTGTCCATGTTGGCAACAAAGATGTTGAACAAGACTGGTCCCAGGACTGAGCCCTGAGGGACTCCACTTGTCCCTGGCCTCCACTGGGACATGGACCCATTGACAGCCACTCTTTGGGTGCGGCCATCAAACCAGTTCTTTATCTATCTCGTGGTCCACCCATCAAACCCATGTGTCACCAGTTTGGAGACCAGGATGTGGTGTGGGACAGTGTCGAAGGCTTTGCTCAGGTCCAGGTAAATGACATCAGTTGCTCTCCCCTCATCTATTAATGTTGTCACCTCTTCACAGAAGGCCACCAGGCTTGTCAGTCAGGATTTGCCCTTGGTGAAGCCATGCTGACTGTACCCAATCACCTCTTCACTATTCTTCTGTCTCACTAGTGCCTCTAGGAGGATCTGCTCCATGATCTTACCAGGCACAGAGGTGAGACTGACTGGCCTGTAGTTCCTGGTTCTTCCTTCTTCCCCTTTTTGAAAACGGGAGTAATGTTTGCCCTTTTCCAGTCTATGGGGACTTCCCCAGACTGCCAGGACTTTTGGAATATAATAGAGAGGGGTTTAGCAACCTCATCTGCCAGTTCTTTCAGTACCTGTGGGTGTATCCCGTTGGGTCCCATGGACTTGAACACTTTCAGGTTCTCCAGGTGATCACAAACCTGATCTTCACTTATGATGAGCAGTTCTTCCTTCTGGTTCTTGCCATTAGCTTCCATGACTATTCCAGGAGTGTGGCTGGAGGCCCTTGCAGTGAAGGCTGAGGTAAAGAAGTCATTGAGAACCTCAGCCTTTTCCAGGTCACTTGTGACCATTTCACCTGTTTCCTTTCTGAGGGGGTCCACACCTTCCCTAGTCTTCTTTTTACCATTAATATACCTGTAGAAATTCTTAGTGTTCCCTTTGACCTCCCTGGCTAGATTCAATTCAAACTGTGCTTTGGCTTTCCTAACCAGGTCTCTTGCTGCTCGGGCAGCTTCCTTATATACCCCCATTCTAGCTGTCCTTTCCTCCACTCCTTGTAGAGCTTCCTTTTAAGTGATAGCATGTCCAGCAGCTCCTTGCTCATCCAGGCAGGCCTCCTAGCATTCTTCCCTGCTTTTCTCTTTGTTGGTATACATTGCTCCTGGACACAGAGGAGGTGGTCCTTGAATACTGACCAGCTGTCCTGGGCCCCTCTTCCCTCTAGGGCTTTGTCCCATGACACTTTGGCCAGCAGATCCCTGAAGTGATCAAAGTCTGCATGCCTAAAGTCCAGGGTCGTAAGCTTAGAATACATCCTCCTGGTTGCCCTGAGGATCTTAAATTCAGCTGCTTCATGGTCACTGCAGCCAAGGCTGTCTCTGAGCCTCACATTGGTTCCCAGCCCTTCCCTGTTGGTGAGAACAAGGTCCAGCATAGCACCTTTTCTTCTTGGTTCCTCTACCATTTGGAGGAGGAAGTTGTCACCTATGCAATCCAGGAACATCCTGGATTGCTGGTGCCTTGCTGTGTTGTCCCTCCAGCAGATGTCAGGGTGGTTGAAGTCACCCATGAGGACCAGGGCTTGTGACCTGGAAGCCACTTCTATTTGCCTGTGGAGGGCCTCATCTACTTGGTTCTGCTGGTCAGGTGGCCTGTAGCAGACCCCTACAGTAACATCTCCTTCCCCTGTCTTGCCTTTAATTTTAACCCATACACTCTCAACCAGTTCATCATCCTTCCCAGGTGGAGCTCCACTGATTCCAGCTGGTCACTGATGTAGAGGGCAACACCTCCTCCTCTCCTTCCCTGCCTATCCTTCCTAAAGAGCTTGTACCCATCTATGTCTACATTCCAGTCATGGGAATCATCCCACCAAGTTTCAATAATAGCCACTATGTCATGGCATCCCAGGGGCACAGTGGCCCTTAATTCCCCAAGCTGCATGCATTTGCATAGAGGCACTTCAGCTGGGCTGGCCCTGTCCTCCTCTTGTGCCAATTCCCCTTGATTTCCACAGAGTGTCCTGGTGCATCATTCATGGCTTGCCTCAGGGCAGCAGGTTGAGAGCCCTCACTAGCTCTCCATCCCTCTGCCTCTGGTGAGCTGCCCCACTGTTTGTCACTTGTCAGCAGAAAACTATTAACCCCTTCCCTCTTCAAATCTATTTTAAAGCCCTATCAATGAGCCCTGCCAATTCCTGCCCCAGGATCCTTTTCCCCCTCTGGGACAAGTGCATCCCATTAGTTGTTTGCAGCTCTGTTGCCTTGTAAACTGAGCTGTGATGGTAGAACCCAAAGCCCTGTCGATGACACCAGCCCTGGAGCCATGAATTGACCTCTTGGCTCTTCCTAAATGTTCCCTCATCCATCGCTGACGTTAGAGGGATAAAGGAGAACACAACTAGAGCTCCTGGCATAAACCAGGTAGCTTTCTGTGTGGTGGACTAATAATCTGAAATACTACTGGATGATTGCTATAAGCACAATACAGTGACAACAGGGTTGCCTGTCAGAGATTGAGCATTTCCAGGTGGCCTACTGAGTGTCAGACTGCTTTCTGTTCTGGTGAAACATCCTGCTGCCTAAAAATGGTGCTAACTAACAATTTTTTCTCCTCTAAATAGCAAAAGTGAGAGGTGAAGCTTTCAGTCCTGCCCACTTCTTTTGATTTCTTTGGCCTTTGCTACAGATGGTTTCATCAACCATGCTCTGCAATTATGTCCCTCCCACCATAAGGGAAATTCAAGTTCAGAAGCACATCAGCACACATAAATCTATGGGATCTGATGAGATTCATCCTGGAGTTCTTAAGGAACTGGCTGGTACAGCTGCAAAGTTATTCTCCACAGTATTTGAAAAGTCCTGGCAGTCAGGTGGAGTCCATGGAGACTGGAAGAAGGGAAACATTGCTCCCATTTTTTAAACAGGGTGAAAAAGAGGACCCTGGAAATTACAGACCTGTAGCCTTACCTCTGTGCCTGAGAAGATTGTGGAACAGATCCTCCTAGAAGCTGTACTGGAACACATAGGGGACAGGAAGGCAATTCAAGACAGCCAGAATACCTTCACCAAGGGCAAGTCCTGCCTGACCAACCTAGTGACTTTCTACAATGGTGTAACTACAACAGTGGACAAAGTAAGACCAACAGATGTCATCTATCTGGACTTTTGTAAAGCCTTTGACACAGTCCCCACCACATTTTTCTCTCTAAGCTGAAGACATATGGATTTGTTGGGTGGACTGTTCAGAGGATAAGGAATTGGTTAGATGATAACATCGAAAGGGCAGTGGTTAATGGCTCAATGTCCAGATGGAGATGAGTGTCAAGTAACGTCCTTCAAGGGTCTGTATTTGGACCAGTGCTGTTCAATGGCTTCATTGATGATATTGACAATGAGATTGAGTGCACCCTCAGCAGTCTTCAGATCACACCAAGCTGAGTGGTGCAATTGATAAGATTGAAGGATGGGATGCCATCCAGCGGGACCTGGACAGGCTGGGGAGGTGGGCTGACGAGAATCTCATGAGGTTCAATAAGGCAAGGTGCAAGGTCGTGCACCTAGGTCAGGGCAATCCTTGATAACAATACAGGCTGTGGGATGATGAAATTGAGAGCTGCCCTGCAGAAAAGACTTGTGGGTACTGATGGAAAAGAAGCTGTACCTGAGCCAACAATGCACACTTGCAGCCCAGAAGGCAAATGACATTCTGGGCTCCATCAAAAGAAGCATCATCAGCAGGTCAAGAGAGGTGATTCTACCACTCTACTCTCCTCTCGTGAGACTTCACCTGGAATACTGTGACCAGCTCTGGGTCCCCCAGCACAAGAGATATGGACATGCTGGTGTGGGTAGAGAAGAGAATCAGAGGTCTGGAGCATCTGTCCTATGAAGACATACTGAAAGAATTTGGGTTGTTCATCCTGGAGAAGAGAAGGCTCCAGGGAGACCGTATTTCAGTATCTGAAGGGGATTAACAGGAAGGCTGAGGAAGGACTGTTTAGAAGGGCTTGTAGTGATAGAACAAGGGGCAATGGTTTTAAACTGGAGCAGGGTACATTTGGGTTAGATGTAAGGAAGAAGTTCTTTACAAAGAGAATGGTAAAATTCTGGAAGAGGTTGCCCTGTGGTGTGGTTGATGCCCCATCCCTGGAAACATTAATGTGGCCCTGGGCAGACTGATCTAGTTAGGGTTTGGACAAGATGACCTTTGAGTATTGTTACTGTCCTTCAAACATTTTGGCAGGCAGAGCAAAGCAGAAGCAAAAAGTAAAGCAGGCTCTAAAGAAATTCAGACAACTCTTCCAACCTGATGTAATCTGTGGCATGCAACAAACACTATTTCCCTTCTAACCTTTCTCAACAGTAAACCTTTTTTAGCTTCTGCTCTTCACAACTTTGGCATCACCTTTATCTTCTGGTTGTCACCTTTCCTGCAAACCTATCTCTCTTCACAATTTTTGTGCTCATCAGCTGCTCATTTTACATTACTGAAGGACTTGATTGCCAGTTTACTTCTATCTGCTATTTGAAATCGTATACAAGCTTGGGAGTTGCAGAAAAAACTTTGATGAAAATTTGAAACACTTTAATCTGAAAAAGTAGGAAAAATAAAGAAAAAACATAATAATATGACATATAACAGTGAATCAGATTTCTGATTAATTGTTATATGTTATATACTGTTATATGCATGTACTGTCAACATTCTCCTTCCAGATCAGATACTGGAGGCCCAGCTGGAGGTTTAAAACTTTTCACGGAAGACGGAGCCTGTGGTATTCATAGCTGCAAGATATTGTGATATTTAATCATGTTGTGAGACCACAAGTCAAAGTAATTATGGCTTAGATTTTCAAAGGAATACAGGGCAGCTGGAGAATTAGCTGCATTAACTTCAGGTGGAGGAAGGTGTCGAAATCCTTCAAGTCAGTTTACTTTTTTTCCTCCCTTTTGTTTCATGGACCTCTCATTATCTCAAAGAATAGATTCTCCAGCTGGTGTGCAAAGTCCAGTCCAAACACAGAGACAAGGTGCCAAGTTAGTTACAATCCTGTGCAGGATCAGGTGTAAGCAGGGTGATGTAAAGAAGCTAATACAGTAACAAAGTAAGGAAGTCATTTTGTCATTCCTAACTTACAAAGGTAGAAATGTATTGTTCCCTTATGTCAGTGCTCCTGCTACCTTTTGGGACCACCTGGTGCTTACCCAGGTGTGATATGGAGCCTTTGTTAACCTTTTTCCTTTTGACAATATCTTGGGTCTGTCCAAGTGGTGGGGTTGTCACATTGTAATTAACAATGGAAATGGATACCATTTTAGCAGTCCTTATCACAAGACTCTGTCTCCTTTTAAGCTTACTGTCCTATTATTCCCCCTAAAAGCATCTCCTAGTCAATCTTTCAAGACTCAGTTTCCAGTGTAAGCTAGCGTTTTCTGGAATTTCATATATTTCAACACATGTATCTAACTTCAGTCTCTTGATGACAGGTAAATTCAGTGATTACTGAATTCAAAACATTGTGAACAGCTGTTACAACATGGTATTTTGAGATTTGGTTCATCATGTCCAAATAAACAGCTGAGATTGCTTATCTGCAATTCTTTGAGTTGCCTTAAAGATTGCTTTGGTCACAGGATGTTTTCAGGATCCAGAACAGAACAACATTTCTTCTTCATTGAGATACTACAGATGAAAGCTAACGTTCAGAGAAGCATGTGTGAATTGTGAATTCAAACTTGATTCTCCCATCACTGCATCATTGAAGTATTTGCTCAGCTGCCAGGTTTGAGCCAGAATTGTCATCTCCACTAATGATTTTCATAGGTAGCCATTCCCAGTGCTTATTTCAGGAAAGTGATGCTGAAGCTGACATTTGGGCTCTGAAAAACGTCCTATTATTTTCCCAGTTGCAAGATTCAGGATTTGACAGCTCTTTTTCAGCTGCAAACTAGTCCTGAGTTTCAGCGTGTCAGGATCTTCTCTTACCTGACATACACAAAGTTGGAACATGTTGAGGAATACCTTTTTTGACATGTTGGCTGAAAGCTGTTACAGTAATTTCAAACCATTTCCACCTGAATTTTAAGGTGACACATATTTTTTAGAGTATCTTAGAAAATAAACCTAAACCAACTAAGCCACCCTTCTCTAAAACTTCCGAATGCCATTGATGAAAAAGGTACTTTTTTTTCCCCCAACATCCCTTGCTCCTCAGTAGGAATAAACTAAATTCACTTTTTTACTCTATTTTTCATTGTCCTGTTTCAGGGTGCTCCAAATCCCCTCCACCTTCCCTCATTGTCTGTCAGCAGAGGTCTGAATAGAGGAGACAAGGTGTGAAAGGCTCTTCCTCTGCTCTGATGACAGTAATAACCACCTATTGTCCCTGCTGGGTGGAGGCCCCACAGGTATTTACCGGTGTGGGGAGAAGCCCACTGGGATTTGGAAACGTGATAAGGGGCATAGTGCACATTTTGGCTTGAACAGATTGTCTAGGAATATATAAAAGGGTGAGCAGAGAGCAGTCAGGGCTCTCACTTTCTGCGGCTCTCCATTTCACTCGGCTCACCCGTGTTTTGGGGCCCGCTCATTTTGGCTCTGCCATGTTGGACACTCATCTCTTGATGTTTTTGTTCACTTCTCCCCTGCCCGGCTGCCAGCTGTGGGACCTGCCTGCCACCACCAGCCTGGGACTGATCCTGCTCGGGAGCCTGCCAGCAAAGCCGTGAGTCTGTCGGTCTGGGACCTGCCTGTTGTTTCGCTTCTCCCTGGGACCAATCTGGTAAAGCCTGAGCCTCGAATTGGAGCACAAATGGACAGTTTTGGGAGCCTGTCAGCAGAGAGAGTGAGCTAGGGACCATCTCCAAATTTCTACTCCTATTTTCGCCTGCTCATATCTCCCTAAGGGTTATTGGTTGGCCTTTGATTTATAAGTGGGGTGAAGCTATTTGTGGCTTAGCCTTTTCCAGTCTCTGAACATTCTAAATTGTATTAAAAATTGCCGTAAGCATCCTGGAAGAATTCATGACCGAACAGAACTTGTAAATAATCTTTATCAGTTTTGTACATAGTTTTGGGGTGGGGTTTTGAGAAAATAAAAATAACTAGATTTTTATAATTCCCGCCTTGTTAATTTAACCCCAAACTAATATATGTCCAAAGATAAAAGCATGTATGTCTGTACTAGGTCTGCTCTAATAAAGTGAGGTATTTACAAAATACCTGAAATCACTGAGTACTTTACCCTTGAGATCAGTAAGAGAATTAGACCCATAGTGATGACTTTTGAAAATCCCACTCTTTAATGAAGAGAAAAATGAGGCATTGATGACTGTGTTCTAAAAGCTCTTCAGACAAGACACAATTTTAAAAGCACTGGAGGACAAATAGAGTGCTGCAATTGCCTGCCTGACCCGTCATTTCATCCTTAGATGATAGCTTTTCCTCTATGAATGATACTTTTAATTGCTGGTGAGATACTCTGCCTCATGTACTAAACATTAAAGGGAGAGAGCAGAGATTATAGAAGCTGGTGATCTGCAGTAGCTGAATCTAGCTATTGTGATGTTGTCTTTGTGCTGCAGCATGGTAATAGAAAAAAAAGGCTTATTTAATGATTAATGCAGAAACAGAATAATTGCCTTTAAATGAGTAGTCATAGCCCCATAAAAACAGAAAATAATTTCGAAACAGCAGATGTTACCTCTTAAAACACACTCAAGTGAAGCACATGTTATATCTTAATTGAAAGAACACCTGTTTCTGATTAAACTGTTTAGCTTGTTTTCTTCATAAATATATAGAATGTAATTCATCATACAAATTGGAAATTTTAACGATTTTCTATTCTTCTGTTATTAAATGACACAGTAAGGATGGCATCCACCATTCAAAAACCCAATACTCAACACAGTCAAGCATAACACAGTCCCCGATCACTGAAATTTTTCTGATAGTAGCTGCAGAAAGAGTCAAAGATAGAAAATCCCATATTTACACTGGATTTATTAATGTTTTGAAATCCTTCATACTGAGGGAAGGACAACAAGGCAGATATCCTGATGTAACCATTGTAGGCCATCTTGGGCACAGCAGTCATCAGTTTCTGGAGAAGAGGGGGTTCAGCAGAACTGCCGCCTGAGACTTTGACCTGTTTTGGACACTAGTTGATAGTCCCTTGGGAGGTAGATCTGAAGGCCCAAGGAGTCCAGGAAGGCTTGACACTGTTCAAGAGTGAACTCTTGAATGCACAGGAACAGACTTTCCTCAGGGACTGGAAGACATGTCAGAGGGAAGAAGGCTGAATTGAGAGATTTGGCTGCTGCTTAGGGAGAAAAGGAGACTTTATGAACTTTGGAAGAAGGGGTAGGCCACTCAGGAAGACTGCAAGGTTGCTGTGAGGCTATGCAGGGAGAAAGAAAGGTCAAAGCCCAAATGGAAATTAATTTGGCTGAAACTGTTAAAGAGATCAGGAAATCCTTCTACAAATATATTGGCAACAAAAGAAGGATCAAGGAAGATCCACCTATTGAATTCAGGGGGGAACATAGTGGCCAAGGATAAGGAAAAGGCTGAGGTACTCAATACCTTCTTTGCACAGTCTTAAGTAGCAAGACCAGTTGTTCATTGGATACTCAGCTGTGGCAGTTTAGGCTGGATGCCCCCTGCCACTGCTACATGAGATACACCTCTGGTGTCCTGGGTGCCCACCCACACGGGTGGCCACAGGAAACGGCGTATTTCTACCCATAAATCCTGCGCCCTATTAGGCCATCTGCAGAGTCATTCTCTTCCTCTTTCTTCCCTCTCTGCTCGCATGGGAGATGTCCTCTCTTATCGGGTAATGCCAGGGGAGTATCCTCAAGGCCTCTTAGGCCTGTCTAGGCCTAATGCCAGGAGGAGAATGGAGGGGGGGAAGTGTCAGACCTGGCCAGCCTGAGACTTGCCTAGCAGTAGGAGGGTGGGAAGGAAGAGCCCTGAGGGATTGGGTAGACCCTCAGGTGGGAGGAAGGGAGGACTGGGAAGCTTTTGGGAATTCTGTGAGGGGGTTCTGTATGCTTTAGGATGTTCTTTTCCACTATGTTTTGTAGTTTGTAGTTTTCTGTAGCTTCACCAATTCGCTTTTCCATTTAAACTTTTCCATCACTCTCCAATCCGTTTGCATGTGTCATTCTTTTGTCCCTTTCGGGGCAAGAGATGTTCTGGCTGGCCTCAAACCAGCACATCAGCCCCCTGTACTGCAAGATGGGAATGGGGAGCAGAATGAAGCCCTCATAATCTAAGAGGAGATGGTTAGTGACCTGATGCACTTTGACTTGCACAAGTCTATGGGGCTGTATGACATACGCCCAAGGGTACTGAGAAAAATGACTAAGTGCTCAGTAAACCATCGTTTGCCAGAAGGCTTGGCTAACTGGGGAGGTCCTAGCTGACTGGAGATTTGCAAACATGATGCCCATCTACAAGAAGGGCTGGAAGGAGAATCAGGAGACCTACAAACCTCTCAGTCCGACCTCAGTGCCAGGGAAGATCGCAGAGCAGATTGTCTTGAGTGCCGTTATGCAGCCTTTGTGGGGCCACAAGATGATCAGGCCTACTTAGCATGTTCATGAAGGACAGGTCTTCTTTGATGAACCTGATCTTCTGCTATGACAAGCTGACCCACTTAGCAGGTTAGGGAAAGGCTGTGGATGTTGTTTCCTTGGACATTAGTAAAGCATTTAACACTATCTCCACAAGCGTCCTCCTGGAGAAACTGGCTTTATATTGCTTGGATTAGTTGACGCTTCATTGGATAGAAAACTGGCTGGATAGCCAAGTCTGGAGAGTTGTGGTGAATGGAGTTAAAGCCAGTGGCAGCCAGTAATAAGTGGTGTTCCAGAGGGCTCAGTTTTGGGGCCTGTTCTGTTTAATATCTTTATCAAAGATCTGGATGAGGAAGTTGAATGCACCCTCAATAAGTTTGCAAATGACACAAGATTGGGTGAGAGTGTTAATCTGCTTGAGGGTAGGAAGGCTCTACAGATGAATCTGGACAGGCTGCATCAATGCACCAGGGTCATTTATATGAGGTTATATGGGCCAGGTCCCACACTTGGGTCACAACAACCCCATCAATGCTACAGGCTTGGGGGGGTCTGGAATGTTGTCTGGTAGAAAAGGACCTATGGGTATTGGTTGACAGCCATCTGAACATGAGCCAGTGGGTGTGCTCAGGTGGTCAAGAAGGCCAAATGCATCCTGGCTTGTATCAGGAATGGTGTGGCCAGTAAGTGTAGGGAAGTGATTGTGTCCCTGTACTCTGCCCTGGTGAGGCCAGACCTTGAATACTGTTTTCAGTTTGCAGCTCCTCACTATAAGACAGATATTGAGCTGCTGGAGCGTGTGCAGAGAAGAGCAACAAAACTGGTGAACAGCCTTGAAAACAAGTCTTAAGAGGAACAGTTGAGGGAACTTGGATTGTTTAGTCTGGAGAAGAGGAGGCTGAGGTGAGACATCATTGCTCTCTGCAACTACCTGAGAGGAGGTCTCTTTCTCCCAACTTCCTAGTGGTACCCAGTGATAGATAGAACTATCAGCTGATAGAATAAGAGGAAATGGTCTCATGGTATGCCAGAGGTTTAGAGTGGATATTAGGAAACATTTCTCAGTGAAAGAGTGGTTAAGTTTTGGAACAGGCTGCCTGGGGAGGTCGTGGAATCACTATACTTTGAAGTGTTTAGAAAACGTGTAGAGGTGATGCTTAGGGACATGGTTTAGTGGTAGGCTTCACAGGATTAGGTTAACATCTGGACTTGAACATCTTGAAGATCTTTTCCAACCTTAATGATTCCATCATTGTATGAATAATCTCTGCTTTACAGCTGTACATTGAATACATTTTCAGATAAGCTTACACTAAGTGTGAAAATGAATAGTGCAGAAACAGCTATTGCTTTCTAGGTAGTTGAGCTCTCAATGGAAAATTGAATAGGAAATATGTGAAAGAAGGAGTGTATACATATATGCACACATACTTGCACACTAAAACAAAGATTTAGAGAAAAAGTGTAACAATCAAGAACAGTACAGGTTATTCCTTATTAAGGCAAAAATACGTAGCTACCATGTGCTGGAAGAAGAAAAAGTGGCCAGAAGCATGTATAAAAGACCTTGCAACATTTTCCTGCATGCTCCATCTCACGCTTAGCTGCCATATGTCTGTCCCAGTGGTCTTGAAGGACAACCAACTCCCTCCCCACTTCACAGATAGAAAAATGCATGAAAACTACAGTGTAGTTATGATTTAAAGTTGGTTTTTGGTTTGTTTGTGGGTTTTGTTTCAGTTTGTTTGTTTAAGAAAAATCAACCAACCAACCAACCAAAAAACCTTGTAGAATTTATAGCAATTACTTCCCTCTTATAATATGTTACCTGGGATCTCCCAGTCTATGCCCAAACTCACTGAGACATGAAGGCAGGGACTTGGGCTAAGTATTAAAAGAGCATGTAAGAAAAGACTACACTATGCTTTACAGTGGCTCTGAGAGTCTATTTGGTATTTTGTTTGCCCAAATAACCCCCCCCTTCCCCCCATACTCCCTTTATTTTTTTTTTTTTGTCTTGGTAATATCATCTCGAGAATGAATTTCCTATGCTGTTTTTGGTTTGTACAATGCTTTAGCTCTGCTGTGAAACACTGCCACTGTAAGCCACTATCAAAACAAAGAAAAAGTTTGAACAATGTTTATAAAGGTCTGGTCCTTATTAACCCCAAGGTGAAGGACAATCCATGTCATGTTTAAACTGATTCACCAGACACTGAGAAGCCCACAGGACATCTTGCTGGGTTAAGTGTTTTAGTTCAAATGTGAGAAGTAAGTCAAGTCTGTCACGTTTTGTTTCTGTGCACCCACAGAAGAACAAGAGGGAAGGCAAGAGGTCACACTGATGCCACATTATGGCCAACACAAGATCAGCTTGCAAACTAGTGAGAGTTCTGCTCTCCTTTGGCCTTCATCTTTTCCTCCCTATTACCTTTTCTTCCTTTTCTATTTTTTTTTTTTTTTCTTCCTGTTTCCATCACAACCCTGTCAAAATGGGCATCTGGAGCAGGGAACATGCAGAGATGGAACACAACTGAGCTGTGATTTTTATTTCCAGCACTTGAGGGCACTGTTGCTTCAGATTTGTATCAGTCATTGTCCCTCACTGGAAAGTGTCCCCTTCTGATACCACCAGCAGGAACCTTGCCTCCTCTGGGATGTGCAGCATTGATGCTTTTGGGGTCCAACACAGGATCCAAGCCCTCAGCTGGTATGGGACCCTTCCCTGAAATCTAGTGTCCGTAACTGACAATGTAGAATAAGAACATGCCAAGTGCCTTTACAAAACCAGGTCCATTGCAGCACTTCCCAACTGCTATGGGTGCTTCACGTTGAATGTCTAAGCAGAGATTCAGAACATTTGGTTTTTGATGCCTCAAATTTTATTGCATCTTCAAGGGATGCTGTGTGGACAAATTTAAGTTTTTTTGAAAACCTGAGCTTTGGCCTATTCCAAATAAAGATGTGCTACTTGAATCTGCCATTGTTTTTCAGCTCTTGTGGAAGTAGTGGCAGTTTGTAGTATGGGACTGAATAAAACCTATGGATGCAGTGGGATGTCTTTGAAGACTTCAGACCTTGATGGGTTTGAAGCAGTTAAGTTTAAAAATAGCAAAGGCTTTATTATGGAGATCTTCTATGCAAGAGTGATAGGAAATTTTGAAAATGCAGAGTTTCTGTTATTCCTGAATAAACATTTATGGACAAATACTGCATGCTTGGACAACTTAAACCAATCTGTCATGGTTTAAGTTGAATCTGCTGCTATTCATACCACCCTGCCTCATGTCAGCTTCAAAATGGAAGTGTTGGCTGAAGCAAAGCATTTTGGGGCTTGAAGTTTGGATTTTAACATGAGAAGCTTCCTGTTCTGGTTGCTGCTTTTGGGTTCTGGTTTTTTTTGGGTGTTGGCTGTCTTCTGCTTGAATGGCAGCTGGAGGGGGAGGGATGTACTGGTTTAGTTCACTTGCTTCAGCTTGCTAGTGCTTTCTGCTGTGCTTTTTCTGCAAACAGGTTAAGGTGATTGTGCATTGTATTATTTATTTACTCAATAAACTCTTATTTATCTCAACTCTTCATCTCTGTTACAAGGTGCTCCAACCCCCACCTCTATCAGCAGAGGTTTGAATGGGGCAAGACAAACATGCGAAACTGGCTTCCTCTCCCCCTGGGGACAGGGAATTTCGCCCATTCTCTCTGCCAAGGTGGGGTCCCTCACAGGTATTTACTGGTGGGGAAGCCCGCTGGTATTTGGAAATATGATCAGCAGGGCACTTCACATATTGGCCTGGACAATTGTCTATGAATATCTTAAACAGGGTGAGCAGAGAGCAGTTGGGGCTCTCATTTTTTGGCACTCTTGCTCATTTTGGGGGCCTGCTCATTTTGGCTCTGTCATTTGGGTGCTCATTTTGGACTCTACTCGCTCTGCTCTAGGTTTTTGGTGACATCGAAGTGTAGTGAAGGCACCATATGCCCAGAATTATGCCCCTGAATACCAGCTAACTTGTCCCAACATTTTTGGTAAGTCCCCCCTTTCCACCCTCCTTTCAGGAGAGGAGGACAAAGGCCCAGGTGCCAACCTGTTTCCTAAGGGGTAAACAACTGCATGCACCCATCGCATGGCATGCTCATGCTCTTTCCATCTAAGGGCATAATTCTAGCTTCACCCTTTCTATAGGTTGAAGCAGGTTGTTGACAAGTGTGCCTATTGGCCAGATCCAGCCTCGAGAAATCTGTAAGTATTCCCCTCTTGTTTACTAACTTGCTCTCTCCTTTTGCTTTCACTTGCTACATAAGCTTGCGCTGCACAAGCTATAAGTCTTCTCACTCCCACACGCAAGCATGCTAGAAGCCTCTGCAATATGGAAAGAAGCCAGCCCACCGAGCTGCTCAAGGAACCAGCAAAGGATGATCTCTTCGCTGAACTGGCATCGTAAGCCCAGTAGAGAGGACTGAGGAAGCCCTGGGAGGCTAAGCTTTTACCCAGAAGGGGAGGGACTAAGCCCGAGCCAGGCAGTCCAGATCTGCTGCAGCCATAAGCAGCCAAAAGCAGAAACACATTCTGCATGACCCCTGCCGTTTGTGGGAGAGAAAAGGAGCCGCCCACTTTTGCCACTCCACAGCCCTGTGCTGTCAGGGTAAAGTAACCTGGGATTTTCCCGAAAGAGAGAGACGAGTATCCTCTCCATTGAGATGAAGTCAAAGACTGCAGTGTCACCTTAAATGGAAGCAGCTGCTGAGAGATTCAGCATTGTCAGCTCACTTTGAGCCAAGGGGGAAGCTCTGCCTCAGTGCACCCCTCCCGCAAAACCTGTCTCCGGGATCGGAAGCAGCTGACCCCTCCCACTGGGAACCATCACCTTGATCGTGCGGACCACTCCTCCGGACCGGCCCTGCCGGGCCGACCCTCCATTCAGGGAGCTGCTCCATCTCAGCTAAGGGAAACTTCTGATTGGTGGAAAGCCTTGCCACTCCGCGGCCATGGGAGGAGAAAGAAAGCCTTGCCCCCACCCGCAGAGGCGGGGGGGAGAGAGAAGGGCACTGCCCGGATGGGACCAGCCCCGGGCAGACAGGCAGCCGACAGCAAGCAAGCAGCTAGCGTAACCCAGCAACTTGCCTCACTACAAAGAAGGAAAGACAACATGTATCTTTTCATGTGTGCAACATCCAGTAACATTCTATTCAAAGCGCCCGCGTGTAGCCATGTGATATTTCCAGATTGACTTGCCTCATGATAACATTATAAATATCTCTATACGTAATTAACAGCCGCCAGCATCTTGTCGAGTCTCCATCTAGTGGACAAGCAGTGGAACTGCACCTTTCGTTCCCTTAGTCAGAAATTGATTCTGTAAAGATTATAACTGGATCACATTGTGTATTCTAAACCACTTATGGACTATATTTTTGCAACCGTACATTCAAATCAATATATATCTCATCAATATATCTCATGGACCATGAGATGGATAAAGAACTGGCTTGATGGCGGCACCCAAAGAGTGGCTGTCAATGGCTCCATGTCCCAGTGGAGGCCAGGGACAAGTGGAGTCCCTCAGGGATCAGTCCTGGGACCAGTCTTGTTCAACATCTTTGTTGGTGACATGGACAGCGGCATTGAGTGCACCCTCAGCAAGTTTGCTGATGACACCAAGCTGTGTGGTGCAGCAGACACGCTGGAGGGAAGGGATGGCATCCAGAGGCACCTTGACAGGCTGGAGAGGTGGGCACAAGCCAACCTCATGAGGTTCAACAAGACAAAGTGCAGGGTCCTGCATCTGGGTCGAGGCAATCCCAAGCAGAAATACCGGCTGGGCAGTGACTGGCTAGAAAGCAGCCCTGAGAAGAGGGACTTGGGGGTGCTGGTGGATGAGAAGCTCAACATGAGCTGTCAATGTGCACTTGCAGTCCAGAAAGCCAACCAGATCCTGAGCTGTATCAAGAGAAGTGCGGCCAGCAGGTGGAGGGAGGTGATTCTCTCCCTCTACTCAGCTCTGGTGAGACCCCACCTGGAGTACTGCATCCAGTTCTGGAGCCCCTATTGCAAGAGGGATATGGACATGCTGGAACGTGTCCAGAGAAGGGCCACCAGGATGATCAGAGGGCTGGAGCACCTCTCTTATGAGGACAGAATGAAAGAGTTGGGGCTGTTCAGTCTGGAGAAGAGAAGGCTCCAAGGTGACCTTATTGTGGCCTTGCAGTATCTGAAGGGGGCCAACAGGAAGGCTGGGGAGGGACTCTTTAGGCTATCAGGTAGTGATAGGATTAGGGGGAATGGAATGAAGCTGGAAGTGGGGAGATTCAGGCTGGACGTGTGAAGAAATTGATTTAGGGACCAGAACCCCAGACACTGTCTTACTGATAGAAGGAGATGCTTCAACCCTGATGGGTGGCAAACCCTGGGAACAGAGTGCAGCTAGAAGGAAAACACAGACAGGTTGGCTCCCTAGAGGCCACTGTGACCTAAGGGAGTTATGCAGGGACCTGATAACAAGAACAAAGCAAAACTTAGGACAGAATTATGCAATCCCTTTATCTCTTGCCTGACGTATGCTTAAGCCTTCTGAAAAATATATGCATCCGTGTGATACTTTCTCTCTGTAGCCAATCATGAATTTACAACTGTAGTATGGACGTACCAATGACCAATTACAAGCTGCCTTCTGATGTTATGTTAACCTATATAAAGAAAAAGCTTTGTACAATAAATTGACACTTGGCTTGCATCAGGCCTCGTCCCGTCTCTCCATCGCAGCAGACGTGAGGAAGTTCTTCCCCATGAGAGTGGTGAGAGCCTGGAATGGGTTGTCCAGGGAGGTGGTTGAGGCCCCATCCCTGGAGGTGTTTAAGGCCAGGCTGGATGAGGCTCTGGCCAGCCTGTTCTAGTGTGAGGTATCCCTGCCCATGGCAGGGGGGTTGGAACTAGATGATCCTTGTAGTTCCTTCCAACCCTGACTGATTCTATGATTCTATATAAGGTGATTAATAAGTTATTCATAATTTTAATAATTAATAAATAATAATTCTCATAATTCATAATTCATAACCATCATCCTCCATCCCTAATCACCCACCACGACACGAAGGAACTGGTACTCGAACCTGGCTTCTCCCTGGACCTGCCTGGGAGCTATCCTGCTTGCTGCGAGTGACCCTGTGGCTTTCCAAACAGTGCTAACTGCACGAGTTTTCCCTTGTGGCAGCTGTGTCTATGGACACTTTGATTCCTGTGGGCTCCCTTTTTGGATTTCAGCCACGTCACCCACAAAATTGGATGGCAAAACCTGCGGTTTCTGAAGCCTGTTTTAAAGAGAGATACCTAGGCATTCCAAGACCACACAGCCGTTTCTGTCAGCATACCATGTTACTTAGTTTTATTCTCGGAGATGTAACAAAATATATCTAGCAGTCAAGGAGATCAGCAAGAAAGGAACTAACTGATGTTGTTACTGATGGATTACTAGCTTTGAGTAGCAAGAGCCACAGATTGATACATATGCATTACATCTCTGCTATAGCTAAATTAGACTGAACAAGCCTAACAAGTAACAGATCAGCCAGACGATAAGAACAGCAACATGCCAGCAAGTTAGTACTATTAACAGCATTTCACACTCTACTCCTTCCTGAAGCCGTTTGAAAAACAAGTGATGCTGACAAATTTAAAGCAGAACAGGAGGCCAAATTAAAAACATTATGGTCAAGCAGACCTGGTATGCTTTAAAGCTTGCAAGGTGATTTTCCAAACTTCCTGGTGGCTTTGGGCTTTTCAATAGTGTGAAGACAGCTTGCTGGTCTTGAGTGCAAGTAGAAGCTCTGGATACTTTTGTAGACAAAGACTAAACCATTTTTTTTCCTCCGAATAAATAAATAAATACATAAATATATAAATACATAAATAAATTCCTCAGCCTTGGCCATTTATAAAACCAGATATGGATATAACATCAGCTATGGGGTTTAGGAGTGCATCACCCTTGTGGAACCAGTCAAACTGAAATACGAACCCAAAATCAAGTGTTTTTTTCACTGGTATACTGGAGGAAACAGAAGAAACCAGAGCTCTGTTGTTTTGAATTTCTCAGATTTTGGTTCAGACCTTTCATGTAATACAGACAATGGACTGACTTCTTATCACTCCAAAGGGCAGTGACAGGGGATCATTTTGATGTTTTACTTATCAAAGATTCTATGATTCCCACTCCCTCCTCTTTCTCTAATATCAGATAAAACCTTGAGGTCTCTCTACTCTTGTTCTTGCACAGAGTTGGGTCTCTGCTGTCACTTCCATTTTATTGATGGGCACTCAAAATACTTCGGACTTGTAGGCAATTTTGAAAGATCATGGAGCAAAACCTGCCTTGCCTGGTGTTTAGCTCAGTGAATGAGCATCCCTCTGAAAATTCATCACTTCATTCAGCCTACTCTGTGGAATGTCTTCTTATATAATTTCATCAGAGTTTTTTTACTGATAGTATTTTTACTGATTTTTACTGATATTTTCAGACACTAGAATCCATTTTTTCCAGCACTAGCTACTCCATGGGTTGAGACAAGCAGCATATCCAGGAATTCCTAGTCTCAGTGCCCTCTGACCATGTTCTCACTGAAATTCTTCTTTTTCCCCCACCTTTGAGGAGCCTTTGCATGTATTTTCTATCTTCTGGAGACTTGTGAAGGTGTGGCAGATTCAATCCCACTGGAATCAGATCTATACATGTGGAAGGGGTGTGGAAAGGAGTAGCCTGAGGGGGTTTTAGGGCTCTATTAATGCTGCAGCACAGAAAACTTGCCCAATGTCAGCTCTACTGATGTTAAATCTGGAGGTTAAAGCCTCAGGGCAGCATGACTGAGTAGACAATGACATTAGGGCGTTTCTCCTGTGAGGAAAGGTTGAGGGAGCTGGGAGTGTTCTATCTAGGGAACAGAAGGCTTAAAGAAGATCTTACCAACATATATAAAGACCTGAAGGGAGGCTGCAAAAATGTTGGAATCAGGATCTTTTCAGTGGATCCCAGTGACAGAACCAGAGGCGGTGGGTACAAACTGAAACACAGGAGGTTCTTCCTGAACATCAAGGAACCCTTTTTTGTACTGTGAGAATGACTAAGCACTGACAAAATATGTCCAGAGAGATGCTGGATCTCCTTCCTTGAAGATATTTAAAACCTATCTGGACATGATCCTGAGCAACCAGCTCTTGATGACTCTGCTTGAGAAGGAGGGTCAGGTAAGATGATCTCCGGAGCTTCCTTCCAACTTCATCAAGACTGATTCTGCATGATTTAGTGTCACTGAAATCAGTGTTTATCTTCCAGAAATACTTACTTTGCCAAAGAGGAACATAAAGAGGTTCAACAAGGATAAGTGCAGAGTCCTTCATCTGGGAAGGAATAATAAACTGCACTAGTACAGCTTAGGGGGTGATCTGCTGGAGAGCAGCCCTGTGGAGAAGGACTTGGGAGTCCTGGTGGACTACAAGTTATCCATGGGTCAGCAATGTGCCCTTGTGGCCAAGAAGGCCAATGGGTTCCTGAGGTGCATTAAGAGGAGTGTGTTCAGCAGATCGAGAGAGGTTCTCCTCCTCCTCTACTCTGCCCTTGTGAGACCTCACCCAGAATATTGCATCCAGTTTTGGGCTCCTCAGATCAAGAGGGACAGGGATCTGCTGGAGGGAATCCAATGGAGGGCTACCAGGATGATTAAGGGACTGGAACATGTGTCCTGTGAAGAGAGGCTGAGAGCCCTGGGTGTTTTTAGTCTGGAGAAGAGAAGACTGAGAGGGGATTCAATAAATGTTTATAAATACCTGAGGGCTGGGTGTCAAGAGGGAGGGGACAGGCTCTTCTCTGTTGTGCCCTGTGACAGGACAAGGGGTAATGGATATAACTACAACACAGGAGGTTCCACCTCAATATGAGGAGGAACTTCTTTAATGTGAGGGTCACAGAGCACTGGAACAGGCTGCCCAGAGAGGTTGTGGAGTCTCCTTCTCTGAAGACTTTCAAGAGCCATCTGGATGTGTTCCTGCACAACCTGTGCTAGATTCTGTGGTCATGCTTGGCAGTGGGGTTGGATTCGATCTCTGGAGGTCACTTCCAGCCCTCACATCCTGTGATCCTGTGAACTGGTATAATTATGTTATGGAAATATTTTGCCTGAAGGGTTCAGGCTGCTCTGATACCATGACATCACAAATGTAACATGTATGTATTGGTTTGAAATAGATGCTGAATTTCATCCCAAGGAAAGGACAGCACAGAAATAATTTTTAATACCTAATGCTGTAAATATATTAGTGAAGCAAAACCACTATCCTTAAAACAGATGGAATAACCCCCCAGCCATTGCCAATGTCTCTCTAAATGCATCTTTAGCAAAAAGTTAACAATTTTCTAGAATTAAGTATTTATAGACATATGGGAATACCAATATTGCCCTTCATCAATATGGTTTTGAAGAACTATTTGAGATGGCAAGTTGGTATGTAACGTTCTAGGACTCAGGAACATGAAATAACCAAATGATGTGCAACACATTTAAAATTATTGAAAGGACTTACACGTATTGCAGCATGTAATGGAGCTGTCAGGCAGACTAGATTTCTCACTTGGTTGCTACTGTTGTCTCACTGCACTTTAATATGACAAAGCTCTCTGCTTTCTCTAGGATGACTGATTGCTGCATTCTGTCCAGTTCTGTGACAAATATTACTCCTCCATTGCAAGAAATATTTAGGCAGTAGCAGGAAAAGTCTGAGTCTCAGTTAACTTGAAAGACCTACCTGACAGGGATGCAGCAGTTCAAATGATCCTGGCAACATAAGTCCTGGTAGGAAGGGCAGGCCTTTACTTTCAAAACAAAGACTTGGGTTTTTTTGTGGTTTGGTAAGATGCTGAGATTGTTTATCTAGATAGGGCTGTAGGAAAGGCTCAGACCAAGCACAGAACATTTTTTGTAGTTGTCTGTGAGTAATCTACAAAGGGTCAAGGACTGGAAGGAATGGGAAAACGTGTGCCTCAGGTCAGAAATCATCTGCTGTGAATGTGATCAGTAGACTGCAGGGCTAATAACCAAAGGAAAGAGCTGCAGTAAGCAAGCCATTCACAGTGCACAGGCTTTACTGATCCTACAGGATCCTGTGTCTGTGCTGCTATGCTTTCTGGAGCTCCGTCCATTAGGATTATTTAAGCACATGGAAGCTATAAGTGCTTTTGTAACAATGCTGTTTTTCACTGGTGCCAGGTCTAGCCACGGAGTGGACTTTCTTGTACTGTGAAGTAGTTTGATACAATGGGGCTAAGCATACTGTAAATGCCAAGACCAAGTACAGCAAAAGGAAAGGGCTGGACCATGGCCAGGAAATACATAGGTTTGCTGGGGAGCAGTGGGGCAACACTCATAGCTTCTGGCACTTTCCACACTTGTCAGAGCCCTGGGGTAGGGTGCAGCCAGTTGAGTGTGTCTCTCCTCTGTGGAATTGCTGTACTTTGCCTTTGCAGTAGTCTTCCGCAACAGTGTGCTAGCTGTGTTCCCCAGGGGCACCGCTGCATGTAGCTTCATTGAGCTTTTGCAATTCAGCATGGAGCCAAGCATTCTGTCTTGCCTCTGCCTGACACTTGATGCTGGGAACTGGGCAGCAGTGGAATTTTTCATTTCATTAAGTATTCACACTTTCTTCCCCATTCTTACTGTTGTTGTTTCTGAACATGACAAACAATAATCATAAAACAAAAGTGTTTTTGCCTGGCAAAGCAGCACTTTCACAGCCAACATCAAAGGTGGGGTTTAGCGATCATTAGTGCAATGACGCACTTCAACGTGATCAAAGCAATCAGTGTCCAGACACAATAAAGAGGATGGAGCTGTGATTCAGCTCCTCCACAAAAGGCAAAGATAAAGAGATATGGGGAGAGGGTGAGAGGTTGGTAAGTATATGAGGGCATGCAGCTGAGATATCCTTTTATATCAAAACCAATTTTCATATCCAATTATACCTCTGAGCTTTCAGCCTAACATCACTGTCATCTCTGGCTTTCAACTGACATCACAGATTTTAGAATTGAAAAAGATACCATAAAACATGTCTCACCTGAAATTTCTCCTGAAGTTTGTCACTGCAGATGGGTAACTCTTTCAGGGCTGGGATATTTGCTCTGGCTTTATTGATCCTGCTAGCCAGTCGCATTCACATTGGGTGAGGAACTCTTTAGCTGCTACCTAGTCAACAAAATAGCCTTTTAGCTTACCACCTGGTGCGGAGTGGAAATCTGAGTGTAGAGAGAATAGACTTTGTCCTGTTGGGTGTCCATAGCCAGGGAAACAAACACCACTGAAGGCGGGTGTAAAGATGTCATTCACTAGGCCTCCTTAAGGGCCTCCTTTAGGCTTTCAGATTTGTGCAGCTCAGGCTACAAAAATGCACTTGGAAAATTTCATAGGAACCCCTCACATTTTGCCTGAAATACCCAGCCCTGTCTTAAAGTCCTCCAGACGTATGGACTCTTCTATATGCCAAGGGCATTGTCCCAGTGACTAATTACATCAGTTTCATGTTCCCTCTTCTCTGAATTCAGGTTCAAACTTAGAGATTTGTGGGTGAGACATGAGGATAGGAGTTGAAGAAGGCTGGGAGAGTTTGTGGCTTGGAATTTTTGGGTGAGGGCAGGCTTTGGGAGGCAGGAGGGATTGAATTAACAAGACTTCAGATTCTGAAAGTCTGATCTTAAAGTTCACAGCCTGTGACCACAACTGAGACATTCTGTCTTCTCTTGTGTAATGTAAGAACAAAAGCTTCTTAAGCCTTTCTCTGGAAGATGGATTTTCCACACTCCAAATGTCTTGTAAAGTTTGGCTTGTAAATGTTCTAACAGGTATCTTGAGGTAGAATACAAAGAAAAGATCAAATCCAGCAAAAAGAAAGAGATTCAGTGACTTAGCAGGGCAGAACACTGTTTTTGGAAGCACCAAAGCAGAAAAAAAAAATTCTGTGTGTTGTGTCAACAGAAAAATAAATATGAGATTGTCAGCTGCTAAGGGAGTAAGAAAGGGAAGCAAATGAGTCATGTGTTGAGGAAGAGAATCCATGATATTCACAGAGGTTACATAACAATTCAGTAACAGAATGAGGATGTTTTCAAGGGGGAGGAAAATATTTTGCTTGAAAAGATGACACGAATAATAAAGATTAAGGCAGAGAGCTGTTTGTGTTGATACTGAGTGTAAAACTGATGCAGTTTCTCCTACTCTCACAAAGCTTCATCAGTGTATACAAGTGAGTAATGCAGTTCTTCTTCTGTGTCATGGAATGGACAGCATTCCTATTTTGCTTTTTTTATACATATCCACCCTCTTCTGGCTAATAGCAGCATAGGCTGTTCTACCTACTGGAAACCCTTTAATTTCACCAACCTCCTACTGTAGAAGTAAAATAGGGTTTCTTGCTCAAGAGCTCTGAAGTCATACGATGAGAGAGCATAATAGGCCTGTTGTTTTTCAGCACTGAGCAAAACACCTGCATAATTCTTGGAAAAAGCAGGGTACTCAGTACAGGATTCCTGGGGGCTAGTATGGAGAGTGGAGGATACAAATCAGCAAGCAGAGTGTGCTGGGTACAACTATAACCTGATCTGAAAAAAACCTGAGCACTTTTTGCTGCCAGAGTTTTTCTGCTCTGAGCACTCTCTCCTCTGCCAGTACTCTAGGTTCTTTCATTTGGAAACAGAAAAAAGTAAACATGCATGTTTGTGATCACTGGCCTGGTGGCCAAAGTGTCTTCCTGAGTGGCCCTGTCTTGCATTGAGAAGGAGATGACCATGCTGAACGGGGCACTGCCAGAGGTTCTGCCCTTATCTTCAAAGGTGACAGGTTTTAACATTAGTCCCACAGGTTTTAACATTAGTCCCCATCTTACCCAGACCATTTGGCACCTATGCACACCAATGTGTGCCCATACTGTGCACAGCTGGGCAACTCCTTTCTGCTTATGCCTGCAGCCACAGCTGAGGTCAGTGGGACCTATGTTGGCAAACTCTCGCAATGAAGGCAGAGTTGGACATGTGGCTCGAGCATGTGCAGCTTTCTGGGTCCTCAGCTTCAAGAGTGTGTGTGCCCTTCTCATCTTCAAAATGGAATTTTAGTGTGTAATGTTGATTGCAATTTCTGAAGAACGTAGCCCAGGCTCTCCAGTGGAGCAAACTGGCATGGCTCCCCTTATCTGTCTAGGCGCTGGCTGATCACTGTCTTTCTCCATTATTCATTGCTCAGTCCCTTTCCTGCTCTGCCCATATCTTGACTCAGTGTGCACTTGGAAGAGGGAAGTGGAATGTTCTGGTTTATAATATTTGGAATATTTTACCCAGTTTTGGGCTCCCCAGTTCAAGAGGGACAGGGATCTACTCAAGAGAGTCCAACAGACAGTTACCAGGATGATTAAGGGACCGGAGCATGTGCCCTGTGAAGAGAGGTTGAGAGCCCTGGGTGTTTTTAGTCTGGAGAAGAGAAGATAGAAAGGGGATTCAATAAATGTTTATAAATACCTGAGGGCTGGGTGTCAAGAGGGAGGGGACAGGCTCTTCTCCCTTGTGCCCTGTGATAGAACAAGGGGTAATGGATATAAACTACAGTACAGGAGGTTCCACCTCAATATGAGGAGGAACTTCTTTAATGTGAGGGTCACAGAGCACTGGAACAGGCTGCCCAGAGGGGCTGTGGAGTCTCCTTCTCTGAAGACTTTCAAGAGCCATCTGGATGTGTTCCTTTGCAACCTGTGCTAGATTCTGTGGTCCTGCTCTGGCAGGCGGGTTGGACTTGATGATCTTCGAAGGTCCCTTCCAACCCCTAACATCCTATGATCCTATGATCTTAGGATACATTGTAATGGTTTGAATCAGAACAAAACAGGTCAAACTGAACAGTGGGTTAACCTGGCTATTTTCCCAACACAGAAGTGAGGGAAAAGTCACACAGAAAAACTCAGGATTGAGCCAGAAAAAAAAAACCTAAACAACAACCAAACCCCCCCCAAAAAACCAACCAAACAAAAAAAAAAAAAAAATCCCAAAGTGAGATGAGTAGAGTTTACTGATCAAAATCAGATAAACAGAGTACAAAATGCATAATTACTTTTAATTACCTTAGCCTATTTGCAGAAAAAGCATGGCTCAAAGGAGCAGCAAGCAGAAGCAAGTGAGGCAAAAGCCCAAGCCAGAAAACTACACCCCCCCAGCCCTCCTTGTCCTGCTGTCATCCCAGCAGTAATGACCAACACCACAGAACCTGGAAGCCAGAAGCTGCAACTGGAACAGGAAGCCTCCCGTGTTGCAATCTGAACTTCAAGCTCCATGATACTTTGCTCCAGTTAGCGCTTTCATTTTTTTGAAGCTGGCATGACTGCAGCATGGTATGAATAACAGCATTAGGTTCAACTCAATCCATGACATAAGTGTAAATTAAGGCATAGAAGTACAGCTTTGAAAACAGACCCTTTCTCATTTTCCTGTGGAATAATGACTCTTCCTCAGGAATTCTGCTTGCCAGCATTGGGAAAGCAGGCTGCAGGTCACGTGGTGTGGCCCTCCAGAGTATATTTTGTTCATGCTATTAACAAGGAATTCTCTGCTCCACTCTGCTCTCCTCAAATAGACAGTGAATATTTTCATAAGATCACCTGTTACAGATATGATTATGAAAAAAATAATATGGCAAATATGATATTTGGCCCCCCTGGCCAGAGACACATTCTCTGGCCTTGGCAGTGTGCCTGCCTCTCCTGTGGTGGAGAGCCTGAGGGACCTGCCTGGTATTTGCATACAGATTCAGAGTATGAGGTATGCTTGTGTGTAACTCTGGGTGATTAGCTGGGAAAAGGCCCCAGTGAAGTGCATGTATGCGGGATGCAAAGTGCACCTGTGTGCCAAGCAGCCATACTGCAATGGGGAAATGTGGACAAGCAGCAGTATTTCTGCTGGAGAAGGAGAATATTTTCCTCACAGAGGCAGGTACTAGCTGGGAATTCCTGGGCAGCAGATGCACTGTGATGAGAGGGTGACACCACCACCCACAATCGTGCTTTATCTTTCAGACCAGTGGTTTATTTGAAACCTGTTTCCAACTGACCTGACAAATTCATTTCCAAGGAAACAACAGATGGCAGCAGACAGATGGCTCAGTAACTTCAAAGCCTCTCCAGAGAAAGGAAGTGAACTATCTTGACATTAGGAAAGAATGGGATCGTAGTATCTGCATTAGCTGAAAACAAGTTTTAGGAAGACATGTTGCAGGCAGGATTTTTTGTAGTTATGATCTCCACTGGCATAACTCCACCATTCTCAAACCCCTTTATTTTGAAATGGTATTTTGAGCCAACTTTCAAATGTCATGATTGTAGATGTTTTCTTGGCATCATCTTGGTCAAAACATGATACTGCCTGATGCTTCTGTTTCTTGTCTGCAAAACATAGACGAAACCCCTCCACTGGTCCTGTGATTTTAGGTAGAAGGCTCCTTGACAGAAAATTTTTCCATATTTTCCTTTTTCTTTCCTCAGGGTGCCAGACCCTACTCTTACTGGAACTGTACATATGTAAGAAGTAAAGTTTGAAGGTCTGGATTCTTTTTCTACAAATTGACGAATAAGAGAGTGTCAAATTAGACTTTTAGTATCTTTGTCTTGCCTCTTTTTCTTTTGCTGTTGTTGTTGTTTCTATTCTATTTATTTGATTTTCCTTGTTGCAGTTGTAATTCTGTCTGTCCCCTCAATTGAACTGATTCTTTTGATATCTTTTTTGTTGTTGTGGGTTTTTGTTTGTGTTTTGTTTTTGTTTTGTTTTATTTTTTGGGTTTGGTTGTTTGTTTTTTTTTCTCCATTTTCCCTTCCTCTTGGATATTTTAGTGCTGTAACTTTTTGGAATAATTAATTTTTTTCCCCCTCTGCATTCTTATGGTGTGGTAGAAAGCCCAGCACATGCTAGAACCTGTTCTTCAGAGTCCATACAATCTTCTGAGAAGGTGATCAAATGATCAAAAAGAACAAAAAGGCTGTCTGTCTGGTCACCTGGTGCATTCTCATTAAGCAGTCTCAGGAGAGGGAAGGCTTGTGACACAGCACAAATTCTGTTTGGAGTGAAACGGAGAGTTGAAGTCGTGTGTATAGATAAGCATTTTATTTCCCTCACCTGGGGTAAATCACAGCTCAACTCGGTCAAGCTCTGTGCTTATGAAGCTTGTGTAAGGAGAAATCAGATCAGTTTTCCTTGTTTCAAGAAGCCTAGTCCCTCTGTACTACCTGCATTTCTTCAAGAGTTAGAAGGCAGTTGGCAGTCCTGAACTACTACTTTTGCTTTGCTAGTGAGAGCAAGGTTGGCCACTTGGAGCTGCTGCAGTTACAGAGAAGTTATGCTTCTTCTGATGGTGATGGGACTAGACTGAGCTCAGCCTAACTTCATTAGTGTTTCAAATGGAGGAAGGGTATGGAGTAACAGAGTGTGGGTACTTTGCAGTCAGAGAGAAATGTATAAAATATGGGCAAAAGTGAGGTGAGAAGGTTCTCCTTGTCATTCAGCATAAAATTACATTGAACACAGAAGAAGAAAACAAACAGTGTGAGGTTTATTGTCCTGTGGGAAGACGCAAATAAAATGAGGAAAGAAACAGTCCTTAGTATGAAACCTGTGAGTTGTGACACAATGCAGACAGAGCAAGGAGTGAGTTGAGGAGCAAAACCTGTTATGCCCATTGAAATAAGCGTGCAGAAAATGACCAGATTGAACTTCAGCAGTTACCACAGGCCATTCGCTGACCAGAAATCCTTAGGTGGGTATTGCAGTGCAGGTCCCTCAGACACAATAGGGCAGACTACACTGAAAGAGAGTGTGACTAGTACCTGTAAAGGTGGGTTTGGCACAGCTGTGACCCAAAGAGACAGAAGTGTGCTAGGATGGAAATGACTGACCACTGCAGGTCTCCCATAATTTGTAAGGGGGTTCTTTGAAATACACAGGCTTGGGAAAATTCTGGCTCTGCTGGCCACTACAGAAAGTTTATACAAACTTAGAAGGCATGAGAAGATGAGAGCAAAGCCATGTTGTCCCTTTTTTTACCAAAGTATTCTTACTGTACTGATACCTATCATCATTTCTGAGCAGGACTCACCAGTAAGAGCTATCCTGCTTACAGAATGTAGCCTAAGGTCAGGTGGGGTCTGGGGACTGATGGATGTCATTACATCCCTCTAGCAGACAGATGGGCTCAGCCATACTATTGTTCATGCCAGTGATGGTTTTGATCCTGGGCTGGTTGCTGGATGATGTAGGTGAGATTCCAGCAAAAGCAGTGATGTCCCTTATACAACAGAAGCTGCCCTACTAGTAGAAGGAGGGACCTACAAAAACATGTGGTATTGACACAAGCTACTGCAGATGGAAAAGTGTCGTGGTTTACCAAGCTCCATGCAGCTCCTCACATAACTGCCCCCTCCCAACACTGTCCACTTTGCTGACAGTGGAACGGGAAGGGCAATCAGGAGAAAAAAAGGCAAAATCCCATGGACTGAAACTGGTTCTCTGGTGCAGCTGCAGCTGCTGTCGGGGTCTGAGTAGCTGCAGTGCCTGCCAGACTGTTTTTTGGCCCAGAGACCTTCCTTTCCCCCTCAGGGTGTCAAAAAGGGTTCGACAGGCCTGAGCCAGGTTCCAGCACATTTCAGTGATTTGTCTGTCTTGGGAATTGCCAGAATGACAACATATTTTTTCCAAATATTTTACTTTTTTGTCAGGATTATTCATTACCAACCTGGGTGAAAGGATAGAGTGTACCATCAACAAGTTTGCTGGTGACACAGAACTGGGAAGGGTGCCTGACACACCAAAAGGCTGTGCTGCCTTTCAGCATGACCTGGACAGGCTGGAGATCTGGGCAGAAAGGGTGCAGTTCCGCCGCTTGCCCACTAGATGGAGACTCGACAAGAGGCTTGCGGCTTGCAACTATAAACAGAGATATTTATAATGTTATCACGAGGCAAGTTAGGCTAGAAATATCACGTGGCTATGTGCGGGCGCTTTGAATAGAAGGTTACTGAATACTGAACACATGAGAGATACATTCTTTCTGTGTAGCGAGGCAAGTTGCTGGGTTACACTGGCTCGCTGCTTATCTGTCCGAGGCTGCTCATATCCGGACGGCGACTTTCTTTCTCCCTCCCGGCTCTGTGGGCAGGGGCAAGGCTTGCTTTCTCCTTCCAGTGTCTGCGGGGAGTGGCTGCTTGATTTCCGTCTCCTCCCGCGGTCTGCGGGGTTGGAGAGGTTCCCTGAACAGAGGATCGGTTCTCTGCGCAGCGGGGCCGGGTCCTTTCGGGGGTCTGCCCTCGTGATTCGAGGTGGCAGTTCCTGGTAGGTGGGTTTCGGTGGGGGGAGCGGTGTAAGCGACGCTTTCCCCCTCAGCTCGGCTCGAAGTGAGCTGACTGTGCCGGACATCGGCAACTGCTTTCCATTTAAATTACAATGCTGCAGTCTTTGCCTTTGACTTCAAAGGAGAGGCTATCTTTTGCTCTCTCTTTCCCTCGGGGAAATCCCAGGTGCTTTGCCCTGACGACACAGAGCTTGTGGAGTGGCTACAGCTCCTTTTCTGTCCCGCAAACGGCAAGGGCTACGCAAGATGTGTTTCTGCTTATGGCGGCTTATGGCTACTTAATTAGCTTGCAGCAGATCTGGACTGCCTGGCTCGGGCTAGTCTTTTCCCTTTTGGGTTACAGCTTACCCTTTCTCTTGGGGCTTCCTCAGTCCTTTCGACTGGGCTTGATCTCACCCTCTCTTGGGCGTATGATGCTGAGATTCTGCCTCAGCGAAGGGGTCATCCTGTTTGCTGGTTCCTCGAGCAGCTCGGTGAGCTGGCTTCTGTCCGTATGCAGACACTTCTAGTGCGCTTGCGTGTGGGATTGAGAAGACGTGGGGTTTGCCGAGCTTCTGTGGCTCAGCCAAAGCGAGAGAAAGCAAAAGGAGAGAGCAAAGTAGTAAACAAATGGACTAATACTTATAGATTCCTCGAGGCTGGATCTGGCCAATGGGCACACTCGTCAACAACCTGCTTCAACCTATAGAAAGGGTGAAGCTAGAATTATGCCCTTAGATGGCAAGAGCATGAGCATGCCATGAGATGTGTGCCTGCAGTTGTTTACCCCTTAGGAGACAGGTTGGCGTCTGCTGCCTTTGTCCTCCTCTCCTGAAAGGAGGGTGGAAGGGGGGACTTACCAGAACATGTTTGGACAAGTTTGCTGGTACCTGGAGGCATAATTCTGGGTATGTGGTCCCTTCACCACAGACATTTACTGAAAAGCTTCTTCCAGAAGTCTGTCTCCAGTCAGGAGCCTTTTCTCAGCACACAGGGAGCAGGACCTGGTTTCAGCAGGCACCTGGCTGTTAGGGCTATTGAGCAGTGCAGCAGAGCAATTTGGGGAGTCCAGTACTCCAGGTCTTTAAAATGAGAGTCAACACTTAAAGAAAAAAAAAATTAAAAACCAGCTGCAATCTAGCTAGTAAGAAAAATGCTGTTGCTGAACAGAACTTTTTTCTGGATGTGTAAGAGGCAAGGTGGTATAGCAAACATGTAATATCTACTGTCCACAGGGGTTTTGATAAACCTCAACCATGTTCTTGGAGGTCTGGTGATAAGAACAGGAAGGAAAGGGAATTCACGTCATATGCCACTCACATTCTGCTATTAAAGCTTTCTTAGAGCTCATTAACACTTTCTTGGAGAAATCTTGGAAGTTTTCAGGTGCAAGAGAGAAAGTCAGACAAAATCTGGACTTTGTGAGACCCTTCCTATGCACTTAACAGAGGTCATCAGTGGTCCCACACACAAACAAGTCATGAGCTCTTTCTACCTGGTAAAGGGAAAATAGCTCTCTTCCTTCCCTGTTAAAGAAGGCAATTTTTTGGTAGTATGTTTTGACTATATGTTCAGAACTTAGCATCAGTCTTGTAAGTTTGCCTTTTGTCTCTGACAAGACAGGATCAGATAAATAATTGGAAGAGGAATTGGCATTGGAATGGCACATGTTTGGGAATTTTTATGGTACCCCTCAAGGTGAATCACCACATGCACAGACTGGCTGTGACATGCCAGGTACCCCCACCTCTGACCCCTGTGGTGTAAAATGGCACTGACATGAGCCTCAGTGAGCGCATTGCCAAAGGTTGCACAGAATGTGTGCCTAAGTGGAAATGGTGCCCTCATCCCCTGGGACACCTTATCTCAACAGTAACAGCCTTCCTGCTACCCTTAGTCAGGTTTTTCTCTGCTTCAACACTAGCTCATGTTCCTATTTCCCCTATTTCATGTTCCCCAATTAGCAGGAAATAATCTATTCTCTGAGAAAAAAAAATCTTTCTCACCTTGCCATGTGTTTAGACAACTGTCAGACAACTGTCAGTCTCCTGAATAAATTGATATGTGCTGAATTTTAAAATCCTTTTGGAAAACAACCATTACAGTTTTTATGTTTGTGTGTACACTTATTAACTCAGAGAAGAAGGGAACTGTTAGCTGTGAAGAGGCATCGAACTTCCAGCCTGTGAGAGACAAGGCTGCTGGTGCTTTGCTGGCATAGTGCATTTATCTTCTACTTTACACTCAAGGAAATTCTGCTATTGAGTATGCTGTCTTTCACTGCCAGGGCCTGTGATCTCATCCTCCTATGGGCAGGGGAAATGCAGCCCATGGTGCCCCCAAGCAAGGAACTTATCTGCAAGCGTGTTTGAAGAGCTTAGGGCAGGGCCTTGCCCATGCTGCTATCCCTGTCCTACTCAAAGGGCATCTGCCCTTAAATCATAAAATCATAGAATGCTAGAGGTTGGAAGGAACCTTCAGAGATCCAACCCCCCTGCAAAACACGACCATTTAGGGCATGTGACCCATTAATGCATCCAGCCATGTTTTGAAGAACCCTAGAGAAGGAGATTCCACAACCTCTGGGGGCAGTCTGTTCCAGTGCTCCACCCACCCTCACAGCAAAAAAAGTTTTTTCTCACGTTGTGATGGAATTTCCTGTGATTGAGTTTACATCCACTGCCCCTTGTCCTGTCAGTGGAAATCACTGAAAAGAGACTGCCTCCGTTCTTCTGACAATCACCCTTCAGATATTTATAGACATTGATAAAGTCTCCTTTCAACCTTCTCTTCCCCAGATAAAAAAGCCCAAGTCTCTCAGTCTTTCCCCATGAGAGAGATGCTCCAGTCTTAATCATCCTTGTAACCCTCTCCAGTAGTTCCCTGTCCCTTCTGAACTGGGGATCCCAAAACTGCACACAATATTCCAGTTGTGGTCTAAGTAGGGCTGAGTAGAGGGAGAGGAGAATCTTCCTCAACTTTATGACATTTTCTTCTTTATGGCTGTGCTGGTACATCATTGTTCTTTCAAAGGTGCAGTATCCCAGTGTTGACCTGTGTTTGCCCTCACATCAATCTTCAGTGAAGGCTGGAGGTTATAGCTTCTAGAACCACTAAGCTCAGTTGCCTGTAAGCTGCTGTTGCACTAACCACAAAAATTCAGTGAAACAGGTGGTTCCATCTACTGGAATTGAGATTTTCACTTCTGCTTGATTAGAATCATAGAATCAAATAATGGTCTGGGTTGGAAGCGACCATCAAAGGTCATCTAGTCCAACCCTCTCTGCAGTAAGCAGACGCATCCTCAACTAGATCAGGTTGCCCAGAGCCCTGTCGAGCCTTACCTTGAATATCTCCAGGAATAGGGCCTCAACCACCTCTCTGGGCAACCTGTTCCAGTATTCCACTACCCTCATGGTAAAGAACTTGTTCCTAACATCCAATCTAAATATACTCTTCAGTTTGAAGCCATTGCCCCTTGTCCTATCACTACAGGCCTTTGTAAACAGTCTCTCTACATCCTTCCCACAGTGTCCCTCCAAACACTGGAAGGTCGTTATTAGGTGTCTCCAGAGCATTCTCTTCTCCAGGCTGAACAATCTCAGTTCCCTCATCCTGTCTTTGTAGCAGAGGTGCTCCAACCCCCTGATCATTTTTGTGGCCCTCCTCTGGACCCACTCCGTCAGGTCCATGTCCTTCCTGGGTTGAAGGCTCCAGAGCTGGATGGATTACTCCAGGTGAGGTCTCAGCTGAGCAGAGTAAAGTGGCAGAATCATCTTTCTGGATCTGCTGGCCACACATCTTTTGATGCAGTCCAGGATGAAATTGATCTTCTGTGCTGCAAGCACACATTGCCTGCTCATGTCCAGCTTCTCATCCATCAGCACCCCCAAATCCTTTTCCACAGGGCTGCTTTCTAACACCTCATCTCCCAGCCTGTATTGATAGTGAGGATTGTTCTGGCCCAGGTACAGGACCCTGCGCTTGCTCTTGTTGAACCTCACAAGGTTCACCTGGGCCCACCTCTCCAGCTTGTCCAGGTCCCTCTGGATGACATCCTGTCCCTTTGGTGTATTGACAGCTTGGTGTCATCTGCAAACTTGCTGATGGTGTACTCAATCTCGCTGTCTATGTCACTGATAAACATTAAATAGTACAGGTCCCAGTATGAACTCCTGAAAGACACCACCTGTCATTGCTCTCCATTTGGACTTTGAGCCATTGAGCTCTACCTTCTGGATGTGACCATCCAGCCAATTCCTTATCCACTGAACAGTCCACCCATCAAATATGTATCTCTCCAACTTGGTGAGTAGGACATTGTGGGGGACTGTGCCAAAGGCCTTGCAGAAGTCCAGGTAGATCACATCCATAGGTTGTCCCTTGTCAGCTGATAGAGTTGCTCTGTCGTAGAAAGCCACTAGGTTGGTCAGGCAGGATTTGCACTTAGTAAAGCCATGCTGGCTGTCTTTAATCACCTCCCTGTCCTCCATGTGCCTCAGCATGGCATCTAGGAGGATCTGTTCTATGATCTTCCCAGGCACAAAGAAGAAACTGACAGGTCAGTAGTTCCCAGAGTCTTCCTTTCTACCCTTTTTGAAAAGTGGGTGTTTCCCTTCTTCCAGTCACCAGGGACTTTACCTGACTGCCAGGACTTTTCAAATATCATGGAGAATGGCTTCGCAACTACATCACCTACTTCCCTCAGGACTCTGGGATGCATCTCTTCAGGTCCCATAGACCATTTGAGGTCTTTGCCTTCCTGACCTCGTCCCTACATAACTGGGCAACATACCTATACTCTTCCGAGGATGCCTGTCCATTCTTCCAGTTCCTGTGTGGTCCCATCTTGCCCTTTAATTTGCCTTCTTTGCCCAATTTCTTACACCTGGGGATTGAGAATCACAAACAAGTCCATGGAATCTAATGTAATGTCATCAGTCAGACTCTCTTCAGGCTTTATATGGCATCTTTAAGCAAGATGCTCATGGCCAGGAGGCAAAAAAACCCAAATATTTCTACTGGCAACATTATAAGTTGGGATCTGAATTCAGTCTGTCTACATAGAAATTTCTGTGGGGGTCTGTTGAGGCCTCTCTCCACCACAAATTAATGATGTAAGGATACATGAAGGGGCCAGACAGAACTGTTTCTGGCTTTCTAACCTGGCAGGAGAAAATATTCATCTTGCTGTGTCAGAGTGGAGATTAAGAACCCTGCAGCTGCAAGAAATAGAGGCAGGGTGTTATGGAGGCCTGGTAGCACTGAGCTTGCACTGAGCTTGCACAAGAGTGTTTGGAGATTATGTTGTGTTTTTACGAAAGGTTGGGGAGGCTTTCTGAGTCCTTCAATCCAGACACTTGGAATATTTGATGTGGCCGTGGTTTTGGTTATGAAACAGATTGGTTCATACTGTTCAGCAGGCCCTGTGTCCTTTGAACAGCAGTTTATCTTTGCTGTGCAATTCCATTCTATAATACACATAGTCAAACACTGTGTCAAACTCTGCTACAGCACACTGCCATTTTGTCAGATCCCTGGGTAGACACAAACTTTAGCAAACCATTTTCTGCTGGCCTAAGTCACAGAATCACGGAATCAATAAGGTTGGAAAAGACCTCAAGGATCATCAAAGTCCAACCTGTCACCCCAGACCTCATGACTACTAAACCATGTCACCAAGTGCCACGTCCAATCCCCTCTTGAACACTTCCAGGGATGGTGACTCCACCACCTCCCAGGGCAGCACATTCCAACGTCTAACAGCTCTCTCTGTGAAGAACTTTCTCCTCACCTCCAGCCTAAACCTCCCCGGCACAGCTTGAGACTGTGTCCTCTTGTTCTGGTGCTGGTTGCCTGGGAGAAGAGACCAAACCCCTCCTGGCTACAACCTCCCTTCAGTAGTTGTAGACAGCAATGAGGTCACCCCTGAGCCTCCTCTTCTCCAGGCTAAACAACTCCATCTCCCTCAGCCTCTCCTCATAGGGTTTGTGCTTGAGACCTCTCCCCAGCCTCGTTGCCCTTCTCTGGACACGTTCAAGTATCTCAATGTCCTTCTTAAACTGAGGGGCCCAGAACTGGACACAGTACTCAAGGTGTGGCCTAACTACTGCTGAGTACAGGGGCACAATGACTTCCCTGTTCCTGCATGGGGTTGTTGTGGCCAAAGTGCAGCCCCCGGCATTTGGACTTGTTAAATGCCATCATGTTGGACTCTGCCCATCGGTACGTGGGAACTGCCAGTTCCTTTGCCTTCAAGAGCTCCTGCTTGAAGTAGGTCCAACTGTCCTGGATCCCTGGTACAGTCCCTTCTGGACTGTGACTTTCTCCCTTCATAATGTTTGGAGCTTCCTTGCCTGCCTTCGTGTATTACAACTTTTGTCTAACAAGTGAGAAAACGCTTAATTAATAACATTTTAAATACTGTCACCAGAAGTTATTTTAGATGATATTTGCTGTATTAGAGCTGCAGACCTCTGTTTTGCTCTATAAAAAGTTGAAAATTAAGCACAAAAATTAATCTGGGTCATGCCAGTGCTTAAATGTCCTGCCAAAGAGACTTGAGATACTTTCAGAACAACATATTAATACATGGTTTGGATCCTGACTAGGTCTGCAAAAGCAAATATAGCATGGAAATACACAGGTGCACTCTAAACCCTAGTCTAGCAAATTTACGTGTGTACTTTAAGAAAGTTTAAATGTCCCTTTAAAAGGGACATTTAGAAGCTGGGGGAAAATATTTGGAGAAGAAATGAAATGCTTAGGAAGTGGAAATTTACTGCTTTTCTGAAAATCATGCATAAGAGGGTGAGGAGGCAGAGGCTGGAGCAAGTCAAAGGGATGAGAAGGCTAGAAAACGCAAGTGTGAACATAACACTTAAAATTATTTCCTGCTTAACCATGATGTTATTCTGTGTCCCACAAAGCTTTTTTAGATTGATTTTTAAGTGAAAACATGACTGAATGATTCTGTGTGCTTTCTTTTAAGAGGAAAAGTGTTCTCAATAAAAACCTTTTCTTTCTGCTAGAACTGGTTCATTTTCAAGCCATGTGGCCTGATGCCATTCTCATTCATGTAGCTTTCACATTCATAAAAATAGTTTCACTGTCTGATTTGCACCAGTGTCCAGCGCCCAGCCTAAAGGAGAGTAAGAAGACATAGATCACAGTAGTGGCAAAAGCCCACTGTGTCCAACAGGAATGTCCTCATAGGCTTCAGAGATGAAGATTAAAGCAATGTAAAGCATTGCACAAAGCATATTGCATGCTTTGTGACCCTGTGACCTCAGAAACTCCACTTTATACACCTTTGGTTTTCATTTGCTATAATGAAAGAGAAAAGATTGTTGTGGTCCATTAACATGAAGGCTGTGCATTCAAATGGTTCTAGGAAGATTTATAACCATAGAGCTTTCTTTACAAATAGGCCTTGAAAGGGAGGGGAGAAGTCAAACTCTTCTCTAATACCAGATGGAATAAGCAGATGAGATTCTTTTTTTTTTCCCCCTCTCTTTTTGTGATCCAAGTAGAGTAGAGTTGGACTGCAAACAAGGGTCAAAGCAGGGAAAAGCTGTAGGAATACTGTCTGGATGCAGATCACCTTGTGATTGTATCAAGAAGGATAACATTGCTCACCAGACTGCAGCTGCCCTGGAAGGCCAGAGGATGGTGGAAAGAAGCAAAAGAAATGTTTAGTGGGCAGACGTCACTGGTACCAACTCTCTGGAAAGTGCACAGACAAGATCATCTCTACCCATCAGCTACCCTGGAAAGCAGGGATGGTGAAAAGGCTTCTAGACTATACGATGGATTCACCACCTGGCACGATAAGCCCCTGATATGTATTGTGTGTATGGGCAAGTAAAAGGTGAATGAGGAGGCGGAGACCCCCCTTCCACCAGATCCCTGTAAGCACACAAGGAATACACAGGAAAATTCCCTGGGGACAATACCTGGACACATACCTAAAGAATTGTGACTTGAAAACTGTATAAAAGACCTAAGTGATGCCTACTTAGGAGGAGGAGAAGAAGACGATGACATCACATGCTGAAAATATCACAGGACAACACAAACTGAAAAGGACTTGGACTTTGAAAACTCTCCCTCTCCCCACCTCTGGCTGATGGCAATACAATCCCTTCCCTGTTCTCTCTTGCTCTCTCTCTTTCTCCATTTTCCCTCTCTCTCTCTCTCCCTTTTGTTCCATCCACATTATTCTGTTAATAAATAGCCTCACTTTTGATATTTGGCCTCATTTGTGCCTTTAATTTCTCAACATGGGAATGTTCAAAAAAGAACTGAGTCTCTCTCTGCCTCTGGACTGAGACAACAGCCAAAGGGCTCTCTGTGCTTTTCATATCTAACAGATAAAGAGTTCACATTTCTCTTTGGAATAGCAGCTCCATGCTTTCAGAGTTCTTCGTGGCACATGTCTGCTACCAAGTGCAACAATTTGGAAATGGATCTTACTGTGGAGGTGATACTCCTCAGACACTAAACCCCATGTTTTGAGTTCTGCAAGGGCCTGTTGAAGTGGCACAGGCTGGAAGGACCTGGTGGGGACAATCCTGCAGGGATGCATTTTCTTGTGTTTGTTTTTTTCGTTTTTGCTCAGAAATCATAGGTGTGTGTGTAAGTAAGAAGGTGCCTTCCTATTTTTGTCTGGTCCTATATGTCTTTACTACCTAATGAACTTCTTGTGATCTTTGTCTCTGTGGATACACTGTCACAGGGCAGACTTAAATAGAAATTACTTAAAAGGAATTTCATGTGATGATGTGATGAAGACCTAATTGCTTATCACCATGCATTGAGTATGTTCCATAAGGAAGGAGTTTGAGTGCTTTACCTGACCTTAGAGACATTTCTCTAATAAAGTCAGATGGTCAATAAGTGTTTGAATGCTGTTGACAAGTCCAGAAAAAAAGAGATCAGATTACTTTATCTGGCAAAAGGCAATTTTTCAGCAGTTCTCAGAAATTCTTTAGTTTCTACATAGTTGCATGGTCCAGGCTGTGCATGGCTGATGATTAACTTCCTTTCAACTGATGGTGGCCTTTGCTATGTTCAGACAGGGCAGGTTTGTCTCTGAGAGGTATCTGTCTGAAATGAATATACTCCATGTTTGAAGGAGAAAGGGCAAGGGCAAGAAGGATCACTTCTCTAAAGGACACACTAGCTATTTCAATGAGGATGAACACTGCCTGGTTTTGACTTTTGCAAGGCAGGAAAGGCACAAGTGGAATATACATATTTCTGAGTCTGCTATCTGAGTGTCATGGGTGAAGGAAAGGCCAGCAGGCTACCACTCAGATGTGCAAACAATGCAGGAGGCTTATGGGGCACAGACCATGCCAGAAGCTGTTATCACTGTTCCTTCCCACAGGAAAAGAGTTTTCGTGATGTTTTCCTGCCTTTAGAAGATTATTTGGTGTAGACATCAATTGCTACCCTGGAGGTTATTAGGACTTTGCATACTTAGTCTGCATATATTTCCACAGGCAAATAGAAGTGGCTTCCAGGTCACAAGCCCTGGTCCTCATGGGTGACTTCAACCACCCTGACATCTGCTGGAGGGACAACACAGCAAGGCACCAGCAATCCAGGATGTTCCTGGATTGCATAGGTGACAACTTCCTCCTCCAAATGGTAGAGGAACCAAGAAGAAAAGGTGCTATGCTGGACCTTGTTCTCACCAACAGGGAAGGGCTGGTAACCAATGTGAGGCTCAGAGACAGCCTTGGCTGCAGTGACCATGAAGCAGCTGAATTCAAGATCCTCAGGGCAACCAGGAGGACGTACTCTAAGCTTACGACCCTGGACTTTAGGCATGCAGACTTTGATCACTTCAGGGATCTGCTGGCCAAAGTGTCATGGGACAAAGCCCTAGAGGGAAGAGGGTCCCAGGACAGCTGGTCAGTATTCAAGGACCACCTCCTCTGTGTCCAGGAGCAATGTATAGCAACAAAGAGAAAAGCAGGGAAGAATGCTAGGAGGCCTGCCTGGATGAGCAAGGAGCTGCTGGACACACTATCACTTGAAAGGAAACACTACAAGGAGTGGAGGAAAGGACAGCTAGAATGGGGGTATATAAGGAAGCTGACCAAGCAGCAAGAGACCTGGTTAGGAAAGCCAAAGCACAGTTTGAATTGAATCTAGCCAGGGAGGTTAAAGGGAACACTAAGAATTTCTACAGGTGTACTAAAGGTTATAAGAAGACTAGGGAAGGTGTGGGTCCCCTCAGAAACGAAACAGGTGAAACAGTCAGAAGTGACGTGGTAAAGGCTGAGGTTCTCAATGACTTCTTTACCTCAGTCTTCACTGCAAGAGCCTCCAGCCACACTCCTGGAATAGTCATGGAAGCTAACGGCAAGAACCAGAAGGAAGAACTGCCCATCATAAGTGAAGATCAGGTTCGTGATCACCTGAAGACCTGAAAGTGTTCAAGTCCATGGGGTACTAAGAGAACTTGCAGATGAGGTTGCTAAACCCCTCTCTAGTATATTCCAAAAGTCCTGGCAGTCTGGGGAAGTCCCCACTGACTGGAAAAGGGGAAACATTACTCCCATTTTCAAAAAGGGGAAGAAGGAAGAACCAGGGAACTACAGGCCAGTCAGTCTCACCTCTGTGCCTGGTAAGATCATGGAGCAGATTCTCCTGGAGGCACTACTGAGACAGAAGAATAGTGAAGAGGTGATGGGTACAGTCAGCATGGCTTCACCAAGGGCAAATCCTGCCTGACAGACCTGGTGGCCTTCTATGAACAGGTCACAACCTTCATAGATGAGGGGCGAGCAACTGATGTCATTTACCGGGACCTCAGCAAAGCCTTTGACACTGTCCTGCACCACGTCCTGGTCTCCAAATTGGTGACACATGGGTTTGATGGGTGGACCACAAGATGGATAAAGAACTGGCTTGATGGCCACACCCAAAGAGTGGCTAGCAATGGCTCCATGTCCCAGTGGAGGCCAGTGACAAGTGGAGGCCCTCAGGGATCAGTCCTGGGACCAGTCTTGTTCAACATCTTTGTCGGTGACATGGACAGTGGCATTGAGTGCACCCTCAGCAAGTTTGCTGATGACACCAAGCTGTGTGGTGCAGCAGACACAGTGGAGAGAAGGGATGCCATCCAGAGGGCCCTTGACAGGCTGGAGAGGTAGGCACAAGCCAACCTCATGAGGTTCAACAAGACCAAGTGCAGGGTCCTGAATCTGGGTCGAGGCAATCCCAAGCACAAATCCAGGCTGGGCAGTGACTGGCTGGAAAGCAGCCCTGAGGAGAGGGACTTGGGGGTGCTGGTGGATGAGAAGCTCAACATGAGCTGTCAGTGTGCACTTGCAGTCCAGAAAGCCAACCAGATCCTGGGCTGCATCAAGAGAAGTGTGGCCAGCAGGTGGAGGGAGGTGATTCTCTCCCTCTACTCAGCTCTGGTGAGACCAAACCTGGAGTACTGCATCCAGTTCTGGAGCCCCTATTGCAAGAGGGATCTGGACATGCTGGAACGTGTCCAGAGAAGGGCCACCAGGATGATCAGAGGGCTGGAGCACCTCTCCTATGAGGACAGACTGAGAGAGTTGGGGCTGTTCAGTCTGGAGAAGAGAAGGCTCCGAGGTGACCTTATTGTGGCCTTGCAGTATCTGAAGGGGGCCTACAAGAAAGCTGGGGAGGGACTTTTTAGGCTATCAGGTAGTGATAGGACTAGGGGGAATGGAATAAAGCTGGAAGTGGGGAGATTCAGGCTGGATGTTAGGAAGAAGTTCTTCCCCATGAGAGTGGTGAAGCCTGGAATGGGTTGTCCAGGGAGGTAGTTGATGTCCCATCCCTGGAGGTGTTTAAGGCCAGGCTGGATGAGGCTCTGGCCAGCCTGCTCTAGTGTGAGGTGTCCCTGCCCATGGCAGGGGGGTTGGAACTAGATGATCCTTGTAGTCCCTTCCAACCCTGACTGATTCTATGATTCTATGATTCTATTTTGTCTTCCCAAGCCCAAAGTCACATGGTCCTCGAAGACAATGACAGTTTTCACAAAGCAGGCACTGATAACAGCTGTGACCATGAAGAAGAAGGTGAAAATTGGATTCATCAAAAACATACAAAACAAATTCCAACTTCACTTACTTTTCTATCTGATATCATTAAACCTCTCACATGTCTTTTCAGGAATCAGAAGTGATGGTGCAGATACGTCAATGAAAAAGTTCAGTGCTTTTTGTATTGCTGTCAGGCAGTTGGTGTGTGCCATCTTAGCTGCAAGACTAAGTGCAGCTTCCCGCTTGACTCCTCAACCCGTTGGACATGCTCTCCAATGCTTGAATGTCGCCAATGTATGAAGAAGCCAGTTTAGCAGCTGTAACTTTGATTTCAAGCACAGCCCTCAGTGCTGACAGTAGTCGAAGATGTCTTGAACATCTAAAACAAAGTTTCCAGTCTTTCAGAAATGGCTTCAGAGATTTTCCATTCAAAGGAGCAACATGTACAATGCAGCCAACTGCAAAATTCCACCATTATAGCTGAGAGTCCTACTCTGCATTCTATAGGATACTGCCACTGTGGCTGACCAAGAGTAAAACATTTTTTTATTATTTTTTTTTTTCAATGGAAGGAGTAATTTCTGTCTTTTATGCAAATGACCAACATCAGGAGTCTGGATAGCTACCAAATCCAAGTTGAACCATCTGTGTGTCAGATGTCAGCATCACTGCTGATCCATCCACAAGACAGATGTCAGCATCACTGCTGATCCATCCACAAGAGAGATCAGATGGCTGTTGATTGACGTGCTCTTGATTGGGCTAGGTAACCAACCAGTAGGAAAAGTGAAACAGCATGGTGAGAGTTGTTGCTCTTCATCCCTTGTTCTTTTTAGATTTACATTCTTGTTTCTTTACATTTTTGAAGTTGTTTTCCTTATATAGTGTAGTTATGGTGTTGAATATAGGTAGGAGAGTAAAACCCCACATTTCACAAAGAAAGGAACACAGATGTCCCTGGCAAAAGCAACTGTATCTGTGATTATATTGATGCCAAACCCAAAACTAAGAGCAGGACATCTATTGTTTTGTGTTAAGTCAATCCTGTCTAGTCTAAACTGTATTTAGGGACATGTAACAAAGGGTAGGTAGTTAACAATGAAGTAAACCAATAGTGTAATAAAACCAAATAGCCAAAAGAAGTCCATATATGGAAGAAGTAGAAAAGGTTGCCTGAAGTCTTCTGTAACACTGAGGGCCATGACCACCTGAGGCCACCTGAGATGACCACAATGACTTCTGAAGATGAAAAGAGTGCGTGCATGGAGAAGGAGATTTATGCAAAGTGACTCTTGCAAATGATTTGCATAGAACAGGAAATCTAATGAACATGTAATAATTTGATGTATATAATCAGAAGCTGACACTTGCTACACATGCAAGGTGAAGCTATCCCCTGTGCATCTTGGTGCCAGAATAAAAGAATGCCTGCTCATTAACATACACCCAGCATTAAAGGGCTTAATTCCCTATTTCAGTGACACCAGCACCAAAAACATTAGTTAAACATGTCATAAAATCTTCCAGAAGCTGTTTGGGATCTCATTGGGAGCACTGAGAGGGATTTGGCCTGTTTCTATAACAGAGACTTGGTTACTTCTGGGTCACTTCTCCTTTGGCTTTTACATCACAGAAACATAGAATTTTAGGATTTAAAAGACACCTCCAGAGATCATTGAGTCCAGCCCCCCAGTCAAAGCAGGATCACTTAGGTCAGGCTGCACAGGCTGCATCCAAATGGGTTTCGAAAGTCTCCAGAGAAGGAGACTCCACAACATCTCTTTTCCAGTGTTCCGCTACCCTCACCATAAGAAAATGTCTCCTCATGTTGAAGGGGATCCTCCTTTGGTCTAGCTTGTACCCATTGTTCCTTGTCCTATCACTGGGCACCATCAAAAAGAGATCATTACCTCCATCTTGACATCCACTCCTCAGATCTTTATAGATGTTGATAAGGTCCCCTCTCAGCCTTCCTTTCTCCAGACAAAACAGACCCAGGTCTCTCAGACTTTCTTCACAGGAGAGATGTTCAAGTCCTACAACCATCCTCGTAGCTCTTCCTTGGACTCTCTCCAATGTCTCTCTTGAACTGGGGAGTCCAAAACTGGACACAGTAGTCCAGGTGTGGTCTCACCAGGACAGAGTAAAGGGGAAGAAGAACCTCTCTAGACCTGCTGGACACACTTTTCTTAATACACCCCAAGATGTCATTGGCTCTCTTGGCCACAAGGGCACGTTGCTGTCCCATGGATAGCTTACTGTCCACTAGGACTCCAAGGTCTTTCTCCATGGAGCTGCCTTCCAGCAAGATGACCCCTACCCTCTGCTGGTGCCTGATGTTATTCCTCCTCAGATGCAGGACTCTGCATTTGTCCTTACTGAACTTCATGAGATTCACCTTTGCCCAGCCTTCCAGCCTGCCCAGATCTCGTTGGATGGCAACACAGCCTGACCAGGTGTCAGTTACCTCCCCAGTTTCGTATCATCACTGAAGTTTCTGAGGGTACATTCAATAACTCATTCAGGTTATTGATGAAGATATTGAACAAAACTGGACCAAATACTGATCCCTGGGGAACACCACTGTCCACAGGCTTCCAAATGGACTCCAAGCCACTGATCACAACACTCTTGATTCTGTTGAGCCAGTTACCAATCCACCTCATGGTCCAATCATCTAACCCACTTGTCTTGAGTTTACCTAGGAGAATGTTATGGGAGATGGTATCAAAAGCCTTGCTGAAGTGAAGGTAGACAGTTTCCACTGCTCTCCCTTTACGTGTCATGTCTTTGTAGTAGGCTATCAGATCAGTCAAGCAAAATTTCCCCTTAACATATCCATGTTGGCTACTCTTGATAACCCTCTTTTCTTTCATGTTGTTAGAGATGGTCTCCAGAATGAGCTGCTCCATCACCTTTCCAGGGATGGAGGTGAGCCTGACTGGTTTGTAGTTGCCTGTGTCTTCCTTCTTGCCCTTTTAGGAGACTGGAGTGACACTGGCCTTCTTCCAGCCCTCAGACATCTCCCCTGTTCTCCATGATCTCTCAAAAATGATAGAGAGTGGTACAGCATAATGGTGAAGATGACTCATTGTTAGTTTAATGTGATGTCTAAGGCAGTGTGGCCTGGGTTTTTCTGTCATAGCAAGTGCTGTATCACTTAGTACTGCAAAGTCAGTCTGGACCTGAGGCTTATCTCTTGATTACCTCTACATTCTGTATCGCTGTGGGAAGTGACAGCAGCATGTTGCTGTGAAGTCTTCAGGCAGATGTGATCACCCAGACATGACACAAGCAGCAGACAGTAATTTAGAACCTGCCAGCTTTATGTGGACATCTTTATAACCCTGAATTTTGTTGACATGCCAGCAGCCAAATCCTCTGCTGAGATCATGTCATGCTCTTCTTCCTTATGCTGCTCTGAGAGCAATGCGAAAAGAGCCTTTCTGTACAGGCAGCAGTGGTAAAAATTGCTGAGACAGAGAGAGATGAAGGCTTACTTTAACAGTTTTACAGGACTCTGTGGCTATTATAGGTGACAAAAGAGACACACCACACAGTTTAAAATTAGAGCCACCATCCCTTAATGATCTTCCCTCTGCAATTCAAGGATTTCTTGCTAGCACACCAGTTCAAACTTCCCTCTATGATTGTGATACCCGGCTAAGTGCTTTGCAGACTGTGCTTTAATCCAGGTAGAAGCGCAGTTATTCAGCAACTGGCTGGCCTAGCAGATAAATCCTCTCTTTTATAAGTGTCCCCTGTATGAGATCACAGATGTCTACACTGGAAAGGAAATCTTCTCATCAAAGGCTGTGGCTCAGGTAAATGAGCCAGGTAAGTGAGCCAAAGGTGTTTTATATGCACCATGTCAGCTGAAGGAAGAAATCTTCTTTGGAGGAAAGATCTTTCTACATCAAAGAACCCAACAGGAAAACACAAGTGGTGATCTCATCAATGTGTATAAACACCTGAAGGGAGGGCAAAAATAAGTCAGATATATTATTTTCTCAGTGCTGCCAAGTGAAAGCTCCTGAGGCAGAGGTAGTGCCAGAATATGATTCCTTTCAGCCAAATATTTATTCCTGAAAAAAAGGAATTTCTTCTCAGTTCTTGTCCCTGCTAAGAGGAATGGACATTACTGGCTCCAGGAAAAACTATATGAGCTCCAACAGACCTACAGTCTCCTCTTCCTAGCTAAGTTTTCCTGAAGAAATGCTTAGATTAGGTCAGAGAGTTTTCTTACGTAGGTGTGAAGAAAGCGTCAGGCAGTCTCCGGGGAAGGAAAAAATTATGGTCTAAATTTGCTGTAAAAATGCATTTTCTTTGAATTGGGATCATGGGATCATAGAATCATAGAATTGTTAGGGTTGGAAGGGACCTCAAGGATCATCTAGTTCTAACACCCTAGCAATGGGCAGGGACACCTCACACTAGATCAGGTTGCCCAGAACAACATCCAACCTGGCCTTAAAAACCTTCAGGGATAGGGCTTTTACCATCTCCCTGGGCAACCTGTTCCAGTGTCTCACCACCCTCATGGTGAAGAATTTCTTACTAACATCCAAACTGAATCCAAACCGGTTTTGCTCCCTTCCCCCTGGTCCTATCACTACCTGACGCCCTAAAAAGTCCCTCCCCAGCTTTCTTGTAGGCCCCCTTCAGATACTGGAAGGCCACAATTAGGTCTCCTCAGAGCTTTCTTTTCTTGAGACTGAACAGCCCCAACTCTTTCAGTCTGTCCTCATAGGAGAGGTGCTCCAGCCCTCTGATCACCCTGGTGGCCCTTCTCTGGACATGTTCCAGCATGTCCAGATCCTTCCTGTAATAGGGGCTCCAGAACTGGACACAGTACTCCAGGTGTGGTCTCACCAGAGCTGAGTAGAGGGGGAGAATCACCTCCCTCCACCTGCTGGCCACAATTCTCTTGATGCAGTCCAGGATGTGATTGGCTTTCTGGGCTGCAAGTGCACACTGGTGGCTCATGTTGAGCTTCTCATCCACCAGCACCCCCAAGTCCCTTTCTTCAGGGCTGCTCTCAAGCCACTCACTGCCCAGCCTACATCGGTGCTTAGGATTGCCTCGACCCAGATGCTGGACCCTGCACTTTGTCTTGTTGAACCTCATGAGGTTGGCTTGTGCCCACCTCTCCAGCCTGTCAAGGTCCCTCTGGATGCCATCCCTTCCCTCCATTGTGTCTGCTGCACCACACAGCTTGGTGTCGTCAGCAAACTTGCTGAGGGTGCACTCAATGCCACTGTCCATGTCACCAACAAAGATGTTGAACAAGACTGGTCCCAGGACTGATCTCTGAGGGACTCCACTTGTCCCTGGCCTCCACTGGGACATGGACCCATTGACAGCCACTCTTTGGGTGAGGCCATTAAGCCAGTTCTTTATCCATCTTGTGGTCCACCCATCAAACCCATGTGTCACCAGTTTGGAGACCAGGATGTGGTGTGGGACAGTGTCGAAGGTTTTGCTCAGGTCCAGGTAAATGACGTCAGTTGTTTGACCTTCATCTATTAATATTGTGACCCTGTCATAGAAGGCCACCAGGTTTGTCAGGTAGGATTTGCCCTTGGTGAAGCTGTGTTGATTATACCAAATCACCTCTTCATTATTCTTCTGCCTCAGCAGTGCCTCTAGGAGGATCTGCCCCATGATCTTACCATGATCACCATGATCAGGCTCAGAGGTGAGACTGACTGGTCTATAGTTCCCTGGGTCATACTTTCCCTTTTTGAAAACGGAGTCTATGTTTCCCCTTTTCTGGTCAGTGAGGACTTCCCTGGACTGCCACAACTTTTGGAATATAGAGAGTGGTTTAGCAACCTCATCCACCAGTTCCCTCAGCACCTGTTGGTGTATCTCATCAGGTCCCATGGACTTGAGCACTTTCAGGTTCTTCAGGTGGTCAAAAACTTGACCTTCATTCACAATGGGCACTTCCTTCTTCCAGTCCCTGACATTATCTTCTGTGATTTTGGGAGTGTGACTGGAGCCCTTGCAGTGAAGACTGAGGTAAAGAAGTCATTGAAAAGCTCAGCCTTCTCCATGTCACTTGTCACCACTTCACCTCTTTCCTTTCTGAGAAGGCCCACACCTTCCCTAGCCTCCTTTTTACCATTAATATACCTACAGAATTTTTTCCTGTTCCCCTTGATCTCCCTGGATAGATTTAATTCTAACTGAGCTATAGCTTTTCACACCAGATCTCTTGCTCCTCGGGCAGCTTCCCTATATGTCCCCATTCTAGCTGTCCTTTCTTCCACTCCTTATAGAGTTCCTTCTTGTGTGACAGTGTGTCCAGAAGCTCCTTGCTCATCCAGGAATGTCTCCTAGTATTCTTTCCTGCTTTCTTCTTTGTGGGTATACTTTTCTCCTGGGCACAGAGAAGGTGATCCTTGAACACTGAGCAGCTGTCCTGCTGGGCCCCTCTTCCCTCTAGGGCTTTGTCCCATGGTACTTTAGCCAGCAGAGATAACAAGGCAATGCAAAGACTGGGGGCACAGCAAATGCAGTAAGGCACACCAGTTGAGAGGAAAAGAGCTTTTGTGACATGCAGCAAAGCTTCTTGCACCCTAGTCTCAAAATGCAGGTTGGATATGTTGGGCTCTTTCACCTTTCCTCATTGGAAAGTATAATTCTGCCATGGTGCATTTGGGTCATTCAGGCAAAAGCCATACACATGTATGCAGCTGTATATGGCTTTTAGAGTCTGTCCTGCTTTGCAGGACAGGTAATGTAAATGTTTTTCAGTTTTAAAGACTTTTTCAGTTAAACATTTAGAAAAAATGATGCAACATCTTCCTGCCCTTGCTTCCCCATCTATCCAATCTTTTCACAGAATCACAGAATATTAGGGGTTGGAATGGACCTTGATAGATCATCTAGTCCAACCCCACTGCAGAGCAGGATCACCTATACCAGATCACACAGGAATACATCCAAGAGAGTTTGGAATACCTCCAGAGAGGGAGACTCCACAACCCCCCTGGACAGCCTGTTCCAGTGTTCTGTCACCATCACAGTGAAATAATTTTTTGTCATGTTTATGTGGAATTTCGTGTGCCTCAGCTTCCACCCATTGCCCCTTGCCCTGTCATTGGGCATTGCCAAGAAGAGTCTGGCTCCATCCTCTTGGCACTCATCCTTTACATGTTTATAAACATTAATGAGGTCACCCCTTAGCCTTCTCCAAAGTAAAAAGATGTTCCACTCTCATAAATATTGTTGTGGCTCTGTGCTGGACTCTTCCAAGCAGTTCCCTATCTTTGAACTGAGGGGCCCAGAACTGGACACAATATTTAAGATGCAGCCTCACCAGGGCAGAGTAGAGAGGGAGAATAACCTCTCTTGACCTACTAACCATACCCCTTCTAATGCACCCCAGAATGGCATTGGCCTTCTTGGCCACAAGAGCATAATGCTGGCTCATGGTCAACCTTCCATCAACCAGGACCCCAGGATCTTTTCCCCTTCACTGCTCTCCAACAGGTCAGTCCCCAACCTCTAGTGTACCCCAGAATTGCAATGGCCTTCTTGGCCACAAGAGCATAATGCTGGCTCATGGTCAACCTTCCATCAACCAGGACCCCAGAATCTTTTCCCCTTCACTGCTCTCCAACAGGTCAGTCCCCAACCTCCACTGATACATGAGTTTGTTCTTTCCCAGGTGCAAGACTCTACACTTGCCCTTGTTGAATTTCATTAAATTACTCCCTGTCCGACTCTCCAGCCCAGAATGACCAGAACATAGGCTGTAAGACTTGATATTAATCTGAAAATATTTAATTACATTTTTAGACAGTTTGGAAATACTGTTGTCTTTGATGCCATTTCTAAAAAATAAAATAAAACAACTTGCCATCTTTGGAATGCAGTCTCTATATTGCTGGTACTAAAACATTTTCTGTCCACTTCAGTTACACGAACGCCACTCCATCTTGTTGCTATACTTGTCCAGAAGCAGCCTGAAACATCTAGACACTGCTCAGTCTTCATCTTTTTGCCATATTGCTTGATAATGGAAAGAAGCACAATCAAGTAGAGAGTAGAGAAAAAAAAAATTCTCTACCTGGATTTAAAATGCTCTCTCTAAGTTTTCTTAATGCTCTTATACTGAACTTTCTGGCATTTATAAATCAGACCTATAGGACCAGCATCTAGACAAACTGGCTCAACAACAGAGTTCAGAGGGTTGTCATCAATGGCACAGAGTCAGATTGGAGACCGGTGGCCAGTGGTGTTCCCCAGGGATCAGTACTGGGTCCAGTTTTATTCAATATCTTTATCAACGACCTGGATGAGGGCATTGAGAGTACCCTCAGCAAGTTGCTGATGATACAAAACTGGGGGGGTTGGCTGACACCCCATCAGGCTGTGCAGCCATCCAACGTGACCTGGACAGAGCTGGGTGCAGGCAAACCTCATGAAGGTCAACAAGGGCAAGTGCAGGGTCCTACATTTGGGGAGGAATAACAACAGGCACCAGTACAAGTTAGGGGTTGCCCTGATGGAAAGCAGCTCCACAGAGAAAGACCTCAGGGTGCTGGTGGACAGCAAGTTCTCCATGGGACAGCAAGGTGCCCTTGTGGCCAAGAGAGCCACTGGTATCCTGGGGTTCATCAAGAAAGCTGTGTCCAGCAGGTCTAGGGATGTTCTTCTCATCTACTCTGCCCTCGTGAGACTACACCTGGGATACTGTGTCTGGTTTTGGGTTCCCCAGTTCAAGAGAGAAAGAGGCATGCTGGAGAGAATCCAACAGAGAGCCATAAGGATGATTAGGGGACTTGAGCACGTCCCCTATGAAGAGAGACTGAGAGACCTGGGGCTGTTAAATCTTGAAAAGACTGAGAGGAGATCTGGTCAATGAGTATAAATATCTGAGGGGTGGGTGTCAAGTGGAGGGGGCCAATCTCCTTTCAGTGGTGCACAATAATAAGACAAGAAACAATGGGTTCAAACTTGAACATTGAAGATTTCACCTCAACATGAGGAGAAACTTATTTAGAGAGCACTGGAACAGGCTGCCCAGATAGGTTGTGGAGTCTCCTTCCCTGAACACATTCAAAACCTGTCTGGATGAATTCCTATGCAGACAACACTGCTTTGGCAGGGGGATTGGACCTGATGATCTCTGGAGATTGCTTTCAACCTCTAAGGTACTGTGATACTGCGATACTGTAAATATAACACCTCCTCCTGGCAGAAATCATAAAGATTGCTTCCTGTGCTGAACCCAGCTGGCTTTATCTGAGCATACAACCCTCTTGCTTTCTGTGCAGAGCTATGAGAACTGGGTCACCATGGTGCTGATTACTTGGTACCAGTCTGCATGTTTTGTGTGGTCTCTCTACATTGCCCTGTCTGTGTTGGTAGCTATTGAACCAGAGGACCCAGAGGCAGATTGTTCATGTTTAACAGATACTGAGACAACTATAGAGGCCTGAAGCCTGCTAAAGTGGTCTGAATCTCATAAAGATGGGTAAGGAGGAAGAGACCAGCCAAGCAGAATATGGTCCCATCCTGTAACATGCACCTGCAGAAATCATGATGCCATCTTGTGGTCAGAATGTCTTTGTAAATCAGAAGAGGAGTGGGGGCAAAGAACAATGTATACCAAACCTGCAGAGAAAGAATACTGGAGTCAATGTTGAGTGGTCTTCAAAATTCCACCCCTCCACCTACAGCACACACACACTGCCCCCCTCCTAGGTATCTTGTGCAATCTGAGTTAGGAAAATAGCTCTGGTCCTTGGTGTGAAGTTTCAAAAAAGAAGATGACATAAGCATGTGTGTGTACTTCTGTCACTGTAAAAAAACCAAATGCATGGCCTAGGGAGAACAAGGGAGTAGCAGCTAACTACTTTTCGCTGTGGGGATGAAGATAGCTAGAAGATTCATGCAAGTCCTGCTTCAGACCTTGCATTTTAGAGCTATTGGAAAAGAGTGTCTGTCAGGCTGAAGGGAAGCTAGAAAAGATCCACACCTCTTTCTGCTTCACATGTTAGAATTAGGCTTTTCCACCCAGAATGAAACCAGGAAATGTTCTTGCAATTCTGATCTAGCTCTTTCCTGTCACCAGGTACAGCCACGTCTAAGCATGTGGAAAAAAGTTGCTTTACAAGCCGCACAGAGACAAACAAAAGCATTGGGGGCTAACATGTGAAGGAAATCCCCTAGCACCAAATTTCTTTTTCCATTTGGTCTCTTTTGAGGAGGAAGTCTACATGGATGTTGCAATTCTGGCCTAGCTCTTTCCTGTCACCAGTTACAGCCATGTCTAAGCAGGTGGAAAAAAGCTGCTTTACAAGCCGCACAGAGACAAAGAAAAGCATGGGGGCTAACACATCAAGGGAACATCCTAGCACCAAATTTCTTTTGCCATTTGGTCTCTCTTGAGGAGAGAGACCAAATGGAGCTTGCAATTCTGGCCTAGCTCTTTCCTGTCAGCAATTACAGCCATGTCTAAGCATGTGGAAAAAAGGTGCTTTACAAGCCGCACAAACAAAAGCGTTGGAGGCTATCACATGAAGGGAATCTCCTAGCACCAAATTTCTTTTTCCATTTGGTCTCTTTTGAGGAGAAAGTCTACATGGAGCTTGCAATTCTGCGCTAGCTCTTTCCTGTCACCAGGTACAGCCATCTCCAATCATGTGGAAAAATGTTGCTTTACAAGCTGCACAGAGACAAACAAAAGATAGGGGGCTAGCATGTGAAGGAAATCTCCCAGCACCAAATTTCTTTTTCCATTTGGTCTCTTTTGAGGAGAAAGTCTACATGGAGCTTGCAGTTCTGCGCTAGCTCTTTCCTGTCACCAGTTACAGCCATGTCTAAGCATGTTTGGGTTAGGGTTAGGGTTTGGGTTAGGGATTGGGTTGGTGTTAGGGGTAGGGTTTAGGGTTAGGGTTAGGATTCGGGGTAGGGTTAGGGTTAGGCTTAGGGTTTCGGTTAGGGTTTGGGTAAGTGGTTAGGTGTAGGCTTAGCGTTTGGGGTTAGGGGTAGGGTTATGGTTTAGAGTAAGGGTTTGGGTTAGGGGTTAGGGATAGGGGTAGGGTTAGGAGTTAGGGTTAGGGTTAGGGTTAGGGTTAGGATTTAGGGTTAGGACTAGGGTTAGGATTAGGCTTAGGGTTTGGGTTAGGGGTTAGGGTTTGGGTTAGGCTTAGGGGTTAGGGGTAGGGTTAGGGTTAGGCTTAGGGTTTGGGTTAGGGGTAGGGGTTAGGATTAGGGTTTGGATTAGGTTTAGGGCTACGGTTAGGGTTAGGGTTTGGGTTAGGGGTTAGGGGTAGGGTTAGGAATAGGCTTAGGGTTTGGGTTAGGGTTAGGAGTTAGGGATAGGGTTTGGGGTAGGGGTTAGGGTTAGGGGTTTGGGGTTAGGGTTTGGGTTAGGGTTAGGGTTTGGGTTAGGGTTAGGCGTTTGGGGTTAGGGTTTGGGTTAGGGTTTGGGGTAGGGGTGAGGGTTAGGGTCAGGGTTAGGGGATTAGGGTTGAGTTAGGGTTAGGGTTAACGTTAGGGGTTAGGGTTAGGGTTAGGGGTTAGGGGTAGGGTTAGTGTTTAGGGTTAGGGGTTAGGGGTAGGCTTAGGGTTTGAGTTAGGGGTTAAGGGTAGGCTTAGGGTTTAAGTTAGGGTTTAGGGTAGGCTTAGGGTTTGGGTTAGCGGTTAGGGGTAGGCTTAGGGTTTGAGTTAGGGGTTAGGGGTAGGGTTAGGGTTTGAGTTAGGGGTTAGGGGTAGGGTTAGGGTTTGAGTTAGGGGTTAGGGGTAGGGTTAGGGTTTCGTTAGGGTTAGGGTAGGGTTTATGGTTAGGGGTAGGGGTTAGGGTTTGGGGTAGGGTTAGGATTATGGTTTGGGGTTAGGGTTTAGGGGTAGGGGTTAGGGTTAGGGTTTGGGTTAGGGGTAAGATTAGGGTAAGGCTTAGGGGTAGGGTTTGGGTTAGGGTTAGGAGTTAGGGTTTGGGTTAGGGTTAGGGATGGGGTAGGGTTAGGAGTTCAGGTTAGGGTTTGGGTTAGGGTTTGGGTTAGGGGTTCGGGGTAGGGTTAGGGTTTAGGGGTAGTGTTAGGGTTAGGCTTAAGGTTTGGGTTAGAGGTTAGGCTTAGGGTTAGGCTTAGGGTTTGGGTTAGGGTTAGGGTTAGGCTTAGGGTTTGGGTTAGGGTTAGGGGTTAGGGTTTGGGTTAGGGTTTGGATTAGGGTTAGGGTTTGGGTTAGGGTTAGGCATAGTGATAGAGTTAGGGGTTAGGGTTTGGGGTAGGGTTAGGGTTAGGCTTAGGGTTAGGGTTAGGCTTAGGGTTTGGGTTAGGGGTTTGGGTTTCGGTTAGGGTTAGGGTTAGGTTTTGGGTTAGGGTTTGGGTTAGAGTTAGGGTTAGGGGTAGCGTTTAGGAGTTAGGGTTAGGGGTAGGGTTAGGGTTAGGTTTTGGGCTTAGGGTTTTGGTTAGGGGTAGGAGTGGGTTAGGGGTAGGGTTAGGGGTTTGGGGTGGGGTTTGGGTTACGCATAGCGTTTGGCTTAGGGGTTCGGGGTAGGGTTAGGGTTAGGGTTAGGGGTTAGGGTTTGGGTTAGGGTTAAGAGTAGGGTTAGGGTATGTTTTAGGGTTGGGGTTAGGGTTTAGGGATAGGGTTAGGGTTAGGGTTTGGGTTAGGGTTAGGGTTTGGGTTACGCTTAGGGTTAGGAGCAGGGCTAGGGTTTGGGTTATGGTTAGGAATAGGGTTTAGGGTTAGGGTTTAGGGTTAGGCGTAGGGTTAGGGTTAGGCTTAGGGTTTGGATTAGGGGTTAGGGTTAGGAGTTAGGGTTAGGGTTTGGGTTAGTGTTAGGGGTAGGGTTTAGGGTTAGGGTTTTGGTTAGGTGTTAGGGATAGGGGTTAGGGGTAGGGTTAGGGTTTGGGTTTGGGTTAGTGTTAGGGTTAGCGTTAGAGTTTGGGTTAGAGCTTAGGGTTAGGAGTTAGCGTTAGGGTTAGGGGTTAAGGGTAGGGTTAGGGTTAGGCTTAGGGTTTGGGTTAGGGTTAGTGGTTAGGGTTTGGGTTAGGCTTAGGGGTTAGGGGTACGGTTAGGGTTAGGCTTAGGGTTTGGGTTAGGGGTAGGGGTTAGGGTTAGGGTTTGGATTAGGTTTAGGGCTACGGTTTGGGTTAGTTTTTGGGTTAGGGTTAGGATTTAGGGATAGGGTTTGGGTTACGGTTTGGATTAGGGGTAGGGGTTAGGGTTTCGGTTAGGGTTAGAGTTAGGGGTTGGGTTAGGGATTGGGTTAGGGGTTAGGGTTAGGGTTTGGGGTTAGGGTTTGGGTTAGGGATTGGGTTATGTGTTAGGGTTTGGGTTAGGGTTTGGGTTAGGGTTTGGGGTAGGGGTGAGGGTTAGGATCAGGGTTAGGGTTGAGTTAGGGTTAGGGTTAACGTTAGGGTTAGCATTAGGGTTAGGGTTAGGGGTTAGGGTTAGGGTTAGGGGTTAGGGTTAGGCTTAGGGTTTGGGTTAGGGTTAGGGTTTGGGGTAAGGTTAGGTGTTAAGGTTAGGGTTTGGGTTAGGGGTTAGGGTTAGGGTTAGGGTTTCGTTAGGGTTAGGGTAGGGTTTAGGGTTGGGGGTAGGGGTTAGGGTTTGGGGTAGGGTTAGGATTATGGTTTGAGGTTAGGGTTTAGGGGTAGGGTTAGGGTTAGGGTTTGGGTTAGGGTTAGGGTTAGGGTTAGGGGTAGGGTTTGGGTTAGGGTTAGGGTTTGGGGTAAGGTTAGGGTTAAGGTTAGGGTTTGGGTTAGGGTTTGGTTTAGGGGTTCGGGGTAGGGTTAGGATTTAGGGGTAGTGTTAGGGTTAGGCTTAGGGTTTCGGTTAGAGGTTAGACTTAGGAGTTAGGGTTAGGGTTTGGGTTAGCCTTAGGAGTTAGGCTTAGGGTTTGGGTTAGCCTTAGGTGTTAGGGTTTGGGTTAGGGTTAGGAGTTAGGAGTTACGGTTAGGGTTTGGGTTAGGGTTTGGATTAGGGTTAGGGGTAGGGTTTAGGGTTAGAGTTTGGGTTAGGTGTTAGGCATAGGGATAGAGTTAGGGGTTAGGGTTAGGGTTTGGGGTAGGGTTAGGGTTAGGTTTAGGGTTTGGGTTAGGGGTTTGGGTTTCGGTTAGGGTTAGGTTTTGGGTTAGGGTTTGGGTTAGAGTTAGGGTTAGGGGTAGCATTTAGGAGTTAGGGGTAGGGTTAGGGTTAGGAGTTAGGGTTAGGGTTAGGGTTAGGGTTTGGGGTTAGTGTTTTGGTTAGGGGTAGGAGTGGGGTTAGGGGTAGGGTTAGGGGTTTGGTGTGGGGTTTGGGTTAGTCTTAGCGTTTGGCTTAGGGGTTCGGGGTAGGGGTAGGGTTAGGGTTAGGGTTTGGGTTAGGGGTTAGGGTTTGGGTTAGAGGTTAAGAGTAGGGTTAGGGTATGGTTTAGGGTTGGGGTTAGGGGTTAGGGATAGCGTTAGGGTTAGGGTTAGGGTTAGGGTTTGGGGTACGCTTAGGGTTAGGAGTAGGGCTAGAGTTAGGGTTAGGGTTAGGAGTAGGATTTAGGGTTAGGGTTTAAGGTTAGGCGTAGGGTTAGGGTTAGGCTTAGGGTTTGGGTTAGTGTTAGGGGTATGGTTTAGGGTTTGGGTTAGTGTTAGGGGTAGGGTTTAGGGTTAGGGTTTTGGTTAGGTGTTAGGGATAGGGGTTAGGGGTAGGGTTAGGGTTTGGGTTTGGGTTAGTGTTAGGGGTAGGCGTTTGGGTTAGTGATAGGGTTTGGGTTTGTGTTAGGAGTTAGGGTTAGGGTTTGGGTTAGGGTTAGGAGTTTGGGTTAGGGTTTGTGTTAGGGTTATGGGTAGAGTTTAGGGTTAGGGTTTGCGTCAGTCGTTAGGGTTTGGGTTAGGGGTTAGGGCTTGTTTTAGGGTTAGAGGTAGGGTTAGGGTTTGGGTTAGGGATTGGGTTAGGGTTTAGGGGTAGGGGTTAAGGTTTGGATTAGGGTTTAGGGTTGGGGTTTAGGGTTGGGGGTTAGGGTTTAGGGTTAGGGTTTAGGGTTAGGGTTATCGTTTGCGTTAGGGTTAGGGTTGGGGTTAGCGTTAGGGTTTGATTTAGGGGTTAAGGTTAGGGTTAGGGTTAGAGTTAGAGGTAGGGTTAGGGTTTGAGTTAGGAATTGGGTTAGGGGTTAGGATTAGAGTTACGGTTCAGGGTTAGGGGTAAGGGTTAGGGGTTAGGGTTTGGGGTAGGGTTAGGGGTTAGGGGTAGGGTTAGAGTTTGGGTTAGGGTTTGGGTTTGGGGGTGGGGGTAGGGTTAGGGTTTGGGTTAGGGTTAGGGATTGGGGTAGGGTTTAGGGTTAGGGGTAGTGGTTAGGGTTTGGGTTAGGGTTTCGTTTAGGGTTAGGAGTTAGGGTTTGGGTTAGGGGTTAGGGTTTAGGGTTAGGGTTTGGGTTAGGGGTTAGGGGTAGGGGTAGCGTTTAGGGTTAGGGTTAGGGTTAGGCTTAAGGTTAGGGTTAGGGATTGGGTTAGGGTTTAGGGGTAGGGGTTAAAGTTTGGGTTTGGGTTAGCGTTTGGGTTATGGTTTAGCGTTAGGGTTTGGGTTAGGGGTAGGGTTTAGAGGTAGGGTTAGGGCTAGGGTTAGGGTTTGGGTTAGGGTTAGGTGTTAGGGTTTGGGTTAGGGTTTGGGTTATGGGTTAGGGGTAGGTGTAGCGTTTAGGGTAAGGTGTTAGGGGTAGGGTTAGGGTTAGGCTTAGGGTTTGGGTTAGGGATTAGGGTTAGGGTTAGGGTTTGGGTTAGGGTTAGGAGTTAGGGTTAGGGTTTGGGTTAGGGTTTAATGTTAGCGGTAAGGTTAGCATTTAGGGTTAGGGTTTGGGTTAGGGGTCAGGGTTAGGTGTAAGGGTTAGGGGTTAGGGTTAGGGTTTGGGTTAGGGTTTAATGTTAGGGGTAAGGTTAGCATTTAGGGTTAGGGGTTAGGGTTAGGGCTAGGTTTAGGGTTAGGGTTTGGGTTAGGTTTGGGTTTTGGGTTAGGGATTGGGTTAGGGTTTAGGATTAGGGGTAGAGTTAGGGTTTAGGGGTAGGGGTTAGGGTTTGGGTTAGGGTTAGGGTTTGGGTTAGGGATTGGGTTGGTTTTAGGGGTAGGGTTTAAGGTTAGGGTTTGAGGTAGGGTTAGGGTTCAGGGTTAGGTGTAAGGGTTAGGGGTTAGGGTTAGGGTTTAATGTTAGGGGTAAGGTTAGCATTTAGGGTTAGGGGTTAGGGCTAGGTTTAGGGTTAGGGTTTGGGTTAGGTTTGGGTTAGGGATTGGGTTAGGGTTTAGGATTAGGGGTAGACGTTAGGGTTTAGGGGTAGGGGTTAGGGTTTGGGTTAGGGTTAGGGTTTGGGTTAGGGATTGGGTTGGTTTTAGGGGTAGGGTTTAAGGTTAGGGTTTGAGGTAGGGTTAGGGTTCAGGGTTAGGTGTAAGGGTTAGGGGTTAGGGTTAGGGTTTGGGTTAGGGTTTAATGTTAGGGGTAAGGTTAGCATTTAGGGTTAGGGTTTGGGTTAGGGGTTAGGGTTAGGGCTAGGTTTAGGGTTAGGGTTTGGGTTAGGGATTGGGTTGGTGTTAGGGGTAGGGTTTAGGGTTAGGGTTTGAGGTAGGGTTAGGGTTCAGGGTTAGGTGTAAGGGTTAGGGGTTAGGGTTAGGGTTTGGGTTAGGGTTTAATGTTAGGGGTAAGGTTAGCATTTAGGGTTAGGGTTTGGGTTAGGGGTTAGGGTTAGGGCTAGGTTTAGGGTTAGGGTTTGGGTTAGGGATTGGGTTGGTGTTAGGGGTAGGGTTTAGGGTTAGGGTTTGAGGTAGGGTTAGGGTTCAGGGTTAGGTGTAAGGGTTAGGGGTTAAGGTTTTGGTTAGGGTTTGGGTTAGGGTTTGGGGTAGGGGTTAGGGTTTGGGTTAGTGTTAGGTTTGGGTTAGGGATTAGGGTCAGGGCAAGAGTTACTGTTAGGGGTTAGGGTTAGGCAGTTAGGGTTAGGGTTAGCGTTAGGGATTAGGATTAGGGTTAGGATTCGGGGGTTAAGGTTAGGGTTAAGATTAGGTTTAGGGTTAGGGGTTAGGGTTATGGTTAAGGTTAGGGTTAGGATTAGGGTTAGTGGTTAGGGTTAGTGGTTAGGGTTAGCGGTTAGGGGTTATGGTTATGGTTAGGGTTGGGTTAGGGTTAGGGGTTGGGGTTGGGGTTAGGGTTAGGGTTAAGGTTAGGGTTAGGATTAGGGTTAGGGTTAGGGTTGGGTTAGGGTTTAGGGGTTAGGGTTAGTGTTAGGGTTAGGGTTTAGTGTTAGGGGGTTAAGGTTATGGTTAGGGATTAGGGTTAGAGTTAGGGTTTAGGGTTAGGGTTAGATTTAGGGTTAAGGTTAGGGTTTAGCGTTAGGGTAGGGGTTAGTGTTAGGGGTTAGGTTAGGGTTAGGGTTAGGGATTAGGGTTAGGGTTACTTTTAGACTGGTTAAAGGGGTTGGTAAGCTTTTAACTCTTTCCAGCCTGGCTTCAAACAATGCTCTCATTTCTGAAGTGCTGGGGCCTAGCGTATATCAGAGTTCCCTGTTCTGGTCATGTACTTTCTCTTCACATCCTCTCAAGGCCAAAGGGATTTATTTTTGTTTGTCTTTCTCTCTCTATTCAAATTGAGATTACTTTTATTAAAATGCATTAAGAGAACAGAATTCCACTATCTACTCTGTATTTTTGGCTTCTGGCTGACTATGCTCGATAATTGAATTTAACCACTTCACTTTGTAATATATCCCTGTATTTCCCTTCCAGCTGACCTAACACTTTCATACAGTAACATGCTAAAAAGTTCACTAACCCTTTTTATCTACAGGGATAATGGGGGCTCTACATTCCTGAACCTCTGAAGTCCACATCAATCCTTTTAAACAAACTTCCTTTCAAATGCAGATAAGAGTACCTTTTCTTAACCTGATGAAGAAAGCTCCTTTCCCTCCTTTATTATCTGCTTTATGATCTCTGTTTCATAATTTTAAACAGTGGGAAATCCTCATGCTTAATTTTCATGGTTTTTTAAAATCTATGTTGAATTCATAGTGGATGAATTACAGCTGACCTGCCTGCTAATGAGGTTTGGATATAATTCTGTCCCGAAGTCTGTGCAAATCTCTTTTGTGGCAGCTTCTATCACTCAGGGCTCACTGTGTTTGGCTGTATGGGGTGGCATTCTTTCCCATTGTGTGTTAAGATTAGGTTACAAAGGCACAAGCACAAGCTGAAGGTCTGTCAGGTGTGTGTGCTGTCTGTGCACTGTGCTGCATGTGCACACAGATGCATGTTATCTACATTAGGAAGTGCAGGAGTTCTGAACTGTGACCCTCTGCAGTTCTGTCAGCAATAACACCCTCTTGAGGAGGAGTCTTTTGCCTCTGACAGTGTTGAAGTCATTTCCATATAGTTGCTCCTATGGCCTGGGAAACTGACTCAAATAAAATAAATAAACACCAAAAGTGGCCATTTTCCACACACAGCCCAGGTCACTACTTGGGCTTCACCTACACGCATACCTAAAAGCGTGGGATGTGTAAATAACTGCCCATGTATCACAGATGCTTAAACTCTGCTGTAGTAAGAGACACGGCTGTAGAGCCCACCTCTTCGGTTACCTCAGATTAACTACCACTGTAGAACTCGGGTCATGGACTCTCTGTAGTCTAAGGCAATGTTTCAGAAAAGCCTTTAAGTTTGTGCTTCATTTCACACTTTCTCAGCACATGCTGAAATCCTATTGAAATAATTTTGCAAGGGATGGGAATAAACAAACCCCAACCACTCTACAGACAGAATTTTATTAGATGGCTTATCTCCTAAATTTCTGTTAATAGGTCTAGGATGCAGCTTTCTACTGAAATGTTGCGGTCAAAGTCTAAATTACTTCAAAAGTCTCTACTAAATGTTCCCTTTGTCCTTCCTTGTTCCCTATTTCCATTAGCAATTCACCACAAAGAATGTATTTTCTACCAATTCAAAAGTAAAGCCAAGCAGCATCTTAATCTGCAATGCCTGAATGCCTGTGACCTGCATATTTCAAAAAGTATTATGTATTTTGCTACTTCAGAATCAAAAGCAACTAAAAATGGTCACAGAGGCTCTAATTCAGTCTGGCAGCACAGGTCTGTGCCATGAAGGATATTTTTGTAATCTATAGCTTGATGTAGGTTACTCTATGAATGCTATATGTCTTCCAGGCCCAGAAATAAATACAACTAAATGTGGGTGTGGTTTAATGCATTCCAGGGCAGAAAAAAAAGTGTTGCTGCTGTATTTTACACCTGGCTGATAAAAGCAACATTTGTATGCAAAAGCTGGTAAACTGACTGCTTGGCAAACTCACTATTTGAACCCACATCACCTATTCTGTGATTTTTGTAGTTGTTGGTTTGTTTGGGGTTTTTTGTGTGTGTGGTGTTTTTTTTTTTCCTGTTGTTTTGTTGTGTTTTTTTTTTTTTTTTTTTTTTTTTGTGGTTTTATTAATTTGCTTGTTGTGGTTAGGGTTTCTTTGAGAGAATGATCAAGGAAGATCCTTACTTCTCTGATAGGTACAGAAGTATCTGGAGCACTTGCAAATATCAATGTGATAAAAAAGGAATACCTGAAATAGTAACGGATTGTAACTGCTCTATAACAATGCCATATTCTTTGACAATGCTTTTTGTTGGCATGTGCTAGCAAAAGAAGATGCATTTAATATATTACCAATATCTTTCTCACATAACAGAAGGCAAGACAACGAAGGCTTTTGGCTCCAACTACCTTTTTGTGAAGTAGTTACTTTGTACCACAAAGCCAGGCTCTCCTAGCAAAAGTAAAGAATAGCACCTTTGTTTTTTCTGAGTTGGTGGGAAGTTTGCCATTGACTTTGAATCAGAATTTAACCTTAGGAAGAGAGATGTGGATGTCTAGGATTGAGAAAGATGAGTTAAAAAGTAACAACAGGGTTAAGCTAAAGAAACAATTAATACCCGAGTCTTCAAAGAGCCTGAAACAGTTGGTCTGCAGCTTGCCTGTTGCTTTGGCGGGGTACAAATAGGTGCAGAAGGAATGACCAACAGTACCAAAAAAGTTAAAATAGGCATCATTGTGCATCCAGTGCACCCAGCCTAGGGGCAAGTCAGGTCTACCAGCAAATTTGCTGCTGGGCTGCCTGAGGATTTGGGAAGATGCGGGGGGCGCGGGCCTTTTTATTGCTGGCTTCTGCTGCTGCTTCAGCTTTTGCATTTCTGTGAAACAGCTACAGTAATTGCACATGGTATTATTTCCATTAAATTTCTTATCTCAACTGCAGGGCTTTTTTTTTTTTTTCTTAAGTGTGTTACTTCTCCTCATGATCTTTGGGGTGGGGGGCCTTGCTTGAGACCAGACTGTGTTAAACCAGTACAATAGAGTGGCATGATTTTCACCTCCCCTTCATTTGACCTCTACTGTCATTTTATCTACAGCTTCAACAGATTTTGGCTCTGCTGGGAAGTTCTTAAAATGACTGGAGATAGCGCAGGAGGGAATGCACCATACAAGAGTACAATGTACCATCCTGGGCAATAGAGTTAGTATTCTAACTGTAAAGATTTTCTTAGCTAAACCCCTAAAAGCGGTAACAATTTTGCTATATGTGAATCACATATCAAGAGTAACAGGAAAACCCTATTATGAATATTTTCAAAGCTATTAAAGTTATTTTTTTTTTATTTGCATCTGACTAAAACCTGGCATATTTCTGGCTTTGCTCATTATTTTTAAGACTCTGGTTAATAGCATTATGTACTTTTACAAAGTTTTAAATTTCAGTCTCCTCAGCAAACATGGCTGGATTTTACAATTACAGATGGTAAGATGTTCTTCAGTGCCCTTTTGATCTTAAGCAGATCACACTGCTTGCACCGATGTCCTGAAAGAAAAAATAAAAAACACGAATGAATCAAAATACTTCCTCAATTTGCAGCTGATGGACAGTAAAGAGACTTGAGGTGGATCACAATTTTATACGCAGTGCAGGAGAGCTGTAAACTGGGCAGAGACATACCGGCAGAGCAGGAATCAGGCAGGAGCAGGGAAGTAGAGGCAGGAAGGGCAGAGCAGGGCCCGTCAAGGCAGAGAGCAGACAGGGATGGACAGGGCCGGCCGGCTTACGGCGCCCGCCCGTCCTGTTGCCCTGTGTGTCAGACAGGCGGCAGCGGAGAGCGGAGGGTCAACTCCGCTGCTGCCCCTTCGCCCAGGGGGACGTCCCTGTTGCCGCCCCATCGCCCGCCCCCAGTGCGTGGGCTCCGCGGGCTTCACGCCCTCCCCCGTTTCCAGACGCCCCCGGCCGGCACCGGACCCTTTAAGAAGAAGGGGCAGAGGCTGAAGGGATTGGCTAAGGGATGGTACCGCTCCCGCAAGAGTTTCAGGATTGGATCGAGTCGCAAAAAAAAAAAAACAAAACCCAAAAACCCAAACACAAACCAAACAAAAACCCGACGTGTGGGGGGAAGACAAAAGAGAGGGAATTGAAAAGAAAAATTAAAAAGGGAGGCCTAGAAGCAGGAGAAGAGAGGGGGAAAGTAGGTAAAAAAAAAGGAAGGCTTCACCGAATTGTGCCTAGTCTGGAAGCAAGCAGGGATGGTGCACCCCTGCTGGCTTTGCCTGCTGCAAGGCTCTCTCCTCTTGCTGGCCAGAGCTCGGCAGAGCCGCGACCCCGCCGGCCCCTGCCCGCTCCGCGGAAAGGTAAGCGCCGCTGCGAATGAGCTTTGTCGTCTACCGCGGCGAAATGCACTGTCCACCGGGGCTGGCAGCGGCCCTGCAGGTGTTGGGTGCATCAGGATCACGGCACCGCGGTCTCCTTCTCCCGTGATGAGAGGGTGGGGTGCGTGGGGCTGCCCCGGCTTCTCCCGGGGTGTGGAATTCGGGCAAGCAGCGGCCCGGTCGAGGGTGGTTGCTGGAGTGGGGTGGGGGAGAATTGTTTCCTGGAGCCGTGCGCCAAACTGGGAGGACTACCGGCGGGTGTTGAGGGAAGAGCGTGAGAGATCGCAGGACAAGCCTCAGCAGGGCATTTTACCTGTGCGAGCCACACTGCTCGCTGCAGGGCAAAGTTGCTTGGAGAGACTTGCTGCCAACAACCCTTCCTGGGGGGGTGGAGGGGTAGTGTGGGGGAGCAGAGTCAGACCAACAAATGTCTGTGCCCTGAAAGCGTAAACGTCGTTCTGAGTTGTATTAGGATTTGCTCGTCCTCTGACCTCGTCATTCTGACTATAGTAACTGGGAGCGGCGTGGGCTAACCTGGCTCTCGTAGGTGCGAAGTGCGGCTGAGGGCCTCTGCTGCAAGTTAGGGATAATGTTCTGGCCAGTGCAAAGTTTGTGAGCAGGGTGAAAGAAGACATTCATAAAAAGTAGTTCTCACTGAAGTGAGATGAATGTACCAAAAACCATGTAGGAAAACACTTTCTGAACTTTGTGTTAAGGCATCTGTTGGTATTAACAAACCACCTGTGCTGTCCATTGGCAGCCACTTGGACCTGGAAGTAGCCTGACTGGAAGAGCTGTGCATCTGAGACGCTCTTGGGACATGTCTCACCATTTCATTTCATCTCCTGCCCCAGGCAGGATTACCTCCAGCACAGCTGTTCAGGGAACTGGAAACCTTTAGAAGCAATTGCGGAAGTGCTGCACTGGGGAGGTGCCAAAGCCCCAGTGGGCTGACTGCAGGATATATGCAAGAGTAAGTGTGAGAAAGCTCTGCACAGGTGAAGTAGGTCTTTGCTGTGACCTTTCTGTTTTTTCTCACCTGCACATGCACATGTAACCCCTGGTCAAGGGACCTTGTTGCTTTGACCTGAGTATGCTGGCCTCCCAGCAGCCATAGAGGCTAAGATGTCTGCTGGGATTTAGGGCACTGTTCATTCAACCATGTGGCAAGCTATGTGTGCCTCAATGGAGATGCCTGTCTGAGCTTGGGTTAGAGCTTAATCCTATGTTGGAAGACAGTGCCTTACCAACTGGCTCACGCCTGGAACCAGTTCATCAACTGGATATATAGGTAGCCATCCATAAGCCTTTGATGTGGTACCCCCTTCCCACTGAGGGCATGAAGGGCAAAAGCTGTGGGCTGGCATGAATCTACTGCAAGGAGCTAATGAGAGGAACAAGAAGGAAGGGGTTAGCCCTTGAGAGCCTGAGCAGCAAAACTCCTACTTGTGGGAATGGGTAATTCACTGACTTGGTGGAACACACAGAGAGCTTTCCTTAGGAGCCATTGACTGGGACTTCTGATGGTTACAAGCAAAACTGAAGATGAAATATGTTAATGGTATCTCATTATCTGCTGGTTACTCATCAAAATGTGAGAGCAACTGTAATTCTGACAGGCTGTCTTCTAGAGTCATTGCAACGGTGGCAAATTTAAAGCCAGAATGCAGTGATTAACAGCAGCATGCTTATGGCTGTAACTGGTTAATATTTTGTACTGTGTTGTTCCTGGTAGGAGGCAAATTAATTGAAATAGCTACCTTCTCCTATATATTCACTTCAGAAGAGTAAATAATCTATGTTCTGAAGTCTTGGCTTTTTAGTTAAAAAACAAACAAACCAACCAAACATTTTTTTCCCCCCATTTCTGACAAATGGAGACTGGACGTGTGTTATTTTAAGAGTTGTAGCCAGTGCAGTGTTTATCCCCAGGCAAGTTCTTCTTACAGTCTTAAGATGAGTTTAAAAGTGTCAGTAGTGTAGGTGGGCAGAATTTCAAGAGAATAACTATTAAAAATGTGCCTAGCATTTCTGTGTGCACTACCATAGATGCATGGGGCACTTCGCATCGTGGCTAAAGGCACAGGTTTTGCCTCAGCTGGGTATGAATGAACATGACAAGATATGACACCAGGGTAGATAAGAGGGACAGAGAAAGCCATGCGGTGAGGGTTGTGAGGCTGGAGCCACGGAGGGCACCTACCCGCACAGCAAGTTATGCACTTTGTGCTGGAAAACGTAGTCTCCACAGATGAGACAGAAGGTAGAAGAAGGAAGAAGTGATGTAGAAGGAAGCAGACCAGATGTGGATTTGTAGGTCTCTCATGCCTAGACTTCCCATCCAGTTCCTCAGTTTTAGACAGTAGTTTTCCTTCCCCTGTGAGCCATTGTCCCCTATATAACCACAACCTTCTCTCTTGATTTACTCCCATGCTTTCCTTCTAGATGTTCAGAGCACTGCCATTCCTCCTGGTTTTTGCTGCCTTATTTTCTGGATGTTTACCATGATTTTACTCAACAGTCGGTACATCATATGGCCAAATCTGAGCTGGTTTCTCAGACGAAAGGTGAAACTTCCTCTCATCCTCTTTGGGACTACTCTTCCAGCAGAATCAGTGCTGCTTCATCTGAAATGATGTCTGAAGTCTGACAAATAGAGTAGTATTTGTGTACACTATACACTATAATGTGTATAAATATTGCTGGAAAAGCAAACTGCTTTTAAATTGAACAGAATCTGAGGCCTGGGTTATTTAAATCTTAAAAGAAGAAACCTATTGGAAAGACAATGAAAATATCTCTTGGTCTGAGCTGGTGTGCTACTGAGGCAGATAGAAGGAAGGCAGGTGGTCATGAGAGTTTCCAGTGCCATGTGTTGGCAGCCAGTTATGTGATTAGTGGACAGATGTTGGGATGTGGCACTAACATGCTTTGTATTCAGTTACTCATCTGCAATATGTCACTCTATTCTGCCTTTCTTCAAGAATTTTTTTTTTTTCTTGCCTGGACCCTCTGTCATCTTCTGAGGAAAAAAAACCACAAACCTTGATATGTACTGTGCTTTCCCAGGATTTCTGCAATGCCCGACACTGTTATCTCCTCATTTTGTGTTTTCTGGCCTTAAGTTATCCTGCCCCTTACATCTCATGGTGGGCAATGGAGTTTGTCCTCTGTGGAGCCCTCATTGGAAAGGGAGGCTTTTTCAGATTCATGGTAGAGAATGGATCCCATAGGTCCCATAGTCTCTGATAGTGTCACCCTGAGGACCTCATTTTCCTTCTCTCTCATGCTCTTCCTGGCTGCTAAAAGCCTTTCTCTCTCCTTTTTTGTTCCAAGCAAGTTTTTTTGTCTGTGTTGATACCCTGAATTGGTTCACAGCCACCAGTTTTTCACCTGGGGAGGTGAGGTAGGGAAGAAGGTACTGTACCATAGTGCTGAGCATTCAGAACTACCTTAGCCTGGAACTGTGTAGTGGGAAGATAAACTTGAAGTACAGAGAAGTTGTGGTATTGGTAGTGGTGATGCTGTCTCAGGTCTTGATGTGGCAGCAAATTGGGGGGCCTTGTTCTCATGACTGCTCTCTTCCTTACATTTCCCCTCCATTTTTAACCCTTGCTCCTAGTTGTTGCCATCATGAGTAACGCATTAAGTAATACCTCCAGGTTGGAGACAGGAGACAGAAATGTGCATCTTGGTCTATACATTGTTGTTACAGTACTAAAATGGCATTCCTGTAGTTATACAACCCAGCTCTCTTAAGTCTCCAGGATGCCACTTTTGACTGCAATTTATTCTGTTTTTAAAGCTCCCTTTTCTGTGCTAACAGCTATTTAGAGAATCCTAGCACAAAGGAAAATTTGGTTGTAGCACATTTATCTACTGAATGCTCTCGAGGAAGTGAGGTGAGAGAGAGGCACTGCCAGTGACAGAATATACTGTGATGCTGAATAAGATTTGGCACTGCTGTGCTATCTCACAGCCACACAAAGTAGTAGTGGGCTGTTTACAGGGGTCCAGTGTGGAGCAGCATTGTGCTGGGACTTCAGCCTCCACCTCCTGAGAAAAGGAGATGCTAAAGGTGTGAGGCCCTAGCATGTCCTGAGCAGCCATAATGCCACCTGTTAGAGGGAAAATGAGCTTTGTGACCTCCCACTGAAGCATCATCTGGTAATGATACCTAACTGCTGGTGCTGGAAACTGGCTCTGCAGGGTCTGGGGAGATTTCACATCAGTGGTGAGAAAGTGAGGCCTCTCACACTGGCTCCAAGCAGTTCTGAGAAGGGAAGCCTAAATGGTTCTTGGGGTGTATTGCCAAGTTCATGACTACTCCAGTTGATGTGAAAGTACCAGAAAGAGTGCCCGGTTACTTTGTAAGGTCTCAGTCTTTAAGACTATGTGAGAAGCTTTGCTTCTGCTTGTGCTGCAGGATCTTTAAAGGATGACTTTATTTACTCTGAACCTGATGGCTCAGTGTGATTTCTTTAGTGATATCACTAATAACTGGTGGCATGTCTCTGCTTACAATATCTGATTGTGGAAGCTAGGGAGATTTGCAGAAGCAAACAAGTGAGAATGCAATGCCAAACACCTTTCTAGCAGGGCTGTGTGCAGTATTCAGGAGCAGTCCTGATCATCCACATTAAAGCCTGGTACCATCCATCTGGACCCGAGCCTTCTAGCTGAGTTTATTTGGAAGCTGACTGGTGAGCACTTGTTTCTTACAATTCCTTGGAGTTTTGGTTGTTCTTGTGCGATGCCATTTGCATGACTGACTTGTGAAAGTGAAGGAGTGTTTACCTCCCAACCTTGTGCCTGTCCTGGGTGCCTCTTCAGTCTTTTCACTTTCTTGTAGATAGAAAGCAGTACTTCTGGTCCATCATCCTTGCTGGCTGACAATTACCTCCAGTTATTTTCTTGCCACGGTGATGTATCTTTCTATTTTTCCTTCCTGGTTAATGACAGGAGGGAACCCCATCAGAGTTTTCCTCTTGTTTCACTTTGTGTGTTAATTTTGCAGTGTTCTTCCTGGGTCTGTGTCAGATTTGTATTTGCCTATTGTCCTGCATCTTCTTTACCTCTTGGTGCTGTATCATGTTTGTTCTCTGCTTTTCTCATGGTCTTCAGAAGAGTTTTTATGGTCTGTGAGTCAGGAGTGCATTCCAGGACTGTTCTATAGGGTCTGGAGTTGTAGCATGATGTTCCAAGGTCTGAGTTATCCTTCAGACTCTTGACATACTACAGAACTGTCTGAAGATCTTTTTGGAATATGCTTTGTTGCACCAGTAAGATGAGCTGGTGGCACTGCATGATCTGTGGCCTGGGTTTGATGCAGATTGCCGCTGGAGAAGGTTTTCTGGGATGAGCCATTGCAGAAGAGTCTGATCCTAAGTCTTTAGTATGAGAAATTTGTAAGCAATGTGCTTCTCGTAAAATCTTCCAAGCAGCCTGTTCTGCATTTGGCAGTCAGGCATCTTCGATCAGCACAGATACATGCTTAGCCTGAGCTGAGGTTAGAGTTATCTGCTGATAAAGCCTGACCAGATGTTGGAGTGTATCTGAAAGCTGGTCTTACTAGACAAGTAAAGGCTACCTCTTCCTGTCTGCAAAGACAGATAGAAACTGTTTGTATTCATTAAGTGGTCCAGTAAGGACCACTGCACTAGCAAGCTGCATGCTGTAGGTAATGGCACTCATGCCTGTTTTTGGTGTAAAGTGACTTGACATGATCCAAGCAGGATTCGTTTTGCCACATCTGCTTTCCTGTTCTGTGGGATTGCTTAGGGTTTGAGTACAGCACTGTATTCATATTCCTGGGTATGCTGTGAGGCACATTTTCAAGTGTAACACACTTACAGTCTGATTCTGACTTCCTGGTGGGTGTGGGTTTTGAGAGTTTTTAAAAGCTAGTCTAAAGAAAGACACGTTTTACTCCTCTGTTTGAGTATGCCCTGACATTACAGGCAGAGTTTGGCCTGCAGAATCTCTTGCTGTATTTTCCAAGGTATTCCCTTGCAGTTCTCTACTACTTAAGAAAAGAAGATGCCTGGGCCATGAGGGATCTTGACCATGAGTCTATCTGCCATGTGCTGCATCTCTGTAAAACTGTATTTCCACTTGCTTTGGCAAGTCTGCCTGCCAGCTGTGTTTTGTGTTACTCATTTATTTAGCATCTTACTCAGTGCAGAAAGTTCTCTTGAGAGGCTGTGGCATCCTCTGACAAAGTGTCCCAGCAGTTTTTTTGATGAAAGCTGTCTTAGTGTAGTGAAGTTAGAGGAGTAAAGATGAAGGTGATTGAAACCCTGATGTCCTACTTTTCTTCAGAGAAGTGATTTCTTACTTGGTAAAAGGTAAAAGCTGGATAAGTATCTTGCCTGTACCACAGGCTGCTCGGACTGTTCTCTGCTGCTGGCTTTGGCAGCAGAGATGGCTTATGAGCCAGAGTGGTTTTTGGCAGCAGATACCCAGCTTATGAGCCAGGGTGGTGTTTCTCTTGAGAAGACCCTAATGTTACCATTCAGGAGGTGAAAGCCAAGGCCAATCTGCCTGTGTTTAACATTAATAAAAATTAGATTTTGACCTCAAGGCCTGAGAAAAAGAATAGTCAAAGAGGACTCTGAGCAAAGCCACTTTAGGAAAAGTCCATGCTGGCAAGCTGCTGAGCCATGTGACCTGCTGGCTTTGCACCATGTTGTCCTTAAGCCCTGTACTACAGTGGCCCAGCATAAATGTCTGTACTTACTCAATTGTCTCTCCCTCAGCAAAGCGATCTGAACTCCTTCCTATGGACCATCAAGAGAGATCCCCCGTCTTACTTCTTTGGCACCATCCACGTCCCATACACACGTGTCTGGGATTTTGTCCCAGAGAACTCCAAGAAGGCCTTTCATCAGAGCCACATTGTGTACTTTGAGCTGGACCTCACTGACCCCTACACCATCTCAGCTCTCACCAGCTGTCAGCTCCTGCCACAGGGGAAAAACCTTCAGGATGTGCTGCCCCATGACATATACCGCCGGCTCAAGCAGCACCTGGAGTATGTCAAGCTCATGATGCCATCTTGGATGACCCCAGACCAGCAGGGCAAAGGGCTGTATGCAGACTATCTCTTCAATGCCATTGCTGGCAACTGGGAACGGAAGAGGCCAGTGTGGGTGATGCTGATGGTGAACTCTCTGACGGAGGTAGACATCAAGTCACGAGGCGTGCCTGTCCTAGATTTGTACCTGGCCCAGGAAGCGGAGCGGCTGAGGAAGCCAACAGGGGCTGTGGAGAAAGTAGAGGAGCAGTGCCACCCGCTCAATGGGCTGAACTTCTCCCAGGTGAGATGGAGCGGTGTGCAGGGTGCCAGGCTGTCTGCTTGGGTTGATATTGCACGAGCAAGAGCACGAGCCAGGGTGTGGGGTAAGTGCTCTTGCTCTATAGTCAGAAATTCATGTTTGCTCCCAACAGCCTGTGCCTTGGCCTATGCTGTCAGTAGAGTTTGCTAGCTGTAGGAGTTTGGGCCATGTCCTAAATTAATTTAGATCTAGCCTGAGGAAACCCCTGTCCTCTTCCTTGGGTAGCTTTGAGACACTGGACCTTGGGTTTCTGCTCTCTGGCCCTATCTAAGTTGCCCTGCAGGGGCTGAGGGCAGGATGGGACTTGGTATCAAAACCTTAAGTAATAGCCAATTAAGAAGAAAGGTTTGATCACTTGGGAGAAGTAGGAGTACTGTCAGTAAAGCTGAGAAGTAACTACTGGCTGGAGAAGTATCCCAATGGACCTCTCAGTGCCCTCAGAAGTAGGAGCCTGTCCTCTAAATTGGGAAAAGTGGCCGTTTGTTTTTGTTTTCCTTCCTTTGAGACCAGAGGAGGGTCAGTACAACGGCAGGTTCCTGCAGGGAGCTCTTGTGCAAGTGCCTTTGCAAACCAGGTTGAGTTTAGCACTTGTTCATGCAGTGTCACACCAGGCAAGTAGAAAGACCTCCATGATGTCCATGTGTTGAACAGATCCATCGTGGTCTCTCCTCTCTGAACTAAGTACATCAGGAAGCACCATCTATCACCGTCTCTGCCAGGTAGGATCACAAGCAAGCATAAGGTTACTCTGTGGTCTAGGGCAGTGCTAGCTTGGGGAGAAGTGGTGTTTGCTTAGGAATAGGTAAGACTTGATGTTGCATCGTGGCCTGGTAGCCCAAGGTGGGGAGACCTTTGGTCATGGGGCTGGGGAGTTTTGGCTGATGCCTGAATCTTTCCTTTGCATCCTGAAGGGTGCAACCTGTCCCAGCACTGATGCAGTTTCATATGCTGGAAGAGAAGGAGCAGAATCAGAGGTACATCCCACCCAGGGCAGGGACATTGATTTGGAGCAGAAGCCAGAAGTGCTGCTACCCAGTCTTGGTAGGGTTCCACAGTGGAGGGAATAGCACTGTAGCCCAGGGTGTCCTTAACAGGTGTACCTGTACCATTGTTAACTGCATTCAGGGCTTCTGCACTTTCCTCTTCCCACACTTGGAACTGGGCACCCTCATTCACATCTCCAGTCTTTGCTCAACTCTGCTTAGAATCCTTACGCTGTCGCTGTTTGCTCACAGCAACCCTAGGAATGGGTTGGAAAGTCCTTTCTCTTCCACCTTGTACCTGGTTGAGGCTTTATTAACATTGCCAGCATTTTTCTTTTGCTGATACTGCCTCTCTGGTTTAGCATGATAGAAGGAAGGTGCTGGGATGGCAGTGGCAGGTGCGTGTGCTGTCTCCACTGCCTCATAAGAAGAGTGGGGAAGCTGAGAAATACAGATTGCAAATCATGTCCCTGTTAAGCTCATGCAGTGGTTGGCACCTTCTTTAGGCCTTCACACAACTTTCTTCAAATGGAGGCAGTGGGTGTGCTGTTTCCCAGGTGGAGTAAATACCACATGAGCTGGGAAACTGCATATCGTTGGGACACAGAGCTGCAAGATCCAGAGTTGCCCCAGCTGGGGACATTTCTTGTGAGAGTCCAACTGAGAGGGTCATGGTAACCAGAACTGCATAAGAATTTTAACTCTACATGGGAAATCATAGCCTGTGATTACCATATGATGGATAGAGATGTGAGCTGTGGCTCCTCCCATGTCTGCTCACATCCAGGGGGAAGGAGCACAGTGTCCCTCATGGGAGCAGATCTGGACCAGGTATTGCAGCACAAATTCACATGCTCTCTTCTGCCCTACTACACTTCCAATACAAGGCAACTTGAGGAAAAGAACCAGAGGTGGATGATTTTTACATTTCTAAGCTAATTTTGTAGGCATTTCAGAACCTGACCTGTGAACCCTCATGGTTAGCAAGTCTACAAATCTTTCATTTCAGAGCTTTCTTCTCAGTTTGTTCAGGCAATTGAGTGAATTATGTCTAATACAAGCCAAAGACTTTGAAACAGGCTCTTTGAAAATTAATTTCTTTGGATTGTGCTGCTATCTGTGAACCCCCAGTATTAGGGCACTTGTCTTCAAGTCTTGTCTTCAAGTGAGTGAACACACAGGGATAACTCAGAAATTTAAACAGGGAAAAATAAGGACATAAACCCATAAGGAATGGTCTAATCCTGTGCAAGAAGAGAGGATTCACTTAGCAGAGAAGCAAGTTTAGTGCTCTCAGTTTGTTTCTGTGTAGAGTTTGCTCTTTCTTTCACTTAAAACACAGAATAGTAGAACTGTTTTGGTTGGAGGAGACTTCTAAGATCAAGTCGAGCTGTTGACTTGACACGATCTTGGCCATTCAACAATGTATCTCATGTGCCATGTCTCTATGTTTTTTGAACACCATCGGGGACAGTGACTCCACCTCCCTGGGCAGGCAGTTCCAATACCTGACCACTCTTTCAGACTCCAGAGGCAACTTCTATCAGGTGTGAAGAATAGGTATCTCTTCAAGAAAGATACGTGTCACCCAGGAAAGTGAACCACCACAGAGAAAACTTCCAGTGGATGAGGGAATATATAATTATATAAATGATGAGCAGCTGCTTTAGAGACAGAAGACGTTGAACAGTTATCCACTTTGCTTGGTCTCTCAGAGGATCCTTCTGTGGTGGGGCTGCTAAACGTCATAGAACAGTACGTGCCAAACGCTGCCACAACAATACACTGACAGCAGTATCACACCAGCTGAGATTCCCTGACCCCTGTTCATGAGCTAATTCAACAATTGGAGAGCCAAGGCAAACTGGAGATGAGCAAAACTTGGTCACCCTGTAACAGCCCCTTATGGCCAGTGCAGAGATCTAATGGTGAGTGGAGACCATCAGTGTACTACTTGGCCTGAATGAAGTTCACCGAAATGGGTGCTGCTGTGCCAGAGTTTCTGGAGCTTCAGTATCACTGGGCTAACAGACAGCCAACTGGTATGTCACAACTGACATCACTGATGCTACAAAGGATCTGAGGACAGCTACGCTCACTCTGATTGAAAATGATATATTGGCAACATAGGGAGCTTGAGCTGCCTCAGAAGTGGTTGGTACTAAAGCACAGTTCTTCCTGGCACCCTGACGGCTGGTTCTGGGCTGAATGTTCAAAGGGTCTTCTCTGCCCAGTCATCATACAGCTGATGTCAAGTGGAGTAAGTGGGTTGCACTGATAACACAAGGGGCTTGAACAGGGAACCCTAGCCACCCAGGAATCTTTGAAGTCATCAGAAACTTGCCAGAGGGCAAATATTGTGGGATGGCACTGGAGGAGGCACCACTATACCACAAATTTCCAGATAATGAAAAGCAATATGCCCTGTTCACTCATCGGTCCTGTTGCATTGTGGGAAGACAATGAAGGTGGAAGGCTGTTGTGTGGAGTCCTCCTACATGACAGGTTGCAGAAGATGCTGAGAGAAAAGGTGAATTGAGTCAGTTTGCAGAGGCGAAAGCCATCCAGCTGTCTTTAGATATGGGTGATCAAGAAAAGTGGCCAGTGCTTTGTCTCTATACTGACCTGTGAATGGTGACAAACACTCTGTGGAGTTGGCTACAGCAGTGGCTAAAGCAACTGGCAGCACAGAGAGAAACCCATCTGGGCTGTTGAATTATGGCAAAATATTGCTGCTTGGGTAAAGAACCTGGTAGTGAAAGTACATCACATAGATACCCTCTTACCCAAGAGTTGGACCACTGAAGAACATTGACCAGCAGGTGGACCAGGCTGCTAGCGTTGAAGTGGCTCAGGTGGATTTGAACTGGCAATGTAAGACTGAATTATTTGTAGCTCATTGGGCCCATGACACCTCAGGTCATAATGAAAGGGATGGAACATATGGATGGGCTTGTGACTGAGTGGTGGGTTTGGCCACGGATGTGATTGCACAGTTTATCTGTGAATGTGAAATACGTGCTGCAATCAAGCAAGCCAAGTGGTTAAAGCCTCTGTGGCATGGAAGAGGATGGCTGAAATAGAAGTGTAGGGAAGTCTGGCAGATTAATTACATCACTCTGCCACAAACTGTCCAAGGCAAGTGCCACAATGTATTCACAGTGGTGGAAGCAGCCTTTGAATGGCTGGAAACATGTCCTGTGCCCAATGCTATCACCCAGAACATCATCTTGGGCCTTGAAAAACAAGTCCTGTGGTGACAGTCAGATAACGAAACTAATTTTCAAAACAATCTTATAGACGGCTGGGCTAAGGAGCATGGTATTGGGTGGGTGTATCACATCCCCTATCATGCACCAGCTGCTGGGTGGGTCAAATGCTACAATGGACTGCTTAAAGCTACACTGAAAGCAATGAGAGGATTTGGGATGCACATTTAGCACTGGCTGCCTGGCTAATTAACACCAGAGGATCCAACAACTGAGCTGGCCCTGCCTGGTCCAAACTTCTACAGAAGGAGATAAAGTCCCTGTAGTGCACATGAAGAATATACTAGGGCAGACGGTCAGGGTTAGTCCTGCTTCAGAAAAAGGCAAACCCATCCATGGGATTGCTTTTACCTAGGGACCAGGGTGGACCTGGTGGGTGGTGTGGGAGGATGGAGAAGTCTGTTATGTAACAACCAAGTGATCTCATTTTGAGTGATAAAAGACAGAGAATGTTTTAAGTCATACAAAATATGTTATATGATTAATTAGTTGTTGCAGAGCATGGCCTAAATGGTATAGAATAAGGGGTGGATAATGTCTGGGGTTTGACTGGCAAGGGGTGGTAGGTCTTGGAGCTGGGACTGACCTGTGACATGAGATGCTTCCTATTTCTGATTCTCTCTCTCTTCTGGGTTTTCTTTCTGGGTTCCTTTCTCCAGTTATCCCTGGGTGATACAGTAGGGTTTTAGGCAGCTGCAGTATTTCTTTGTATTATTCTATTAAACGATAGAACAGTGTGGTCAGGGTGCAGTTTTGGGAGGCTGTATGCAGACTCAGCTGCTGGTTGAGTCTAAACCACAGCAGTATGTTAATTGCAGGTGAAGAGCTGAAACAGTTTATCTCCATGGGGCTGCACATCATTTTGTAGCTGTGAAGTGCAAATAAACCCAAGTTAGAACCTTCCTTCTTGTTGTGAGAAGAGAAAGGGAAAAAGTAGATGAAAACCCCTCATACATACAACCATTAATACTGCCTGTCATGGGGCTCTGTTTCTTTAGCTGTGATTGTTCCAGTTTTCTTGTTATCTTTTGTTTTATGGCTCTCTTATTTTACCTGCTGAGTCTCTCTGGTTTTGGTCTACTCAGGCCAGCTGCCCACATAGCCATAAAAGCATTATTTCTATACAGTGTACACAGTCTGTACATCAGTACAGATGTATACACAGTCTGTGAAATACCTTACTGCTTCCTCAATCCTCCTTTCTTATTCCAAAATCTGTGCCACTTCAGGCAGTATGGAAGGATTAGTCTATCTCCATGTCAGGACCACGGTGTTTATTTTTCTGTTTCATGCTGTTTCTGTCCTAATTTATCTTAAAGACTTTTTTTTTCCCACCCCATCTTCTTTCATGGTTAATGCTTCTCTGGTTGTAATACCCTGTAACACTGCAGGCACCGTTTTTAGCAGCTACCTGGGTTTCTAGAAGATTTGTAGCTTTACTGCCACTATTTACTTCCAGCTCTGAAGGGAGTGCCTTGGACCTCCCAGTTGTTCCTTTCAAGTTATGCGTATGCTTATGTGTTGGTTTGTAGACATTAGTGCTCCAACCTAAAGCCCATGCAGCTTTGCTCTTGGCTCCAGCTGCAGTGTCGTGAACATTAGTTTGCTGTTGGCTCAGAAAATGATTGGACCTTGGCCTGTGTCATGCACTTGTAAACAGGCTTGCTTTAACACACTAGGGTGATGTGCAGCCTTTATTTCTTGGAGATCACTTTGAGCTTGAACACAAGAAGTTTGGACTTGTGTCTATCCTCTGTTTAGGACCAAGCCTTAAGCACTTGGCTGTTTGGCTGTCACCACTTGGTAGCCACTTGACCCTGGCCAGATTGGCTTCTCCAAGTCTGGGACACTTAATGGAAGGCTTTCCCTGTCAGCTGTTCCTGATTTGAGAATTGCTTTTCCCACTTGGTTTTCCTATGTCCAGACCTTGTCCCAGCACTCTCTTTCTGCCTGAGTGTCTGAATACATAGGTACATCTTCAGTAATAGCTTTCAAAGCTGCTGTGTTAGCAATAGAAACAGAGGCACTCAGGACTGGCTCTTGAAATCCTGGCTCCAGTTCTGGGACTGAACTGTCTTTTGCGTCTTTCATCCACTTCCTCATACAATTAGTTGCAAATAGAAAATGAAGCAAAGGCTTTTAGGAGTGATCATTTTGCATTAGTTACAACATTGATCTTGTTTCTTCTCAAGGAACAACCTCTACAAGCAACAAAGTGCTGAGACATTGCTGCTTTTCTCTGAAGGGTTCCCAGATCTTCCAAGGTCTGAACCACTCTACGACTCTATGAAAGCTGTAGACTACTGCTTAGTAAATTTAACCCTCCTGACATAATAGCAACATCAGTTTTCTTGCTTAATCTAGGAAGCTGCTTGAGTAAAAGGGGCACCCTCCATAATCCCTGGTTTAAACCTGTTATTTAGAATCAGTCCACATCTGTGGAAAATGTAGGAAACCAAGGCACCACTGAATTGTTGCATATGGAGGCTGAATTTTGTTGGTTTGGGTTTTTTTACTTCTTCTAAAGGAGTCAGAGAAATAGCAATGACGGCTTAAAATTAGACCCAAAAGGTATGACAAGAAGTTGGAGAGAATTGTGCTGGTCTCTGAGTTTCACAGGACTTTTTTTTTCTTTTTTTTTTGCTATGTTGACTTGTAATAACATAGCAATATTTGTATTTAACTTCTGGGGTGATGATGTCAGATCTAGCAGCAGTTCCATTCACAGGACCATGGTTCAGGTTCACCTTCAACAACAGCAGGAGCAGAGAACCTCAAGAAAGAAAGAGCAAGAGAGCTTTGCAAGGAGTAGTTCAGATCCAGATTTGGAGCAAACTGAAGAGCAGTTGCTTGATGAAAAAGCTGAGCAAGTTGGATGCGATGCTGCTTGTGCTAACCTGATTGCATCTTCTGCCCTGAGAGTCTAACTTCATGATGTATTTTCAGGAACAGCCCTCCCCCCTCAGGGGATGGTAACATTAGGGTTTTCTACACATGAAACAGAGCTGGAACAACTATATTGATCCTATTTGCATCTTTGCTACAATTTCTGAGCTGGGTTTGGTTTTGTTCTCACTTTGTGTTTTGACAATGGATCCAGAGGGCTCACTACTTACTGCCCATTACTAAACCCTAAGTGTGGGACTGCAGCTGCCAGCTTTTCCATTGGCCAGCAAGGCTGCAACCAGTCTGGACAGCCTAAAGCCTACAGCCTAAAGCCTACAGCATGGCAGAAGAACTGGATTGCGTTACTATCACTCTCCCATCCAGCACTCCAAGTACTGCAACCGTAATGAGTGTAATCAGAATATTAATGTTCTTTTTGTAAAATAAAGCAAAGGGAAGTCACTGAACTTTCCCTGTGGGGGCATGCTTTCTTCATATTAATTATTCCCCCATCTCCTCCCAGGCCTTGCAGTGTCTCTTGTATCACGGCAGTCATACATGTGCTTGGAGCAGTGGTATTTCACTGTCCTCATCTTTCCTTATTCATTTGTCTGTGGTTCTTGCCTGCATATTGCTTTTTTCAGGGCTCATACTTGGGACATTAAGTCCTTTATGCTCTCACTGCTTCCCAGGAAAGAGAGAGCATTACCCTGGTTTTTGTGGTCCAGTCCTTGTCTATGCTGTGGACAAGATGAACTGCAACTCAGCAGACAATGTTTGTTCTAACAAAAGATCAGATTTCACAGCACCTTTGCCCTCTTCCCTGAAATGTTTTGCTCCCCTGTCCTTTGTTTTATCTGCAAAATCCATTAATGATAGAGTTGGGGTTTGTTGGAGTGTTGGGGTTTTTATGCTCTCTGTTTTGTTTATGCGTACATTGAATGCTGTAGGGCAAGGAGCTTCCCCTGCGGAGGTCTTCAGTAACTTACCTAGTTGTTTCTCTTCTGTGTTTACATTTTCAGGTCTACTAATCATTATTTGTTTGCCACGTCTTCAGTGTGTGGTGTATTGATTTTGTATTTCTCTAAATTCCTCCTGCATTCAGAGGTCTGTGCACTGATGCTGTTGCCTTTACAGAGTAAACTTGAAAGCTGTACAGCTTGTCCCAGTTTTTTTTCTAATATCCAAGCTAAATCTTCCCTGGCATAGCTTTTGGCTATTTCCCCTTGTTCTGTCTCTTGTTACTTGGGAAAGAGACCAACTGCCACCTTACTACAACTTCCTTTCAGGTAGCTATAGAGTGATAATGTCTCCCCTCAACCTCCTCTGCTTCAGGCTAAATAACCCCTATTCCCTCACCCACTCCTCATAAGACTTTTTCTCTAGACCTCTCAACAGCTTTGTTGCCATTCTCTGGACACACTCTAGCACCTGAATCTTGTCATGGGGAGTCCAAAACTGAACACAGTATCCAAAATGCAGCCTCACCAGTACCAGTACAGAGGTTCAGTCATCTGTCTCATCCTGCTGGTCATGCTATAGAAGCCAGGATGCTGTTGATCTTCTTGGCCACATGGGCACACTGCTGGCTCATGTTCTGCCAACTGCTGGCCAATATCTTCTGGTGCTTTTCTGGTGGGTAGCTTTCTAGCCACTCTTGCCTAAGTCTGTAGTGGTGCATGGAGTAGTTGTGACTCAAGTATAGGACCTGGTACTTAACCTAGTTGAACTTCCTACCCTTGACCTCAGCCTGTGCTTATCCAGATCTCTTCAAAAAGATTTCGTCTCCTGAAACAGGTCACTGTTCTTGCCCAACTCGGTGTTGTCTGCAGACTCACTGAGGGTGCGCTCAATCTCCTTGTCCAGATCATTGATGAAGATATTAAAGACATCTGGCCCCAAAAATGAGCCCTGAGGAATACCACTTTTGATTGGCCACAAATGGATTTAATTCCATCCACTTGTAGTTTTCCAGATCCTCCTAAGCCTCCATATAGTCACATTTGCTAACTTCCAGCAAGTGGGACCTCCTTGATTAGCCAGGATTGAGAGTGGCTTGGTGAGCACTGTCACCTGCTCCTGCAGTAGCCTTAGATGGATTGCATCACACACACTTGTGTGTTTCTAAGTGGTATAGTAGATCACTGACTGATTCCTCTAAGATTATGAGGGTTTCATTCTCCCCATCCCACTGGGCAGATGGAGGAAGTACATTCCCAAATCATAACTGAATTGAATTTGTCATAGGGGTGGCCCAAGTGAGTGGCTGAAGGAAAGGGTATAACTTCTTTCTGAAGATGATGAGCTATACCAGCAGTGCTGATAGGGACAGAGAGTATATATCTACCATGGCTTGGCTAGGTGCCCTATGCAGGACTCTCCTGATTGCAGTCTACCTTTGCTTGTTCCCAAGCAGATGACGGGAACCGTCTGTGAACAAAGCATGTTTCTTTGCATCATCAGACAGATCACTGTAAGGAGGAGCTTCCTCAGCACGAGTTACTTTCTCCTCTGGAGGTTTTGCACAGCTTGTGCCTTCTGGCCAGTTTGTGATCACCTCCACCAAACCAGGCCTTTCAAGATTTCCAATTCGAGCTCTCTGTGTTGTCAGAGCCATCCACTTAGACCAGGTAGCATCTGTAGACAATCGCACCGATAACAGAGGAAATAAAATTACTCAGATTCCAAAACAGCTTCATTTTGCTTCCTAATCTGAGCAGAAATAAATCATACAAGCAATCTCCCTGTGTTGGAGCGCCAAAAAAAAAAAATGTGTCAGTGTGATCTGAAATTCCCCCCACAGCAGCAGTAACCAGGCTAGCTCAGTCTGGAAGCGAATGAAAGCTGTATTTACAAGCGAGATCTACAATCTATGATGAAATGCAATGAATATGTACCAATATACAAAATTCACAACATTTACAAATATATACAATCAACAGAAAAGCACAACCAAGCTCCCTTTGCTTCCTCTCAAAGGGGACCTTTCCTAAGGGGCCTCTCTCCCAGGGACCTGCTTGAACTTTGCGAAGAAAAATTAAAAAGACATTTTCAAACCACCACACAGTCTCTGCTGAGAGCACTGATAGCTGACTGCTCTCCTTTCTTCTGGCTGTCCTGCTCACTTTCGGGAGAGATGCCAGGACACACTGGGCTGCTAGGCTAGTGTGGCTTTCATGCCTGTGTGTGCTGCACTCTCAAATTCAGCCACTCTTCCAGTGGCTGAGCTGCTGAGTTTGCACACTATCAAAATCAATATAATTGACTTCTGGTGAAGGCAATTTGCCAGTTGAAAAGATTTCTCTAGGACCTGGTGGAATTGTCATCATTCAGGCTTTAAATTGCTGCCAACTAGCTCTCTGAAATAGAAAAGATTGCTAGGTAGCGTTCAAGGGCTGCTAATTCACACATTGAATCAATGTACATTTTGTTCTGTCTTGTAAAATACCAATTTAGAGCAGTTTCAAGATTTTTTCTTTTTTTTATATAGATGTTTTCTGTAGGTCAGGTTGAAGTTTCATTAAGTTTGTTGTCAGTGTCAATGTGACTTTCTTTATGCTAATTTGAAACCAGACTTCTCTATTGACTATGAGACATAGGACAAGAAAAAGGTATTGTGACAGGGATAGGCGGGAATAGGAGAGCAGCTGCAGGTCAAAGCTTTGTGCTTTCTGTTGCACATCCTTTCTAAATGATCTAGCCTTTTAGTAGTTGAGGAACACCGCTACCAAATAGAGGGGACTGTTGCGTGCTTGAGGAGTTACTGGAGGGGTTTGCTAGCCAGTTCCAAATGCCCTCAATGCATCAGGCAAACGCATGTATATGTGTGAGAGGGACCAAAGGACTTGTAGGATTGTATTCAACACTACAATACCTGCAGAGGAAGATTCCTAAGGAGCAGGTGCTAGCTCTTCTGGGTTTGGCTTACCTGCTTAACAAGAAATGTAAATGGAACCGTAAGTCATAATCATGCCTGGAAGCCACATTCCTGCTCAGGCCAGTCAGGGGTTCAGTGCCTTCTTCATCTCACAAAGCCTCAGTCTTAAGCTTCATGATTTAAATCTGTTCCAGGAGACTGTAAAGGGCAAGGAATTGTATCCAGGACACGTCTGCTGTGGGGATGCATGGCAGGTGGGCACTGAGCACCCTGTCTTGCAAGTGTACAGTACAGCATGTACTCCCCTCATATTTACATATACCCTTACTGTACCCTGTGCTGTCAAATGGAGGGCTAGGGTTTGGGTAAGTGATGACAGCCCTTGCCATTGGTTTCATCAGCTTGCTCCTGATTTGTGGCGCTGAGCACAAGGAGCACCCGGAAAATGAAGAGCAATTTAAATAGCACTTTTGTGGCTAGAGCCCTTTAGTCCAATGCTATCCTGGAACACAAGACTCTTTCTTGAGTGCTCCTTCAGTGGGGATTGGGAATCTGGCCAAATGCAACATGCTTGGCAATTATCAGACTCATAGTGTTTCCATGTCCTTACAGTGTTTTGGAGACCTGTCTTGAAGGTAATCCATTCCCTGTTATGGTGGATTAGGGAAGCCAGGTGATCTGCATAGCAGCTCATTGCCTGTGGCTTCCAGAAGTCCTCTTTTTCCGGTGCCATCATGTGTGACTGCACACGCAGTAGCTAAATTTGGAGTAAGCTGTATCTTTTAGTAGCTCAGGAGCCTAATCAAATCGGAGGCAGTATGACTGTGCATCAGGAGGAACAGAGGTGTTTCTAAATACTGTTTTTGTTAAGAGATGCGTTCTGGTCCGTAACTGATATTTCTGTGTCTGGATAGATCCACCCTGCAGTTTCTTTGCTGAGCTCAGTGCTGGTGACAGTGTTTTTGAAGGAGGTGTGCTGTCATAGAACAGGTTCGCAGGCAATTCAGTGGAGTGGTTATGGCATCTGCCTAGTCTATACAGCTGTGATCCCAGGTGCTGCATGTTCTTCTGTTCTTGCTCGAAAGAGCTGCTGGAGATCTCTTGAGAGGCTATATATCCACATCTGTATGAAATGATCGAGTGCCAGTAGAGCTGATTCATATTGCTAGATTTTCCTAAACAGGTGGGTTTGCCTGTGATGTAGAGGTGGAGTGGTGGATCCAAAATGCATCCCCCAAGTCAGAACGGGCTTGACTTAGGAAAGACTGTGAAGAGGAGTCCTACAGCTCTTGGGTAGTCCTCAACAGGCCCTGTATGGCTACCTGAATTTTGCAGAGAAGCTGCCCTAGCCTGTGATGCCGTTTTACTTTTCTTCCTCTGTGACTAGCTTTGGCGAAGCTTGGTCTGGCAAAGAGCTCTCTTTGCGCGCAAGCAAAGTTGGCCAAGGGTGAAGCAGGTAGACAGTGGAAATTGGAAAGATACCAATAGTCTTTTCTTAGTGCGTTTTGTAAAAGGTCAGCTGCTGTTTCTTGATGCAAAGCTTGTGTAAGTCAGGAAAGCATCTCTGCAGATGTTAGTGGATTTATACTTGTCTCTTTAGAAGCAATGGGAAAAGTCCTAGGAATAGGTTCTGATGTTAATCCCTTTGTATAAATATGGGACCTATTGGCCTCGTAGAGAATATCTCTCCCAGGAAAACACAGCTGGTGTACACTGAGTTTACAGCTGCTCCTCTGTTCAGGTGGTGGGGCTGATATTCACTTTTTATCCCTCCCTGCACACTGCTTTTTTGAGATATGTTCCACCAAGGAAAGCACCGATTTCCTGTATCAAGGACATTTATGTAGAGTAATATTGCAGAGTGCTAGTTCTGTAATCACATGCCTTAGCCACTCTGGCTTATATCTTGGAAGTTGCCTACTTGTTCAAATGCTGAATGATTGCAAATCAGCATTGATTTATTGCCTTTATTAGAAATAAACAAGTTTTTCACACCAAACTCTCTCTTTTTAGTGTTGATATGGGTACCCATGCATACATGAGGAATGAGCAGTGCACTGGAACCAGCACAGATGATCAGCTCACTAGGAAACTGTTGCAAGTGGCCTTCCTGTCTTCCTGCTGGTTTAGGTCATAGAATGCTAGGGGTTGGAAGGAACGTCCAGAGATCCGAGTTCAACTCTGCTTTAAAGCAGGACCGGTTAGGGCAGGTCGCACAGGAACATATCCAGGTAGGTTTTGAAGATCTCCAGAGAAGGAGACTCCACAACCTCTCTGGGCAGCCTGTTCCAGTGCTCCATCACCCTCACAACATAGAAGTTTTTTCTCATATTGAGGTGGAATTTCCTATGATTGAGTTCACATCCATTGCCCCTTGTCCTATCACTGGGTATCACTGCTAAGAGACTGTCTCCATCCTGCTGATAGCCACCCTTCAAATATTTGTAGACACTGATGAAGTCCCCTCTCAGTCTTCTCTTCTCAAAGTGCAGAGCTGAGGGCAGCAGATCTCCCCAATGTGCTCCTGCCTTCAGTCTGCATGCACCTCAGTCTGCATGCACCTGCCAAGATGTGTCTGAGAAGAATGCCCAAATTCCTGCCAGTCTGCGTGTCTTGGTGCACGCTACATGGAAAACATCCTCTGGCCTGTATTTTTGCACAAGTTCATAGAACTGCATACTCTGCAGGTTGCATAGCCAGAGCTGCAGGGAGTCATCAAGAGCATACAGGGAGTGGTGAAATAAGGCTTAGGTTTCCACTCACGGAGGAGGTGAGGTATACCACCTGGTGAGGTAAAAAGGAATGGTTTTGCCTCCAGCTGGGAATTAGAGAACAGAGCATATGCAAGAGAAGTGGGCTTACTAGGGCATTTGCTGTACATGGACAATGCTATCCACAGAGAGTTAAAAGAACTTCCCAGGGCCTAGAGTGGTGGGAGCTGCACTGATACGTATCACTGATATGTATGATACATAGAGAGCTAAACCGTAGCATTGCAAGCTGGGAACAAGGCAGTTGGTCTGGTGCTGCTGTATGCGCTTTGCATTTCCTGCCCAGCTGAGGTTCCTGGTTTCTGTGCTACCTTTCTCAAGCACTTCTCCAATGAACCAGCGGTTGTTCACATGTCTTTTTCTCCCAGGAGCAATGCAGTGCTTCTACTCAGAACCTGTCTATAGAGTTTTGATTAAAAAAAAGAAAGCAAAAACAAACACTTTTCTTGCTGCCTTCTTTCTTGTCTCAGCCATGCCATGCAGAGGTGCTGCAATGCTAAATTAGGGGAACATTGTGCTTTGAAGTTAGAAATTCACATTTGACTGAGCAGGATCCTGTTCAGTCTCTCTGACAGACTCTCTGCTTTTAAATGCCTGTCTCTGCGCTTCCAGACTGTGAGGGTACACTTTTACACTGCTGTTCTGCTTCAATTCCAATTTGCTTCTGTTTTTGCTGCATCTTAATCCAGCATAGATTCCCTAAAAATGAGTAAATTTATCATCCAGTGTCTAGCCACAGGTCATGTAATGGAAATCTGAAGGCCCAGCAATGTTTGAGTTCGCCTTAGGTATTGTAGTTATTATGCTAAGCTTTCAAACATCTTGTAGATAACTTACTCTGTTTCTAATTGCATTTGCTCTGGATGATAATATTTCCCTAGAGGAGAGTACTAGTACTTTAGTTAGCTGATAACAAGAACTTTATCTTGGTCACAGAAGGTTCCAGCAGAGGATTTTGTTGATGGACTTTCATAGCTGAGAGTTAATGCCATTGGGAAAGCACCCTTCTGAAAGCTGTGCTGCATTTACATTTAATGAGTGCAGAAGCTGTACTTGCTCCAGAGTGATGTGAGTAGGAGCAGTTGTCCCTTATCTCTGCTGTGATTTCTAATAAGAGTGGTACGGCAAAACTATCTTCTTGATAAGACTCGCATGGAATGAAAATAGTCTCTAGGTCTCATAGAGGTACCTGAGCCAGTCCATTTCTCAGCCTTGGCTTCTTCCAGGAAGATGACATGTTTTCAATCACATGCCATTTTACTTATTGAGGAGCAGGAGAACTCTCGTAGGAAACAGCTATGTCCCTGCCTGAGTCAAACAGCAAAGGGATTGCTGGGTTGGGCTTCAAAATTGCACAGCATGAGCAGCCATGGGAAGGTGGGTTTTGTAATGGAAAGCCAGATTTCCTAAGGACAGAAACTGCTGAGGTACTGGCTACTCAGAAGTATTACAGAACCATCTGCAAGTGAGATAGTGTGCAGGGAAAACAGCACTAACAACCAGTTCCTAGTTTAGGCATCACTGCATTTTCTCTCTACCTCTCCAGGCTGTGCAAGTGGCAGTCACTTATCATGTAGTTTTTAGAGTGTAGAGCTCATACTGTATTTATCAGATTTTCAAGTAATATGTAACCTTGCAGAGTTTCACTGTAAGGCTTTTCAGCATGGCTGGCCTTGCCATATACCAGGCTTTGCCACTGAAATGTTGTAGAATGTGTCCCTTGTGCTATTCATCATCTGGCAGATAAAATGGTAACTAGAGAAGATAATCTTTAGCTGCAGAATTAAAGACATGGTACAGCATGTAAGATAGATGCTTGATGTCCTTCATCACCCTTCATATATCCCTTAAGGTTTCAGATGTCCAGGTCTTTTGAGGGCACCCATGGAGAGCTTCAAAACTTGTCCTAGTGAGACAGTGAGGACACCATAAGGCTTTGCTAGCCAATGGCTCCCTGTGCTAATTTCTAGCTACATAGCGCTTTTAAGATTCAATGTACCAAGACCAGGGTGCCTTGGGAAGAAACAGTTGGGTTGTTGTGTTGAGAGACAAGGCATACAGCAGAAACAGTCACAGAGGTAGCCCACTGTGGTTTGTGCAAGCTTATATTGTGGTACAGCAAGCTGTCTGTAGAGGTGTGCCAAAGATTGGCTGCTGTTGCATCAGTAATTATTAGCTTGTGGTCTAAAACAGCGAAGAGTCCTCTTACTCTCTAGTTGGCAAAAGTCTTTCTCACCTTTTCATTCTCTTGTTTTGTGTTGAAAGTTTGTCCAGCTGTTTCCTTGATTTGGCCTGCTTCTCTGTACACTCTGCTCAACTTAATGTGCAGTTCCACTCTCCATCTAATCAGATGTGGTGTCCTTGGTTTGGCTAGGTTAGGGTTTATTTTCAAAAGAAACTGTGAAAGGAGACCAAACCAACCAATGTGTTATTCAGTACCATACTGTTGTCACACTGCCCTGGGTTAACACAGCCTGCTCCACAAGTTCCCCTTCCCCAGCACAGATGTGAGGGAAAGTAACACAAAAAAAAACACTGGGCTGAGATAAGGAATTTACTAGAAATGATAAAATGTACAATTACCTTAGCTTATTTTGCAGAAAAGCACAGCAAAATTCAGAAGCAGCAGCAGAAGCCAGTGGTAAAATGATTCTCCCCACTCCAAGCCCACAGCCAGCCCAGTGGAAAAGACCAACACCCCAAAACTGGAAGCAGCAACTGGAAACAGGAAGCCTCTCATGTTACAATCCAAACTTCAGGCCTCATGATACTTTGCTGCAGCCAGCACTTGCTTTTTGAAGCTGGCATGATGTCAGGATGGTATTGAATATCCATCAGCAGATTCAGCTCAACCCATGACATAAGGCTGGCCTGAGGAAGCAGCTGTAACTTGAGGCAGTGGTGGTGGTGGTTTCCTGTTGGTGAGTAGTTATGTTGTGTATCACTCATTTAATATATTATTTCATTAGTATTATTAATAGTCCACAGTCACCACATTGATCCATTTGTTCACATGGTGGTGTTATATAAAGTCTTATGAGCAGTATATATTCCCTGTGGTGATATTTATCATCTCTGGGATCAGGACTATTATGTTGCCTGATTGGATAATGTTGAATTATGATATGATTGTACCACTGGTCATGAGGTTAAGGTGATACCTGTGTGCAGCATTGTCATTTATTACTAATCTCACTTAAGCTGTGGGTGAGACAAAAGAGGGCACTCTGTCAGCTTTTGAGAATTTTTAATATCCTTAGGATGTCGAAGCCAGCATGCTCTTGTTGCTGTCCCAGGTGTTCTTTAGGGTAACACTTTTTTATTTCCCCCCAAGAATACCACCCAAAGATCTGCTGTGAGACTAGATAGCTATGAGTGGCAGGGTGAGGGGAAGAGTATGGGCACATGGATAGAACAGTGGTCAGCTCCAGTGTTTTGGAATTCTACCCCTGAACAGGTGCAGAATAAAATATTTGGAAATAAATCTGTTGTCAGCTTGGCATTTCCTGAGAGACACAGATCACTGCCATGTGCTGTGGCCTTGCCCATGCCAATGGAGTCCATTTCAAGGGGATGCAGTGCCTTCAAGGGGAAGAGATGGTCTCTGGGCCTAGATACAGACCAATAGGTAATGCTGCTGAGCAGGAGAACCAGCCTATACTGGTATTAGTTGCCCCTGTATGGCAAAAGAAATATTAAAAAAATCTGTTTGCTAGGTGAAGGCGAACCAGGGCCATCACGAGAAGAGGAGGAAAGGCCAGGGGTAATCACGGATCCCTAACCTTAAGTGAGCTCAGCAGCACACTTCTCCTCATAGGCTCCTCCACCACTTGTGTCAAACAGCTGTCATCAAGACACTGCAGGAGCTTCCTGGACTTTGTGTGCTTTGCTGTGTTACCTTTCCTGCCAATATCACAGGTTGAAGTCACCCATGAGAGCCAGGGCCTGTGACTGTGAGACTACTTTCAACTCTGTAGAAGGCTTCGCTGACTTCCTCTTCCTCAGGTGCCCTCTAGTAAATACCCACAATGATGTTCCCCCGTCTTAGCCTTGATTCTTGCCCATAAGCTCCTGACTTGTTCTTCATCCTCCCTGAGGATGAGATTGATGCCCTCTGGTTGCCCTCTCACATAAAGAGCAACTCCACCACTTCACATTACTGGTCTGTCTTTCCTAAAAGGCACGTAGACATCCAGTCATAGAATCATAGAGTTGTTAGGGTTGGAAGGGACATCAAGGATCATCTAGTTCCAACCCCCCTGCCGTGGGCAGGGACACCTCACACTGGGTCAGGTTGCTCAAAGTCACATCCAGCCTGGCCTTAAAAACCTCCAGGGATGGGACTTCTACCACCTCCCTGGGCAACCTGTTCCAGCATCTCTCCACCCTCACAGTGAAGAACTTCTTCCTAACATCCAATCTGAATCTACCCATTTCTAGTTTTTCCCATTCCCCCATACCTGACACCCTAAAAAGTCCCTCACCAGCTTTCTTGTAGGCCCCCTTCAGATACTGGAAGGTCACAATAAGGTCTTCTCGGAGCCTTCTCTTCTCCAGACTGAACAGCCCCAACTCTCTCAGTCTGTCCTCATAGGAGAGGTGCTCCAGCCCTCTGATCATCCTCGTGGCCCTTCTCTGGACATGTTCCAGCATGTTCAGATCCTTCCTGCAATAGGGGCTCCAGAACTGGATGCAGTACTCTGGGTGAGGTCTCACCAGAGCTGAGTAGAGGGGGAGAATCACCTCCCTCCACCTGCTGGCCACACTTCTCTTGATGCAGCCCAGGATGTGATTGGCTTTCTGGGTTGCGAGAGCACACTGGTGACTCATGTTGAGCTTCTCATCCACCAGCACCCCCAAGGCCTTTTCTTCAGGGCTGCTCTCAAGCCACTCACTGCCCAGCCTATATTTGTGCTTGGGATTGCCTCGACCCAGATGCAGGACCTTGCACTTGGTCTTGTTGAACCTCATGAGGTTGGCTTGTGCCCACCTCTCCAGCCTGTCAAGGGCCCTCTGGATGCCATCCCTTCCCTCCAGCGTGTCTGCTGCACCACACAGCTTGGTGTCGTCAGCAAACTTGCTGAGGGTGCACTCAATGCCACTGTCCATGTTGGCAACAAAGATGTTGAACGACTGGTCCCAGGACTGAGCCCTGAGGGACTCCACTTGTCCCTGGCCTCCACTTGGACATGGACCCATTGACAGCCACTCTTTGGGTGAGACCATCAAGCCAGTTCTATTATCCATCTCGTGGTCCATCCATCAAACCCAGACTTTACCAGCTTGGAGACCAGGATGTGGTGTGGTACAGTGTCGAAGGTTTTGCTCAGGTCCAGATAAATGACGTCCGTTGTTTGACCTTCACCTATTAATGTTGTGACCTTGTCAGAGAAGGCCACCAGGTTTGTCAGGTAGGATTTGCCCTTGGTAAACCTGTACTGATTGTACCCGATCACCTCTTCAGTATTATTCTGCCTCAGCAGTACCTTCAGGAGGATCTGCTCCATGATCTTACTGGGCACAGAGGTGAGACTGACTGGCCTGTAGTTCCCTGGGTAATCCTTCTTCCCCTTTTTAAAAATGGGAGCTATGTTTCCCCTTTTCCAGTCAGTGAGGACTTTCTTGGACTGCCACAACTTTTGGAATCTAATAGAGAGTGGTTTAGCAACCTCATCTACCAGTCCCTCAGCACCTGTGGGTGTATCTCATCAGGTCCCATGGACTTGAACACTTTCAGGTGTTGCCCACCATCCCACCATATCTCTGTAACTTCAGTGAGATCCTGGCCTTGCAACTGGATTACAACATACATGTTTTTTTGGACATGTACAAAATCTATTCTGTAAGCAGCAACCAAATAATTGCATAGTAGAGAAGAAAGTTCCAGAATAGGGTTGTTTTACTTACTCTCTCCACTATTCTGTTAATGTATCTGTTAACCTCAGGTGATGCTGCTCTTACTTGTGATGCTTTCTGTTATAAAACAATGTCTTTCTGTTAAGTGTTTAGTGAAGATGGATTTTGTTAATTCAGATTAGCAGAGATTTTGTTAGGGTTGGCAGTGGCTTAGAATTGCGGAGGTCCAACTGTAGCATGCATTTATTGTTTCTTGCCTCTAGATCTCTGTTCCTCTAGCAAGAATTATATTGTTGTGTTTGGGAGGATTATCTTCTAAGCTATGTTTATTTTAGAGCATAGTGCTGCACTAGAAGGATTCTCTGGGGATGGAGGGTAGGTGATGTCTCAGGATTCTCTTTTCAGGGCTCTTACCAGTGTAAATTTAATTATTTTTGAGACTGGAAAAGTATGACACACTTCTGTTACCAATGAATATGTTGAAAAATAGCAGGAGGGCAAGTCCCTTTAGATTATAGTGTGTTTAGCAGATGCTCTTATATGGTCTGAACCAAATGTTTCCAAGTGCTTTGTCTCCTTGGTTAAATAAATGACAGTAGGTCATTCTAATATTTAGACCATGCCTATAAGTCATGTTCATGAGATTCTGCTTAGTACAGGGAGCAATGCCCAGTGAGTGCTAGTGCTGTAGCAGATGCAAAGCATTTGACAACATGTGCTGAACATCAGCTTGGAAATCACCACAGAAGCCTTTTGAGAAGTGCTTCTGAAATTCCTGTACACTTTGCTATATGTTTCTTGCACTGTGAAGGCAAAACTCAATCTGCTCCTGGATGTGATGTTTGCCAGATAAATAAATATGTGATGCCTGAAACAGATTTTGGAAAGTGCTAAATGGATTAGAAGAGCAGGTCCTATTAATGAGGTTGGGGGCCTGTGCCCTCTGTCAGTATCTGAAAACCTTTGTTCATTACACGTCTGGGCCAGACCAAAGTCTATATATACTAGATTTTGAAGAAGCTATTTAAAGCACTCTTGTTCTTTTCAGTGACATGGTTTATAAGAAGATGTTAGGCCTGAATCTTCTCACAGTTACTTCGCCTATGTTGTGACAGCCCCATAATCAGTGTCACTGCAGAAGTTGCTGTGAGCAAGTGCTTTTTCCGTCTGACAGGAAAGTGTAATGCATTTGCTCAGATTTCTGGGGTTGAGAAGGCTCTGCTTCTTGTTGGTTTGGCTTTGCTCTCAGCTGTGTTGCTATGTAGCAAGAATGCAAAGAAAAAGTGTCAGCATACTTTTTGGCCTGACTCCCTGGGCTTGTTCTGCTACTCTAATTTGGACTGCATCACTGCTAAGTGCATTGCCTACCGTGTCTAGGTGTCAGAAGAAAAGTGAATGTGCTGTGTACATCTCTGCTGGAGCCATCCTGTGCTAGGGAGTGGCCTCAGCTGCTCCATAACAGTGCTCTGGAATAGCAGACTTCCCTTGGTAGTAGATGTTTATGTTAATATAGAGGGTGTGTATGCACAATAGTACAATGGGAGGTCATATGTGTGAAGTGAATCTGTAAAGGACACACATTTGAGGGGCAGGATTTGGCAGAGAAATGATTTATCAGGAAGAGTTGGAGCACTGGGAAATCATATTTTTTCTTGTGAGACGTTTTCCTCCTTTCCTTTTTTTGTTTATCCCCCTGCCATAAAGACTTGTGGATGGGACCCACATGTGCCAGAGGCCTATATAGTCCCTTGGCTGTGGTGACATTCGGCAACCTTTTTGATTGGTAGAAATATGTTGTGAATCTATCTTTGCTATAGAAGCAAGTTGGGTGATCTGTGAGTTCTGTGGATGTGCATGTATGGTTTCTGTTCAGTAACTAAATTAACAACTAATTTAGCAATAACATTTGGTGTGTTAAGTAAGTTTATAAATAAACTGGTTTATTTAACTAATTGAATAAATTTGAAATTAAAGGACCTCTAGTTACCATACCTGGAATTTCTGACTGAGCTGTCACTTGCAGATCACTTCCATGGGTTCTGAGCTGATATGGTGTGGATAATTCTATTGTCATCAAGTGACATGATCCAGAGAAAATACTAATACTGCCACCACTATGTGGGCAGTCTCTAAGATGATATTATTCTGTCATATAACAAAGTTAAACATTTCTGATCTTACGGGTTTACCCAATTTAAGGAATTTACCAATGTCAAGTATGCTTTTTCATAGCTTGTCTTCTCAGAAATTAATCTTTGAGAAATTTGTTTTAGCGTTTTGGACACTGACTTTCTCTCTGCACAGTGACCCTGGAGAATCCATCCCTGCTTCATTTGTTCCCATCTTATCTTCCCCCCCATGCCTAAAACCAGCTGCTGTTTCAAGATGAACTGATGTCTTCTTGTGGTCCACAGTTTGGAGATCACAACTAGATGGCCTCTTCCTTTGTTAACCACCTTTTGTAGGCAGAGTGAACTGCGGAGATGCTTTTCTCGTTCCTCTGGCTTCTTATTGCTGAATAAAGACAGTTTTTTAGTCCTTTCCTGTAGCTTATATTTCCAGGCCTCTGAACAGTCTTCTCTGGATTCTCAATTTGTTTCTGTCACAGCAGCGTTCCAAACTGAATGCAAGAGTCTGGTAGAGGGCTGGATAGTACAAGGTTAATTACATCCTGGTGTTTGCACATTACTCTGTTGGAAACTGCCTTTTACAAAAGCAACATGTTTCTGATTGAACAATGAGTCAGTTGACCGAATATAAGTCAGCAGTGTACCCAGGTGGGCAAGAAAGTCGAAGGCATCCTGGCTTGTATTAGAAACACTGTGGTCAGCAGGAACAGAGAGGTGGTCGTCCCTCTGTACTCAGCACTGGTGAGGCCACACCTTGAGTACTATGTTCAATTCTGGGCCCCTGGCTATAGGAAGGACACTGAGGTGCTGGAGTGTGTCCAGAGAAGGGCAATGAGACTTGTGAAGGGCCTGAAGCATATGACCTATGAGGAGTGTCTGAGGGAGCTGGGATGGTTCAGTCTGGAGAAGAAGAGGCTGAAAGAAAACCTCACTGCTCTCTACAACTACCTGAAAGGAGGTTGGAGCAAGGAGGGGGGCAGCCTCTTCTTGATGACAGGCAACGGGACTAGAGGAAATGGTATCAACCTGTGCCAGGGGATGTTTAGACAGAATGCTAGGAAATATTTCTTCAGTATTTCACTGTGCAGCTTCTGCAGATAGGCTAAGCTAAGGTAATCATGCATTGTATTATTAGATTAATTAGATTATTAGCTAAGGTAATTATGCATTGTTATTATGATATGTTATATTAAACTCTTATGTCTTTATCTCAACCCTGAATTGTGTGTGTTACTTTTCCCCTCACTTTTGTGTTGGGGGTGCAGGGAGGTTAGCCCTTCTGCTAAACTGTTATAGAGATACAGGAGTTCACATTCAGTTATGTCCTTAGCGTTTTACAGAAAGAGACATTCTCTTTGCAGTGAGAGCCTCTGTCCTGGGATGACCTGATGTATTAGCTTGCTTAAACATATTGCCTGTTTGCAATTATGAAAAGTCCTTTGAATTCAGTGCCCTCTTTCTGTTTAGAAATTCAAGCAATGAGACAGATTGAGGTAAAAAAATTGTCAGAAATGGTGCAAATGAGTTGTAGTTACACATTCATTTCATTAATGTAGTAAAACCCACAAGCTTTCGCTGTATAGGAAGTATTTATCAAATAGTGTTAGAACTTACGGAAAATAAAATAAAATGTGTAAGGATTATGATGTTTTAGTGCACTCAGCTATACTAATTTGTGCAGTGACCCTGAACAAGGTGCTTGGATTGTGGTATCTGACTTTTTGCAGCCACTCACTGCATAGGCTATACATTGCTATGAACTCCTCGAGATGTGGTGTAGTCATGGCTAGTAACACTGTGAGGTACATGCAGTCTGGCTAAAGTGCTGTGTATTGCCATACAGGAAGAGGAGCAGCAAATGTTTTGGGAGCTCTGTCCTAAAGAGCTGTAGCAATATATCTGAGATTGTGATATTTCACAGCTGCACCACTCAAGCTCCAGAAGACAAAGATAGGGAGTGGGAAAGGGAAGATCCACCCACTAAAAGCAAAGATCAGGTTTGGAACCGTCTGAAGAACCTCAAGGTACACAAGTCCGTGGGGCCTGATAAGACTCCCCACTTGTCTTAAGGGAACTGACAGATGACCCCTGTCCATCATATTTGAAAAGTCATGGCAATCTGTTGAAGTCCCTGCTGACTGGAAAAGGGGAAACATAACTCCCATCTTCCAAAAAAGGGGAAAAAGAAGACCCACGGAAACTATAGGCCAGTCAGTTTCACCTCTATGCCTGGCAAGATCATGGTTCAGATCCTCCTGAAGGCTTTATTAAGGTTTACAAAATATGAAGAAGAGGTGATTGGTGGTAACCAAGACAGCTTCATCAAGGGCAAATCATGCCTGACAAACTTAGCTTCCTATGATGGAGTTACAGCAGAAGTGGATAAGGGAAGAGCAACTGATGTCATCTACCTAGGCTTGTGTAAAGCATTTGACTCTGTCCTGCATGACATGCTGGTTGCCAAATTAGAAAAGCGTGGACTTGAGGGGTGGACTACTTGTTGGATAAAGAATTGGCTGGATGGCTGCACTCATCGAGTGTTGTGTTCTGTGGCTCAGTGTCCAAACTGAGACCAGTGACATGGAGTCCCTCAAAGGTTTTTACTGGGACCAGTGCTGTTTAACATCTTCATCAGGGACATGGACAGTGGCATCGAGTGTACACTCAGCAAGTTTGTGGATGACACCAAGCTGTGTGGTCCAGCCAACATGCTGGAGGGAAGGGATGCCATCCAGAGGGACTGGGACAGGCTTGAGAGGTGGGCCCAAGTCAACCTCATAAAGTTCAATAAGGCCAAGTGCAAGGTCCTCCACCTTGGCTATGGCAATCCCAAGCACAAATATAGGCTGGGTGAATAGCGGCTCAAGAGCAGTCTTGAAGAGAAGGAATTGAGTGTGTTGGTTAATGAAAAACTGAACATGAGCCAGCAATGTGTGTTTGCTGCCCAGAAGCCCAACTGTATCCTGGGCTGCATCAAAAGAAGTGTGACCAGCAGGGCAAGGGAGTTGATTCGACCCCTCTACTCTGCTCTCGTGAGGCTCCATCTGGAGTATTGCATCCAGTTATGGCATCTCCAGAGGGACATCAAACTACTGGAGCTGTTCAGAGGAGGGCCACGAAGATGATCAGAGTGCTGGAGTACCTTCCCTATGAGGACAGGCTGTGAGATTTGGGGCTGTTCAGTGTGAAGAAAGGTTTGGGAACACCTTTTAGCAGCCTTCCAGTACCCGAAGTGAGCCTACAGGAAGGCTGGGGAAGGACTGTTTAGAAGGGCTTGTAGCAATAGGACAAGGGGTAATGGTTTTAAAGTGAAGCAGGGTAGATTTAGGTTGGACATAAGGAGAAAGTTCTTTGCAATGAGAGTGATAAAATACTTGAACAAGTTGCCAGGGGAGGTTGTGGATGCCCCCTTCTTGGAAGTGTTCAATGCCATGTTGGATGAGACCTGGAGTGACCTGGTGTCCCTGCCCATGGCAGGGCTGTTGGTACTAAATGATCTTTAAGGTCCCTTCCAACCCAAACCATTCTATGAATCTATGAATCTGTGTTAGAAGAATCTGATATATCACCGTCACAACTCGGAATTTGATACTGAAACATTGACAGCTATTGTCATTGAGTCTAGAAGACATGGACAGCTCGTGATTATAAAAAGCAAATGTGATGGCAGCTAGCGTATGAGATCAAGAACTGAGTTTGGAACCATCTGGAATGGACCTTACCCTTCTTTCCACCTTCAGAGCAGCAAAAAACTGGGAGTGTTAATTGAGTGAGTTGTGGCTGAGCTTGTCAGGTCTCCAGCCCACTAAGGGTACTTTCGCTGAGTCTGAGTCTTATTCGGATCATCACAAAATCAAACTAAATGGCAACAGGTCACACAGAAAGGGAAGATTAGGTCTGTACGAGGGGTCTTGGAATGGTAAAAGAAAGGAATTTATTGTGGTGGTTTGAGCTTTGACTGGAGTTTAGGAGCTCAGATGATAACAAACTGAGATTCCTCCCCCCTCCCTTTTTCCCGGCAAGGTGGAGAGGGAGGAAAGAAAAAAAAAGGGATACGGCAGAGGAGAAGTAAATTCACAAAAGAAATAGTCTGGAATCAGTTTGGAAGTAGAAGAGGTAAATTTTTTTTTTTACACCCCCCGCCCCCCAAAAATGTGTGTGTGTATATATATATATATATACACATATATATATATATCAGTAACAGGGAGGGTTCACAAAGGTGAGGAATGAGGGTAAATGGGAAAAATATAAAAAACCAAGCCTGGATGGCTTTGTATTCCCCTGGAAGCAAGTGGATTCGGTTGGAAAAAGTAGGCCCCAGCCATGTGGTCAGTGCAGGAGGCAGCAGCAGCAGCGATGTTCTTTTGAGCAGACAAGGCAGGAAAGAGAGCAAGCAGCGAGATGTCCACCTGTGATGGTTTGAAACTGTCTTTTTAATTTTTCCTTGCAAAGTTCAAGCAGAGAAAGTGAAAGAATGTAAATAAGTCACTATTGGGTGTAAGAAAGCAAAATGATTGTTCTAAACACTTCCATTGGATAGATAGAAATGTTTAAGAACTATTACTCAAAACAAAGTGGGCAGTCTGCAATCTGCAGTTGGGGCAACTTGCTGGGGTGTCTGGTTGCTGTTTCTTCTTCTCTTCTGGCTGAAGATAACACACTGACCTTGGCGAGCTAAGTTAACAACTTTTTCTGCTCTAGCTAACTCTGCTTTCTGCCAGGGGGGCCTGGGGGGAAAGCCCCTGGGAGAGAGGCCCCTTGGGAAAGGTCCCCTTTGGGGGGAAGCAAAGGGAGCTTGGTTGTGTTTTTCAGTTGATTGTATATATCTGCAAATGTTGTGAATTTTGTATATTTGTACATATTCATTGCATTTCATCATAGATTGTATATTTGCTTGTAAATACAGCTTTCATTCGCTTCCAGACTGAGCTAGCCTGGTTAGTGTCTGTGTGCAGGGAGTTTCAGCTCACACTGACACACCACCCTTTTTATAGGCTTGCTAGACAGGAAGGGGAAGTGGAATAGACCACCTTTGAGCCAGGGGGAACCCTTCTCCCGGCAGGGAAGGAACCAAGTCCCACCTGGATTCAGCTTCTTTTGTCCACCTGGGGGCTGGGTTCTTTCAGCCCCATCCAGGATGGGTGTAACCCAGCACGTTTATGTAGAGCTCAGGTTTGTGCAGTACAAAGAGGGATTTCAGCCAATGTATCAGAACTAGTTCAATGTGCTTCTGTGGTGTGAAGTGCTACTTCTGAGTTCAAGAAGAGGAGCAGGAATAATGAAGTAGGACACTAGCAGGAGTGTTACACTTAATTTGCACTACTGCTCAGATGAAAGACTGTAAGTGGTTAGAACTTAGCTTTTTGGACAGTAGTGTGTGTGCACTTGAGAAAAGGCTTTTAATGTCCTTGTGACGATTTAACCCCAGATGGCATCTAAGCACCATGCAGCCATTTACTCACTTTTCTCCTGCTCCTCCATCTGAGAAAGAAAACCTAAAAGAAGTAAAACCCACACTGAGTAGTTTAAGAATTGAAATTAAATTAAAATGTAATAATAACAACAAGAATAATAATAGTAATGAAAAGGAAGATAACAAAAAGGGAGTGAAGTAAAGCCAAGAGACAAGTGATGCATAATACAGTTGCTCACCACCCTGTGACCAAGGCTCAGTCAGTCACTGAGCAGCAATCAGTCCCCCTCAGCCAACTGGACATGATGTCATACGATATGCCATACGATGATCAGAGGGCTGGAGCACTTTTCTTATGAGGAGAGACTAAGAGAGTTGGGGCCGGTCAGTCTGGAGAAGAGAAACCTCTGAGGTGACCTTATTGTGGCCTTCCAGTATCTGAGGGCAGCCTACAGGAGAGCTGGGGAGGGACTTTTAGGGTATCAGGTAGTGACAGGACTAGGGGGAATGGAATAAAGATGGAAGTGGGGAGATTCAGACTGGACATAAGGAAGAAGTTCTTCACCATGAGAGTGGTGAGAGCCTGGAATGGGTTGTCCAGGGAGGTGGTTGAGGCCCCATTCCTGGAAGTGTTTAAGGCCAGGCTGGATGAGGCTCTGGCCAGCCTGATCTAGTGTGAGGTGTCCCTGCCCATGGCAGGGGGGTTGGAACTAGATGATCCTTGTGGTCCCTTCCAACCCTGACTGATTCTATGATTCTGTGATTCTACGATTCTATGATATGATGTATCCCTTTGGACAGTTGGGATCAGCTGTCCTGGATATTCTCCCATCTAGCTTCCTGTGCCACTCTGACCTTCTTGCTAGAAGGGCATGAGAAGCAGAAAAATCCCTGATGGCATAAATACTACTTAGTAACAGCCAAAACCATCACTGTGTTACCAACATTATTTTCATACTAAATCCAAAATCATATATGTGAATATTTTAAAATTAGAAATTGGAACTTTATGAGGAAGATACGTGGTGTATCTGAATGGATGGATAGTTTCTTTTCATTATATTCGGTGTCTTAAGCCAGAGTGAGGTAATCAGAACTCTTTTATCCTTAATCCAGTGTTAACAACGCAACACACAGCTTGTGGGCCAGCATCCCAGATTTTAATTGAGGACCCAATTGAAAGAGTTCAAGTAAATCTTCTTTAATGCAGGGAAGATACACATTAGTATTGATGCGTAAATGTGTAATGCTGCTGGAGGAAGATGTTATTCTGTAGATGTTTGAATAGTAGTAATGTAGCTTAACCTGAGACTTTTTATGTGGTGTGTTCTCACTCAAACTTCAGCTTTCAAAGTTGACTTTTTGATGTGCAGACCTCGTGCCTGTGCTTTGAAGGTTTGGTGTTCAAAGAATGGAATTAAGGCACTTGGCACTCCCTGGGAAAGCTCTCATTAGTCTGAAATACAGCTTGTCAAAATTTACCAAGTTTGGCTAGGGTGAACAGTTCAGCCACTTGAATTTTGTTGTCCTGATTTCCTCCTAATCGTTTTGTTTCTGTCACAGTTTTAACAGACATTCATCAAGCACCTGATGTTGTACAATATAGTTTGCTATTTCCAAAACTGTGTTTGGAGAATGATGATTCACATCCCATTATGCCTTTAAAACCTTTTGCACAATTTTGAGTGCACCAGAGCTTTTTGCTTTGGTGCTGAAAGTTACAGACTTAAACCAATATATTCCATTTTTCTGTTGCTGTGGTGTGGTGGGCTGAAATTCTCCTCCCACATTAGCAATAACCAGGCTGACTCAGTTTGGAAACAAATGAAGCTGTATTATACAAGCAAAACTACAGTCTATGATGAAATGCAATGAATATGTACAAATGCACACTATTCACAACATTTACAAATAGGTACAATCAACAGAAAAACACAACAAAGACCCCTGGCTCCAGAGGGGCCCTGCTTCTTTCACACACACCCAGAGCTAGCAGGCAAAGGGGAAAGAAAGCCAAAGCCAAGAAGCAGAGAGATGGTTGAACTTAGCTTGTCAAGGTCAGTATGTGTGTGTGTGTGTGTGTGTGTGTGTTATCTCCCAAATCCAGAAGACAGAAGACAGAACTGCCCAGCAGAAAAACACTGGACAGATAGTTTGAGAGACTGCCTGTACTTTGTTTTGAGTACTGACTCTTAAGCATTTCTATTTCTCCAATGGAGTGTTTAGAATAATCATTATTTTGCTTTCTTACACCCAAGAGTGATTTATTTACATTCTTTAAGCTTTCTGCTCAAATTTTGTGAATTTAAAGGCACAGCCTTAAAACTACAACATCTGTACAGGGAGTTGCTGGTTGATTTGCTACCAGTTCCACTGCAGCTTTCCCACATAGCTTCTGAAAAAGCATTGTGCTTCCTTAGACTGCCTACTTGTTCCTTTCCAAAGCTAAAGTGCGCCATGCCCTGGAGACAAGTCTTGCTATTCTCCATTCCTGTTTTAACCTCACATTTCATCGCACTCTACAGCCTCCCTGCTTATTTTAGGCCACCTCAATCTTAGCAGTGAGACTTCTGTAATCCTGGTGACTTTGTGAAAATCATGTGCTCTTGGCAGATACTTCCACATTTCTCAGGGGTCCTTGAATGTTTATCCAGGACATTTAACTTAAAAGTGAGCATGTGTGATCATGTGCTGGAACTACTGCGGGGATAGTGCCTTGCCCTAGCCTTTAAAAGACTTATTTGACTATCCAGGGCTAAAAAGCCCTAAAGAAGACCAGGTAGCTCATTGCTGGGACTTCTGTCTACCCTATACACTGAGCTGATTAATTGTTTAATCTGTTTAATTGTCTGGAGGGTATGAATTCAGACACACTTCCCAGCTTTCTTGCCTGACAAAATGTTCAGATAACTTTTCTGTGACAATTTCTTTTTTTTCCAGTCCCTTTCTAGTGGCAGTGTTGGTACATGGCTGCTACAAATGCTACTGTAATGCAGTTTGAGCTAGCACCTTTCTGAATTCATGTTTTGATGGTCTGCAGTTACTTTTTGGTGATTTGACATCTTCTTTTGAAATGTAATCATCAGAGGAAATAAAATGATAAAGACCATTGGTACACTATCATACTGATACATATTGGGGTTCAGAAGGGAAAAAAATCCTTTCTTCTGGTTTTGAATATATTGAAACTGTCACAGAAGTCCACAGATTAAAATCTTCTGTACTTTGAGAGTGACAGTTTACCTGATCTGTGAGATTTCTTGCATATCAGTTAACTTAGTCACTTAAAATTCCTGAAGGGTCCTTGCCGGCATACAGCAATCACTTTCAAGAAGAAAACAGAGAGAAAACCAAACCAACCCAAAAAACTCACATTTTTTTAGGAACAAACAGTCTGTCTTTCAGAAATGGCAAATGCCTAACAGCACTCTGATTGCGTTGGCAGCAGGTAGGCTTTCATGGGCCTGAAAATCAGACTATTTTAGTTTTTTTCCACAAACACAGTTTGGTGGGACCATTGGTCATGTCCTAATGAGGACAGCCAGGTAAGTGAGGAGAGATGCTATCTGGCAGTGGAGCCAGCTGGCTCATTCCAAAATATCCTCTCATGGGGTTCACACAACACATCTGATGGCTTATAAATTGCCAGCCAGCCTTGGGATACACTAGTTCTTCATTGTGGCTCACTATGACTATGAGTAGTGCAGCTTTAGGCCTGTGTTTCACTATATGAAACTTTTGTCAGCTATTTCTTTTGGAAAGCTTTAGCATTGAGAACCTCCAGCCTCTGATCTGTCTGAAGCCAGCTAGGGACCATTTCAGCAGTTTTTTCTTGAGATTTTTCTTTGGGTGTCTACTGATGATGTAAACTCTCCCTTTCACCTCTGTACCCTGAAAAGGAGGTCTTGCTCTGCTGTGCTCCTTTTGAAAGCCAGAAGCTTCTCTTAAAATTTCCCTGAGTTGCTTTTGGCATAAACACTTGTTCTAAATTGTTGTTGTGTTAGAACAGTAGGCAGAGTCCTGAATTAATTGTTCAATTGAGCAGAAAAATGTTTTATTAGTGTTGGGTGCTTTATATGGACCGTGCTTTTCCAGTTGGCAGAACTTCAAGGAAATCCAAAGTATCTCATTGCATGTCTGTCAAAAGGGCATACAAGAACTGTCTGAGCTTGTCCATCACATTGCAAGGCTAAATTGTTTACTCTGTTGGATTTATAGTCTTGATTACATGAATTATACAGTGAAGTACATCAGTTTGATAGAGAGGGAAAGACTCAACCCAATGAAAATTTTCTTTTTTAAATTATTGTATTCCGCTGGAAAAGGTGCACAAGAACTGCTGGGAATTGTTTCAAACTTCAGCATTCTGCATTTCTAAGATATGCTACTTCTAACAATCTTTCCAGCTGCTGTCAGATATAGTACTAAGCTTTGCATAGCCTGAGAGGACTGAGTGGAAAAATAATCACTGCAGGCAAGAGGGCACCTGTAACACTAAGTCTTTCATATGACAGAACTCCTAAGAACATTGTGGTTGAGTGAAAGAAAACTGGAGTTTGAATACCCAGATCACCAATACCATGTTTGTTTGGTTTCAGTGATTGTGTTTTAGGAAGATAAAAAGTACTGCTAAGTGTTGTCCTTGAAGCTATGGAGCTAGATTGGGCTTTGGCTGTGTTACTGTCTTACTCCTTGCAGTGGCAGACACAGTGATGTCTTAATCATTCCTACATTTTTTACAGCATTTCTACAGTGTGGAAAGCCAAATTGTTTCCTTTCCATGCAAATTTTCCTGTAAAGCTGTTTAAAAGTAAAACAAACAAACAAAAATCCACTCTGCCTTTTTAACCTCAATATTTTAGTTTTACTTTCACTACATTTAAGAGTATGCAGTGGAAAAGAAGGAAGAGAAGGTGGACTAAAGGAACTCTTATTTTAGTAGATGGGTTTATAAAATATCAGCCAAACCAAACAAAACATTAATTGCAAGCAAGAACTTTTAAAAGTATAACCAGTCTCAGATAAGGAAACCTACTTTCAGATTTTTCACTTTGCAACTGTTACTCTTTTATGACAATTTTGAGGTGTTTGTGTTAAAAGTCTTGTAAAATAAATAATTATGCAAAATAAAGAAACCCTTACTACCAGCCTACTGGTTAGATAGTCCTGTAAATTGGAAAATGAGCATACTCTAAGAGAAGCTTGGATTGTTCATAACTCTTTTTCATTTGTTTAATTATTCATAAGTCAGATCTTGGCCTGAGTTTATGAGCAATATGGCAATACTAATTCAAAGCTATCTGGACATTGCTAACTGGAGAAATGCTGAATAGGAGACAGAAAGGACCTCTACATACAATGTGTTAAAAATCCATTACTTTGCTCTGAACTTTGGTTCTGGACTGTAGAAACCTGAAAATCACACAAAGGCTAGTCCCTAGTTCTATTTGATAAAGTAAAAAGGTATCTGATGAAAGTTTGAATTGTAACAGATTTAAAAACAAACTTTGCTAATGTTTACACAAAATCCTTAGCAAAGAGGGAATTAAAATTTTAAAAAGTTTGATTCTTCTCTCGTGACATAAAAAAATGTGTCACCAATTCATTCCCAGCACAGAGCAAAGGCTTTCTGCACAAAGATGAACTTCGTGAAAGGTTAAGGCATTCCTGCAGCATTAAGAGAAACCTCAGTGAGCACTTAGCTTGAGAGCTCTCAGAGGAGGAGGGAAGCAGCAGTTTCACACAACTAGCTCTGCAGAAAGACAGGAGCAAGTCCTAGCAAGGTTGTAGAGGTGTCCAGCTGTGAGCTTCAAGCTGACCTGTGAAATGGTAACAATCTCTTTCACTGCTGGTCTTACTCTCCATTCAACATATGCTTGTTTCTGCTGCTGTAAGTGGAAACATAACAGCCTGTAAATCAGCCTAGATTTCTCGGACAAAAGGCTACATATTTGGTCTGTTACAAGTAGATGAGTTGCGCTTCTTCCAGCAGTGCTGTAAGCAGTGTTCCTCTGATTCAACATTATCTACCATCCTTCTGCATCAAGAAGAGGATGATAAATTAATTCAGTGCTTCAGAACTGCCTAATAAATTGCTGAAAGTCCCTTGTATTTATAGCTCCAAGTTGAATCATAGAATCATAGAATCAAGAAGGCTGGAAGAGACCTCAAAGATCATCGAGTCCAACCTGTCACCCTAAACCTCATGACTATCTAAACCATGGCACCAAGTGCCACGTCCAATCCCCTCTTGAACACCTCCAGGGATGGTGACTCCACCACCTCCCTGGGCAGCCCATTCCAATGGCCAACCACTCTCTCTGTGAAGAACTTTCTCCTCACCTCCAGCCTAAACCTCCCCTGGCGCAGCTTGAGACTGTGTCCTCTTGTTCTGGTGCTGGTTGCCTGGCAGAAGAGACCAAACCCCTCCTGGCTACAACCTCCCTTCAGTAGTTGTAGACAGCAATGAGGTCACCTCTGAGTCTCCTCTTCTCCAGGCTAAACAGTCCCAGCTCCCTCAGCCTCTCCTCATAGGGCTTGTGCTCAAGGCCTCTCACCAGCCTCGTTGCCCTTCTCTGGACATGCTCCAGCAATTCAACATCTTTCCTAAACTGAGGGGCCCAGAACTGGACACAGGACTCAAGGTGTGGCCTAACCAGTGCTGTGTACAGGGGTACAATGACCTCCCTGTTCCTGCTGGCCAAACTATGCCTGATGCAGGCCAGGATGCCATTGGCTCTCTTGGCCACCTGGGCACACTGCTGGCTCATGTTCAGGTGGCTGTCAACCAGTACCCCCAGGTCCCTTTCCACCTGGCTGCTCTCCAGCCACTCTGACCCCAGCCTGTAGCTCTGCATGGGGTTGTTGTGGCCAAAGTGCAGCACCTGGCACTTGGACTTGTTGAATGCCATCCTGTTGGACTCTGCCCATCTGTCCAGCCTGTCAAGGTCCCTCTGCAGATTCCTCCTCCCCTCTAACAGATCAACACCTGCTCCCAGCTTGGTGTCATCTGCAAATTTACTGATGATGGACTCAATCCCCTCATCCAGATCATCAATAAAGATATTGAACAGGATGGGGCCCAGCACTGATCCCTGGGGGACACCACTAGTGACAGGCTGCCAGCTGGCAGTGGCACCATTCACCACCACTCTCTGGGCTCGGCCCTCCAGCCAGTTCCTAACCCAGCACAGTGCTGCTGTCCAAGCCACAGGCTGACAGCTTGGCCAGGAGTTTGCTGTGGGGGACAGTGTCAAAGGCCTTGCTGAAGTCCAGGTAGACTACATCCACAGCCTTTCCTACGTCCACCAGGCTGGTCACCTGATCATAGAAGGAGATCAGGTTGGTCATGCAGGACCTGCCCTTCCTAAATCCATGTTGGCTGGGCCTTATCCCTTGGCCATCCTTCAGGTGCGCAGTGATTGCCCCCAAGACAATCTGCTCCATGATTTTCCCTGGCACTGAGGTCAGGCTGACAGGCCTGTAGTTCCCAGGTTCTTCTGTTCGTCCCTTCTTGTGGATGGGTGTCACATTGGCCAGTTTCCAGTCTTCTGGGACCTCTCCAGTGAGCCAGGACTGGTGGAAAATGATGGAAAGAGGCTTGGCCAGCTCATCTGCCAGCTCTTTCAGCACCCTAGGAGGAATCCCATCAGGTCCCATGGACTTGTGAATATCCAAGTGACTCAACAAGTCTCGAACTAATTCCACATGGGTTTCAGGAGTACAACACTGCTCCTTGACCCCATCAACCAGCAAGAATGGTTAGCTTGTGTTTTCCCATATAAATTGCAGATAACAACCAAAAACTTTGGAGTGTAATTTTGTTCAGTTCTTGAAAAACATAGATGTGCCAGGTCAAGTTTGCTGTCAACATACCAAAGATCAAATTCTTCATTGGTTTAACCTATGTTGGCATGGGTGGGTCTGATTTGAGGCAAACATTGTGTCATCTAAGTGCCTTGGATGATCATGCCAGCGAAGAAGTGCACTTTGCTTACCATGAAAGAGCAGGGTAATGGCAACAAGCGCCGTGCATAAAACCAAACCCATGGAAAACTGGTAGCTTATAGGTATCCTAGAACAGTTTCCATTTTCTTTTGCTTCAGTGACTTGTATTGCTTGTCTCTTGTCCTCTGGGTGAGTCTCTGTCTCTTAGAATTATAGAATTGTTGAGGTTAAAAGAGACCTTTGAGATCATCAAGTACAATAGCTCACCTTGAGCTCACAATCTCCTCACTATTGCTAAGGCACTATCACTAAACCATGTCCCTAAGCACCACATCCATACATCTTATACACATCTCCAGGGTTAGTAACTCTACCACATCCCTTGGCAGCCTGTTTCAATGCTCGATAATCCTTTCTGTGCAGAACTTGTTCCTAATATCCACCCTAAACGTCCTCTGGCACAATCTGAGGCCGCTTCCTTCTGTCACTTGCTGCATATAAGAGACTGACCCCCCCACCTTATTCCAACCTCCTTTGGGGTAATTGTAGAGGGTGATGAGGTCTCCTCTCAGCCTCCTCCTCTGAAGGCTAAACAACTCTGGTTCCCTAATTTGTTCCTCCTAAAGCCTGTATTTGAGACCCCTCAACAGCATTGTTTCTGTTTCTTGGACACACTCCATCAATGTTCTTTTTTTAGTGAGTGGCCCAAAAGTGAACAGAGTACTCAAAGTGTGGCCTCACCAATGCTAAGTACAGGGGCACAATCACTTCCCTAGACTACTCCTGATACAGGCCAGGATGCCATTGGCCTTCTTGTCCATCTCAGCACACTGATGACTCTGTTCAGCCAGCTGTCAAACAATACCCTCAGGTCCTTCTTTGCCAGGCAACTCTCCAGCTACTCTTCCCCAAGCCCATAATGTTGAATGCAGTTTTGTGGCCCAAGTGCAGCACTCAGCACTTGACCTTGTTGAATCTCAAGCCATTGGCCTCATCCCATCTATTCAGCTTGTCCAAATCTCTCAGCAGAGTCTTCCTATCCTCCAGCAGATCAACACTCCCCACTCAGTGTGGTGTTGTCTGCAAACTTACTGAGGATGCACTCAATCCCCTCATCTAAATCTCTGATAAAGATGTTAAACAGAACTGCCACTAGTACTGAGCCTTGGGGAACACCACTTTTAACTGGACACCAACTGAATTTAACTCCATTTGCTGTAACTTTCTGGGCCCAGCCATTCAGCCAGATTTTTACCCAACAAAGCTTGCACCCATCCATGCCATGAGCAGATAGTTTCTCCTGGAGGATGCTGTGGGAAGCTGTGTTGAAGGCCTTAAAGTCCAGCCTATCCCTCATCCACCAGACAGGTCACCTGAGATCAGATTGGTTAAACAAGTCTTGCCCTTCATAAACCCATGTTGACTGGGCCAAATCATCTTCTTGTACTATGCATGATGCATGATGTCATTCATGATAATCTGTTCCATGACTTTCCCTGGCACCAAGGTCAGGGTGACAGGCCTGTAGTTTCCCAGATCCTCCTTCCAGTCCTTCTTGTAGATGGGTGTCACATTTGCTAACCTTCAGTACCTCACCAGTTAGACAGGACTGCTGAAAAATGATGGAGAGTGTCTTGGCTAGTGCTTCTGCCAGCTCCTTCAATGCCTTTGAGTAGATCCCACCCAGTCCCATGGGTCTGTGTGTAGCAGGTCACAAACCATTTCTCCTTGGAGCTTGGGGGGCCCTTATTCCTTTATGCTTCCCTGTCTAACAGCTCAAGGGGGTGGGTACACAGAGAATACTCCTACTACTAAAGACCAAGGCAGAAAAGGCACTCAGCCTTTTCTTCATCCTTTGTCATTTTGTTTCCTCTTGCATCCACTAACAGATGGAGATTCTCCTCTGCTCTTCTTCTGCTGTTGAGTTATTTATAGAAACATTTTTCATTATCCTTCACAGTAGTAGACAGATGAAGTTTAAGCTGGGCTTTGGCTCTTCTAATTTTCTCCCTACAGTTTCACCACATCTTTATAGTCCATGCCCCCTCTTCCACAGCTGATAAACTCAGTTCCTGTTCCTGAGCTCCAGCTGAGGCTCTCTATTCTTCTAGCTACCTGAATACAATCTTTCTCAGAAAAGTAGTCTATGTTTGTGAAGTTGCTTCCTTTTCCTCTATTCTTTATCAATCTTCTTGCAAAGACCACAGGGAGCATCTCATCTGATGCAACAACCCTGAAAGTCAAGTAGGTTCCCCTGGAGGTTGCAGATGGTGGGTTAAATTTCCCATTGATTTCCTCAGCTTCTTCCAAAATCAGACTTCTGTCTGTATGTGCAGGCTGGTGTTTGCAGGCCTTCACAAAGCAGTTGTGTTCAGGTTTTCCAGGCTCTGAGAATGCCTTGAAGGCAGCTGAGAGGGGCATGGGCAACAGACGTCTAAGAAGCTGCATCAGATTGGAGTGGGAATCCTGCTTTCTTCTCAGGACTTGGCCTACTGGACCATTACTATGACTTTCATAGTAACAATGCCTTTGTGATTTGGGGCAGTAGTGTTTGCTGGGCCACGGAAGCAATGATCTTCTCCAGGTGAAGAGCAAGGATAGGAGCACACTTTGGAAAAGGGCAAGGAAGAATTGACTGAAGAGTCTGAATGGAATCTGTAATAGATGCAGTTGGTCCATGGAAGGGCCTAAAAAAGCAGCCCTTGATCCGTTAGTGCAATCTGTTAATAGAAGCAAATTGCCCGGCTGAACAATCCCAGAGCAAGGGAGATGCTCCACCAGCCATAATTCAAGGGGTGAATGGCCCTCAAAAAATGAGAGTGGAGAGAAAAAAACAGAAGATGAGGCAAATGATGGAACAGATGTGAGTGCTTTTGTTGAGAAGACTTGGAGGCTAGGGGGATGAAGATAGGCTAATTTGAGGCAGATATTGCCAAGTTCCTTTCATATGCAGAATAGCACTTTGATCCAATGTGGATGAAAGTACTGAAAAGTGGAGAGGATGGCAGGGGGTCTTTTGTCTTTGACAAAAAAAGGGCATCTGCTAGGCTCTAGCCACCTCTTCCCCACCCCCTTAGCCTAGGAGGCCATTGCAACAATGCTAGCAAAGGGGACAAGTGTCTCCTGACAGCTGAAGAAACCTCCAGGAGGAGAATGAGGCTTGCAGCAATATATATGTCACAGAGCATAATCGATTTTTTCCACAGTACAAAGAGGGAGAAGATTGAGGGAATACAGAGAGATCACAGTAGAAGTGGGAGATGGGTCAAAAAAAAAAAATCCCTTTCTAATAAACTTGTTACTTTTGTTCTTTGAATACGTCTTTTCAGGAGATGCTTTGATGCTAGTATGAATACACTTAATAGAGCAGAGTAGGGCAGAGTTTCTAAGGGGGAGGTGTGAAGAAACGAAGAACAGTTTTGTGAGGAGGGTGAATGTGAAGTTATTTACATGGATTACAGCACAGGAAAGATTTCGGAATTAGTAAAACAGTGCAATGCAAGAGATACTTGGAAGACATGTATATACTTTCTATACCACCTCTTGAAGCAGCACAGCTTAACACAAATTCTTAGGTCTCATTTCCAAGCAAAACTGAAAATTTCTATTTAATTTGTACTTCTTTTTTTTTTTGACTTCTTGACTCCTTACACTTACTAGAAATTAAACTGGCAAAGGAAGTAAAAGAGAACAAGAAGGGCTTCCTCAAATATATCAGTAAGAAAAGGAAGAATAGGGAAGGTGTGGGCCCACTGCTGAATGAGGAGGCAGCCCTGATAATTGAGGATGCAGGGAAGGCAGAGTTACTAAATATCTTTATTCCTAGGACTGAACTCCCCTATGAACTCCAGACCCTGGATGAAGGAGAGAAAGCCTGGAGGAGGGAAGACTCTCCACTAGTCAATGAAGACTGAGTTAGGGATCAGTTACAAAAATTGAATATTCACCAGTCCTTGGGGCCTGATGAGATGCACCCAAGAGTGTCAAGAAAGGTGGCTGATGTTGTTGCTCTACTACTCTCCATCATTTTGCGAAAACCTGGCAAACAGGAGAGTTGCCTGAGGACTGGAGGAAAGCCAATGTCACTCCAGTCTTCAAAAAGGGAAAGAATGAGGTTCCAGGAAACTGTAGACCAGTCAGCCTCATCCCTGGAAAAACAATGGAGCACCTCTTTCTGGAGGTTATCTCTAGGCACTTGGAAGAGAAGAAGATGGTCAGGAGCAGTCAGCATGGATTTACCAAGGGGAAGTCATGCTTGACTAATCTGATAGCCTTCTATGATGCTGTAACTGAATGGGTAGATGTGGTTTTCTTGAGCAAATTGAGCGATATGTTGATCCTGGCCCTGCCAGTCTCAACACAGAGAGCAGAAATACAAGCTGATAGACCAGCTGCAAGGAAGTGACCAGGGTGGGCAGGGTTTCTCCAAATGGAGAAAGATGTTCATCATGGGAAATTCTGAGCTGTAGTCTTCCATGCCAATGAAAAGCAGCCCATGCAGTGCCACACAAATCCACCAGCTAGGCTGTGGGGTCTGTGGCAGCCTGCTGGATGCTCTGTGTCCAGGCAGTTTTGGTCATAATGGAGTGTCAGAATCTTGGGCAGTGAGCTTGTTTGTTGTTTGTTTTTTGAAGTGAAGCATGAACCACATCATTGCAAAAGGTCTTTTGTGCTTTCCCAGCTGGGAAGGCATGCCCTTGAACTGCTGCCATCATGAGTTTTCTTAATGTGTTCAATGTAAATTCTCCCACGTCCACACCAGAAAGATGTATTCTTACCAGATATTGGAGAGCTGCCAAATCTGCCTCAGCAGGATGGCATTGTGTCATGTCAGTGGTAAGGTCAGAGGTATGGAGGGAGGCAAGGTGGGTTGCCTCTACAGCAGGTAGACATTGCAGTTTTAGACCATACTCCTGAGACAGATTTAACTGTTGGAAGTTCACTGCATGTGAGTTTCATGAGGGCATGAGGAAAAGAGGATGCTCTTGTGGCTCAACCTGTCTGCTGCAGTGGTGGCCAGGTCTGTTATGAGGAGAGACTGCATATGTTTCACCTACAGCACACTGCAGAGCAAAGAGGGAAGCAATGTGCATTGAGGGAAGGACAGCATGCAGAACAAGTGACAGCAGGAGTGCAGGCTGTGGAAGTACAGTAGACAGACAAATACTTGCTTTGTTCTCATGTCTTGCCCCACCAGCTGCTGTTTTCTGTACAGAAGCTGGTTACCCTCTGCTGGTTCGTGTTCAGGTGAAAATCAAAGAGTAAAGATTGGAAAACCTTTTTGATGTGCTTGCTCTATATTTGAGACCCAGCTCCCTGAGCAGGTTAGGAGACTGTCACAGGTTTTATTCCAACTCTGTGGACAGAAACTGTCTAGTCATTGTTTCAGAGGCTGCAGAGTCTGGAAAGGGCCATATCACTTCAATGGTAAATTGATCAAGTGGATGCCACTGTGGTAGTGAAATAACTTAAAAAAGAAGCTGTTCCCATGGATGTGTTTTTGTCTGGACCAGTTGTACATACTAGAATTTCCTGGCATGGCCTAGCAGTCCTGGCTGTAGAAATCCCTCATTTTCAGCATAGATTTGGCTTGTCTCTCAGTGATTCTCGCCTGGTCATTAATAACCATTAGGCCTTCTCTGTGTGGTGAGTGAAGACAATCAAATGGAAATCAATGGCTTCGGAGTGTAATGCACACTTTTGTTCAGACATATAGTGTTTTTACTTGGTTTTGTTTAATTTACCTCCAAATTAAACAGAGGTCTGACGCAAGGTAGCTATTGGTTAGTGTGATGTAACTTTCTTGAGTGTTGACCTGCAGATATTCTTTTAATCAAGTGCAGTTTATACCAAAAAAAGTGAATCCTGCCCTTTCTTCAAAACATAAGATGGGAGTGAATGTTACTATTCATGAATGCCCCTTCAGAACTGATGCTAAATTATATGTTTTCATATTTGGTTAAATATACAGGGGTTTGGATCCAGATGGGCAGCTGTAGGTGTAGCGGGGACAGTGTGATTTCAAGGTTGGTGGGAACTGCAACTTTCTGTAGAAAATGGATCGTTGTGTTAGGGGAAGGCAAATTGCACCTGTTTGTTCCCACACCTGTCCTGTAGTCCCAAGATTTGGTTCACATAATCATTAAAAGTGTGCTTAATCACGTGTGAGTTCAATGGTTTAGTGATACCTTCAGTTCCAGAGTGTAAAAGCACTCTTCTTCTTCTTCGGGATAACAAATGGGTTAATTAGGAGATGACTGAATTCGAGAAACAGTGTCTTATAAAAATAAATTGTGAAACACATCTCTGTATGCAGTTTCATCTCTACATGCAGCTATGAATGTTTCAGCATGCCTAGTGCTTTATTTGTTTATGTACTGCTTTATTGTCCCAAGTTACCTAAACTTCAGAAAATTTTAGCTGCAAGTCTGAATCATGTGCTTCTGTAAGTGGAAAAAAAGATCTGTAACGTTTGACCTCCTTTATATTTCTAAATTATGCTAGAATCAAACCAATTGTGTAAAGAAAAAAAAATTGTTTTAAATTATGCCTTTGTGTTTGAAGCAAATATCCAAGATGAATTAATTACATACAGCCCTCATCTGGCTGCAGAGTCACAACAGTTTGAAAAATAGCCCTCCAAAGACTAACTTTTGAAATGTTTTCAAGACTTCAGCAATATCCCTCACTTACTTCCTTTAGAAATAAATAATAATAATAATAATAAACTTTAAAAAAATAAAAAGAAGAAGAGAAAGCCAGTAGGCGGTAGGAAAGTTTGTTACGTTTGTCTAGTCTTGGTGTCCAAACCAGCAGTAGCTTGAGTAAGTGTTGTGTTCATGAAGCATGGCAGTGTTTTTCTTCTTATATGCTGATGGAGAGCTGCTGTCTGTGTGGACAAGTAGCCAGCTCCACAGTCCACTAGTGTGCCCATTGTCATTCCATGCTTTGCCTGGGAAGTTTCTAACCCAAGTCCTTTCTTGGCTCCCTGCCTTTCCAGGGCTCTGTGGCTGCCTGCTGCAGCATCTGAAGCAGTGAGGCAGAGGTAGAGAGGGCATCTGTTTTGGTTCCAGAGACAAACTGCTCTTTTGTGTCTTTTAAGTGGCAGTCATCCTCATGCAGTGTACATTCCCCCGGGTGAGAAGCAGCTGGAGCAGCAGCTCTCTGGCCAGGCACTGAAGCCAGCACCCTGGAAGAGCCATAGTGTGATGGAGGTGTGCAACACTTGGAGTGTCCTCTGCTGATCCTTCTCTCTTTTGTGTCACGGAAGAGGTTCACTGAGAATAGAAATGTGGATGAGAAAGAAGGGGCAAACAAGGAGAAGCCATGCTTAATTTAAGAAGGTGGCTGAGGAGCTGTGGAGCTAGAAACCAGTCAGGCCCTAGGACTCCATAGTGGTCAGGCAAACTGCTGCTTAGGACAACAAGATTTGCCCTATTTAAGTTTGCACCTTTCTGTCTCCTGTATTATTCATTTCATGGACAAAACCTCCTAAGTTATGTGTGGTGAATCAGTTCCCTATGAACCAGCCCATGGAACCTGAGGCAGACCTGGCAGAAGCACGGGTTGATGACATGTGGACTGGTGTACTTGGAGCTAGAGCAGCTTCAGAGAACCCTTAGCAGGTGGCTGTATGTCTATGTACTTCTCAAGGGGCAAGATGAGAACTCACTGGGAACTCTGTCTTTTCCTCCCTCTCCCCCTCCCTCAGGTGGTCTTTGCTTTGAATCAGACTCTCTTGCAGCAGGAGAGCCTACGAGCAGGCAGTTTCCAGATCCCCTATACGGCAGAAGACCTTATCAAGCATTACAGCTGTGGGAACCTGAGCTCCATCATCTTCAACCATGATACTTCTCAAGTGAGTCTTGCCACTGTAGCCCTTGCACTATGTACGTATCCCCATAGCGCTAACCTCTGTCTCACCCATGCTTGTCTCTCCTCAGGCAGAGTCTTTGCAGGTGAGGGCCAAGGACATGCTGCTGGCTGCTTTCCTGCGCTTCTTGTCCCAAGAATCTGCACCTCCTCAGCCCTGTCTTGATGCACACAAGCAGCAAAGGTGCACCTGACAGCCTTTTCATAAATACCATATTTGCTTTAGTGTCAAAGATGTATGAGTTAATCCTTTATTTTCCTGCAGAATTGCACTATCTTAGGTATGAGCTAATTTATCATGAGCAGAAAGCAGCAGCGGGCTCTTTTGTGCAATAGCAACAACAGCACTGTGAAATGCACTTGTGACTTGGATGCCTGTGTGAGGCTGGGCAAGTTTCAAGCTTTTTACGTTCACTCTTGGTATGACTGTGTACTGTGGGCAAGGCCCAAGGAAGAGAAATGGACTGAAACAAAGAAAAGGTAGATTTAGGCAAATATTAAGGAAAAGAAAATCTTCTGAGCCCTCAGAGTCTAGGTTTATGGAAATGGTTTCCTAAGCAGAAGAGTGGAATGCAATGTTCTGATCCTTAAACATGGAGAAAATGCCCATCAGGAACCTGTTTGTGCTGTTAGATAGCTACCCACAGACTGAGGTGTCAGGCCTCTCTTTTTTCATCTGTGCCAGGCAATGTGGTACATCAGTGAGAACCTAGGCTGTAGCTTTACTGTACTGAACAAATGGGTGTGTTGATACCTGGGATTTCCCTGCTGAATGAGCATTTTCCTATGGCCTTTTGGTGCAGTGCTGCAGGGTGTTTCCAAATACTGTCATACTAACCCTTGCTTCTCTGGTACTGACCTTTGTGTACATGTTGTTACCTTCCTGTCCTGCACCCACTCTAGCCTGCAGGTGACCTGGTTGTTAACACTGCTTAGCTATTACACAGTGCACTTCATCTTCAAGGGCTTCTCAAAAGAGGCCAGCACTGTAAGAGCATACAGATACTGCATTGTTAGTCTGCTGAGGTCCTTGGAGAGAACAGCTTTTGCCAAAGCACGCACATCACCCAGGGAGCAACTGCCCTTTACTTACATGTCGGGCTCTACTGCAGGGTACAGTGCAGCTGAGTAGTCTGCAACATTATCAGCTTCTGGTTATAAGCACCTCAGAGCTTCTCCATAAATTCTGTTTGACTCCTGTGCTTGCCTGGCAATGTCCCACTGTGGTCTAAGAACCCTTTGGATACAGTTGGTGATAGTCTCTGAGTGGCTTCAAAACTTCTTCAACTGTTGAGCCTTGCAAGGGAAAGCATCTGGCTTAGTGGCTATGCTCCCACAAAGCGACCACTTGAAGGCTCTCCAGTCCCTGTAGCTGCAATGCCCAATGCTACTTGCCAAGAACCCAGGATGGCTGCAACTCCAGCCTGGTATTTGTCTCGACTAACAAGAGGTCAGAGCATTGTGCAGCCACAGCTGCCCTTGGGGTCCTCATGGGTGGAAGGTAGTATTTGAAAACGTACCTTGAGGACAAGGGAGCTGGACATAGTAATAATTTCCTTCCATGACAAAATCTAGTCCTCTTTCTTTTGGGATGCTTGTGGATGGTTTTGTTAATTAGTTCAAACTGCACAGTTGTCCTGAGGGCTTTGATACCAGTCAAACTCTTGCAGAAGAGTGTAGTTATGTCATAGCTATGGCAATGTAAGGAAGAGGCGTGTAGCTAAAGATATTTTCTTTAGCCAAGCTACTAGGATCTAGAATCTATTGTTTGGCATATTGAAATTATTTGTTGACTTTACATTAAAAAAAAATAATCTGGCTGGCTTGTGGCACTACATGTTGAGAAAAATGAAGCACTATGCTTTATTAGAAGTTTTCTGATCAATTTTTTTGATTGAAGGTCCCACATTCAGTGATGAAGCAAGATGTCCTGTCCATAATGGCTGCCCATGAAATAAATTCCCCTTTCATGAAGACCTTTTTTTTTCCTGCCTTAGGTCCCAAATTTCATTAATACTACACTTCTGGCCCATGAACTGGTTACTGCCCAAGAGATAGACAGCTACTTCCGCCAGGAGCTCATCTACAAGCGAAATGAGCGAATGGGCAGGAGGGTGAAGGACCTGCTGGAAGAGTATCCAGACAAGAGTTTCTTCTTTGCATTTGGAGCTGGTATGTGACTGAGGTGCCTTTCAACCTGAACACATTTTTCCTGTGTCTATTAGAAGCTTTTTACAAGTGCTTGCCTCAGTTTAAAGCGGTGTCAGTAATTTTACCACGATGAACAAAGAATGCAGCTCTGCCCTGACAGTTGTACCCTAAGAAGGAAACTTTTTCAGTGTAGGAAATTGTTGCAGGATGCAAAGAGCTTACAGTGTGTGCATTGACTGCAATGTTAGTTACTTACAGACTTACTTTTTATGTGAATAGCCAAAGTTACCGAACCATCTATGGTGCACCACAAGAAGAAAAGCTCTGTTTGTGTTTATGGTCTGACCAGGAAGCAAGGTAGAAGAAATAGAGAGCTGAGCTGAAAGGTAGCAAGCAAAAAGTTGCACCTGTGCTTGAATTAACCTTTCAAGCAGACATCCAAAAGAATAACATGCCAAATTGTGTGAATCTAAGGGGTCCAATAACTGTAAGGAGGAGAGATAAGGCATGCTTTTCACCTTGATTTTTCTGCTGCATCTCCTCACCTCTTTCACTGTGCTTCCACAACCACAATGAAATCGTGTCTGCCACTATTTTGCATCAGAGCTTGAGGCTCAACTGGGGAAAATACTCTGTCTCTTGGTAGCCAGCATGTATTTATTAGGCACACCCAGAAGCAAATTCAACTCAGTGAGGTTAACATTCATACTTCAGACTGGGACAAGATTGGTTTGCCATGACTCCCATCCTTTGTTTTAGATCCAGGGAAGGGAATAAGTGAGAACTGGTGGTAATTCCCAGAGAAGTAGTGCATTCCCACCACCACAAACAGTATGGACCTTGGGAAAGGGTAAGAACTTAAATTTAGTGTCAGGTAGTGAAAGGTGGCTGATCATATGTGTTCAGGCACGTGTGCAGATTGTAACATTCTGTCTTCCTGCAGTAACAGTGCTCTGTTCAACCCCCTGTTATAATGGACAGAGGTTATGTAGATTCTGGTCATTTCTGTCATAAGCTAAGACAAGGTCCCATTGGTGATGCTCTGATTGCACTCGTCCCTGCTAAACTGATGTTCCTGACCAACACATAAGTCAGCCCTGAGTGCCACTTGCATCAGTTGATCTCCAAGCACTGGGCACGCTCTTCTTGTGCTTTTCCATCATATTTTGGAATCCAGGCAGGTTTCTGATCATATCTAAGGACTCTGGATTGACTTTGAAATTGTCTCTAATTATACTCTGGCTTTGATGCCAGTTCAGCCTCTGTCTCATCTGCTCTTCAGAAGTTCTGCTCAACAGTGTCACCTCCCACTTTTAGCCATTGTTTGACTGCATGAGGATTTCTTTTATTTATTTCATATTAATTATCTAAATGAGAAGTAACATTACAAGATACAATACAGAAAGCATATCCATTTCTACAGAGCTCTGAGGTTTTTTTGAATCCGCATTACAAATGCGTTTGCAGTCTTTTTGTTTTCCAGAAAGCTAATTTAGGCTTTTGCTTATCCAGATTGCTGTACGTGACAATAATTATGCAAAAGATTTTATTTATCCAGCAAGCAGCAAAGGTAGACAAATGTCATGTGTTCAGTTTTGAGCATTGTTTGCATATTATATTGTTGTTAATTACTGAAAAAGCGTTCCAGGAAAGTGCTTGCACAAGGCGGGTTAGAATGAGCTGTAGAAGAAGAGAAAAAGAAGGGCTATAGAACTGGGACAAAGTCACAGAATATATACAATTGGAAGAGACCTCAAAGATCATCCTGTCCAACCCTCAACCCAGCACTGAAGGGTCAACACTAAACCATATTCCTAAATGCCAGGTCTGCATACCACTTGAACACCCCAGGGATGGTGACTCCACCACTGGTCTGGGCAGACCATTCCAATGTTTGATAACCCTTCAGTTAAGAAATATCTCCTAATATCCCACCTAAACCCACCCTAGTGCAGCTTGGTACCATTTTTCTAGTCCTGTTGCTTACCACCAAGGAGAAGAGGCTGGCCCCCTCCTCACTCCAACTTCCTTTCAGGTAGTTACAGAGAGTGATCATGTCTCCCCTCAGCATCCTCTTTTCCAGACTGAATGACCCCAGCTCCCTCAACTACTCCTTATGGGCCATGTGCTCCAGGCCCTTCACAAGCATTGTTCTTCTTCTCTGGACACACTCCAGCACCTCAATGTCCTTCCTGTAGTGAGGGGCCCAGAACTGAACATAGTACTCAAGATGTGGCCTCACCAGTACAGAGGGATGACCACCTCCCTGTTCCTGCCAGCCACAGTGTTTCCAGTACAAGTCAGGATGCCATTGGTTTTCTTGGCCACCTGGGCACACTGCTGACTCATCTTCAGTCAACTGTCAACCAGTACTGCCAGGTCCCTCTCCAAGTCACAGCTTTCCAACCACACATCCCCAAGTCTGTAGCTTACAATACAGTTATTGTGGTCCAAGTGCAGGCCTGGTGCTTGGCATTGTTGAATTTCATACAATTAACTTTGGTCTATCAGTCTAACCTGTCTAGATCCCACTGCAAAGCTTCCCTGCCCTCTAGCAGATTGACACAGCCGCCTAACTTGGTGTCATCTGCAAATTTACTGAGGGTGCACTGAATGCCCTCATCCAGATCATTAACAAAGGTATTAAAGAGAACAGGCCCCAGTACTGAACCCTGGGAGACACAGATTGTGACCAGACACCAGCCAGATTTAACTCCATTCACCAGCACTCTTTGGGCCTGGCCCTCCAGACAGTTTTTTATCCAGTGCAGAGTGCACTTATCCAAGCCTTGTGCTATAAGTTTCTGAAGGAGAATGCTGTGGGAGACAGTGTCAAAGGCTTTACTGAAGTCTGGGTAGATAATGTCCATGGCGCTTCCTTCATCCACTATGCAGATCATCTGATTGTCAAAGATCAGGTCAGGCAGGACCTGCCTTTCATAAACCCGTGCTGACTGGGTGTGATGATCTGGTTGTCTTGTAAGTGCCATGTGATGGCACTCAGGATGACCTGCTCCATAACCTTTCCTGGCTCTGGGGTCAAACTGCCATGCCTGTAGTTCCCTGGATCATCCTTCTGGCCCTTCTTGTAGATAGGCATCACATTTACTAGCCTCCAGTTGAATGGCACCTTCCTGGTTAGCCTGGACTGTTGACAGATAATGGTGAGTGGCTTGGTGATCACATCTGCTAGCTCCTTAAGTACCCTTGGGTGCATCCCATAGACTTGTGCATATCTAAGTGGCACAACAGGTCATTGATCATTTCCTCCTGCATTGCAGAGGCTGCTTTCTGCTCTCCATCCTTGTCTTGCAGCTCCAGGGGCTGAGCTGTCATGGAGCAACTGGTGTCACTGACAAATATTGAGGCAAAGTAGCCACTCAGCAGCTCAGCCTTTTCCTTGTCTTTGGTCACCAGGTTCCCTCCTACATTGGTGGAGGTTCTCCCTAGCTCTTCTTTTACTGTTAACACAGTTATAAAAGCTTTTTTTATTGTCTTTAATGACACAGGCCAGATTGAGTTCTAACTCCAGCCTTTCTCATTTTCTCCCCGTATATCCTTGCAAGAGCCTTGTATTCTTCCTGAGTTGCCTGCCCCTCCTTCCATAGCCAGTAGACTTTTCTTTTCTTTCTGAGTTCTACTCTGTCTACTTAGCCAGGCAGGTCTTCTGATGCCTGTAAGGCTTTAATTAAGTCTCTAAGCAATTTAGTATTCGAATGATCTCTTTCATTTAATATTTAACACAACAATGCTTGCCTTTTTTCCAACTTTTTTCATTACTGTATTGTATGTTCAGTGGATAAGGAATTGGCTGGATGGTCCCATCCAGAGGGTGGTGCTCAATGGCTTGAAGTCCAGATAGAGAGCAGTGACAAGTGGTGTCCCTCAGGGGTCTGTACTGGGACCTGTACTGTTTAATATTTTTATCAGTGTCATCAACAGTGAGATTGAATGCACCATCAGCAAGTTTACAGATGACACCAATCTGTGTGGTGTTGCCAATACACCAGAGGGACAGGATGTCATCCAGAGGGACCTGGACAAGTTGGAGAGGCGGGTCCAGGTGAAGCTTGTAAGGTTCAACAAGAGCAAGTGCAGAGTTCTGCACCTGGGCCAGAACAATCCTTGCTATCAATACAGACTGGGGGATGAGTCCTGAGGAAAAAGATTTGGGAGTGCTGGTGGATAGGAAGCTGGACATGAGCAGGCAGTGTGTGCTTGCAGCACAGAAGGCAAATCACATCCTGGGCTGCATCATAAGATATGTGGCCAGCAGATCCAGAGAGGTGATTCTGCCAGAGGCGATTCTGCCACTTTGCTCTGCACTGGTGTACTGGTGTCACCTGGAGTACTGTGTCCATGTCTGGAGCCCTCAATATAGGAAGGAGATGGACCTGATGGAGTGGGTCCAGAGGAGGGCCACAAAAATGATCAGGGGGAAGGAGCACCTCTGCTATACAGACTTGCTGAGGGAGCTGGGGTTGTTCACCCTGGAGGAAGCTCCAGGGAGACCTAATAGCAGCCTTCCAGTACCTGAAGGGAGCCTACAAGAAGGATGGAGAGAGACTGTTTACAAAGACCTGTAGTGATAGGACGAGGGGCAATGGCTTCAAACTAGAGAAGGGCAGATTTAGATTGGATATCAGGAACAAGTTCTTTCCTGTGAGGGGGGTGGAACGGTGGAACACTGAAACAGGTTGCCCAGGGAGGTGGTTGGGGCCCCTTCCTTGGAGATATTCAAGGTGAGGCTCGACAAGGCCCTAAGCAGCCTGGTCTAGTTGAGGATATCCCTGCTGACTGAGGGGAGGTCAGACTAGATGACCTTTGGAGGTCCCTTCCATCCCAGACCATTCTATGATTCTGTGACCTCCAGAGATCATCAGGTCCAATCGGCTTGCCAAAGCAGGATCACCTACAGCAGGCCATTCTGGAACATGTCCAGGTTGGCTTTGGAAGCCTCCAAAGAAGGACACTCCACAACCTCTCTGGGCAGTCTGTTCCAGTGCTCTGTCACCCTCACAATAATGAAATTTCTCCTCTTGGTGAGGTGGAACTTCCTGTCTTCTAGCTTATATCCATTATTCCTTGTCCTGCTACCAGGTGCCACTGAAAAGAGCCTCTTCCCTTCCTCTTGACACCGACTCCTCAGACATTTGTTGACGTGAACAAGATCCCCTCTCAACCTTCTCTTCTCCAGACTAAACAGTCCCAGTTCTCTCAGTGTTTCCTCATAGGAGAGGTGTCAAGCCTGTGAATCATCCTCCTACCTCTTTGTTGGACTCTCTCCAGCAGATCCCTATCTTTCTTGAAGTGGGAAGCCCAAAAATGGATAGAGTATTCCAGGTGTGGTCTCATCAGGGCAGAGTAAAGGGGGGAGGAGAACCTCCCTGGACCTGCTTTTACTAATACACCCCAATACTAATACTTTTACTAGTGCACCCCAGGATTCCATTTGGCTTCTTGACCACAAGGGCACATTGCTGTCCCATAGATAACTTACTGTCCACTAGGACTCCAAGGTCTTTCTCTTTGGAGCTGCTTTCCAGCAGGATGACCCCTAACCTGCATCAGTTGCTTGATGTTATTTCTCCTGAGGTGCAGCAATCTACACTTGTCTTTTTTGAACATCATGGGATAATCGAGTGTCCTTGCAGTGTTATTAACAGGATTCCACAGTTTCTTTAGGTGTATCCTATCACAACTTCAGAGTATCACAGTACTTTAGAGGTTGTAAGGGACCTCAAGAGATCATTGGGTCCAACCTCTCTGCCAAAGCAGCATCACTTAGGGTAGTCTGCACAGGAATGCATCCAGGCAGGTTTTAAAAGTCTCCAGAGAAGGAGACTCCACAACCTCTCTGGGCAGCCTGTTCCAGTGCTCCAACACCCTCACTGTAAAGAAGTTTCTCCTCATGTTGAGGTGAAACCTTCTATGTTCAAGCCTGTACCTGTTGTTTCTTGTCTTATTATGTTCCATAACCTGACTCTTCACTCAGGGTGAATTTTCTTTGTTCTGAACTTTCTCTCTAGTTACAGGAGTGTGTGATTCCTGAGGGCTGGTTTTACCAATAAAGAAAGTGGCAATGGCACTGAGCACATTGGTCTCTTCCATGTGCTTTGTCATGTTGTCTCCTGAACCCTTCAGCACTGAGATAACATTCATCTAGTCAACATTTTACTGCTGAAGTATCAGTAGAAGCATTCCTTATTAGATGGACTTTTCTTATGCATGCTCACTTATACTCCAGGCTTACTTGTGGTTCCTGCTGAAGGGGGCTAAATAATAAGAAAGGCAAAAAGAAAAAAAAAAAAAGAAAAAAAGAAAAGAGAAGTGGTGGCTTTTTTTATGTAGGAGGAAGCATACTTATTGGCTTGAGATCCTGACTTTATTATGACAGAGAAGGCCTCAGGTGAAGCCAGATTTTCTGGGAACGAAAGTTTACTTCCCTCCAGTCTTTCCTGCCTCTTTGAACAGCTGAGAAACCCCAGAAGAGCCAGCTCATGAATAAGAAATACAGAGGGATCCAAGATGCCCTGTGTCCCTGTGGATGAAATGACTGACATCAGTGAGAGATGCTGACTGATGCGACAACTTCAGAAGTTGGTCTTCTTAATCTTGTAAACACTAGAAAATTCCTTTTTCTGTCAGAGCTCTTTTTTCTTTGCTGCTCCTGAAGGAGACTTTAAAGTATAGGAGATGTTAGCAACCCACCATTAACACTAAGAAAACAAGGATGATGGTGAAAACTTCAGCTACCATTTCTTTTATTTACTAAAGGAATAATTAATGTGTTAATTTGGCATTTCTCAGGCTGTATGGATTCAAACATCCATGGACTAGCTGTTTTCTTCCTAGTCTTCCCTCTGCCATCCCTCCCATTAATAAAAGAATTATCATGAGTAGATGGATGAATGAATATCCAAATTATCAATACAGCTCCAGGTCTTTCCTGAGCAGCTGAGTCAACTAATACTCCTTAAACTAAAATTGGTTCCTGAATGTTTGATGTGTGATCCAAAATCACACAGAATGGTTTGGACATCATTGTAGAAATGTAAGAGACTCTGTCTAAGTGTGCAACCTATCCTATTAGCCAGCTGGATGAGAGAACGAAGGAACAGCCACTGAGAGTTCTCCAAAGTGAGTTTACTGAAGTCCATTAAGTCCTAGAATGTCTTTGTCCAACTACCCTAGGTTTTGATGAGGGTCTTTGGATGTGAGGGATTGGTCAGTTCTGTGTCAGGTGCTAAGTGCACACACAGCCATGTCTGGTGTCCTTTTTTTTCCCCCTCATGTCATAAACTTCCAGGGGAAACTAAGTTTCCCAGGTGAGACTCTGTCCTGAACAGTGTATTAGATAGTGGCGTTTCCATGTAGACGCGTTTGCTGTTACTTCTTAAAATTTGCTGTTCCACCTGGTATTTTTTGATAGGAAATTATGCAAGAGGAATAAGATTTACTATCCCTGGAAAAGAATAGAGAAAGGACCTGTCACCAGTGTTTGTAAAAATAATCAACATCACTAAGCCGAGGATGTCTATGTCCATCTTGTGTGGATGTTTATACCTGTAAAACCAAACTGAACAAAAATCTGCCAAAGTTGCTCAGGAGGAATTCAGAACCCATCATGGAAACTTTGAACCTGCCACCCATTTGGGACTGGAGATGTGAATGTGCACAGGAAACATAATTTTATGCATGTCTTATACAAAGGATTCAAAATGTATAATGAGGAAGTTCATGAAAAACTTCAGCCAGATCCTGGAAGAGGACAAAAATTGGGGGATTGTGGGGGAGTGCAAGAAGATAAAGTAGTGATGGAACAGATTACATGAGTCTTTTGGGGCTACTGCACTTCTGCCTGGGCACAAAGGGTTTGCTGATTTCCCGCTTCCGCTTCTGTCCCTGGAAAGCAGCATCATTTTAGCTGCTTCAGTGGGAAGAAAGGCTGAGTCTCTGAAGAGTCTCTCTGTAATCAGAGAATGCCAGATAAAACCCATCACTTTTGAGGTTGTTTTCCTTAGTAGTCTTTTTGAGTCTTCAGAATGCTAATGAGAGAGTTTATTAGAACAAACCCTCAAGGGGTTAGATAATGTTGTGTGGAGGCAGGACCCACATCCAAAGTCCCAAGGTTCACGTGAAGGACACTCCTCCTGGCATCTCTGGCAGTTGAAATCAGGAAACCTTTGCATTTCAGCATTAGAGCAGAAATCTCTGTTCCAATGTATTAGTGCAACTTTCAAAATCAGCCTATTTCTATTTCTGTGCTATTTCTGCTTAGACTGCTGACAGTCTGGTGACTATTAGCTTAGTATCAGTGCTGGGATTTACCCATTGCTACTTTTATTGGGAAACTACTGTAGGAAAATTTTCATCTTGTAGTGTATATTAAGCTAGTAGGATTTCAAGTCCTTAATACTTTTTTTTACCTTCCGCCCCCCCCACAAAAGGAAGCAGTGCTATGGAATGGGAGGAGGTCCAGCAGCAGAGATAGCTGTGAATTCTGCAGCTCAGACATAGCACTGTTATTTCCTTCCCTTACTGGTAACACAGGGCTGGGTGCTACCATAGTCATCTGTGTGAGTCTTCTTACCTAATGAACAGAGTTCTTCAACAGGGAAAAACTCTCAGTAAATTCCAGTGCAGATGCAACTCCAATAGCTAAATCTGCCTGAACAGAAACTGTTTTTTTTAAACTCAGCTTTTACAAAGTAAGCAATACAGGGTAGTAAACTTTTCCCTTATGTTAACTTTGATGTAAGTCTGGCTTTATAACCAGTCAAAACCTGTTTCTAACTTCAGTTTTTGTAGTTATCAGGACATATGACTTTGCCTAAATGTAAAAATTGGAATCCCTGGAACTGAAAATACTCAGGTCATACATTTAAGAGACCTAGTTTTTGACAGAACCTCATCTTGTTGTCTTTCACAAGAAAAATGCTTTTGTCTTGGTCATGGGAATTATAACTTCAGATTGCTCTTTTCAATCATACTGTGCAGTTTTTTCCATGTTGGGCAAGCCTTCATCATAATTTTTTGAGATGGGTTTCATATTTACATGATTCTGTTACAAACAAATGTTGAAAATTAATCTCAGTAATTCAATATATGTGAGTTAATTAGCAAAACATACAACTTTTAAAGGAATGGAAGGTTATGCTTTATATACTCCTGAGTGAATGCAGTTTTGAGACACTTTCTTCAAGTTTCTCCATGTCTAGTGAAAATACTTTTTTGAACATAAAGAATACCAATGTTCCACAGTCCTGCCCACCAGATTTTATATTAAAAAGAGATTTTAAGGAAATAATGGGTTTGACCTCCACGGAGTAAAAACCTCAAGTTCCATGTTCATGGAGTAATATTTCATTAATATTTCTTCTTACAGGTAATCATAGGAAGGAGTATGTTGGGAAGTCTTCACTATAAAAAAGATTGAAGGGCAAGGGAGGGCTACTTGCTAATTGCTTAAGTATTGTAATGCTTGTGCTTACTGTATTACTACTGCTACTACTATTGCTACTACTACTACTACTACTACTACTACTACTACTTATTGTAATCCTTCTTCTCCTGCACTTAATATGAACTGGGGAAATCTAAGCTGACTTTCAGTACCTCTAGGGCTGCCCCAGTCCCCTTGAATTTTTGTCATTTCCTTCTTCTGGCACCATTAAATCTGTAAGAGTACCATGCTCTCAGGCCTTAGGTTTGTGTTCTGGTACCTGAGTTTTTCATGACTTGGAAATACTGTTAGAGACAAGAAGATTTTACTGGATTTAGTGGGCCATATTTTGTGTTTGAAAAACTGTTTCACCCTGGGTGGCAAATCAGGAACCCCAGTTACTTTATCAGTGACCCCTATTTTCTATGTGTTGTTTGGATTATCTACTGTAGCTGCACAGGACTTTCTCTGGTTCTGGGAGAAGTGAAGTGCAGGCTCACCTCATCTGGGAGCACAGTGCTCATACTTGAATGCAATGTCTTCCTCTTGAGCAGTGTGTATAGAAAGCATGCATCTAAGATAAATTCATCTGTCACTTAGCTCATCACATCACCAACTTTCCTCTTTAAATCACATTAAATATTTTATTTTAAAAAATGTTATAATTTTACTTAACGGAGTTAAAATACTTCCATGTTCTGCATCCCAACATGTACTTAAAAAATACAACCATTCTCACATGTGGCAGTCACGACATTTGCACCTGGATTTCTGAGCACCAGCTACAGTTTTTTCAAGAGCGCTTAGCTTGGGATGTTTGATGCTGCCAGTGGTGTCAAACCATATAGAATAATAGAATCAGTCAGGGTTGGAAAGGACCACAGGGATCATCTAGTTCCAACCCCCTGCCATGGGCAGGGACACCTCACACTAGATCAGGAAGTCTCCTGCAATTTTGTACAAGCTCTTTTACAGATAAAGTATGATGGTGCGATGTGAGCAGCTATTTAATGGCTCACTCTTGAAATACATGAGACTGAGCTCTTTAAATTGGTGCAAGGAAGATTACTTACTGCTATAGATTGCTGCCTTCATGCCGTGTCCCTTGGACTTGGATTAGGAAACGATGAGTTCAGAGACTCATCACTGCATCTCGCTGCTGAGGATGGGATTCAGCTCCTCTAGCATTGCCTGCATGAGATGGATATCTTGTCTCAACTTGCTGTGTCCACTGCACTATCTTCATCAACAGAAATGCACTTCTCTAGTAGTCTTAAGTTGTCCTACCTCACTCTCACAAGAGGTGAGTCATCCTTTGGAAGTGCCCCCTTTCTGCTGCCTGGAATCAGGGGCAGAGGAGCAAATCACCTTGCCCTTTGCCTCTACACATACCTCTCTGTGTTAAAGGTGAGAGATGGGAACTAAGTCAGCACCTTCTATGCTGTCCTTCAAGTGACTAATTTTATTCAGTTATAATGTTTAATTACAGCAATTCCTGTTCCCTGCTTGTGGCAGTTCAGGCTGGGTGCCTTCTGTTACTGCCACATAAGCTACACCTCTGGTGTCCGAATGGCCAACGCAATAAGGTGGACACAGGAAATGGCGTATTTCTACCCATAAATCCTGCCCCCTATAAATCCATCTGCAAAGTCTCTTTCTTCTCTCTCTGCCCCCGTGGGAGATACTCTCTATTGGGTAACGGTGGGGGAGTATCTTAAGGCCTCTTAGGTCTGTCTGGGCCTAATACCAGGAGGAGAAAGGATGGGGGGGGGCAGTCTCAGACCTGTCCAGCCTGAGATTAGCCTAGCAGTGGGAGGGGGGAAGAAAGAGCCCTGGGAGGTTTGAGTAGACCCTCATGTAGGGAGGAGGGAAATGTTGGGAGGCCTTTGTGTTTTGTGTAAGGGACTCTTGTATGCTTTGGGACTCTTTGCCACTATGCTTTGTAGTTTTTTTGTAGTTTCCCCAATTGCTTTTCCATTTAAACTTTCCATCACTCTTCAATCCGTTCGTGTGAGTGTCATTCTTTTGTCCCTCTCGGAGCAAGAGAGGATCTGTCTGGCCTTAAACCAGGACACTGCTGCATCTGGTCTTTTTGCTGACATGAAATTCTCATTTAACTACACCTGAGGCTGAACTAGTGGCAAGCAACAGATAGCAGCAGTATTAGGTTTTCTCCATGTAATGGCACATCAGCTGTAGTTTTTCTGAAGGCAAAAGTCTAATGACTAGGTGAGAAAATATGGTACCAATGGGGTTGCACTGCAGTGTTTGACGAAGAAGTTTCATTTGACCTATAGATCTGTTTGTGTTCTTAGCCTCCAGGAGAAAATTTCATCTTGATAAGTATCTGTGTTCAAATGATACCATCCAACTGTCATGCCTTAAGATAGTAGTTCATGAGACCTTTGCTGTTGTGATAAGAGAAACTGAATTTGTTCTTCAATTCAGTGAATCCATTTTGCAGTGAAAAATCATAAATCTCTTGGGTTTAGTCCCCTGTTAATCCCATTGTTGTTGCATTCCCTTTCTATCTTCTTGTTTTCCCTGACAACTAGAATCATTCTGGTTGTTTTATTGTCATGTATTTATGAAGAATATTACCAGAAAACAGTTTTTCTGAAGTTATCCATTTGAATAATGCATATATTGCAGAAGCAAGGGAGCGCTCTAGTAAGTCATTTGCTCAAGCCTAATTTTAGTTAATGCAGGCTGTTGAATGAAAAGTATTTTCAAGAAGGCTAGATCTGTGAGGGACTGTGCAAGGCCTCTGTTGCTTCTCAACAACCTTATCTAATGAGGTGTTAAAGTGATGATGTCAGCGTACAGAGTGTACAGTCCTTCAGGAAAAACTCCTGCATGACTTAAATACTCATTTATTCAATTTGATGCCAAATTGCAGGCTAACTGGCCACCACATTCTATCTGAAAATAGAATGAAGGCGTAAATCACAGAATTAGGGCACAGTTACTGGAGTCCTTCTGAAACATTTGTCAGCATCACTGAAGTAGAGTTTCTATCCCTGGTGGCTAATACTGAAGGAATTAAAGGGGTCGATTTAAGTCACTGGCTTTTAAAGCTATTTTCTGTTCTGTGCAGTTGGATGATTCTTAATCATTACAAAATTGTGTTGATTGACACCTCAGATAGTGCCTTTATGAAGCCAGACGACGCTAAAATGATGTACACACTGCACCAGATTCTGACCTGCACTGCATCACTGCCAGCTGTAGATTTGGTACTGCTCCTGAACAGGTGTTTCATGGCTTCAAGTCTCATTGCCCCAAGAAATTCACAGTGGCCTAATAATGCAACAGCCTGTGAGACCACAGCAATTTCAATCACATCTGCATTATAGAAAAGCAGAATGTGGTAACTGAAGTGACCTTGGGAAAGCTCAGTAATCATTCATTAGAGATCCTGTGTTTCTGGTGCATGCTGATGGGGAGTGATAAAGCACTGCCTGCTCTGAGTTGTGGCACACCTCCTGTCATAAGGAAGGACTTTGTTGTTCTTCTCTTTCTTTGCTTGTGCTCATTGAATAGCCATGTCATTTTTCTCTTAACTGCAGGTCACTTCATGGGCAACAACACAGTGATTGATGTTTTGAGGAGAGAAGGGTACGAGGTAGAACACACTCCAGCTGGACAAGCCATCAACAAGTAATGCATGCTTTTATCTAGCAGAGCAGCCCCATTGGGAGGATGGGTTTGTAAACAATCATGAAGAGGTAGGGGCAGCTGGAAATACATCTAACAGTGAGCTAGGCTCCCTCTGCCCTTCCCAGATGTTTGCTTTTGTCTTCCATCAGCCGGTTTGGAAACAAGATTTTATTTGATTTGATTTTGTTTGAAAATTTGTTGTTTGCTTGTCTTTTGTTTTGGGTTTTTAAAATAAAATAAATATATTCCTTCCCTGCTAAGTCTTTAAAATGCCAGCCAAAACACACAATCTGGATTCGTCAGGTCTGGATGCTACCTTATACCACATGGGCTTTCAGGCTCCTCCTTCCTCCCTTTAAGTGTTTGACTTCCTTGTCTTTTAACACTCTTCTCTTACACTTCTATTTTTGATTCTTTCTCTTTATCTCAGCCTGGAATCTGACTACTCGGATTCCATGCAACCTCTTTGCGAGCTGTCTCCATGACTGATTGATTTCATGTTCCCTTCTCTCTTTGGCATTTTTAAGCTGAGGTACTTGCTGTTCTGGTTCATCTTGCAGCTGTCCATCAGGATATACTCTCACTACCTCTTTTTGTCTCTCACATGGTGCCTTTATCCATCTCCATGATTTCAGTAACTGCAGAATGCCAAATAATCTCCTCCTCCACATGCTGCCAAGAGTTACATGTGTTCTTGGCTCACCTCTTTTTGCACTTTGTGCCACCAGCTTAGAGTCTACAGTCTTGTCTCCCCCTTCTCCAGACTCCTGCCAAAAATGGGGTCTTACGTCTCTCAGATATCTCCACTCTTCCTTAGTCACTGCTAAAAAACCACAGGCAGGAAAAAGGCTCTGAATCAAATTATGGTACTGTTTTATGCTCTGTGCCAGGGATATTGTCCCTCAATGTTTACATATCTGTTCCTCCTCCCCTAATATTTCTGGGGTGGGTGTTTCAGGCAGGATGGTTACCTTTTGTGCAGGGGACACAGTGCAGAGTCTTGATCTTTGCCATGGGCTTCGCAGATGTGGTACAAAGTAATGACAGATGTATTTCTCATACTCTGGTTGCTTCACCTTTCTCTTTGCACTCTTTTTCTTAGTAAGTTTGCAGACAACAGCAAGCTGGGTGGAAGTGTTAATTTACTTGAGAGTAGAGAGGCTCTACCGAGAGATCCAGGCAGGCTGGCTCAATGGGCCAAGACCAGTCGTATGTCTTTCAATAAGGCAACATTGCAAGACTTATTGAATGTTGCAATAAGGCAAGATTCCAGGTTCTGTACTTCGGAAATAACAACCCTTGACAGCACTACAGGCATGACAAAGAGCGTTTAGAAAGCTGCTTAGCAGGGAGGGACCTGGGGATGTTGATCAGAAGCCAGGTGAATATGAGCCAACAGTGTGCCCTAGTGGCCAAGAAGGCCAATGGCAACCTGGCCTGTATCAGGAATAGTGTGGCCAGTAGGACCAAGGAAGTGGTTTTACCCCTGAATACAGTATCTCGAATAGTGTGTACAGTTTTGGGCCCCTCACTACAAGAAGGACGTTGAAGTACTAGAGTATGTGCAAAGAAGGGCAACAAAGGTGGTGAGGAGGCTAGAGAACAAGTCTTATGAGGAGCAGCTGAGGGAACTGGTCTTGTTTGGTCTGAAGAAAAGGAGGTTAAGGCAAGACCTTATCACTCCCTATAGAGAGGTGGGGTTCCATCTGTTCAACTGAGTAACATGACGGAATGAGAGCAAATGGCCACAAGTTGCACCAAGGGAAGTTTATATTGGATATTAGGATGAATTTCTTTATGGAAAAGGTTATCAGGCATTGCAACAGCTTTGTCCAGCACAGTTGTGGAGTCCTGTGATGGTTTGAAACTGTCTTTTTAATTTTTCCTTGCAAAGTTCAGAACAGAGAAAGTGAAAGAGTGTAAATAAGTCACTATTGGGTGTAAGAAAGCAAAATACTGATTGTTCTGAACACTTCCATTGGATTGATAGAAATGTTTAAGAGCTATTACCCAAAACAAAGTGGGCATTCTGCACATTCTGCGTTCGGCAGTGGGGGCAGTTGCTGGGCTTTCTGGCTGCTGTTTCTTCTTCTTCTCTTCTGGTTGAAGATAACACACTGACCTTGGCAGCTAAGTTAACTTTCTGCTCTAGCTAACTCTGCTTTCTGTCCCAGGGGGGTCTGGGGGGAAGCTCCTGGGAGAGGGAGGCCCCTTTGGGAAGGGTCCCCTTTGGGGGGAAGCAAAGGGAGATCGGTTGTGATTTTCTGTTGATTGTATATATTTGTAAATGTTGTGAATTTTGTATATTTGTACATATTCATTGCATTTCATCATAGATTGTAGATTCTGCTTTGTAAATACAGCTTTCATTTGCTTCCAGACTGGGCTAGCCTGGTTATTGTCGGTGGGGGGGGGGGAATTTCAGCTCACACTGACACAAGTCCCCATCCCCGAAGGTGTAGATGTAGTGCTTAGGGATGTTGTTTAATCAGGGACTTGTCAGGCTAATGATTGGACATGATCCTCTTAGAGGTCTTTTCCAGTCTCAGTAATTCTCTCAGACAGGTAGTCTGTCATGGAGAAGGCTTCCCCACAAAGCTTAATGATCCTGTAACACTAAAGTCATCCTGTGTGTCAGTGTTTACAAGTATAGTAAAAAACCTGTTTGCACTGAAATTTTTGTGGTTTCGTTGTTTTGTCCTTTCCCCTAGATCATGCTTGGCATACATATTCCTAAAACTGGTCATAACCTCTTCGTAAAGGTTAAAGAAAGAGACCTTAATATGTATTTGAGAGTACAAAAAATTCCAGTAGTGCTCTCTAAAGGTGTAAGTGTAAGGAAATCAAAGGCAGACAAACTGTGGAAAGGAAGGCTACATTTTCAGCCAACAAGAAGGTCAGCATCAGTGATAGTCAGGGCAGCATCAGTGATAGGGCAGCACCAGTGATAGTCAGGGCAGCTTGGCACCCAGTTCTCTGGCCACATTATGGAATTCACTGGCCAGCCAATGGCACTTTGAGGGCTTTTGAAAGCCCTCAGTTTGGCATTGTTTGCACCTCTAACTTTTCATTAGGACCACTGGACGGAGCATCTTTCCTTGAGTCTTGATTTTAAAGCTAAGTGAAGCTAAAGAAGACGGCACTTTAGTGTTATGTTTGGCAAAAGGTGTTAAAGTGACTTGGGAATAGATTTGACAGTATGAAACAAATTCAAGAAAAATGTGAGTTCTGAAGGAGAAGAGCATTTGAGATGAGGGAAAAACCTATTCCAAGAGTATGTCAGATAGGGCAGGCTGTGTCAATGTGTCCAGCCCATGCATATGTGGAACAGTGTCCTAGATAGCAGTGGTGTACATAGTCAGGTTGAAAAAACTGGCAAGTGGTTGAACTGAGACAGAGCATTCAAATAGTTGTTTTACTGTTAGATGGGTCTGACTGGTTCTAGATCAAGAGAATGAAGAAGTCTGCGGTTGTCTACCTTTCATGCAACATGGCATTGTGCAGTAGCAGCACACTCTTCTGCTTCCTGTGTTCTGACTAAACAGAAAGTCTCTTCTGAAGTACCCTGTGGATATCTTTGTGTAGGAACACAAAAAGACATGAGATGTTCTTGTAACAGGAAAACTACTGGGTGCAGTTAAACATTTCACCTGCAGACAGGACTGCCTGAGGTGTCCTTCCTATCTACAGGATGTAAGAGATGAATGCCTGTGGTGGAGCATGGAGGCAGGAGAGCTCCTTGTTCATGTTGTCACCAAAGTGAGGAAGGCAAAAGAGGTGCTCCAACCACACAGCAGCACAAAGGACAGTGTATAGATAGTGCCACAAGTTCAATCAAACTCTTACCATCTAATTTTGAGCCTTAACTGTGTTTCTTGATTATAGAATGCATATATATATATACATGTATGTATAAATATTCATCACATAATCACAGCTGTAATTGAAGTGCTTCCTGACTCCTCTCTTAGCTGCTGTAATGGTGGAGGGAGCTGGCCTTGGGGAGGAAGGATGTGCTTTTGCAAATGTGCCTTTTCCAGTGGTAGTTTTAATTGGTTCCTGGAAGAATTACCTGCAGGAAGTGTTGCAGAGGACATTATGTGTTATGTGCTTGTTGTTAATAGTGTTCTTGAGGCTGCAGGTATCAGAAAAATAGCTGGCCATGTAGAATGGAGGTCCTCCTGGCTCTGCCTATAGCTGTGCTGAGCTCCAGCAAGTTATAGTCATGAGTTTGGTAGGGGAGGCTGCTGGCAGTAAGGCTGGCAGGAGACTTTCAGAAAGATCAAATCAGATCATTGGAGGCAACTGGGGGAAGGATCACTTTGTATGGCTAAGTGGGTGATATGAAGATATTGTGGAGAAGAATAAAAGGGACTGTGACACTTCAGAAGTGATAAAGTGACAGTTAGGAGAATTTTGAAAGAGATTGATAGCAGGTGCTCTGCACCAGTCTCTATCACATAAAGTTCATCACATGATCAGTCTGTGATTTTTCTTGCAGGAAATTAGCTGAAATTCTCTTAATTTGCCATCTACCCTTTCCCTCATGTTCCACTTGATAATTTAATTCTTTATTCTCTATCAGTAATTTGCCCATAGTGATGGGCTAGCTTGAAAACTGCAACCACACCAACACATCTCCTTCTGCACCTCTTTTTTTTTTTTTTTTTTTTTGATGGCATTGCAAGACAGAAAGGAAACTTCTGGAGAAGTTTCACTGATTGAAGCTTGCTTCTGCACAGTGATCTGTGTACTTCTCTTACCTTTCTCAATTTCAACCCAAGCCAGTCTCCAATTTTTTCCTGTTACAGAGGACTGCTGCATCTCTTCATGACGTATTCATAAAGATATGTGTTGTGCTCTGCGTACCCACAGAGGGGACTGAGCTCATCCAAGATGCTCATGAACAAGTAAAACTGGGAAACTGCTTTGTTTCAAACAACAAAGAGAGCATGGGCCTGCAAAGCCATGAGTGGATAGGGCACTGTAGATTGCCTACCTTGGTGTATAGATGAGGAGGGGTTGCATGCTTAATTATGATGAAACAGAGCTTGAGTACTCAAGGTTGAGCAGATGGTTTGATTCTTCAGTGTAACACCTTCACAGGAAGCTGGGTAAAAGTAGCCCTCAGTCTGGCCTCCAGATAAACCTCTGAGTGGTCATTTGGGCTTCCAGGATTTGCCTGGTAAGAGAATTTGTACATAGTACATAGTCTCACTGCAGTGTCTCACTTGCTAGAGCGGCTTTGGAATTCCAGATAATACTGCCAAGTCTAATACTGCAGCCAGACAACTGAAGACCTGACTCTGCTCTCTCATTAATTGCTACAAATGTGAGCAAAGCTCACTTCTGCACTTTAGGAGAGCTGTGATTGATCAGCCTCCTCCCCTCCATGCAGTCCACTATACTTGTCTCATGCAATCCTTTGAAGCCACTATTTCATGCTCCATGGTATGCTTGTCTGAGTGGCAGGACACCATTATCTCCTTTTGCAGATCATCATGGAGATGATAAACTCTTGCACTAGAGTTCAGCACTGCAGTAGAGAGTTGAGCTCTGGTCTCATGTGTCACATATATCCCCTGACCAGGTGTTTTATAAATGCTGTGTATTCACTGCTCAGTGCAAGCTGGCTTCATGAGAGAGAAAATGAGATGAGGATGAGGTTGCCACTGTTGCAGCTTGTCTGTTTCCAATTGCTTCAGACTAGACAGCCCAAATGATTGCTTGTTGGTATATTAAGCCATATGACAATGATTTGCAAGACCAATCTGTGAAGTAATTAATTACTTGCCTTCTCCAGCAGGAGGAGTTCTTGATCTAGGATGGGCTCCTTCTGCTAGTGAAGTTAGTCATCCTATCCCTGCCCCTTTCCCCTGCCGCTTGTTAGTTGGTTCTGAGTAGGAACTGCTGAAGGAATAATCTAGTCTTTGTTCTGCAGTAGTTAGATTAGAGGAATGTGATTTGACCTTATCTTACTTTGAAGACAATTCTTTCTTCATCTCTTCCTAGATGCACAAGGTTGTTTCCAAGAGACATTCCACTCTGAGGCAGACTGAATTCTTTTATTGGTTCCAGGTGACCTCTTTTGCAAAGCTTCTTTTCATTAAAGAGAACTGTTTTGATCAGAATATTGACTTAAGGAAGAGGGAGTAGGAATACAAGGCAGAGAAATTCACCAAATCCATCCATCAAATATGTCAGAGAGAAATACCTCTTTTTTATGTGTCTTGGTACTATCTGTGCCAAGATTCTGCCTGAAAGCCCTTTCAACTGTTATCTGTGTTCCCTCCTTCTTCCACCAGAAACCCCCCACAAACCTTGTTAGCCTTTTCATCATCATCACTGGCACACAGCTCCTCTGTCTCATCTCAGGAACTCCAGCTGCCGTTGCGCCCCCAGAAGGAGGAGAAAGAAGAGCTCTTGCCTCACCTGCAACTCCCTTATAGCATCGATGTGCTGGAGAAGGTAGACAGGAAGTATAAAAAGAAGAAGCAGCAGCAGAAGAAGCGAAGACTGCGGCAGTTTAATGACCTCTGGGTTCGTCTTGAAGAAAGGTAGCTAATGCTTCGTGAGGGAGGAGGGTTTGTCCTGCAGTTTGGACTTAGACTGATTAGCACACCAAACTTCTGCAGGGGCTGAGGGTAGGACCTGACCTTCTCCCTCACTGTGCTCTTGCTGAAATATTGACTCAGGGCTGCATGTGTTAGGTTTGTGGAAAATAAGGCATAATACAAGTGGAAGCCTTGTCTAGACCATTTTGCATTTGATCTTGATTGTGAGCATGTACCAGTCCTCATCACAGAAGGCTGAGTCCAATGGTACATGATACAGATCAAAGCCTTGGACTTTGTATGTATATGGAAACTGTTGTATCTGGCATATGTACTGCTTGCATTTGGGCATTGTTTATGCAGAATTCCCACTGTCTGTATTCTTCTGGTCTTTAAAAGTGCCTGAGCTTCATGACATTATTGGAGATCTGGAAAGGAGGACAACAGCCTAATGGATTTAATACAAAAATGGAGTATTGTGGGGCAAAGGTTCACACATATCCTCCAGTTTTCATCCAAAAGAGCTTACTCACCTACAAGAATTACAACAGCCTGCAAAATAACTCCAAACTTCTCCCTGACAAGCTATAATGTGACCTGTGGCTTAGTGTTTCTTTCCTGTCAGGTAACACATAGACCTGGGTCTGCTGCTGTCTTTTATACTGCAAGCAGGTGCAGCCACTGTTGCTCTGTTCCAAGCACTGAGCCATTGTGATACTTTTAGACCAGGTTCCCTTTTCCTCTTTTCTAGAATAGTTTTGTGCCCTCTCTCTGCTCCTCCCTCCAGCCTGAGTAGTTTGGAGAGAAGGGGAGACAAAAACACTTGAAGAAATTATGTCTCACTGACAGTCAGTCCAAGATTCACAAGTACAACAAATTCTTATATTGATTACATCTAATTTTTGCTCTTTTAGTGTATCATTTGCATTCTATTAATGCAGCTGATACCGGCTGTTTGTGGGCGGGTTTTTGGAGCTTCTGTTGACAGTCCCTTTAGTTGAAATGCTAAGGAACTGATTTGGAAAGTTTGTGATCCTAAGCTCCCACCCTGCCTGCATGCTGACTTGTTCAGTTTTTCACACACATCTGTTCCTGTCGAGCTCAGGGAATTCAGTGGGCATACAGATGTGAGATGCACCTGCAGCATCAGTGCCATCAGAAGAGGGAAGATGGGAGGATGTGCTACTGTGAATAAACTGGAGGTACACTAGGGCTACATGCTAGATCGAAGATACTGCAAGGCAATAGTGAGCTAAAAGCAAAGGTAAAGATAACAGCTTAGGAAACTTCTCCATAAATATCAAAGCGGAAAACACCTTCTTTCCTTTTCTTCTTTTGTAAGGTTTCCTTTCTTCCCCTACTAATTAAGTCATCCTTTGTGCTAGAAAATTATGCAGGTGCTAGGTGACAAATTCTTTGTAGGTGTCAGTCTTTAGTAGCAAAGAACCTGAGCACGCAGCAATAGAGCTGTTGCACTGGGAAAGTCTAATAATGCTTACTGCTGCCTGGGAGATTGCAGCACCCTTACTACAGAGGGAAAGCCACAAGTGTCACAGAGGCAGCTGTCATTCAAGCACTGCATGCAACTGTGCTCAGTCCCCAACCACACTCGGGGTTTAGTTTGTGTAAAGAGGGAATCCCCACCCTCTCTGCCACTATACATGCCTATGCAAGCACTCCATGCCTCTGTGGGCTGCCTGAACACACATGGTCTGAGGTCACAGCCCCACCTCGTGGCACAGCCACTGTGTGTCCCCACAGAAATCCAGCCCCTTTGGGCTCAACATCACCTGTGAGCAAGGCACATTTCCCTGGGAGCCTCAGACCTTGCTATAAGGATTCTTCAGAGCGCTCAGACACAGGGTTCTTATTAAAGCTATTGGGTTTCATATGCATGGGCCTTTCACAGCTTTCCTCCTGTGAGCCTGTAGATGTGAAAGACACAGCTCAAATGATCTAACACAATCTTGTAGTCAGCTTAGTGGAATTGCTTTGTTGGGTGCTCTTGCACGGTGTTAGCAGCCTGGCAACAAATTTCTGTCCTCCATCATGTGTTACCATAATATGAATTCAGCATCATGTAGGCTCTTACTCAGCTCTTTTTCACCACCTCAGAGTCCTTAATACCACTGGCAGTATTGTCTTTTCCCAGGGATTCTAGGGCACATTTCTGAAGTGGCTCTTCTCCTATAAACCCTGTGGGAGGGAACATGCAGTACAGGAAAAAGATTGGCCCATGTTAAGATGAATGTACAGAAGCATGGCTGGGGAAGATGGATTCAGCTGAATTGCCTCACTCCTGCTGTGTTCACTGTAGTGTCACTCCTCTACAAGAAAGCTAGTTTTGTTCTTTTTACATATTTTTCTGCTTAGCTGAAAGTTCAAGGAACATGGACATCTTACCCTCCTGACCGAGTATGTTGGAGCAATGGGTAGGCTGGCTGAGTAGATCTTAGTATAGGGCAGGTTTTTTGGTGCTGTCTCCATCTGTCTCAATCTCTTCCCTAGTCCACCTCAAGACTGCATTGCAGTTCAGCTGGGCAGTGCCATCATCCTTGGAGCTGTCCACACCTGTGAGGAAGGGACAAAGCAGTGCTCTGCTGTTAAGAGACACAGTCCTCACAGCATGGAATCAGTACTGGAGACCCTACTTAGAAGCCTGGAAGACTGATAGTGGGCTTCAGAGGTTGATCACCTCCTGTTTTGCAGGCATCAGGCAGTTCTGGGCTGGGTCTGGTCTGACATTCTTCTTTTGCCTTGCAGTGCTACTGACCTTCCTCCCCAGATCCGCATCATTAATGGCTACATCACAGTCGAACCCCGCCCCCGGGGCCACGGATGGTTCAGTCACACGCATGCAGACACTGGCAGCGCTCACCACCTTTCCTGTTCTTTCTCCCTCCTGCCTTTGACTTTGGTTATGATAACACTGCATTGAAACACAAGGACAGCCACACTGCAGGGCTCTCACCTTAAAAAGTAAAAAAGAAGATTATGTGAAAAAAACAAAAATAGAAGACTGAGTGGGACACCTGTTCTTTGGGGTGTTTTTAAACAGCCTCCTTTTCCTGGATCTGGATCGTTAACGCTATTAACTGGTTTGACCCACCCAATACAGGGGAAGATATTTTAATCAAGCTGTAATTTATCCTTCTCTTGCAGAAGAATGATTTCATGTTATTCCATAATACTTTGGGGAGATGATAATGTTGCTATAACATAGTTGTTTAACTGTATTAACCCAACTAAATTTATTCACCTTCAGTGCCTTGTAAAATGATTTACACACCATTAACTTATTTATTAGAACAGAATAATTTGGTCATCTAAACACGTCTGGGAAAGAGAAGTTGGTATTTTATGTCTATACTGGTAATGTTTTTCATTGTTGCCTGTCAGGGCTTCAGGTTACATATAAAGATTCATGACAATACTTTCTACAATAGAAAAAAAGCAGTAAAGACTTGTAAACAGAATGTTTCTACCCCCTGTTTGATGCTGTTTAAGATGGGTACACTTGAATATCCAGTGGTTTTGTAAACACAGGTCTTGTAAACACAAACTAAGGTACATTTAGGAAAATAAAGTGTCTGAGAAGCTTCACAATCATGTTGTTGGATGCTTCCAAAACAAGAATTTCCCAAACAGTGATTTGAGAATACCAAATTCAGGTTTCTCCTCTTTCTAAATCACAAATATATTGTTGTCTTTTAGCTAGATTCACTTCTAGGAAGAAAGGTCTTTCTTTTCCTTTCCTGCACAGGAAATCCTTGCAAGTTTTCAGCTGATTTCAGTAGAAATTCTCATACAATCTAAACTGTTTCAAGTTCTTCACCACCTACTTAAAATGAACATGGTATTGACTGTTGCATGCGGGAAGCATGAGAGGGGTGATGAATGATTTCCTGTGTCTGCACAGGACATCCTCCTATGATTACAGTGGCTCCTCTTGTGATCAGCATATCCCTCTCTCCATTTAGGAGGGTTTCATCGCATGGGAAGGTATAATCAAATTCATCAATGGGACGGATCAGAGCCAGTGTGCTGAGCCACTTGGAAAGACAGCAGTCACCTGTCCCCTGAGTGTCAGAATGTCCTGACACCTGCTAGCTTATGCATTGGTATTGCTTCTCCTCCCCATGTCCTCTGTCCTTCAGAAGTGCATGACTCATCATCATGTGTGTGACCTGTGTGTGGCACAGGTCCAGAGGGCTCTGGAAGATCTGGGAGAAGGGACTGAGACAGACATTCCATTTCTTTTTCTATTACAAGACAAAGACTGCTGTGTGAAATAACTCCAGGATGACCTTTCTTTTTGTTTCCTCCTCTATGGTTGTTCCTGAGCTTCCTCTCTGTGAGGGGAGCTGAGACAATTGGATCAACCACCAATGTTTTTCTTAGGCAGGTATGAGGGAAGAATAATTATAAAACATTCAGGAAAAACAGAGACCTGAAGTAGCACTATGAATAATTCAGTTCTGGTGGTGTAATTCATTATGTAGCCTGTTTGCAACTGCCTGATTGTGTCAGGAAACGGCGACGTACTTAAACTCTGATGGATTGTCTGCCTACAGAGGCTGCATCCTGGGAGTCTTGGTGGAAAGTAATCAAATTCTTTCAAGGTATTTTTGAGGATTTCATGGGCTTGGCTTGATGCCTGTGAACTCAACTACTGGTTTTTACCCTTCACTTCTTCTTCCAGACCAGTCATGTCTGACCAGCGATGGGACACCAAATCTTTGAAATTATGATTTGAAATGATCTTTGAAACTATGGAGAGCATAGCCTTACTCCAGCTGCATATGCTACTCAGCTGTTTACAGAGACCACTGCAGGGTTCTAGGTTTGGATCAAGTTGTTTCTCCCTAGTTCCAGAGAACAAGAAAAGTTTGTCAGAATTGGAACAGCCCAAGAAGCCATTCTAATGGCCAAGATCTGCTCAGATGCCACACTTCTCTGTACCAGAGATCACCATGAAAGCAGACATTCCCGCCATGTGCCCATAAGACTTCATTGTCCCTCTATCTGTCCCTCCCAAACAGCTGAGGTAACTTTAGTTGCCTTCCAACTGAGATTCAGTCAGGCTTGTAATAAGTAGCAAACTTGATTCTGAAATCACTGAAGGTGCTCAGTGCAGAGGCTGAATTCTCCTCAGCTAGGTGCCTCCCCATCCTTTTAAGCGCTGTAACAGTGTGTCATATCCGAGGAACCTGATCTCCCTTTTCCATTTCTTTCCTATGTATATACTAATTCATTTGTGCACTTTGCTGTTCCCCTCCTGGCTAAAATTGTTGTCATAAATCATCTCTCCAATGTTCACTGTGAACAGAACCATTCTGAGATGAGAAGGGACTCTTACCATAGTTACTGTGGTCAAGATTCCTCTTTCTCTGTTGGGAGGCTGATAACTGAAAAGTTATTCACAGTAATTGAAAACCTACCTACTTTACAATGAACTGGTTTGGTAATGTCACACACTCTTTGGATTAAATAATAATGTTGGACAACATAGGTTCAGCAGTGTATCGTGAATTCCTCTGATTATTTGTTGTTTGACTGAGCTGGGCTAATGGACTACTGTTCTGACATATGTGCTTTTCAATTATTATAAAACTTCACAATTATGTATACAGCTAGGGAAAAAAACACAGACAAACATCCTCCTTGGCAAAAGGGCTTGCTCCTAAATTCCTCTTTTTTGAAATAGTGAGCACTTGCACTTTATTTCTGTTTGCTGATAAATGAACCAGACATCACACATCATTTACCTTCAACTACGGTGACCTTCTAACAGCTGCCTCCTGTAATTTCACAGCTTTTCCTTTCTGCTGCTAATGTCTTTTAATGCATTGAAGCTACACTTTCTGAGATCATATTGGGTTAGAAACTAGGTTTTCTTGTGAAGCATTGCAGGAGGCAGGACTTCACTCAGTGTGCTTTCATATACACTAATGTGCTCTTATCTGTCACAGCTTTTCTGAGAAATGTGAACACCTCTTAGCAAGCTGGGGATCCAGAGCCGGTTTACTTTCAAACCTTTTCAGGTTAAGATGTGAAAAGTAAAAATACTGAAAGAAAAAGGGAATTCCTATTCTTCAAATGAGGCCTAAAAAAATACACATCCCTCCTAGGTAATAATTGTAACAACATGAAAAGGGAAGCATAAACTGAACAGATTACCTCACTCCAGCCTCTGGCATGCCTTAAGAACCTTGCATGATTTTGTTATTTTAAGGGTTAGCATAAAAGGACACAGAGTAATACACATTGTGATTCAGATTTCTTTATTTTCACTTTGAAACTTTGGAAAGGAGGTTACTTTGCTGTTTTTAACCATTCATATAGCAAAATTATAATTCTAAAACAGATAAGAGAGAAAAAGTGGAGGAGTTACAGAAGGCAGGTAAATAAACAGAAATCAAGAAATCTAAGCATTTTATTTCTGTTTTAACTCTGTGGTCCTCTGCAAGAAGGCTCCAGGGAAAAATATAGTGCTCTTCAACTGAGGGAAAAAGAGCCAGGCACTGAAAGAAGAGAGTCCTTTCTAAAAACACCAGGGTAATCTTGTGGCTGTTCTTTTTCTCTTCCTGGTAGAGCTGAAGCTGCAGTTACTTTGTAAATAGGATAAAAGGCTGATACAGTTTGGTAAATTACTATGGCCCCTTTTGATCAGCTCTATGAAACACTGTGACACAGTCAGTATGTAAAAATCAGGATAAAATCTCTCACTTATGTAAGTAGGGAATATGCTTTAGAAGATGTATTTTTCCAGTGCCTTGCTATGTGAAAAATGTGGACAAAACATGTCATTTACCCTTTATTACAAAAAATAAAATCTAAGGCATGAAAATTAATAAAAGGTGGTCTTACTCTATCTGTGTTGAAACTGATTATTGTTTTAGAATAGAATCATAGAATCAGTCAGGGTTAGAAGGGACTACAAGGATCATCTAGTTCCAACCCCCCTGCCATGGGCAGGGACACCTCACACTACATCAGGCTGGCCAGAGCCTCATCCAGCCTGGCCTTAAACACCTCCAAGGATGGGGCCTCAACCACCTCCCTGGACAACCCATTCCAGGCTCTCACCACTCTCATGGGGAAGAACTTCTTCCTCACGTCCAGCTTGAACCTCCCCACTTCCAGCTTTATTCCATTCCCCCTTGTCCTATCACTACCTGATATCCTAAAAAGTCCCTCCCCAGCTTTCTTGTAGGCCCCCTTCAGATACTGCAAGGCCACAATAAGGTCACCTCGGAGCCTTCTCTTCTCCAGACTGAACAGCCCCAACTCTTTCAGTCTGTCCTCATAGGAGAGGTGCTCCAGCCCTCTGATCATCCTGGTGGCCCTCCTCTGGACACGTTCCAGGATGTCCATATCCCTCTTGTAATAGGGGCTCCAGAACTGGACGCAGTACTCCAGGTGGGGTCTCACCAGAGCTGAGTAGAGGGAGAGAATCACCTCCCTTGACCTGCTGGCCAAACTTCTCTTGATGCAGCCCAGGATCTGGTTGGCTTTCTGGGCTGCAAGTGCACACTGACAGCTCATGTTGAGCTTCTCATCCACCAGCACCCCCAAATCCCTCTCCTCAGGGCTGCTTTCCAGCCAGTCACTGCCCAGCCTATATTTGTGCTTGGGATTGCCTCGATCCAGATGCAGGACCTTGCACATGGTCTTGTTGAACCTCATGAGGTTGGCTTGTGCCCACCTCTCCAGCCTGTCAAGGTCCCTCTGGATGCCATCCCTTCCCTCCAGCGTGTCTGCTGCACCACACAGCTTGGTGTCATCAGCAAACTTGCTGAGGGTGCACTCAATGCCACTGTCCATGACACCAACAAAGATGTTGAACAAGACTGGTCCCAGGATTGATCCCTGAGGGACTCCACTTGTCACTGGCATCCAGTTGGACATGGAGCCATTGACAGCCACTCTTTGGGTGTGGCCATCAAGCCAGTTCTTTATCCATCTCATGGTCCACCCATCAAACCCATGTGTCACCAGTTTGGAGACCAGGATGTGGTGTGGGACAGTGTCAAAGGCTTTTTCTACTGTTCTGTTCTCATTCATCCAGAGTGCTTTCCCATATCACCAATGAATGCACATGATGTTTATTCAGGGCAGCTCTCACACCGAAATTAATTTCTCTTTCAAGAGTACAGTCCTTTTATGCTGTAGGTTTATCCTTATTGAGAGGACCATATGTATCAGTAGCGGCTGGAAAGTCTCTATCACAACACGTTAATACTCCTGACTGCAAACATGTCACAGCTAAACTGAGTGGCTTGAGTGAAATAAAATTAGAAGCACACAGTGCTTCAAGATAGTTAATGGCCAACCAGCATTCGTACTCCAAAGACTGCTCTGAAGATACCTATTGTTGAGTCAGAGAATTGAGGCACCTGCCTTTGGTCCACTGAATCCTTTTCCATATTTCCAGTAGTGTTCAGCTATACATTATCCAAGATCTATGTTTTCCAGTACTCAATCAACCAGCTATTTTCTATTGATGTCCAGGGATCTGGCCATCAAACAGTTCAGAAAACCTCCACCCCTCAAACATTCTATTTGACCATGGCTAAGTTATCTCTGATCATACATCTTTTCACAGCCCCACAGTAAGCTACAGACTTGGTGATGTGCGGTTGGAAAGCTGTTACTTGGAGAGGGACCTGGCAGTACTGGTTAATCATTGACTAAAGATGAGTCAGCAGTGTGCCCAAGTGGCCGAGAAAGCCAATGGCATCCTGACTTGTACTGGAAACACTTCGGCCAGCAGGAGAAGGGAAGTGATCATCCCTCTGTACTCAGCACTAGTGAGGCCACACCTCAAGTACTGTGTCCAGTTCTGGGTCCCTCACCACAGGAAGGATATTGAGGTGCTGGAGCATGTCCAGAGAAGGGCAACAAGGCTTATGAAGGGCCTGGGGCACATGGCCTATGAGGATTGTCTGAGGGAGCTGGGGTTGTTCAGTCTGGAGAAGAGGAGGCTGAGGGGAGACCTCATTGCTCTCTACAAATGCCTGAAGAGAGGTTGGAGTGAGGAGGGGGCCAGCCTCTTCTCCTTGGTAGCAAGTGACAGGACTAGACAAAATGGCTACAAGCTGGGGAGGTTTAGGCTGGATATTAGGAAATATTTCTTTACAGAGAGAGTTATCAAATATTGGAATGGTCTGTCCGTGGCAATGGTGGAGCCTCAGTCCCTAGAAATGTTTAAGCAGTGTGGGGACGTGGTGCTTAGGGACATGGTTTAGCATTGACCCTTCAGTGCTCAGTCAAGGGTTGGACTGGATAATCTTCGAGGACTCTTCCAACCAGATTTATTCTGTGATTCTGTATCTTGAGTTACTGAATCCATCATAACACACAGAGACTGCAGAAAGTGAAAGCTTTGGATTTAAAGATGTCCTTTGTGTCTTAATATCATCAGTCTCTAGATACATAAATAATTCGATAACCAGGATGACAATTACTTTGCTGTTACAGCTCTCTGATGTTTGTTACAAATGACTGCGGGCCTTTGTGCATTTTGTCTTTTATTTAGTTTAACACTCTCCCTTCAAATCACTAGGAGTTTATCCAGCTGAAGACAAGAAACAGTCTTTTACCTTTGTTTCCTGACAAATGTTACTATCTGTGCATTGTCTCAGTTCTTTGTTCTCCTCTCTGCAGACCCCAATCTTCCTATAAATTAGTTTGTGCAATTTTAGGCAGTTCCAGCAGAAGGCCAAGAGACCTGCTTTCTGCACATAGATACCATGCGTGGGACCTGTCAAGTAGCTCTCTGGTTGAAATATTGGCTAAGACCTGTTTTGATCTCTCCCTCTGCCACAGCTCTTTCAAGTGCAGTTTAGCACCTGCTAGGAAGTTAACCAGGGGCAGACAGTTCCTCTGTGTTTAGAGAGCATGGGTAAACATGACTTGAGAGCTGATTACCAGCATCTTCCAAAGATAGCTGTGCTGTGTGCTTGATAGTCATTGGATTCAATATTCTTGGGATGTACTTGAGGTTATCAGGTGGTGGCAGAGTATGTCAAAAGATGTTCACAACACTGTTCATCAGCCCTTTGAACGATTCAAATCTTGCATACTCACAGTGTTTGTCACTGAGGGTTCCTGTACATAACACAACGTACACTGGGAATAACAAGCCTGTCCAAAAGGGACTTCTCAGTACAGCGTAGTAGGTCAGGTTGAGGCTGCTCTGATTAGCTGCTGGTGAAGCCAGAGACCTAAAGTTGTTACGTCTGGAAAAGACCTTTAATCAGGGAGAAAATTAGGAGAGCCAAAGCAGAGCTAGAGCTCAACCTAGCTACAGCTGTTAAGAATAATAAAAAATGTTTCTACAAATTCATTAACAACAAAAGGAGGACTAGGGAAAATCTCCATCCTTTCTTGGATGCAGAAGGAACCGCAGCAGAAAGGTCTGAGTTGTGTTGACCTCTTCATGCCAGCCTCAGGTGACTTCAGAATTATCTCCTCTGCAACACAACCTGGTCCCATTCTCCATCGTCCTAAAGAGCTTGTCTGGGGCATGCACATGTTCTTTTCATTCCCTGCTGGAACATCTGAGCACACTCTCTTCAGGCCCTGCTTTCTGAATTTTCTCCTACTTAATTGAGCCATCCATCCATTTCTATTCAGTAATAGCCTTGTTTCCCAGGGCAGTAATTCCCTTCTCTGGCAGGACCAGCACATTTCTACTTTCCTTGGACTGTGGTCATCATCACAGACTGATATTTGAGAAGGAAACTCTCCAAGCAGGCTTTCTAGGATTTTCAGGTTAAATGACAGTGGGACCTTTGCAATTCATTTTACCTAGTCCAACCTAGTCCACATCCACTCATATGTTTAAGAAACTTGTTCTTTTAAAACACATCACTTCAGAGCAGATAGTATTCCTTTAACCTGCTTTCCCAAGGCTCCAAACTGTTTATTTATTAGTAAGCCTAAATAGGATTCCAACAGAATTGACTACTAACAGCATTCAGGCACAGAGAAAAAGCAAGCAAATCCATGATGTGTGCCTCTTGTTGTAATGTCTGGCTGATCTCTGGGATACATCATCTTGACCTGAGGCAAGACGACCTGTTTTTCATAGAAACTCTTGTATAGTCACTGATTCGTGATGCTGGAATGTGCAATATTCCTTAGCTAACACTAGATGTTGCCCATGCACTGTAGAAAATGATACCATAAAAAAGGAAGCAAAGCTTGCTTGAGTGCTTTAGAACAGCTAAGATGGGTACAAGCTATGGGCATCTTGTTGCAGAATTATTCCAGTCAGCAGTACAAATATCTCTCTGCCTCACTTTACCTGGCAGTTATTTCTTCTTATTTTTCTCACTACTCTTCAGGCCTGGCTAGTTGATTTAGAAGTAAGCTCTTAATTGCCTTAATATATCTTCTTATTTTTCTCTTATTATTCTCACTACTTTTCTTATTTCTTTTTATTTTTTCTCTTTCTTCTTATTTTTCTTCTTATTTTTCTCACTACTCTTCAGGCCTGGCTAGTTGATTTAGAAGTAAGCTCTTAATTGCCTTAATATATCTACTCTGGTCTTTATTGCCTCTGTAGAATCAGTACTACCCTGAGTGAACATATGTGCACTCCAGGTGAACATGACAAAGTTGTTACTAAGCCTCCAAAATATCATCGCTATTATCTATACCATGCAGAGCATCTTTGTGCTAGGTCTGTAGTTCTGTTTGACATGTTTTTCTCTCTGGGACAAGAAAATGTTTGTGGTTAAAGCACTGAAATGGAATTGGAAGACTGTTCAGATCCCTTGCTCAAGTATTCTGACTTGAATGCATAGTTTTACTCTAATTGTGCCTTGCTGTCCCTTTCTGTTAAGAGGAGACTTAGGGTTGCTTCTTCCCACACGAGAGTGTTATGTTCCTGAATATGTATCTAAGTGCTTCAATGGGAGTAATAAAATATCATGGAAGAAAGTACACTTAGAGATTAAAACTGTAGAGGCATCATCTGCACTAATGATAGGAAGTTTGTCTCAGTATATGCATCTCTCCAGACATCATGCATTTGGGGGAATTAATGGCCCAATGTAGTCTTGGCAGTCAGTTCCTCTGAATCCTGGCCAGACCACTGTGCTTCTTATGAGGGATACCTCAAAGTGAAGTCTTATCCATCTGCAAATCATTCAAAGTGCTTTTACCATTGCTCTTTCGTAGAAAATCAAGTCACATATGCTGTGAATTCCATCCTGAGTGATATTTTAGAAATTATGTCAGCTGAGGTTAAAAAAAAAAAAATGAAAAGCTAATTATTTACTTTGTTAATTTATTAGCCAATAAAATAAAAACTGTCTTCATATACTGTGTCACAAAGGAAATTTGCAGACAGGCTATTAGAAATGTGTAGGATACAAACTTTCAGATCATTGATGAAGTGTTCCATCTTTAAGCTGGTACGACCCTCTCAGAATAACATATTTTATTAGTGATATTGGCCCTGTTGTTAATATTCTTTACTTTTAATGAACAAGGAAGATACAACATTCACAAAATATTAAATAGACAGAAATATGTCTCTTGATAACTAACTTGGAAATTAATTTTGCCAGCTTACTCAAGGGACCAGGGGCCTGAGGAAATGTAGAAGGCTCACTGAAGTGAAAGAAGTGATGCACACTTCTTCCACATGCCTAACAAATGGTACTGTTGTTAATTATTAGACCAGAACACAAAGAGAATGCTTTGTTCATGGCCATTGGTCTCAGCTAAAACCTAACATTTCTCCTGTGCAACCTTTTCTTTTTTAATTCTGAACTTAGGCTTTGATCCTTCAAGAACACACATAAACATTTAAACATACCAGCAACTGAATTTAAAGTCACACATTGCTAGCAACATAATCACCTTGACCTCACTCAGCTCAAAAAAAACCCACGAACGAACAAACAAACCAAACCAAACCAAAACACCAAAATATTGGGAAAATGCAAGGAATGAAGAGGGAGAAATTAGATAGGGGCAGGATTCATTTAACAGGAAAACATATCTGTGTGAAAGGACCTGTGCAGTACAGTCAGAGATCATAGTTTGATGGATTTTGTTTTAAACAGGTGGTTTCTATCAGTTTAAGCAGAATTGAACTGAGTTATGCATATAGCCCAGTATCAAAACTGTATTTAATGTATCATTCTTTTTGTACTTCTTTCACACTGCTTGTACTGAGTATTGCACACTGCTTGTGGTGTCATGGTTTTACTCACACAGAATCACAGAATCATGGGATCAATAAGGTTGGAAAAGACCTCAAGGATCATCAAAGTCCAGCCTGTCACCAAAGACCTCATGACTACTAAACCATGTCACCAAGTGCCACGTCCAATCCCCTCTTGAACACCTCCAGGGATGGTGATTCCACCATCTCCCTGGGCAGCACATTCCAACGTCTAACAACTCTTTCCATGAAGAACTTTCTCCTCACCTCGAGCCTAAACTTCCCCTGGTTCAAAACATAAACATGGTCATTTACAGGATTTTATAGAAATTTTTTTTAAATGTATTTATGTTCATAAAGAAGCTCAAAAAAGCTTCCTATGTTAGTGTGCTTCAGCTTCAGATTTATTTTTAAAACATAAGTAGTAATAATTCAATGGATTAGAATGTAGATCTGGTTTGTTGTGAGCCCACTCATATTTGTGTGTCTGAATATCTCTGTGTTTGCTTCACTATAGAAATTCTTAATTGTACCATTATGTGAAAGTTGTTGAGCTGCTTTTGATTCCAGGTGCTAGAAGAATTGTGTGTTTGCTTCACATGGCAAAGTTTTGGTACTGGGGAAGCTACAGGGGTAGCTTCTGTGTGGCGCTTTTAGAAGATTTCACTCTGTACTGTGGAGCTAATTCTAGCTGGCTCCAAGATTGACCTCTTGCTGACCAATACCAAACCAACCAGTAATGGTGGTAGCACCTCTATGATAATACATGTAAGAAGGGATGGGGGGGAAGCTGAGAAACAGCAGTTCCAAACAGGAGAGAAGGATGAACTCTGAAGTCCATGAAGAATAAAGGGGAAGAGATGCTCCAGTCAACAGAAGCCAGGAACCTCCTGCAGCCCATGGTGAATCCCATGGTGAGACATGCTGTCCCCTGCAGCTCATGGAGTTTAATGGTGGGGCAAATAACCACCTGCAGCCCATGGATGCCCCTGCATGGGAAGCCCACACTTTAGCAGACTCCTGGCAGGACCTGTGGCTGTATAAAGAGAGAGAAGCCCATGGTGGAGCAGGTTTGCTGGCAAGACTTGTGACTCCAGGGGGAACCCACACTTGAGCAGGCTATTGCTGAGGGACTGCATCCTGTGGAATAGACCTATGGTAACACTGGAAGAGTGTGAGTCCTCCCAGCAAGGAGGATGGAATGGCAGAAATGGTATGTGATGAACTGACTGCATTCCCTGTCCTCCTATGTCACTCAGGAGAGGAATGAGATGATCTGACCCAGTAAGCATGGGTTCATGAAGGACAGGTCCTGCTTAATGAGCCTCATCTCATTCTATGATAAGGTGACCTGCTTGGGGGATGAAGGAAAAGCTATGGATGTTGTTTTCCTGGACTTCAGTAAAGCTTTTGATACTGTTCATCACAGCATCATCATGAAAAAGCTGGCTGCCCTAGGCCTGGATGGGCATACACTGTGCTGGGTCGAGCACTGGGTGGATGACTGGGCCCAGGGAGTGGTACAGGGAATTATATCCAGCTGGCAGACAGTCACAAGTGATGTTCCCCAGGGCTCAATGCTGGGTTACTCCTGTTTAATATCTTTATCAATGATCTTGATGAAGAGATTGAGAGCACTCTCATTTGACAGATGACACCAAGTTAATTTCAATCTGGGTAGGAAGGCTCTTCAGATAGACCTGGAAAGGCTGGATCAGTGGGCTGAGGCTAATCATATGGGCTTCAACAAGGCCAAGTGCTGAGTCCTGCACTTGGACCTCAACAACCCCAGGTAATGCTACAGGCTTGGGGCTGAGTGGCTTGAAAGCTGCTGGGCAGAAAAAGACTTGGGGGTGTTGATCAACAGATGTCTGACCATGAGACAGCAGTGTACCCAGGTGGCCAAGAAAGTCAGCAGCATCCTGGCCTGCATCAGAAATATTGTGACCAGCAGGACTACAATGGTGATTGTCTCACTGTACTGGTGAGGCCACACCTTGAGTACTGTCTTCAGTTTTGGGTGCCACAGTGTAAGAGATACATTGAGTTGCTGCAGTGGGTCCAGAGAAGGGCAAGGAAGTTTGTGAAGAGTCTTGAGAATAAGTCTTATGAAGAGTGGCTGAGGGAGCTGCAGTCCTTTAGTCTGAAGAAAAGGAGTCTCAGGGAAGACATTATTGCTCTCTACAACTACCTGAAAGGAGGCTGGGTGCGAGGTGGGTGTTGGTCTCTTCTCATAAGCCACAACTGATAGTGCAAGAGGAAATGGCATCCAATTACACCAAGGGAGTTTTAGGTCAGACATTAGGAAAAAATTCCATGCTGAAAGGGTTATCAAAGACTGGAAGAGGATGCCCAGAGAAGTGGTTGAATCGCCATACCTGGATGTATTTAAAAGCCTAGTCTAGTAGTGTCCCTCGTAGAGTTAGATAATGGTTGGACTTGATGACCTTAAAGGTCGTTTCCAGTCATCGTGATTCTGTGATTCTTTGACTTGAAAGTTTAAATATTAATCAGCTTTTTTTCTTTTTTTTTTTTTTTCCCAGAAAATATTAAATATATTTTAAATTTCTGCCTGCTTCTTGTTTGCCCCTTGGGAGACAGGCAGGCGCCTGAGCCTTTTGTCTTCCCTTCCTGAAAGGAGGGTGGAAGGGGGGACTTCCCAGAACATGTTGGGACAAGTTAGCTGGTATCAGGGGGCATAATTCTGGGCATGTGATGCCTTCACGACAATGTGTCCCTAGAGTTTTCTTGTCAAATTCTCATCCGCATGTTGGCCTTCTCATCCACATTAATCAACAATTTTAAAAACTGAAGAGAAGATAGCTATCTGGATTTCTGGATAGTAAAATTGGGGAGAATAAATTATGAAAAGTGTGTCAGAGAGTTGTAATCAGGGGCTTAGAACTGTTTGTAACTGTTAGGAAAAAGTAACATCATGGCAGAGGAAATTCAGTGTTGACACATGCAAAGCAGTGGTCTCATGGACAATTATTTCTTCTTCTTCTTGCATCTTACCCTGTGTTAGTCTGACCGTTCAAGATACATGATTTTAGGATACATCAAGAATTAAAAATGGTAAAGTAGAAGCAGCAACCAATCTCAATTTAGTTTTAAGGAGAAAATACACCTAGAGCAAGTTAATCTATTGATCTTTCTCAGCTTTATTTTCTCTGGAATGTGTGGTTTTGGTAAAAAAATATTGCTACATTTATATGGTAATTCATTGTTCTTAGGCAACAGGCATTGGAACTGCAGTGTGAAATATCCTGCATGCATTGCTTTGTGCTGCTGTGTCTTTGCAAGTTAACATGAGTAATAATATAACAGCCTGTTGTAAGATGAACCAGAAAGCTGAAGGGGTGGCACCTGTTTCACTCTTCCTGTTGAACTGTCTAGCCTATTGCATAGTGAGCTGTAATATAGATGTATGCAACTACACATCTGGAAATATGTTGTAGTTATTGCTAATAATTTTACATTTCTTTCTGATGGTCTGTAGTTGCAACAGGACATCTTAAATTCAGGATAAACCGGCTGCGTCCCAATTTATGGGCATTTCTGTTCTCAGACATTATCAAGAACCCAAACTGGAGAAGAAAACAAAATATTTGAGGTATTTTCTTAAATATTTATTTATTTATTTAAATGGCATCATTTTAAAACAATTTCTGCTGCAGATCTTCACATACCAGAGTTAGGTCCTGAGGAAGGCCACCTGGATAGTCAGGGGGGCTGGAACACTTGACGTATTAGCAAAGACTGAGAGAACAGGATTTGTAGTTTAGCTTGGGGAAGAGAAGACTCTGGATACAAAGATTCAAAGATTCACAGATTCATAAAATACCAGGTTGGAATGGATCTCAAGGATCATATAGTCCTAGCTTTCAGGGAAAAATGTAGTTTAAATGAGATGACTCAGCACCCTGTCAAGCTAGGCTTTGAAACTGTCTAATGCAGGGGAATCCAACACCTCCCTTGGAAGTTAATTCCAATGTCTAAAAGATATTTTTTTATATTTTTTTCTTACTATATGGATGAGGAAATACTGGAATAGTTTGCTCATGAACATTGTTGAGTTTCCATCTTTGCAAGTGTTCAACACTGTACTGGACAAGTAGAGAGAAATGCTTTACTAGTCAAGAAATCTAATTTGAGCAGAAACTTACTTAGAGCAGGAGGTTGAAATGCAAAATCTCTGAGGGTCCCTTTGGCCTAAATTATTTTTCTGAGTCTATGTTTCAGTGATTCCAACAACATATTATGGTGCATAGTGACTTTGAAAATTAGCTTCACAGTCAAGTTACTATTAAATTTTAACATAGCAAATGAAATTTCAGCTTTATAATTTAGCAGATGTAGTTATTTTAATTTTATAGCTGAGCACAAAATCGAGATATCTCATACTTCAAATTAATTTTAACACAGAGCTATTTATGTAAAATATTTTTTTGAATTATTGACAGTATGATCTATAAAGCAATGTTCAATCATACTCATATAGTCTGACATGCAAAACTTATTTTAGAATTATGCTACTAGTATGTTGCCTGTTAGCCAACTTACTAACAGTGACAGAAATAAACAACAGCCACATTTAACTCATATCTAGGCTTATCCCCTGCCAGTACAACAGAACAACACAACCACAGACCTTTCTACTGAGGTGTAAGCTGACTTTTAATATCCATATTTTTGTCTGCAAGGCAAATAGCCTTTTCTTCACAAAGTATATTCACTCCCTAATCCAAACAGCAAATACTCATAAAAGGCATGTTTGTGTAAAATAAGCAATAGATAAGTGACATTTTGTGGAACCAAGGGAACATGCCTAGAAAGAAATGAAAGTATATATTGATTAACTTTCTTTATGGAACTATTCAAAATCTTTCACTGGTCAGCTTGCCAAGATTTAGCAGTTCTTCTTGCTCTATATATTATTCCTCCTTTGCCAGCCCTGGTGGCAAAATGTTGAACCATAGCAACAGAGAAACACTACATATTTATTTGATTTACTTGATTTATTTCTTTCAGAAAAAAATATTTTTCAAGCGTGGTTTGCTTGGCTTTGCTAGATTACAGAAAATGGTTAAGACATCTGGTATAATAAAATGTCTTACCATGATTTGCTAGGACTGTAATCTAGAGAACGTAACAAATATTGAGGAAAATTTGTATTCATCTTGAGGTTATCTCTGATTAAGAGTGATGAATATAAATGCTTGCATTAAGTTCTTACTGCCTTTTCAGTTTCTAGATGAAATGCCATGAAAACCAAATTCTTTCTCCTATTTGTCCTTAATTTAATCTTTCTTTCAGATGCATTCTTGCCATTTATTTTGTGATTTATTTTTTTTTCTACTGAATTGGTAGGCTTTGCTCTGAAGTTTCATAGCATGAGGTGGGAATAAAAGTGCTACTTAGATGTCAGCATCATGAGAAGATTTGTGGGCTGCTATTCCTTTGAGCTAAAACTATACCATGTTGAATAATGGAAAGTTTAGAGGTCCTAAAGAGTTAAACAACTGGAACAATAATAAAGATCTTGTTCTCTCTCTCTTTTTATTTTTTTTTTCTGGTAAACAAACAGTTTTGGGACAAAATATTTAAAGTCTTACTTTTAATCTGTAATTTTAATTTCATAAATTGAAACTATAAGCAATTACATGTCTGTCTATTAATCAATTCTAATTTTTTGTTTATTTCATAAGTGCAAAAGGAAATAAAAGACATATTGTTTCTGTGGATGCTTCAAACATGCATAAATTGGGACATTATGCCTGTCACACACCTGAGCTGGTTTAACAGACTTTGGAGGTGTCTATCACAGGGATCAGCTCTTCCGGAGAAAACAAAGGGAACACGGTTTCAGTTGGAGTCTCTGGCAGGAAACATCAGGTGAAACCCAAGGTTTTGGAGTAGGGGATATCGAAAGGAAGACACCCAGTACACCCCAACCAAAAAAGGAGATACTACTACCAGCATATTTAGGAGTTTGAGCTGCTTCAGAAGTAGTGGGTACAGAAGCATCTGTCCTCTTAGCACCCTGGTTGCCTGTGCTGCACTGGATGTTCAGAGGGAATGTCCCCTCTACATCACACAAACAGGGCTACAAGGAGTAAGTACTGATTAGGCAACCAGCTTGACTGGGGAAACCCAACCACTCAGCAATTCTAGAAGAGATTATGGACTGGCCAGAAGGCAGAGTTTTCAGAGCACTGCCTGAGGACGTGGTTCATGCCCAGGAGGCACCACCATATAATGAGTTATCCAAAGATGAACGGCTTTATGCTGTGTTTACTGATGGATCCTGTTGTGTGGTAGGATACCATCAGAAGTGGAAAGCTGCTGTATGGAACCCAGTGTGAATGCAGAAATGAGAGCCATCCAACTGGCCCTAAAGATCACTGAGCAAGAAAAATGACCAATACTCTATACTGATTCCTGGATGATGGCTAATGCCCTATAGGGATGGTTACAGCAGTGGAAGAAGAGCAGCTGGCAACACAGGCGTAAGCCCATCTGGGCTGCTTCATTGTGGCAAAATATTGCCACTCAAGTAGAAAACATGGCTTTAAAGGTACATTATGTTTATGCTCGTGCACCTAAGAGCTGTGAAGAACATCAAAACAATGAGCAGGTAGATGAGGCTATTGAAGCTGATGTAGCTCAGGTCGACCTGGACTGGGAGCTTAAAGGTGACCTTTTTGTAGCTTGATGGGCACATGAAACACCAGGACATCTTGGGAGATCTGGAACATACCAATGGGCTTGTGATCAAGGGGTAGACCTGACCACGGAGGCCAAATCACACATAATTGTGAAACAGAACCACATGTGCTGCAATTGAGCACCAGAATTAACTCTCCCTGGAGCAAAGGATGGTGTCTGGGTTTTCACTATGGTGAGGCCTGGCAAACTGACCATATTGGCCCATGTCCTGGAAGTGGCATTACTGAGCCAGCTAAACTGGCCACTGCCCTTTCTCCTCCCTCCCTGTTGCCGCGGTCCAGGTTGGAGGTCGAGGAGCCAATAGGCAGGCACTGTTGAGGCTGCCTTCGGGGGGTGGAAGCTGGACCCCGTGCCTCAGGTTTCACACAGACAACTGCAGGTGTCAGAGGCTAGTCCAGAAGGCGTGTACAGCTTGCCTGCCGTACAGCACTTTGAACTGATTGGAGGTATTTGAAAAGGTAATCTGCCACTGGGCCGTTCAGTTTTCAAAAGGGGAATTTATAGGGGATGATTCGAAAGCCCACACCCTGTTGGTTAGCGAGATTCGAGACGGTGACAAGCACCCACTTCGTGCCTGTCTTCAGGGTGATTGCCTGCTTTGTCCTCATAGCAGCGTGTTGAGCTCCGAGCCACACCACAGCAGTGTGCTCTATTTCTCTCCCTCACTTCCTCCAGTTTGGGATCTGTCTTTGGATTATCCCTGCCTTTTGGACTACAGATTGCATCTCTGTCCATTTCTTCATTTGGCAAAGTTTTGGTGCCTAGAAGCTCAGCGGTTCGTGAGTAACTAAAGCTAATTTGCTTGGTTATTTCTAAAGGTCACAGACTGTTTCTCTGTGGCTTAACTCCACAGTGAGGTCAGGAGGGTCTGTCTTGCCCCTCGATGTGGCACAGCTATTTCTTTTCATGTTATGAGAGTTTCCAGTTTGTTCCTCTGTATTCCAAGTTTCTGACTTTTCTAGAATGTTATTTGATTGTTCATTAACGTCCTGTCGTGTGTAATCAACCTATCATCGACCGGGCAAATGAACCTGAATCAAAGTAACATGGAAAAATAATTTTGATATCTAATAAATCATATTCATAATTTATCATATTTCTGGCTTATAAATTTGATCATAAATCACATCAGACCACTGTCACAGACATGCCAAGACAAGTGATACATCCTCACCATGGTAGAAGCAACTACAGGTTGGTTAGAGACATACCCTGTAAACCATGCCACTGCCCAGAACACCATCTTAGGCTTTGAAAGACAAATCCTGTCATGACATGGTACTTTACAAAGGGCTGATTCAGACAATGGGACTCAATTCTGAAATAACGCCATCAGTTCCCAGGCCAAGAAATGTGACACTGAGTGGGTGTCTTATATTCCTTATCACCTACAAGCCTCTGGGAAGATTGAAAGATTTAATGAACTGTTAAAGATCATGTTGAGAGCAGAAACCACTTGGCTGGTTAACCCTAGAGGATCTGCTAACCATCTTGTTTCTGCCCAAACAGATCATCTGCACACTGAAAGAAGAGATAAGGTTCTTGTAATGCACATGGGGAAGTGGCTGGGGAAGGCAGTGTGAGTTGCTCCTCCAGTGGTGAACAGCAAACCCATTCATGGGATTGTCTTTGCTCAAGGACTTGAGTGTACTTGGTGGGTAATGAGAAAGGGTGGGAGGACTCAGTGTGTACCTCAAGGAGACTTAACACTAGGGGAAAAATAACCTGGGATGTGAGTCATATGTTGCAGGAAGTGACACAGTAAGAATGACTGGTACTGAGGAAGAGTGAGTTTGCAAAGAATGCGAATGCAACAGTGACTGAAACCAAGCTGGCTTTGGTCCCCAACAGGAGAATATCCTGCTTCTCCTGTCCTGAACAGTACAAATGGGCCTCCAAGTAACATCTGGAGGAGTGGAGGAAGCCCAGGTAATGGAAGAGTAACATCTCTCTATTAAGGGACTGGAGATAGTCATTGATCAAAATGTATAAAATCTGGTATTAAGATGGTTTAAGTATGGTTTAGGTTGTGAGTGTTAACAGGAAGGAATTTTAGTATGAGAATCAAGTGAGATGGAGATGAATTATGTGGAACTTGAGCAAGTGGTATGGAGATGGTATTTGGTTTGGCTGAGCTGAAGTTAATTCTCCCCAGAGCATCTTTCTAGTGTTGTGTCTTGCAGTGGTAGCTGGGTGTTGACATGACACCAGTGTTTTGGCTACTGCTGAGACGAGCACCCAGGCTGTGCTTTTCCAGCATTTTCCACCCCCTCCAACAGTAGGCTGAAGGATGGGCAACATCTCAAGAGGGATACAGCTGGGCCAGCTAACTCAAACTGACCAAAGGGGTATTCCATACCATATTATGTTAGCCCAGATATAAAAGTTAGCTGAAAGAAGGAAGTGTGGTGACATTCGTTAATGATGTCTGTCCTCTGGAGAAACTGCTACACAAATGGAGTCCTGCTTCCTGGGGAGTGACCAAACACCATCTGCTGATGGGAAGCAGAGAATAACATCTTTCTTTGCTTTTGCTTCTGTGCATGGCCTTTGTTTTTGCTCTTCATCCTATGAAACTTTGTCTTGACTCATGGGCCTTTGGTGGTATTTTCCCTCTCCCCTGTCCATCTAAGGGGAGTGATAGAGTGGCTTTGGTGGGTATCTGGAACCTAGCCAGGGCCAAACCACCACAACAAACTAAAACTGTTTCACTCTTCAGTGATTTTCACAGAGCAGCAGTTTAGCTTGCAAGAATGCTCAACTTGTGGTGGTTTCCTTGTCTCTTCGTGCTTTCAAGCATAGAGGAGAACCTCGTATTCATAAAAATAACAGTGTTCCAAAATCATTTGTTCAGTCCTTTGTATAGATACAATTTTGGGGAGTTAAAATTTTATAGAAATCCTCATGTAATGTTTGAAGGCTTCATTATAAAGCTCTTAAATCTATAATTCTTGTAGCATGCAGGTACTGTTTGTTGTAGTAGATATCTTACAATATGCTATAACTTTAGCATATTGTAAAACCACTGAGAGCAAAGAGTAGAAACATACAATTGCATACAACTACACCTAATCACACTGATTTTTTTTTAATTAATTTGCTTATGATGCTGAAGTCCTACCAGCCTTCATGTGAATCGTTCTTAGGATGTCTGTAACAGTTTGTATTGACCATATTCTCACTACCCTTATAGTAAAAAAATATTTTAAATCTACCCTCTTTCAGTTAGGAATGATTGTCCTGCCACTACAGGTCCACAAAACCCCCCTTTTTGTAACTTTCTCACAGGCCTCTTAAAATACTAATAATAAGAAGGTGTCTCCAGAATTTTCTTCTCTCCATCTGAGCAATCTCAATTTTCTCATCCTTTCTTTATAGGAGAGGTCTTCCAACCATCAATCATTGTCACAGCCATTCTCTGGAACTACTTGAATAAGTCCTTGTTTTTCTTGTCCTGGGGACCCTAAAGGTGGATGCAAAACTCCAAGTGGGTTCTCATGTTTGTGGAAGTTTTAGGCTGATGCCTAGGAAATTTTTCACAGATCTTGAGTAGAAAGTGGTAGAATGTAAATAAATTACCACTGGATGCAAAAGAAAAATAATGATAAGGTCTAAATAATCCCATTGGTCTGATAACTAATGTAAAGTTGCATAAACTATTCTGTCTCTTCCTTGCTTCTTCACTGTAGCTAATACTAGCTGGTTGTTTTTGCTTGGCTGTTGCTGACCTTGGCTGTGTTCTTGCTGTGGCTAAGTAATTAACAAGCTATTCTCTGTTCTTTTCTTTTCTCTTCCCTTGTATGGGGTGGGGAGGGGATGGAGGGGGGAAGCTATTTGTAACCCTCTGGTTTTGTCCAGGTGGGTTCTTGTGAGGTTTATAAATTGTAAATGTATGTAAATATTGTATATTTTGTGCATATGCGTTGCATTTCATGTTTCTAGGTTTTAGTTTGCTTGTAAATATAGCTTCATTTGCTTCCAACTGAGCTAGTCTGGCAATTTTATTCGGGGGGGTAATTCTCTCAGATTAGTTGGGGGCGTGATTTCAACCCACTACAATGTTGGTCATGCATTTTTTTAGGCAGCCTAGATTATGACTGACTTGCTGGGTTGTGAGTGTGTGACATTAGTTCCAAAGCCCCTCCCCAACCTCTCAAAGCTGGGCTGGAGGGAAAGTGGAGGGAGCCAGGGGGAGATACCTCCTCCCGCCTAGGGCTTTGGTTCAGTAGACTCATATCAGCCCTTCCCCCAAGCCATGTGCCCTGCAAGGCATGATAAGACACAGACCCCATGGTGGGGTAAGTCTGGGCAAAGGACAGATGCTTATCTCTTTCTGGCACCCACTTCTATTGTCTGAGATTTGGAAATGCTCTCCTGGTGACATGTGACAAAAATTAGATATGGTTTCATAAAAACGGGACAGTTGTGGAGTGAGTGAGCTCTTTCTCTCAAGTTTTCCCTCACTACACTCATGGACTAAGCAGCTGGAACAGTTCAGGAGAATTCTCTAATAAAAATGGATGGAAAGAGAAATTCCAACAATAAGCAAACAGTGCTGTGAGTATCAGATATATATATTCCCTTGGATATATAGTCCCTGGGAAATTCCTTCTGTTTCTCAAGTGGGGTATTACTGCTATTTTTGTGTCTGTCTTTTCCAAATACTGTTCTCAAACAATCTGCAACCATTCCTATTGTAAAGATAACCACTAACCAAACTACTGAACCTTTATAGGCCTTGTATCATAAGGGAGGCAGAGCCAAAATTATAAATAAATATATTATTATAAATTTATCTCCTTATTCCCCCTTATTCATAACAGAGTGCCTTACATGCTCATGTCCAGTCTTTCATCCACCAGTATCCCAAAGACCTCTAAAGAACTGCTCTCAACCTATTCATTTCCCAGTCTCTATCAACAGTGGGGATTGCCCTGACCCACAGGCACTTTGCCTTTCAACTTTGTGATGTTCACATGAGCCTACTCCTCAAGCCTGTCAAGGTGCCTCTGGATGACATTCCTTAAGCCTGTCATCTGCACCAATCATCTTGATGTCCTCCAGAAACTTGCCGAGAGCGCACTCAATCTCACTGTGTCATTGATGAAGAAATTAAATAGTGTTTGTCCCAGGATGGAGACCCTTGAGGGACACTATTGACATATTTGTCTTTACATGTTTGTCATCAAGCCAATTCCATATCCTTTCAACGGTATATCCACCAAACGTGTGTCTCATCAATTTAGCAGCAAAAATGCTTTGGGGAAGCTTATCAAAATTCTTTCAGAAGCCCAGGTAGATGACATCTGTAGCTCTTCCCTTGTCTACTGATGAAGTCACTCACTCATAGATGGCCACTAGAGTAGTCAGGCATAATTTCCTCTTGGAGAATCCATCCTGGCTATCTTCCCTATGTTTTGACATAATCCTGGAAGTCTGTGTTTTGTTACAATGCTTTGCTGGGCTGTGCCTTCTACCACCTTTAAAATGTAACCTGAATGTTTGTTTGGTTTTTTTTTTTCTGGACAATATCAGCTTACAATTTACCGTAAGGGGAAGAAAATTGTCTTGAAAGTACTATGTAGTATTGCAGTATAATTAAATTGTCTTTGCTTCCCTTCATCCCTCACCTTATTTTTGTTTCAACCCTTTTTTCCACATTTCCTATTTTATTCCTAATTTTTTGCTTCTTTCAGCCAAAGATATTCTGTGCTGGGTGGGAGAGAGGCATGGAAATACAGAAGAAAGCTAAGGAATTTAGTTGTATCTCTCCATTGGGTCGGTGCAGAACTCACCATGTATTTGCCTCTTCCTGGGAATGCTTCGCCTAGGTTATCTGTAAATAGACAGCTTTTCAGCTCAGAGAAGATGGAGTGCAAAGCATTTTATTAAGTGCCCTTTCCCAATACAGGCATTAGTTTGTTCCCTGCAACACAGTCTCTTTGATATGTAGATGTCTGGCTAAGAATTAGAAGACTAAGTACAGGCACCTTCCAGTTAAATACCTGAACTCAACTAAAGTACTTCTTAAATTAATACTTACATTTATTTACTAGAGTTAATATGGATGTCTTCTGTTAAACATTTCAGCTGAAGTTCATTTAAATAATGGCATGAAATTGCAGATGTTTGATGATCAAAGTAAAAGCAAATTTCCAAAATATCGGAGTATGTTTTACTACTCTTCTTTTGCTTTGCACATAGTCTATCCTGAAGGCCTTCTTGGCAGACATTGCTCAAGCAGTAAAGCAGACTTCTTTGTGGATGCTGCTGTGAAAATTTATCAAAGTGTTGGTATTGGTCTTCTCCCAGCATCAGACATATCCCATTATCTTTTTAATTCATGTGATGTGTCAAGGCGTAAGATTGTCATGGGTTTAGCCAATTGAATCTGCTGATGAATATTCAATACCATGGTGATATTGTGCCAGACTTAACATGAAAGTGCTGACTGGAGCAAAGTTTCATGGGGCTGGAAATTCAGATTTCAACATGGGAGGTTTCCTGTTTCTGGTTGCTGCTTCTGGATTCCGTTCTTGGGGTGCTGGTCTTTTCCATTGGGCTGGCTACAGGCTTAGGGGGCATGGTGTTGTTTTACCACTGGCTTTTGCTGCTGCTTCTGCTTTTGCTGTGCTTTTCTGCGAAAAAGGCTATGGTAATTGTGTATTGCATCATCTCATTAAACTAATTTCAATCCTGTGACTTCTGTGTTACTTTCTCTTGCAGTCTTGGGGGTGCGGAGGGATGGAGGCGTGGGCTTGCCTGTAAAAGTGGGCTGTGTTACACCAGGACAAAGATAAATCTGTATTTAACTTGATGCCTCCTAGCATGCTATTAATTTTAGAATTAAGGGTACTGTCCAGCATTGACCTTTGCAATGCTCTACTTTCTCATGACTGTGTCTTCAGAAACGTTTATTTTCCTCTTTTCCGCTGTGATGGAGCTTGATTTTCCACGACAGGGTAAATGATTTTCAGTTAATCACCCTTGTACTTTAGTCTTTCTTTCTCTGCTTGCAGATTAAAGAAAGTTATGGTTTCCTGCAATATTTTTGTTACCCCAAATGATGTAAAAAAAGGCAGATGTAGTAGAAAAACTTACCTTGTAAGAATTGTGTATTAATTAGTGTAAGTATGTTTGCTTTGCAGAAACAATAATATATAGATATGGATATGGATATGGATATGGATATAGATATAGATATAGATATAGATATAGATATAGATATAGATATAGATATAGATATAGATATAGATATAGATATAGATGATATAGATATAGATATATTCACATTCTGTGCCTCTGGATCATTTGCTTCTTCGGTTGCATCCAATCTAATGTGTGTTGCCTGAAAACTGAATGAAACAACTTTTGATTCATCTTTCCCTCACTTTAACACAAATATCTGAGTACACACAGTGAATACTTTAAAGAAAAGAGAGGCTTCTTCTTCTTTTTTTTTCTTTTTTTATTCTGCCTTCTGTTTGCCTTCTCAATTCTTCTTCTGTGGTTTGTTCCCACCAAATGTAAAATACTATTTTCAAAGGAATATGGTCCACATTTGTAAAAGCTAGAGATAAGCAATGAATCCTGGAAGTGATATGGTTAGACTTACTTATCCAAGCTAAACTAATCAAAGTAATATACTTGTGTTCATGGCACTAAAAGAGCATTTGCAGAAATTAAGCATGCCATGTTTCATAAAGTAACAAACAGGCCTGATATGTATTTTAAGGGAACTTACTTCTCCTTTGCATCACCTATCCCTAATCAGTGTTAAATGAAAAAAAATCTAGTAGATGTCCACTCTACATAAAAAAAAATCATCAGGGATGAAAAAAAACCCACAATCCTGACATTTATACAAAATATATTTTTATAAACATTACAGGCATTTCAAATTGCTTTTCTTATGAGGTAAGCTGAGAACATCAGTCAATAATATGTGCACACGTAATAGTGAAATTAATAGTGTTAATGACTCAAGTATCAACATTCTCTTTCCCTTTTTCTTGTGTTACAGACCACTGTCCAGTTTTTATTTCTGTGCCATTCCATCTCAGTTCTTAATTTTATCCCATGGAATGTACAAATAATAATGGAGAATTAAACATTTCATTTATGAAATTCAGTTTTTCATAGATTTGATGATTTAGCGTTTCACAACCTCTCTCCTCCTCCTTTAGCATGATCTCCTATGACAAAGCAACCCGCTTAGTGGAGGAGGGAAAGGCTGTGGATGTCATATACATGAACTTTAGTAAAACCCTTCAACAACACTTCCAAGCCAGTTTGCCAATGAATCTTCTTGCACAAATTGGCTGTCCATTTTATGGGCATGCACACTCTTTGCTGGGTCAAAATCTGGCTGGATGTCCAGACCCAAAGACCAGTGGAAAACAGAGTTAAGTTCAGTTGGCGACTGGTCACAAGTGCTGTTCCCTAGGGCTCAGTATCCAGGCCAGCTCTATTTAATATCTTTATTGATGACCTTGACGAGGGGAACGAATGAACCCTCAAGTAAGTTTGCAGACAACATTAAGCTGGGTAGGAGTGTCAATCAGCTTGAAGGTAGGAGGGCTCTGCAGAGGGATCTGGACAATGGGCTGACACCCACTGGATGATGTTCAGTAAGGTCAACTGCTGGGTCCTGCACTTTGGTCACAAAACCCCCAGCAATGCTACAGGCTTGGAGAAGAGTGGCTTGAAAGTAGCTTGTCACAAAGGCATCTGGGGATAGTGGTCAACAGCTGACTGAATACGAGCCAGCAGTGTGCTCATGCAGCCATGAAGGCCAGCACCATCCTGGCCTGTATCAGGAATAGTATGGCCACCAGGACCAGGGAAGAGATCTTAACCCCATACTTGGCACTGATGAGGCTGCACCTCAAGTACTGTGTTCAGTTTTGTGCTCCTTAGTACAAGAAGGACATTGAGTTGCTGGAACATGTCCAGAGAAGTACAACAAAGCTGGTGAGGGGTCTTGAAGACAAGTTCTTTGAGGAGCAGCTGAGGGAACTAGGGTTGTTCAGTCCAGAGATGAGGAGGCTGAGAGGAAACCTCATTGGCTTCTATAACTACATGAAAGGAAGTTGAATTGCAGTGGGAGTTGGCCTCTTCTCCCAAGTAATAAGTGACAGGATGAGATGAAATGGACTTAAGCTGCACCAGGAAAGGTTTTGATTGGGTATTAGGAAACATTTCTTCACTGAAAAGGTCATTGGGCACTGGAATAGGCTGCCCAGGGATGTGGTAGAGTCACCATCTCTGAAGGTGTTTAAAAGACATTTGGATGAGGTGCTCAGGGACACGGTCTTAACAGTTGCATAGAGGGAGATGTTAGGTTATGGTTGGACTTGATGACCTCAAGATCTTTTCCAAACAGGCAATTCTCTCTGTTTCTTTGATTAATCTTCATGTGCTTTCGGACAGAGAAATTTGCAGGCACAGTATGGGTTTTTTATGATGTCCCATTTTTTATGTTATTCTGCTTTTTAATTCAGATTCCAGTTACTGAATATTGGATTACTGAACACTTTTCACTGCCAATAAGGCTTTCTGCATGGACCTGATATTATTTTCACACTTTTAAAGATTAAGTTAGCATAGGGTGAAAATTTCTGGGTTTGACCAACAAAGTACAGTATCTCTTTTTCTACAAAGGTGTTCCACAGTGATCCTATAGTAGAAAATGACAAAATGCTGGCTGAGTTCTCTCAAAGGCCAACAGTTTTTCCACAGCTGCCTCATTAACAATGGAAACCAGCAATACTTCATCCTACACTGTCTGAAATAGCAAGTAAGGAAAACAGCTCAGTTTATTTGTGTGGCACTGGATGTGTAAATGTATGTCCTACATAAAACTATTTAACTTTGAATATTGATTCGTAGCTGAGCAGTTTGAAGTTCCAGAATTTATTGTGTGTATGCCAATAGTATTTACAACTTTATAATAATTAAATAATAATTAAAGTGTTTTGGTTTTTAAATTGACTGATACAACTGGAACAAAGGACAATGGAAGCAAGTGAAGCTGCATACGTTCACAGACTTTTACATTTATCAAGGAATTTATTCTTTTAGCACAAATTATGAAATAGCTCTACAAATACAGCCAGACTTTTGCTCAGCTATGGTCTCAGTATGTCAAACAGAAAGTTTCCCCTTGTAAGCAGATTGAACTACGTATCTATGTGTGAATTACATATGTAATCACTTTAGGCTTAGAGTTCTAAAGACTTAAGACTTAACTTCTTATAAATTCTGGAAATTAAGAGATGAGCAGAAGTTTATCTTCTGTTTGAAAGTCTGTTTGTCAGTGAAGTAGATGACTTGTTTTTCAAGGGGGGGAAGCTACTAATACCTTTGGGTAGTTAATAGCAATGTGTTTGTAGCAGCAATGACAAGAGTTTGATGGCACATTTCCTCCAGCAGCAATGCCATCTTAAAATGTCCCAGCTTCCTGTCAGCTCTTACTGATTCCAGTGTACACCAGTTCTTCCCTGTTACAGTAAACTCATTCAGCACAAAACCAGTAACAAAAGAACAAAAATCTCCATGTTTTTTCTACTTTTCCTTTTTTTTTTTTTTTTAAAGTCTGATCATTTCCTAAGTCAGTAAATAGCATCTTTGCTTTGAGAGCTAGAAGAAAGCATGGCAAACTGAGATAGTATGCTGAATAGACTGTGTGCCTACCTACAGGCTCTAAGGATGTCTACCTAAGGACAAAAATGAGGCATTTTATAGAAAAAGTGGTTAACTTTTATTACACCAATTAGTGTTTTAATTAAAACCCAGAAGTATGTTTCCAGGCATGCAGGTACAACCCGAAGATAGCTGTCCTGAAGCTTACTCAACTTTCAATAATGTCAATAGATTCCATAAAAGACATTGCCTTTTCTCACTGTGCTTTTCTGTTGACTGAAGAATCATGAAGATGTTGAAAAAGACACAGCTTACATCTTAATTTTTGAGTAGATGGCTGAAATTAGTTTATTTCCCCTTCAGTAAAACATTTTGGGCAGGCAGGTGAGGTCCTGTGCCAGTTCAGGAGTAAGTCACTTACAGATGTCCATGGATGATAACGTTAGATACTGCTAGTTGTCCTCCCTATCCTTTCACGTGTCCTGTGGGAGGATAGTTTACACAAAATATTTTGATGGGTCAACTCCAAGGAAATGAATAGGAAAAGAATTGGTGATTGACATGGTTTCTTTCACACTGGAGATGAAATCCAGCATGAAATAAGTATTTTTTTAAGAAATTAATATCTGAAAAATAATTAGAATATAATAGAATAGAATAGAATAGAATAGAATAGAATAGAATAGAATAGAATAGAATAGAATAGAATAGAATAGAATAGAATAGAATAGAATAGAATAGAATAGAATCAAGAAGGTTGGAAGAGACCTCAAGGATCATCGAGTCCAACCTGTCACCCTACACCTCATGCCTATCTAAACCATGGCACCAAGTGCCAATCCCCTCTTGAACACCTCCAGGGATGGTGACTCCACCACCTCCCTGGGCAGCCCATTCCAATGGCCAACCACTCTCTCTGTGAAGAACTTTCTCCTCACCTCCAGCCTAAACCTCCCCTGGTGCAGCTTGAGACTGTGTCCTCTTGTTCTGGTGCTGGTTGCCTGGGAGAAGAGACCAACCCCCTCCTGGCTACAACCTCCCTTCAGGTAGTTGTAGACAGCAATGAGGTCTCCCCTGAGCCTCCTCTTCTCCAGGCTAAACAGTCCCAGCTCCCTCAGCCTCTCCTCATAGGGCTTGTGCTCAAGGGCTCTCACCAGCCTCGTTGCCCTTCTCTGGACATGCTCCAGCAATTCAACATCTTTCCTAAACTGAGGGGCCCAGAACTGGACACAGTACTCAAGGTGTGGCCTAACCAGTGCTGTGTACAGGGGTACAATGACCTCCCTGCTCCTGCTGGCCACACTATGCCTGATGCAGGCCAGGATGCCATTGGCTCTCTTGGCCACCTGGGCACACTGCTGGCTCATGTTCAGGCGCCTGATAAAGAAGCTATACTCTTGTCACCTAACTGTCCATCACAGGAGGTTTTAGAGACAATCACATTCACAAAAGTGTCCCTACATTCTCCTTTTATCTGCTCAGGCAAAGGTTTTATTTTGCTTTGCTTGACTTCTGTATGTGGAAACTCAAGACTTTCAAGGAATTCTTGTCCACCTAATCACAGAAGATATCTCCTTATAGAGGTAGCTAGGTAGGAAAAATTGTTTTAGTATGCAATTCAAAATTGAGTAACACAGGATGCATAGACAGGCTGAAAGGTACTGTAGCTGAAATATTTCAACTGCTTTATCAGAGTAATTTGGCAGAAAGTGAGTCATAGATAATGGTAGAGCAGTGGATGTGGTTTATCTTGATTTCAGTGAAGCATTTGTCACCACCTCTCACAGCATCCTCACAGCTAAACTGAGGCAGTGTGGTCTGGATGATCAGTTAGTGAGGTGGATTGTGAACTGGTTGAAGGAAAAAAGTCAGAGAGTTGTGGTGAATGGAACAGAGTCTAGTTAGAGGTCTGTATCTAGTGGAGTCCCTCAGGGGTCAGTACTGGGGCCAGTACTATTCAATATATTCATCAGTACCCCAGATGAGAGCACAGAGTGCACTGTCAGCAAATTTGCTGATGACACCAAACTGGGAGGAGTGGCTGACACACCTGAAGGCAGTGGCACCGTTCAGTGAGACCTGGGCAGGCTGGAGAGTTGGGCAGGGAGAGATTTAATGAAATTCAGCAAGGGCAAATGCAGAGCCTTGCACCTGGGAAAGAGCAACCCCATGGACCAGTACAAGTTGGGGACTGACCTGCTGGAGAGCAGTGAAGGGGAAAAAGACCTGGGGGTCATAGTGGATGGAAGGTTGACCATAAGCCAGCAATGTGCTCTTGTGGCCAAAAAGGCCAATGCCATTCTGGGGTGTGTCAGAAGGGGTGTGGTTAGTAGGTCAAGAGATGTTCTCCTCTCCCTCTACTCTGCCCTGGTGAGGCCACATCTGGAATATTGCATCCAGTTCTGGGCCCCTCAGTTTAAGAAGGACAGGGAACAGCTTGAAAGAGTCCAACGCAGAGTCACAAAAATGATTGAGGGAGGAGAGACTGAGGAAGCTGAATGAGTGCCAAGAGGATGGAGCCAGGCTCTTCTCAGTGATGCCCAATAGGCAGGACAAGGGTCAATGGTGGAAGCTGAGGCCTAGGAAGTTCCATGGAAACAAGAGGAAAACTTTTTTTCACTGTGAGGGTGACAGAATACTGGAACAGGCTCCCCAGGGGGGCTCTGGGGTCTCCTCTGGAGATATTCAAAACCTGCCTGAATGCATTCCCCTGTGATCTGTTCTAGGTGATCGTGCTCTGGTGATGGGAGGGGTGGGACTAGATGATCTTTTCAGGTCCCTTCCAACCCCTAACATTCTGTGATTATGTGATTCATGAATGGCTCAATTGTAATTAGAATAGGTCAATTTCTTATTTTTGCCCTAAAATAAAAGATGTGGTGTTGGAGCTTTTAATGAGCTTAAAAACTAAACTGGAAATGGAGGTGATTGTGTAATTATACTGGAAAAAATAAACAGGTATTCTAAAAGTGACTTTTTTGGCACATATCTATTTACAAGCCTGTTGATAAATTTTGAAAGTTTTGAAAATGTGAAGAAGTAGATTGTAGGATATTTTTAGACTATGCTGCTTTAAATATTTTTTCCCCACAGTTTTATTTTATTCAGATAAATTCTGCTTAGTTTGGGACAAATAAAGCTGAGAGACTCCATGAAAATCTACTTGTCATGGAAAACAATGGTGTTAGTCTTGTCATCAACCCCAATCTGTGGTAACTTAAAATTGAGGGAGGCAGTTATAATTTACTGAAAACAGTAACCTCCCATACTAAATGCTGGAATTTATAATCCAAGAAGCTGGACAGCCAGCCACTTGGCTAACCTGACTCAGATGTAACTGCAGTCAAAATGTAGAAGCTGGAGAGCTATACATCCATGGTTTGTAACACATCCTTCCCAGGAACCCTGTCTGTTACAAAAACTAAATCTAGGATGCTGCCTATTCATGAAATTATTTTTACTGGGAGTGGTTTTCTGTGGTGATTATTCATATTAGAAGTCCAGATTGTCCCATCAGCTTCTCTAATCTTTGTTACAAGGTGCAAGGTTTAGTGACCATATTTTTATTCAAATTTTCTATGTATCTCTTTAATTTCCAGTCTAATGTCCTTGTATGCAGACTTTAAGGCTCCCATGCTTTTTTGTCTTTAACTCCTATCAGTCCTTTTGCTTGCTGAAGGCACTCCGTGAGCAATAGTCTCTCAATATGAAAGCTACAGTATGAGTCTTTCCAACTTTGTGACTTGTGGACATAGAAAAGAAATTGGGAAGATTGTGAGTTTGAGTTTTGGATGTTGGTTTTTTTTCCCTTCCCTTTCAATAGTTTGAAACACTTTCCTAATATTTAACAACTATTTTTTTTAAAAATCCATCTTCTGTATGTTATATAATGTGTCATACTTATTCTCTTCATACCATTTTCAACTGCTTTCTCTGTTTCCATTGCTGCAAGTAGCAATCAAATGTATTTATGATGTTGCTTGCAGGGAGTTCTTGAAAGTTGTAAGTATTTATGGAGCTCCCTAATATATTTGAAAAGGATTAATTAAATAGGCAACTATCAGACTTAAACATGAAAAATAGAAATAACAGGATTTTGTTGTAGCAGACAGCATTTCCCATGGAAATCAAGATACTTATTTTGAGAGAAGTGAGAGCAAAGTTGCTAAGTGTCTTATACTTGGCTTTCATTTATCTCCTTTGGAAAGAGGAAAACGTTTAATTTGCTTTAAAACTGAAAAGAAAATAAAAGCACTGTGTAGACTTTTGGGCAAATATAATGCTCTGTTAGGTATGGACTGAATATTTGTATCCTGCTTTTAAGGACAGTTCAGTAGTTAAATAAGTATTTCAGAAAGTTCATCCAGGTTTACTGTCAAAGTTGGATTATTTTCTAGGATCATCAGAGGAATGACTACTACTCATTTGGAAAGGCTGAACTTCTGAAACTTAATGGCAGAGCCAAATTAACTCACTTTGCTTTGTGAGTATTCTTAACTGAGGAAGAACGCATGATGAAGGTCCAAATACCTGCTGGACAGGCCAAAGGAATCTTGCAGCCTTTCACTGCTTGCCCAGCAGATGGCATAAGGAGAACACGAATCATACCCAAATGTTCGGTTCTTTCTCCAAACCACTCTTCAGGGAGTTTCTTAAGCTCTTTGTCTTCACCTGCTTCCTTGGGGACAGGTGAAACCTGTTTTGTTATTGAACTCAGACTATAAACTGAGTATCTAAATGTTTGCTTTGCAAGGAATGAAGTGGTAGGGGTACAGCTGAAAAATAATTTCTACCAAAACACTATCAGGAGAAAAGTTATAAAATATCTTCTGAGACTCCAAAGGCTCCATAGTGCAGGGCATAAGGCAACTTTGTAATGGTAACTCAGGGTAGTTCACCTCCCTGTCCAAGTATGTAGGGTCCCAAGCACATCTTCCCATCCTTTTTGAGCACATAGACTCCCAAGATCATTTTATCTTACTGTTGTGGTAGCCCAGGATAGTCCACACACCCTCACTGCTCCCCAGGTCGACCCCTTTTGCTTCAATGCCAATGGTGGAGGTCAGCAATGGATCTTGGAATTTGGACAATAGCACCTGCACTACATCAGTGAATTCACTGATTAGCAAACCAAGACATTTCATGTGTGTGATATCTTAATCAGCACAAGCTTGGTTCTTTTTTTTTTTTTTATCCACCCTTACGGTCCTTTTCTTTGACTTTCATTCTGAAGCAGAGCTCCACTCTGTCATTTTCCCATTTCACTGGCACTGATGTCCCCCAGTGCTCCAACAGTGGCAGCACTAGGTTTTCTTGAAAGCCAGAGCTTTCAGCTGCCAAGTGCTATGCTTCACCCCTGAGAGATCCACACCTGCTTTTCGCTCATAACAAATGGCTGCACAGTTTTTGTCCTTTTCTCTTAGTTGTCATACACATATACTGCCTCACCAAGTGACAAGTTTAAATTATAAAGAAATAATTTGTGCACTCAGTGGAATGTCTCTTTGGCAATTGCTATTCTTTTTAATGCACACATGCAATTTGTAACAAAGGCTGTGTTTGCAACTTGAAAAACTACAATGCAATTATGTCCAAACCTGGGGTTAGTCAACTACTTCAAGGTATCTATATATAAATTATATAGGGGAGAAAGTCTGTTCAGCAAAATAAATGAAACTAAAGTTGCTGAAATAAAATGAGATTTGAAAATAATAATTTCTGCTCTTTTGGAAACATGCAAGAAGTTTTAAGTTAACCAGACTATGAATGTTTGATTGGGTGGTGTGATAGTTTTAGGCTATGCCTTTAAAATGTTTCACAGATCTTGAACAGAAAGAAGTAAAATGTAAATAAATCACTATTGGGTGCAAAAAAGGAAAATAATGATAATTCTAAACAATCCCATTGGAGAGATATCTACCATAAGATTTAGTTCCCAAAACAATCTCTCTCTCTTCTCACTTCCTGGGGCTGGGAGATACTAACCTTGTGCTTCTGCTGGCTTCTGCTTGAGCTTGGCTGCATTGTTTTGCTCTTTCTCTTGTCCCTTTCTGTAAAAGGCAGATCCCATTCCATGGGACACCAACATGCTCTTGTAGCCAAGACCAATGGAATCCTAGGGTGCACTGAGTGTGGCCAGCAAGTCAAAGGGGATTCTCCTCCTCCTCTACTCCAACCAGCCCAGTCTTGTTCTGGGCTCCCCAGTTCAAGAGGGCAGGGTTCTACTGGAGAGTATACAATGGAGTCTACAAGGATGATGAAGGGACTAGAACATCTGCCTGATGAAGAAAGGCTGAGAGACTTTAGGATGTTTAGCCCGGAGAAGAGAAGACTGAGAAGAGATTTTATTAATGTTTACAAATATCTGAAGGGTGGGTGCCAAGAAGGTGGTGCCAGATTCTTTTCAGTGGTGTCCAGTGGTAGGACAAGTGGCAATGGATACAAACTGGAACCCAGGAAGTTCCGCCTCAACAAGGAAAAAATTCTTCAGTGGAAGGGTGATGGAGCCCTGGAGCTGCCCAGAGAGGTTGTGAAGTCTCCTTCTCTAGAGGCATTCAAGACCTGTCTGGAAGCATTCCTCTGTGGCCTGCCCTAGGTGATCCTGCTTTGGCAGGGACTCGATGATCCCAGGGGCCAAAGGGGAAGGGAGAAGCTATTAGCTTCCCCTGATCTTTGGCCAGGGGGTCCTTGTGCTGTTTATTAATTGTAAGTATCTGTAAATATTGTAAATATTGCACATTTTGTACATATTCATTGCATTCCATTGTAATTTGTAGTTTTGCTTGTGAATACAGCTTTCATTTGCTTCCAGCTGAGTTGCTCTGGCAAATTTAATGTTGGGGCAGATTTTCAACCCACCACAGGTGGTTTTAATACAAGGTTATTTCCCATTTGTTACATTAAATATATTTTACTTAGAAAATTAAATTCTACTGTAAGTCAGTTTCTGTCATGAAGTTTACTCTTTGAAATCCATTCTACATGAATTTGTACCACATTTATGCCAAACTGTTGTCCATATATCACTTTTTATTTTCTAACTCTGACAGATACTGCATATTTTTGTTCCTATGCCACTTCTATGGATGATTCTTAATGCCATGTATTTAAAAAAAAAGTAAAAAATGGAATTTTAATTGCTTCTAATTTTATTGTTAATGTTGTGCTATTTTTAGTATGATTGACTGGTTGTTATTAAAACCAGTACTTGCCAGTGGCTACAGCAGCTTATGACATGTAGTAAGAGCTTCTACTCAGCTTCATGTAGTAAGCTTCTACTCAGAATAGAGAAATGCTGTAAATTTTCTAAAGCCTGTGCAAAAATGAACACTTTACATATATCAAGTTTGAGTACATCCAATTTGCAGTTTCACATTATTTGTTTATTCGTATTCATGGCAGTGATTATTATATGGCTTATTAAGCTCACTAAGTTTTATTCCTGACATGCTTGTTCATCCATAGCTTTATTTTATTGGTCAAAGGGGGCTTTTGGCAAAATAAAAGCAAACATGACATCTTGATAATATTTATGATATACAGCTGTCTGTTTTCTATAGAACTCTTATGCTGACAAACTGCTATGAGATTTCACTATAAAGTCATTTCAGCTAATAAAGGTAGACAGTTAGTGTGTAGCCACCATATAAGCCATGGAGACCTAAGAAGTTAAGTGCGTTTCCCTTTTGCAGAAAATCACTCATTTTTGCAGATACTTTTGCATAGATCTCCTCATAGAAGACATTCCTCAGATGGTACAATCTGGCATAATTTAACTGACATTTTGTGAATTTATAGTGGCCTTTTCCCGTTGAAAAGAATGTTGAGATCTCCACACCACTCAGAAAACAGCTAAGAAATTGCTTTGCTTAGATAGCAGTCATCAACTGATTATTTTCAAATATTCTGAAACCATTATAAAATTTCTTGTCTTCTAGGCAGAAATTTTGATCAGAAAGTCAGGCTGGCACAGCTCCTGTAGAATAAATACTACTTTGTTTCCTTTTGTGGCTCTGAAACCACAAAATGCTAGAGAGGTCTGTTCTTCTTATGTTTATGTTGGGTTTTGGCAATAAAAGTGCACAGTATCCAAGATGTAAATACCCCTCTGTCTTGAGCTTCTGCCTGGGATGACTGGAGGAGCAAGAAAGTGTTTGAAATGGAATCTTGTCTCCTTCAGTGTGAGACAGCACTTGCATATCACTGTGGTGATTAGGGATGGAGGATGGTGGTTATTAACTTATGAATTATGAGTTGTGAAAATATTGTTTATTGATTATTAAAATTATTAATAACCAATTAATCACCTTTCTATATTGATTCCAACGCACAGTTGTAAAAATATATTCCATAACTGGTTTAGTATTTACAATTTGATCCAATGATGATATTTGCAGAATCAATTTCTAATTAAGGGAACGAAAGGTGCAGGTCCACCGCTTGTCCACTAGACAGAGACTCGACAAGACTCTTGGCAGCTGTAACTATGTACAGAGATATTTATAATGTTATCACAAGGCAAGTTAATCTGAGATATCACGCGGCTACATGCGGGCACTTTGAATAGAATGTTACTGAATGTTGCACACATGGTCATAGTGAGGCAAGTTGCTGAGTTGCGCTGGCTACTCGCTGTCTATCGGCTGTCTGCCTGGGGCTGGTCCATGCTGGGAGGTGACTCTCTTTCTCCTTCCACCTTCGCGGGTGGGGCAAGGCTTGCTTTCTTCTCCCACAGCCACAGGTGGGGTGAGGCTTTCCGCTGGTCAGCGGTTTCCCTTAGCAGTGTCAGCCCGGCCGGGCCGGTCCGGGGGAGTGGTCCTGCGCAACAGGGCCAGGTCCTTTGGGGTCGGCCCTCGCGATCGAGGTGATGGTTCCCAGTAGGCGGGGTCATCCGTCTCTGATCCTGGAGATGGGTTTCGGGAAAGGGGTGCGGTGAAGCCGCAATTCCCCTCAGCTCAAAGTGAGCTGACTATGCCAATCTTGGCGACTGCTCCCATTAAGGTTATGACACATTCCTTGGCTTGGCCTCAACAGAGAGGATGTCTCTCTCTCTCGGGAAATCCCGGGTTACTTTACCCTGATGGCACAGGGTTGTGGAGCAGCAACAGTGGGTGGCTCCTCTTCTCCCACAAACAGCAGGGGTCACACAAGATGTGTTTCTGCTTGGTTAGCAGCTTATGCTGGACTGCCAGGCTTGGGCTAGTCCTTCCCCTTATGGGCCAAAGCTTACCCTTGGGGCTTCAGTTTTCTTGACTGGGCTTATGACGCTGGCTTCCTGTAGCTCAAGCGAAGGGATCATCCTGTTTGCTGGCTTCTTTCCATACTGCAGAGGCCTCTAGTACACTTGCATGTTGGATGAGAAGACTTAGGGGTTGCGAGCTTCTGTAGCTTGACCAAAGCGAGAGAAAGCAAAAGGAGAGAGCAAAGTGGTAAACAAATGGAGTAGTACTTACAGATTTCTCGAGGCTGGATCTGACCACTGGGCACACTTGTCAAAAACCTGCTTCAGCTTATGGAAAGGGTGAAGCTAGAATTATGCCCTTAGATGGCAAGAGCATGAGCATGCCGTGCAATGGATGCATGCAGTTGCTTACCCCTTAGGAGACAGATTGGCGCCTGGGCCTTTGTCCCCTTCTCCTGAAAGAAGAGTGGAAGGGGGTACTTACCAAAACATGTTGGGACAAGTTTGCTGGTATAATTATGGGCATAATTATGGGCATAGGGTGCCTTCACCACAATCACCAGAAAGTTATGCCCAAAGGAGCTTTTCCTGAATTCACTGGAGTCTTCGAAGGAGAAAATTTCTCCATTGCCCCCGATGTTCAATTGCATAAACACTGCAAAAGTCCTGAGAAAAGTGTACCTCTTTTAGGTTATGTCATGTGCCATTACTCCAAGGCTGCAAGAGGTAGGGGCAAAGTAACAGAAGAAGTAGAAGCAATCCAACACAGGTAGAGGCAGTTTAACAGAAAGTAAAGTGCTGCTGCTGCTGCCACAAAATATTAGGCTGTGGCCACTCAAGTATTTTTTTCATGCAATTTGTAATTGCAAGTCTGCCAGAGGCAGATCCCAAATATCAGTTTTCTTTGAAGATTTTAAGCAGGTTACCTTAATATCTCTTCTGGGAAAGTAACTTTTTGTATTACCCACATCTAAAACTGCCCTAAAATAGTATCATATTAAATTGCACTAAAAATTCCGCACTTGCCAAGTAGATTATTTGTAGGAAAAGAAAAACCATTTAAATGTTCCTGAAAAGATGGGATTGATTTGGATCTTTTTAACTTACCCTGAAATATTGACCAAATCTCTTTGTTCTATAGCTCACAAGAGCATTCATTCTATTTGTAAATATAAGAAATATGAAAAGGTTATAAAAATTTTCATTTTTTACTCCAAGTGTAGATTATGATACTGAGCCCTTTTTTTTTAGGTGACAGATAAAAATTCCCTCCTTTCTAATATATATATATATATATGTAAATTACTTTTTGAAGTCAAGGTGCTTTAATCTTAGAAAAGGCTCTTGGACCTTGAGATCATATCCTCTGTTCCAAAGCAGGGCTGGGGGTGCCTACAAGGCACTTGCTTAAGCTGTTATCAGAAACTGTCAGAAATTTGCAAGTTCTTCACATTACCTATTGTGATGCCTGAATAATATTCATCACTATTTAAAATCAGGTCATTTGTATGACAGCAGCCCTGTGGAGACAGACCTGGGAGTCCTGGTGTATAACAAGTTCTTGTGGGTCAGCAATGTCCCTTGTGGCCAAGGCGGCCAATGGGATCCTGGGGTGCATTGAGGAGTGTATCTAACAGATCCCTCCCACTCTACTCTGCCCTGCTGAGATCTCACCTGGAATATTGCATCCAGTTTTGGACTCCCTAGTTCAGGAGGGACAGGGATCTGCTGGAGAGAGCTCAGAGAAAACTGAGAGGGGATTTGATAAATGTTTATAAATATCTGAGGACTGGGTGTCAAGAGGAGGGGACAGGCTCTTCTTGGTTGTACCTTGTAATAGGACAAGAGGCAATGGATCTAAACTACAGCACAGGAGGTTCCATCTCAACATAAGGAGGAACTTCTTCACTGTGTCACAGAGCACTAGAACAGGCTGCCCTGGGAGGTTGTGGAGTCTCCTTTTCTAAAAGACTTTCAAGACCCATCTGGATGTGTTCCTGTGTGACCTGCACTAGATTCTATGGTCCTACTCTGGCAGGGAGGTTGGACTTGATGATCTCTGGAGGTCCCTTCCAACCTCTAACATCCTGTGATCCTGTGATCCTGTGATATCATAAAGTGGATTAATTTAACACAAGTATGAAGCAACATCTGACTAAATTGAGTTTCTCAAAGTCACACAAGAACTCTGTAGAAGGGAAAAGATTCTTCTGTTTCTGGATTTTGTTTTACCAATATTTCACTTTGTTCCTCCCTGATGGAGTAGTGATTTAAACCCATCAAAACCAAAAATAAGATAATGGAACTTTGTAGCTGTCTCCATCTTAATATCACAGAATCGTAGACTCAGTCAGGGTTGGAAGGGACCACAAGGATCATCTAGTTCCAACCCCCCTGCCATGGGCAGGGACACCTCACACTAGATCAGGCTGGCCAGAGCCTCAATATATAAAATAAGCCTCAATATATAAAAATAAGTTAGTGTTTTTGTCATCTTGCCTCCCTACTGATCTCGTTACATCTAATACACTGCAGCTTCTAGTGCAAGGGAGTCACTAGTAAGAAGTGAGAACCTGTGAGATCTTTAGTTAAACTGTAATCAAGAAATGAAATCAAGTAAGATTAATGGTTCCAGTCAGTCTAGTGAGTGACTCCAGGATTCTGCTATAGCTAATACTATGTGAATAAACTCATCTAAAACTAATCCATTCTTCTTTCATACATTTAGTAAAGCTACTAAGACTTTTGAAAAGAACGATAATCTGAAGCAGCATTTGGTAACAGTACTTAATTGATTTCAGCTACCTCTAAAGCATAAAAGGAGGTTTAGTGCAGGGAAGGGGATAAAACCAGGCTCAGTAGAGATGAAGCTAGGAGTGGCATGCCAGTTTTGGGTGTGAAATCCATAGTCCAGTTCAAGTGCGTCTACACCAGTGCACATAGCTTGGACAGCAAACAGCAGGAGCTGGAAGCCATTGTGCAACAGAATAGCTATGGTTTAATCACCATCACAGAAACATGATGGGGTGGCTCTTATGACTGGAATGCAGCAGTGAATGGCTAAAAGCCCTTCAGAAATAATAGACAAGGAAGAGGAGGTGGTGGGGTGGCTCTGTATAAGGGAGTGTTTCAAATGAATAGAACTCAACAATTGTGCTGATAAGGTCAACTGCTTATGGGTAAGGTGATATGGTCAAGTGCTTATGGATAAGGATGAGGGTGAAGGCCAACAAGGTACATATCCTTCTGTCAGTCTGCTCTGGATTGCCTGACCAAGGTGAAGGGTAGATGAAGCATTCTACAAGCAGCTGGCAGAAATCTCATGATCGCTGGTCCATGTTCTTGTGATGGACTTCAATTTGCCAGGAAGCAGTCTAGGAGGTTCCTGGAATGTGTATAGTATATTCAGTATATAGTATATTCAGTTTAGCAGTTAATTTAAAATATACTTGAATGTGTTTTTGAATTGGAATGTTATTTAGAATGCTAAGTTTTGCAACATTTTAATGCTATTTATTATAGCACTTCTATTTTGCTTATTGGAAGTCATGCACTGAACTTGTCTTCCCTTAATTTTATTTTCTCTGATTATTCTCTCTACTCACCTGCAATAGTCTTGTTAATCATAGATTCATTCATCAAATGGCTTGAGTTGGAAAGGACCTTAAAGATTCAACTTGAAGTTCCAACTTCCCCGCCATGGGCAGAGACACCTACACTAGACCAGGTTGTGTAACTGGATGTTAAGCTTGAAGAGAAGCTTAAACCACAACTTGAAGACAGCCTGTGATTTATGTGCTATGACTGACATGAAGTACATCCATGGAATTCAAAAGGATGGGATTTGTAGACCTGTCTTCATTACATTAGGTGACAAAAGAAATTAGAAGCCGGACTGGAAAGATCCTGTTGTGAATGCCCATCCATTCTTTTAAAGCAGATATTTTTAGGCTGACACTGTCTCATTTCCCTGATCTATTTTTAAACAATTTCAAAGACAGTGGCTTAGGCCTGTCTGTAGATGGTTATCTAAAAGGTAATTTCTCTATTTCCCTTACCTTGTATGCACTCTGACAGGACAGTTGGAGACTCCTCTTCCACCTCCACAAAAGCAATATGGAAAGGAATAAGGAGTATTTGTCCCCTCCTCCTCCCTTCTTCCCACACTGTTTCTTCTTCCAAACTCAGTTGATATCAGTGTTTGTGCCCTGATTTGATGAGTCATGCTTGTGGCACTCTCTCAACACACACACACAAAACTTTCTGCAGCAGTAAACTTGGTAGGGTTGGCAGCAGATGACAGTATAATTCATGTCTTCATTCAATCAGTGGGGCAGCTAATCCCTTCAAGTAATATCTGAAATATTTACACCCAGCTCACTCTTTCAAGAACTACTTTGCAATTCCAGGGAGAAGAATCAGTTTGTTATCACAGAATCCTGTGGCTGCAAGAGACCTCTAGATATTATGTAGTCCAACCCTGCTGCTCAAACACCTGAATACTGATTTTTAAGCAGTAAGTGTTTTCTGATATTTATTTTATCCCTGATCTGTCTTAGCATGTGGCATATTTCAGATATGATCCTGATGTCTGCCAGTCTCAGGGTCCAGGACACTTACTTGAACTAAGTTCCCAGGTGAAGCTAATAAACTCTATGTGTTCACTTTGAGAAAGTTCAAAGGGAATTTAGCTCAGATGTACAAAAAAATATGTTTCTTATATTTGTGTATATTTCTTATATGACCTAGATGTGCTAGATTGACAGAAATTACATATTCATGGCACATATAATGGTAGCTTCACATGTAGAGTATTTTGAATTATATGTTCATCCGGAAACTGGGGACACTGCAATTTGGAATCACAATGCAAGGCATGATCCAACACAATGCAATATATTCAACACAAGACCAGTACAAATAATACCTATGGTACAATGATTCATACTTGTGGTGATACTTGTTTTTTTCTAATAATACAGGGTTTTGACAGAGAAGAATGAGAACAGCTGTCATGGTTTAATGAGTGGACAGATTTCTCTATTGCTCCAAAAGGGGCAAAAGAATAGTGATCACACAAAGGATTGGATAGTATTAGAAAGTCTAAATGGAAATGCTATTTACAAACTACAGTGCTACAGTGGTATAATAGAAAGCATAACAAAGCATATAAAACACAAAGAAATCTAGGTTTAACACAGAAGCTCATTAAGCCAAAGATTCACATAAACCTTCCTCTGTGCCAGGACAACAAAACCCAGGCTTCCATGCCTCCGTCCCTTCCAGGTCTCTCTACCCTTCATACCACAAACGTTTGTGACACAACACAAAATTCAGCTTGTCAACTCCAGGCCCCAGTTAAGCCACTCCAGGCCTGATTGGCAGCATTGCCAAGGCCGACACTAGTCTTCACACCCCGCCAGGGAGAGAAGAACCTGCTTGTCCTTCCTGGGAGGAGAAAGGGATGGAAAAGGGAAGAAACTAACTTTGCAGCCAATTTTATAGGGACACGGGACTTATGGGTATGAAATACAAAGATTACACTTTCTGGTACACTTCCTGAACATTTCTAACTTCTGGAGGTCTGTAATTCTGTGGCTTTCTTAAAGGCACAACTGCCTCAAACTGCCACAGCAGCACACAGGATTCCAAATGTGGGGCCACTGATGATTGTACAGTAGCACAGTGTAGATTTATACTCCTCTCAGTCATTCCATCATCTTTTATTTTTTTTGTTCTTTCCCCTTTCCTGGCCTGTGAGACATCATCCTGAGCATGTTGCTTTATAGGAAGTTATCGTGGAGAGGGGGATTAGGGATGGAGGATGGTGATTATTAATTATGAATTACAAAAATATGAATTATGAAAATCATTACTTATTATTATAATTATGAGTATCTATTAATCACTTTATATATATTGATTCGGATGCACGGTTGTAATAATATAGACCATAACTGATTTAGTATTTACAATTATACCCAATTATGATATTTACAGTCAATTTCTAATTAAGGGAACGAAAGGGTGCAGTTCCACCGCTTGTCCACTAGATGGAGACTCGACAAGGCGCTTGCGGCTTGCAACTACATACAGAGATATTTATAATGTTATCACGAGGCAAGTTTAGCTAGAAATATCACGCGGCTACGCGCGGGCGCTTTGAATAGTAGGTTGCTGAATGTTATACACAGCAAAGATACATTCTGTCTTTCTTTCTAGTGAGGCAAGTTGCTGGGTTACGCTGGCTCGCTGGTTATCTGCCTGGGGCTGCTCATATCCAGGCGGCGACTTTCTCCCTCCCGGCTCTGTGGGTGGGGGCAAGGTTTGCTTTCTCCTCCCGCGGTCTGCGAGGAGGGGCGGTTGGCTTTCTTTGTCCTGCCACGGTCTGCAGGGGTGGAGCGGCTCCCTGAAGGGAGGATCAGCTCTGCAGGGCCGGTCTCTAGGGGGTCGGCCCTCGCGATCGAGTGGCAGCTCCCGGCAGGTGCGTTTCAGTCGGGGGGGTGGCGAAGCGACGCTTTCCCCCTCGGCTCGGCTCGGCTCGGCTCGAAGTGAGCTGTCGCTGCCGATTCTTTCACCAACTGCTTTCCGTTTAAATTACGATGCTGCAGTCTTTGCCTTTGACTTCAATGGAGAGGTTACCCTTTGCTCTCTCTTTCCCTCGGGGAAATCCCGGGTGCTTTGCCCTGACATGGGGCTGTGGAGCAGCTACAATGGGAGGCTCCGTTTCTCTCCCGAAGCAGCGGGGGCTACGCAAGATGCGTTTCTGCTTATGGCTGCTTAATTAACTTGCAGCAAATTTGGACTGCCAGGATTGGGCTAGTCTTTCCCCTTTATGGGTTTGCTTACCCTCTCTTGGAGCTTTTCCTCAGTCCTTTCAACTGGGATTGATTTCACCCTCTCTCGGGCATACGACGCTGAGATTCTGCTATCAGTGAAGGGGTCTCCTTTGCAGGTTCCTCGAGCGGCTCGGTGGGCTGGCTTCTGTATTCGCAGAGGCTTCCAGTATGCTTGCGTGTGAGAAAGCTTACAGCTTACGCATCGTGAGTTACGTAGTGAGTGAAGGCAAAAGACGAGAGCAAAGCAGTAAACAAATGGAGTAGTACTTATAGATTCTCGAGGCTGGATCTGACCAATGGGCACACTTGCCAACAACCTGCTTCCACCTATAGAAAGGGTGAAGCTAGAATTATGCCCTTAGATGGCAAGAGCATGAGTGAGATGGGTGCATGCAGTTGTTTACCCCTTAGGAGACAGGCTGGCCTTTTGTCCTCCTCTCCTGAAAGGAGGGTGGAAGGGGGGACTTATCAGAACATGTTGGGACAAGTTAGCTGGTATTTGGGGGCATAATTCTGGGCATGTGATGCCTTCACTACAGAAGCGTTAAGTTTTTTCCGCTCACATTTTAAATTCATCTATAGTGATTTGTAGCTGTCATTATCCAATGAATATTCATTTGTTCAATGAATATTTTGAATGCCAATCCAACCATCCTGCAATTTTTGACTCTTGTGAAGACTCACAATGTGTTTGTGAGGCCTGACTTCTCTTTACAAAGTGATGCTCCTTTACACTATGACCGTTCCTCAGCAAGCTGTGCTTAGCCAATCTTCCCACTAATTCTATTAACTAGAATAGTTTCCTGAAATTCTCTCGGTCTCAACAAAGACTGATTGGTAGCTCCCTCGAGTGCACTTTGAAGCTTTCAAAAATTTGTAGTCATGCTTGTCACACAGCAGGGGAATTTAACTAGTACATTTTTTTTCTTCTTTGCACCCCTCTAAAATTTTGGTGTCATATTACTGTGTCCTTATTACCTGCAACTCCCAAATATATTAATATGTTGTACCCACATCACTTCTGCCAATACTGAAATGTGAGACAGATCAGAGAGATTTCAAATAGGAATTATTCACATTTCATCCACCATCAGTGAATGAAAAGAGCAATTTATTTTTTTTAATATAACCATTATATTCTTTGATCATTTACTGGAGATTTCCACTTCTGGCTTCTTATTTATTTGGAAAAGGATTATTTATAATTTTTAATGTCTTTTCAACTTCCTTTGTGTTATTTTGAGTCACACTCACAATACTTTTTGAAAACTGAAGGAGGATAGGCATTTACTCTGTGTTTCCTCAGAACCAACATTTCCATTTTCATCTTAAATTGTTTGGGGTTTGTTTTGTTTTGTTTCGTTTCGTTTGGTTGGTTAGGGTTTGTTTGTTTGTTTGCTGTTTGTTTTCAAATTGTGTCCCATTGCTTATTTCACTGTTCACTGGAGGCTTTAGAAGCTGGAAGCAAAAATCTGTTTTCTTTCTGATTTTTTTTAAATGCTTTCCTTGAAAAAGCTGCTGCTGTCAGATTTAATGAAGGCTTGCATAATCATTTGCATTCAGTCCACCTATGAAAATATCTTAGAGCATCTGTTTTGAAACAAATTATTTTTTTTAATGAGGATGATTAGAAATTGTGATAAAGTAACATTATTAAGAATTATGAAAAATCGTCTCAAAATCTAATCCAAGTGACCAACACTCAGACAAAGACTGGGGGGTCCTAGAGTTCAATGGTCCATTTAAGCAGTTTAGCAACTACTGTGTCATTAGCTTCAGCTTTTTCAAGACTTAAACATAGCTGCAGTTTAGAGGATTTTTTCTGATCGGTAGCATTTTCAGCCAAAGCACGTAAAGACATCATCAGATATACTTATTTCTGCCTCAAGGGACAAGATATGATCTATGCTTCAGTCAATCTATGTTCTAATAATTGCAGGAAAACGAACACGTGGAACAACATTTTACATTAGGTGCAGAAGGAGATGAAGAAGTTTGCATCTGTTCTTTGGAACATCTGATCTGAAATTAATGACAGAGATGCTTTGTTGTCAAGGTGGAGAGATGCCATGGGATGCCCTCATTTAGATTACAAGCACAGCACTTACATAGTGCTGCCTGTGGCTGTCTGCTTCTGGCATTTCTCAGAAAAGAAGGGATCTGCAGGCTGCGTGTTACACAACATGACTCAGAATCTACGTGGTCAGCTGAATTCCAACTGAAGTTGTAAAGCACTTGTAGAAGCCAAAGACTTTTTTTTTCTTCTCTTCTAAATATGGCTTGTCATGGCAAACTAAGAGTAGTGTGAGTATTAGTTACTGACAGGTAGGATTATTTCACTAAACTGTGTCATAAAGTTAAGAGATACAGCCTCTGATCTGTGCCCCTATGATCCATTTTAAGAAGGCGATGGAATGGTTACTCAGTAGGCACATCATTATTCTCTCTGTTTCAGGTGATTATTCTATCTGATTTAGATAGTGAAGCTGACAGACAGCATCTTACTTTCTGAAAGTGAGCAGCACCAGCGACTTACTCTGTTCTGTGACCAGAAAGGGTGAGGGAGGTGATTCCCTCTCTCTACTCTGCTCTTGTGAGAACCCACCTGGAGCACTGTGTCCAGTTCTGGGGCCCCCAAGACAAGAAAGACATCAGACTGTTGGAGTGGGTCCAGAGGAGGGCCATATAGATGATCAGAGGGCTGGAGCACATCCGCTATGGGGACAGGCTGCAAGAGTTAGGGCTATTCAGCCTGGTGAAGGGAAGGCTCCAGGGACTCATTTTAGTGTCCTTCTGGAACCTGAAGGGGACTTACAAGAAAACTGGAGAGGGACATTTTCCAAGGGTTTGTAATGGCAGGATGAGGGGGAATGTCTTCAGGCTGGAAGAAGATAGATTTATACTGGATATTAGAAATTCTTTACAGTGAGGGTGGTGAGACACCGGAACAGGCTGCCCAGGGAAGTTGTAGATGCCCCTTCCCTGGAGGTACTCAAGGCCAGGCTGTACAGAGCCTTGAACAACCTGGTCTATGAGAGGGTGTCTCTGCCCCTGGCAGGGTGGTTGGAACTAGATGATCTTTAAGGTCCCCTTCCAACCCAAACCGTTCTATAAATCTATGATTCCAAGACTAAAATCAGGCGTCCTGATGTTGTGGGTTTAAGGCTGGATGTCTGAACCACAGAGTTAGCCCAGGAAGTGGACACCAGAATGTGTAATCTTTTGTTTTTTCATTCCCATAATCCTGCATCTATTTCCCTATATAAACAGGCATAATTGAGGTTTTGGACAATGTAGGCCTAGTGAGTTTTTGTAAGCCCAGGATGGAGAACTGGGCCAAGGCTGAATATGAATTTCTGTACTTTATATGTTTTTGTACTGCTGTATATAGTTGTGAATAGCATTTCCATTTAAATTTCCAATTCTTTCCAATCTTGTGTAGAGTGTTTTTCTTTTAGTCCTTTGGGAAGGGCTAAAAGATCTTCACCCTAAACCCAAGACACCTGGATTCCACCTACTCTCTGAAACTGAAGAACCTAGTGGAATGAAATATATAACAAGTGAAATCTAGCACCTGCTGACCTACTGATCAGAGGATCAAGGATTAATGAGCAGAGATTGTATGGTTTTGAAATATTCCAAGGTTTTTCATATTTTTAAACCTCTTAATTCTCAGGAAAATTAACTTTCTAACCTAAAAAACTCCATTCAGTGTAGACATATACATACACAGAGCAGTCCAGGTCTCTTAAATGCTACCCATCAACTCATAGGTACTCTTCTTGAAATCTCCTATCCAAAAATAAGTATACAAAAGAGCTAAATTTCTCACATTAACAGGTAGCACTTCTTCATATTATACCTGTCCATCCCTTTTCCAAGATGAAAAGCTGATTTCTGATTTTTATCTTTGAATACAAAATGCAATGGTTTTTTTCTTACAGTATTGAGTTTTCGTAGCTCAATTTTCAGCCACAGTGTCTACTACTGTCCTCTTTGAACTTTGTCCAATATGTGTGTTAGACATTGCCCAGCTGATTGCCTCCTTGCTTTCACTGAAAAAGCAGAATCTCGATGTCTTTGCTCAGCACACAGCAGCAGTACACCCTCGCCTTTTGCAGCAGGACCAACTCACATTTGTTCAAATTCCTACTTTTGTGGTATTTGCAAAGAAATGCTGTTTGCTTATGTGTATGTTTGGAGGGGTATTTTTTGCCCCCCTGGCTGACCAGCCATATATTTCATATTGAGGGAGTTCATAGATTTGCACAATTCAATTTTGGAACAAATTACTGGAAAAAGCACTCACAGTATTGCAGTCACTTGTGTGAGGTTATTGTAGTTTATCACTCTTACAAATACCTCTCCTATATTCTGCTCCAGAATTGGTCATGTATTACTCCCTTCAATTACCACAGTGTTCATACCTGCTAACACTGATAGCACTAAATTCAGGTTGCTCAAGTCTGCATTGTTACTTCCTAAAATTCCACTAGAATTGTAGCTTCCATCTACAATACTTACAGCAAGTGAATCATGTAGTCCAAGGTAACTGTGTTTTCTGTCTTACTATCATCATGAAAACACTACATAGATTCAGTATTGACTTCAGATGTGCATTATCATATGGTCTGTCTTTTCTGTTCTAGTCCATTTTCTTCTCGTATGAACATTGATTTTTTTCCTACATACACGGGACTAAAGCAGATTCTCTCAAACCACTACCTGCCAGCCTGTCTGTGAGTTTTGTCAACAGGAGGGCACAGTACATATTAAAACACTGATTATTCAGGATGAAATTCTTTATCCATTCAAGATTTCAGCAGTTCCACTGAAAACATTTTTAAAAATTTCTGAAAAGTCTGAGATGGTTCCTTTATGAACTGATACTTTGTTTAAAAACAGATATTGCAAACCTTTCACCCCATTCATTCCCCATTTTCCCCATCCCCAAAACAACGTACATTCCATAAGATACCTGACAACCTTTCTTTCCCTAACCTTCTCTGAGTCTTCTGATACTTTACATGGCTCTGCCTTTTTATGTTCATTTTATGTTTCTGCATGCTCTTCTTCCTGCATACCTCTTTATGCATTCTTGTCCCTAATTTCTCTATCACCTCTTGTTATTTAACATACTTTCAAAATTATACCTCCAGGTGCTATTAATCAATTCAGTTATAAGTTTGCATCTATGTGATGCAGAATCACAGACTGTTAGGAACCACAAAAGATCATCTAGCCCAATCTCCCTGCCAGAGCAGGATCACCTAGAGTAGGTCACACAGGAACACATCCAGGCAGGTTATGTAAGTTATGCACATTCTATTTGTTCACTATAATGCCTTGATGAATGTATAAAAGGATTTTTTCTCCTTTCTTAGTTATAAAATTCACTGCAGATTACACTGTTAGCTACTGCTCTATTTTCTTTGACATAGTTTTATACATTTTTTTATACTGAGATAAAGGTTTGCATACTGAAACAAAGGTTTTCAAGTTCTTCTTCAACAATGAAGGAAATGGTTAGTCCTTCCAGCTGACAAGTTGAAAAATATTTGTTAGCTTATAAAATAACAAATGTATTGCTAAGTCCTCTCTGTACTGGCATTCTTTCTAGTTTGGACATTTTTTCTGTAAACTATAGTGCCTTGAATATCCCATGAATCACTACCTTGATCTTGTAGTCATTGTGGCATAAAGATGATGTATCACTGCTCTGTGATACACTCATCTAAATTTTTGTAGATTCTAGGTTAATTATGTTTTTAATCAACCATAAGTTAAAACAGAAAAAATATTTTTAGTGTTCCAACCAACTGTGATTTATAGATTTTATTTTACACTGTATCAAATACATTTGGCAACTTGTGATAAAAGAAGAAGGGCAGGATGTGATATAAAGGAATTTATATAACAGATAAAAATAGTAATGCACATTCATCTGATGAGACAGATCTCCTATTCAAATGCATCTCCTGGATTTGAGTTGAAATATGAAAATTAGTTCTCCAAATCTACTTTGTTGTGGTTTATACCTTTATATGTAATCTTGTATTTATCAAAAGCCCTGTAATTTGTTTGTATTTGCACTACACTGAAACTGTTTTTTTTTAATAAAACAAATACATTAAAAAATAGATATATGAGCATGACACTTAAAGTTCTATTTCTGTCCAATCTTACATATGCAGCATTAGTTACCTTCCCTGTACACTAAGAAATACAAACCAAAATTGGGCATCAGATTTTGAAGTCCTCTACTAAGGTGATAATTAAGACTCTTACGTATTTGCTGAAATGAAAACAAGTGCTTTCAAGGACCGCTCCTTAGCAAAATCCTTTTTGATTTGCACACTGTAGTGCAATGAGTTGTAAATCATTTGTTCATTCACTACTAAGTGCTTGATTACAGGTGACTGATCTTGACACAAACATTACAATGCCTTTTGCAGTCTTCTTACCACATTTATAAAGGGTATATGCATGCAATATGATTCTTCTAATGCTTTTTGTGTGTGTTGTCTCCTCAGTTCAGATTTTAAACTGTATCTTGCCTTTTTTTTCTTTTTTTTGTGTATGGTTCCTTCTATTCTGTCCCTTTTTTTTAAAATATGACCACTCAACTGTGTTAATTTGGCATTTTGGAGTCGTGGCTCCTAAGCTAGTCCGGAGAAAAAGGACAGCTTTTATTCATAGACAATGCCTAAGGATTTCAAAGAGATGATACATCAGTGAGAGTATCAACTCCATTAGTCTGTTTTCATGTTAATTGCCAGATCCTAGCTAATACTAGAGAAAAATATACAGAAAAACAAAACTGCAGGGTATTAGACTCATCAACCCTTGAAGAGAAACTCTGCAAATCATCAGCATATCCATTCACTACAAACCTTAGAAAGATGTCCTGGCTTAGTTTTCATTCCCTTTCTAACATTGATCCTGAAAACAGGTTAATTCTGTCAAAGTTAGGACGTGTAATGTTCTTCTAGCCTTCTTATTCAGTTCTTTATCGTTACTTCTTGTTTACAACGCCACAGATACTTGCTCTTTGAGCTAAAAGTCAGAGCACGTAATAATGTCTGTCTTCATTCTTATTTCCTTCAGAATGTTTCTGCTTTTAATTTGGCAAGCTAAACAAAAATTCTTTCTGATGTGTTTGGCAGATTATATTCACATACACACATGTAAGTAAATAGTGATGATATAAAATTAGTTTTTAAAGTTTTGTATGTCTACTAAGAAACTATTATTTCTATTTTGAATTTCAAAGGCTCTTTTTTTTTTTAATGTAGTCATAATCTGAAATTAAGACAGAAAGTAGTTTAAGTATGTTGATGATCCCATTAAGGACCAGAGTTGAGGTTGCAAGTGAAAAAGGTGAGAACAAACGCTTGTTTTGCACATGTATTTGGTCTTTTTACATAGGAAATTTAGAACTTGTGCAAGTATATGGTCAAAATTAGTTGTTCATCCTATCATGGTTCAGGTCCAGCAGGCATCTAAGGCCCCATGCAGCCACTCACACCATTGTCCACCCACCCTCCTAGTGTAAGCAGAAAGAGAACTGGGAGAAAAAGATAGAGCCCTGTGGGTTGAGACAAATAGAGTTTAATAGAACAGTACGAAGAGATAGCATGTCCACTTGTTCCTGGCTCTGTTGCAATATTAACATGTCACAGTCACAAGCTCAAAGGCCCTCCCTTTGCCCCATGCAGCCCCATGCAGTCATGTGGGCACGATGTCAGTATGGTATTAAATACCCATTGGCTAGTTCAGCTGGCCCTCTCGGCTATGTCCCCTCCCAGCTTCCTGTAAAGCAAAAAAACTCCAAAAAACAAACTCAAACCTTCAGCCTACCAAACCCCAAACAACCCACATGGGTAATAAGGCAAAGAAATGAAACACAGTATATATATGTAGCTGCAGCCATGACCACAATCAAACTAGATATGCAATTCTTTATGTGTGATAATAAAAATTCAGTGTTACATTCTTTTTATTACTTGATACAGGTGTTTTCTACTATTACTAATATTGACTTATACTTTAACAGCTCAAAGGAGCTCGTTTGGTATGAAAACACTTCCACTTCTATGCGCATGACCAAAAAAAAAACAGTCAGACTGTCCTGGATTCTAGAAAACAAGATATATGGGAATATAAAATATTATTTTTTTTATGCATTTTAATGTTCAATAGAAATCTGTCAACACTGTATCTGAAACTGCCTCAGGAGATAAAAATACTGATAAATAGGATCAGAGGTGTCTTCATATAGTCTTAAAGAGATTTTTTTGCTGAGATACTGAAAGATGATAACAAATACACAGAATCAGGTAAATATATTTCAAAGAAAGGATGAAATTTTTAAGCTGACTGAAAACCCAAGTATAATATTTCATTCAGTCTCAGATATTATATTCATACTTGATGAATGTCAATGATTTTGTATTTTCATGTTTCCTTTATGTAGTATACAGAAAAGGTAATCTTCAACTGATCTTCAGTCTTCGAGATCCCTCCATGCATAAGAAAAGTGATAAAATTCAGTTTGAGTCTTTATGGATTTTTATAGAGAAAACTGTAATTTCCTATGGTGAACAATATTAGTAGCAACCCTTCATTCCTACATGCAAGGCCTTCCGATGAATAAGTAGAGTTCCAATGAACAACTACTCCACTAACAGACTTTGGAAAGCTGTATTGTTCTTTCTTATTTTGTGTATGATTTGTTTTGTGCAAGTGATCTCACAAGCTACATCTTGAATCCAGCTATTAATTTTACATTTTTCTCTCAAGCAACAATTTGAGTTTCTGTTCTGAAATGTGAAAAGAAGGAAATAGTCTGTCTGAAAATCTTATCCCTGAAATGATAAAGCATGTTAAAATATTATACATGAATATGAAATGTTTTTAAATACTTTTTTAAAAAATGCTGCTAATGTCAATTTGATGGTCAAAAGCTGGTGCGGACCTGTGACTGCCTGTGTAAAAAATTTTGCCATCCACATGCAGTTACAAGTGTCTTTCTATGTATCTTTCATGGTGAATTATGTGCATCTTCATACTCTTTAAAGACAATTTTTTGTTTATGCTGATAACATGCTGTATGTATAGCCCAATATTTCATTTTTAACTGTTTAAGTCTGTTGTAGGTTTAAGAACCATAAAGAAGAAAAGTCCTCCAGGGACTAGGTAGCCCAGGAGGTGGACACCAGGAAAAGTGTAATCTGTGTTATTTCATTCCCATCATGCCTGCATCTCCCCTGTACAACAGTCTGTTCTCGCCCTTTTCACCCTTCTCTCTCCAGGCATTGCGGTGGCTCCCATTTCTGGTTTGCGGGGGAGTAGGGCTTCAAGTTGTCAAGAAAATTTCTCGCTACACAAAATGGCCTGGGGTGGAGGGAGGCCTTGAGACATTCTGGCTTGCTCCATCTAGTGGGGGGGAGCAGTTGTCAGCCTGTTTAGGGGTATTGAGGCTTGGTGTTCAGGCCTGGTTGGGACGAAGATTTTGGAAGGTGATGGTCTGATACGTCTTGATAATGAGATCTCTCATAGGTCGGAAAGAACTGTGCCAAGGTTAAATATGAATTTATGTATTTTGTATGTTTTTGTACTGTTGTATATAGTTGTGAATAGTATTTCCATTTAACTTTCCAGTTCTGTGTGTGGAGTGTTTTGCACTTCTTTAGGGACAGGTAAAACAGCTTCTGTCTGCTCAACTTAAGACAAAGTCACAAGAAAATATATTAATATGTATGTCACATATATGTGTATTTCTGCAACAAGTGTGCATTTTGCTTGTGTGGATAGGACTTCCCAGGATTTTAAAGAATACACTGAAACTTTCCTCTGGCTGTTGAACCAGAAATCCTCAGAATGCATGGGAATGCCGATTTAGTGTTTCAGGTTTGTAGGCTTTTCTTAAATTCATTTCTAAATAAATTATGTTAAATGAATTCTACTCCATCGCTTAAAGGGCAAATTTGATTTAGCAATGATGGTTTGTTAAGCGAAACAGTGAGGAGGAATGGCTGTAGTGCTCATTAGATCTGGCTTCTCTCATGTGGGTATGTAACACAGCATTCATGGACATTCTCTTCAATCCATTTCCTATCAACTCATATTTTAAGGAACTATTTATTATTTATACATTGTAGGTTATATACTAATGTATATGCTATCCATACGTTTGCACAAATCAATCACTTTTCATGGGCTAGTGGTTTTATACTTTCAAATTTCACAAAGGAACATTTTAAAGGAATATTAAGAAGCTATTCGGATCCAAGTTCTCTAATGTTGTATTTGTTAAATCTTACTCATTTTTCCTAGGGGAAACCTAGTAATCCTTTAAAATCTGCTTAAGTAGGACATCTGTAGCAGCTGAACCAAAATAATGTTATACGCTTAGAAACACTCAGGATAAAAAAGTTTGAAATTTTCAATATGAACTAATGGATGCATAAATAACAAGGGGGGAAATATTAATTTATGCTTAAGGTTCTGGGGCAGAATTGCAGTGATTTCGTACTTCATTGTGCCACAGATCTTCTGGGTAAATAATTTGATGTCTTTTTGTCTTTACTTTCTTTTATCAGACTATGGATAGAGAGATGTAGCTTCTTTCTGCATCTGTTATATTTAATTTGAAAACTCTTCAGGTTGATTGTAGGCAGCCAAGAACATAAAAAACTAATTTTAGTTGTTTTCTCTGAGTGCTTTTCTGTCTTCAGTCATGACAAGCCATGAGTTTAAAGTATCCTTCTGAATAACCTGATCTACCATACATCTGCAAGTTTCAACAAGATTTGTAACGATTTGAATTACAATTCTACATCTATCTGACATTAAAATACCATTTCCTTTGCAAAGATAGTATCACCTTCAACTTTCAGAAGCATTTTGTGAACAAATCAGTTTACTTACACGTTGGCTCTCTGTTCAGGATAAAAACCTCCACCTTGTGCCAGTAGTATAATATGGACCTGTTCTAGTTAAAGATGTCCCTGCTTACTGCAGGAGTTTGGACTAGCTGCCCTTTAAAGGTCCTTTCAATCCAAAGCATTCTGTGATAGCATTAATTACAGAAACTAGATTTCTATATCAATAAATTGAAGTAGTAGGAAAGTAAAGGAGTTCTCTACCCCTAAAATACAGGGAAGGTAAAGAAGGTAATATTTAGTAAACTTCATTCCTCTGGGCTTGAAACGAGGATTTAATAACATCTAGTACTAAGACAATTAAGTAAAAGCTTTAAACTTATAACTCATTTCCCAGTGCTTAAAGTCTCATTCAGGATTATATATAAGGAGTTTAATGCAAAATTAGAAACACACTCAGAAGAGCAGCCTTCTTTATGTAGGAAACAGTGAAAATTGTCCTTAAAATTATCAGCATAAAATATTAATTCTAATTTTAAAACTTTAATTTTAAATTTAAAACTTTAATTTTAAGCATCTGTCTTGAATTTAAATAGCATTCATAATCTACAATTAAATGGAATAGATGTTGTGGAGAATTAAGAAGAAATACTGTATATTAATTCCTGGTAATGAAATTTAGGAAATATATGTTTTCCTGTGTAGTTATTCTTTCTCTGAACAGCTGGGAGCAAGTAGAAAGTTGATGCAGAACAGCAGAACTAAATTTTGGATCAAGCCATGTAAATAAGATCATAATCCTAAATATTCTGTGGAAGTATTTGCTATGAACAAAGGAAAAAAAGAAGAAAAGACAAGATGAGGCTTTCGGTGAAAAGTGCTCTGAAGGATTCCTATTTTGTTTTCCTCTATCCAGTGTAAAAGCATAAATAATTCAATTATAATAATCCTTGGGTTACAGCCAGGAACAACAGCACAAGGTCCAGGACAAAGCAATGACAAAATTCTTCAATCACTTGCTAGCATTATCTTCTCCAAACTTCCTGGTATTACAGTATCATTTCTATTCTCTTTAGCGCTGCTTTTCTATATTGTGAAGATTGTTGATTAAAAAGAGTAAAAATTTGATGACTAATGAACTTGCTTCTAACAAAAGAAGTCTTGTAACAGTCCTACCTAATGAAATAGTAAATGTGTCTATAACACAAAAAGATTAAACTTTTGATAGACATTACAATTTTCTGTACTCTGCTGGAAAAAGGGAAAACCCCCTGATTGTTATTTGTGATTAACCCATGGAAGTTGCTGTATCATTAAGCAACACATTCTCATTTGTGCTTCTGACATCCTCACAAATGTGTTTTGACTAGTAGATATAAAACACAAAGCAGATTTTTTTAAAGAGAAAATTGTTCTTTTGCTCAGTATAGACAACTCTGCAAAGCATAAACATTTGGGAATAAGTAGTAAGTAAGACCTTTAAGCAGTATCCAATTTCATATTGAACTAGATCTTTTTCAGCTTTAAACAGATAAGGTGCCCAGAGGTATGAAAGGAAAGGCTGCCCAAAATTTGCTGTCTAGTAATTTGGAATGAAATCTAAAATTTGCACAGAGCACACACTGAAAAGTCTGCTATCATTACCACTATGCTAGTCAAGCTTGTTTCTGGAGAGCTGATTTCAATCTGCTGCCATGCTTCGAGGCAAAGACCTCTGGGCAGGAAGAAGAACATGTTAAAGCATGGCCCCTGTGGCACATGCAGTAGTCAGCAGCTCCACAGCTTAAGCCTTCCATGTCATGATACTGCACCAGTCTAATCTATCTGGTGCTATTCTTTTCCTTTCTTCTTTGAATAGCATGTGCTTAATGAGCACTCTCCCAGGTATGCAGTCTAGCAGATTCCTGGCAGCACCATTCCAATCTACACTGACATCACTTTAAGATAATTAGAGACCAAAGACTCTAGCTGTCCTCACTATTACCACAAATACCACTTGTCTTTCAACATCCCCTGCTGAGAACCTGAAACTCTTCGGTCTTTTCTGCTGCTATTACCTCTGCTTGTGCAGGAGTATACTGGGTCACTTAATCCCAGAGAACATTCATTTTAAATTTAGCAGCAGCAGGAATTTAGTGGAGAGATTTGGTACAGCGGTAGCATGCAGTGGGCACATTCTCAGAGAACCCAAAGGACTTTGACAAAGAGCTCAATTCAAATGTTGGGTTTGGAGGTGGGCAAATGCTTGAGTTTGTATTTAAAACACACTCCTAAAATCTCAGCTTCTGCTCAGGGTCTTGTCCACCCTGTTATTAAGGTAGAAATTTTCCTTCTGTTTAGTACTGTGAGCTTGTGCCACATAAAATTTCACACACTTTTACCATGAGAATTTAACAATTCTTGCAAATAATTATAAAATTGGAAGCTTTCAGAACCAGCAAAAAGATTTGTGCCTCATCGATGACTTTCTTGTGAAGTCCAACTATCTGAAGATTCAGAGCACTGAGGAAATCTATTATAAAAATACTCAGGTCATATGCAGAACCATTCACATTAGGCACAAACATGTTTTATATTCTCAGTCCTTTTGAATACATACAAGGACCTGTTAATTCAATAAGCTGTAGAAACAAATTTTAATTTAGAAAGGCATAGTCAGATCACAGACATTATCAACCACCCTGATACCTGTGACTGTGTGGTGCCACACATCGAGGCACCAGCAGTCCAGTTCTTGGAATGCATTGATAATAATTTCCTCTCTCAAGTGGTAGAGGAGCTGATGAGGAAAGGTTCTATGCTGGACCTTGTTCTCACCAACAAGCCAGGGATGGTGGGTAATGTGAAGCTCAAGGACAACCTTGCCTGCAGCAACTGTGAAATTATTTGATTCATGATCTTTGGAACAACAAGTGTTGTATAGCAAGCTCTCTATCACGGACTTCAGGAGAGCAGATTTTGAACTCCTGAAGGACCTGCTTAGTAGGATACTATAGGATAAAGTCTTGGAGGGGAGAGGGGACCAAGAAAGCACGTTAGTATTCAAGGATCACCTCCTCCAAGCCCAGGAGCCATGCATCCTGGACTGTTACTTGCAATAAGAAAGCCTGCAGAGAGTGGAAAATGGGACACATACATGTGCATGAACATGCACATCACTTTGCTATTCGTAATTTTGTAACAACAATGGTTATTTCAGGCATAAATGCAGTAAGCAGGGGCATCCTCAACTAGATCAGCTTGTCCCAAGCCCTGTTGAGCCTCACCTTGAATATCTCCAGAGATGGGGTCATCAACCACCTCCCTGGGTAACCTGTTCCAGTGTTCCACTATCTTCATGGTAAAGAATCTGTTCCTGACATCCAATACAAATCTACTCTTCTCTAGTTTGAAGCCATTGCCCCTCCTTCTATCACTGCAGGCCTTTGTAAACAGTCTCTCTCCATCCTTCTTGTATGCCCCCTTCAAGTACAATAAGGTCTCTATTTGGTCTTCCAGGAGCCTCCTCTTCTCCAGGCTGAACAGCCCCAGCTGTCTCAGCCTGTCTTCATAGCAGAGGTGTAGCAGCCCCCTGATCATTTTCATGGCCCTCCTCTAGGCCTGCTCCATCAGGTCCATGACCTTCCTGTATTGAGGGCTCCAGTCCTGGAGGCAGTACTCCAGGTGAGGTCTCACCAAAGCAGAGTAAAGTGGCAGAATCAACTCACTCAATCTACTGGCCACACATCTTTTGATGCATCCCAGGACGTGACTGGCTTTCTGGGCTCCTACTGGTCAGCTCCCTAGCAATATCCTGCTGTTCTGAAAATTAGTGACTTTCCAGGTTGATTTATCCCACCATGCTTTCATCAAAACCTAACACCTGCTTTAAAGTCCCTGCAGCTGCATTGATACCCGGTATTTCACATATACAAGAAATTAAATAATGCTGTGCTGAAAGTACTCAGAGCAAAAATGGTAACAGTAAGTATGTCTTCTACCTTAAATTCTGAGTCTATATGTATGCAAATCTAATCAGGTTTTGGAATGACACAGAATGTTGCCTAGTCCCCTGTTTGGCTAGTTTGAGTGTGTGTTTTTTTTTTTTTATTATGAAGACCTACCATATTTCTTGACATAATGGCTACAAAAATTTACATGATTATGTAATATGACTAAGATAATGTAAGATGATGGGTTGTTAAATGTGTTATTTTGCATGTAAACACAAAAATATGTGGGTTCTTTGCAAAATCTTTTCTCAGTTTTTATCTTTTTTTTAAATTTTGTTTATCTTGTAGTCTTATTAACAATCCTTATCATTGCTTATAATCATTGCTCTTGCAACCATACACTACAAACTCCTGAGAGATACTCTCTTCAGAACAGTTAAGCAACATGTTTTCTTTAGCAGAACATCTGATTCCAGAAGGTCCTGGTTTGCTCCCCTGCTTCTGTCTGCCCTTCTCACTTCTGCAGCAGGTCTGATGCCACCTCTGCCCTCCTGCCTCCCATACCCTATGTACTGATATATGGTCTTTTCTCCCAAATAACTAGCAATAGGACAAGAGGAAATGGTCTCAAGTTGCACCAGGAGAGGTTTAAGACTGGATATTAGGAAGAATTTCTTTACTGATAGGTCAGGCATTTTAGTGTGCTGCCCAGGAAGGTGGTAGAGTCACCATCCCTGGATGTGATAAAAAAATTGTGTAGATACAGCACTTGAGGACATGGTTTAATGGGCATGGTGATGTTGGGTTGATGGTTGGACTTGATCGTAAAAGTATTTTCCAACCTTAATGATTCAACGATCTATACACACATACGCATTGTAGTGAAGGCATCACATGCCCAGAATTATGCCCCCAGATACCAGCTAACTTGTCCCAACATGTTCTGGGAAGTCCCCCCTTCCACCCTCCTTTCAGGAGAGGAGGAAAAAAAGGCTCAGGTGCCAGCCTGTCTCCTAAGGGAATAAACAACTGCAGGCACCTCATCTCAATGGGATGCCTATGCTCTGTCCATCTAAGGGCATAATTCTAGCTTCACCTTTTCTATAGGTGGAAGCAGGTTGTTGGCAAGTGTGCCCATTGGCTAGTCCCAGCCTCGAGTGTCTATAAGTATTGCTCCATTTGTTGCCACATCGCTCTCTCCTTTTGCTTTCACTTATTATGTGACTCGCGATGCATCCACTGTTAAGTCTCCTCACACGCAAGCATAGTGGAAGCCTCTGTGAACAATGGAGCCAGGCCATCGAGCTCACCTCGAGGAACCCACAAAGGATGATCCCGTCACCGAAGGTGCCATAGACCCAGTCAAAAGGGACTGAGGGAAGCCCCGAGAGAGAGGGTAAGCTGTAACCCGGAAGGGGAAGGACTAAGCCTAGCCAGCTAGTCCAGCTTTGCTGCAAGCTAATTAAGTAGCCATAAGCAGCCATAAGCAGAAACGCATCTTGCGTAGCCCCTGCCGTCCGTGGGAGAGAAAGGGAGCCGCCCACTGTATCAAGGCGAAACACCCAGGATTTCCCCGAGGGAAAAGAGAGAGCAAAAGATTATCCTCTCCATTGAAGTCAAGGCAACGGCTGTACCATTATAATTTAAATGGAAAGCAGTCACCCAGAGAAGCGGCAGTCAGCTGACCTCGAGCCGAGCCGAGGGGGGAGCAGCGCGTCACCACACCCCCACCGAAACCCGCCTATGGGAGACCGCCCTCGATCGCAAGGGCCAGCCACTGAAAGGACCTGCCCCTGCTGAGCCGATCCTCTGGTCAGGGAGCCAGCCCCTCCCCGCAAACCACAGGAGGACAAAGAAGCCAAATGTCCTTTCCTGCAGACCGTGGGAGGAGAAAGCCAACCTTGCCCCCCCCGAGCTGGGAGGAAGAAAAAAAGTCGCCGCCTGAACGGGGCCAGCCTCGGGCAGAAAGCAGATACCCAGCGAGCCCGCGTGATCCGGCAATTTGTCTCGCTGCATGTATCTTTCATGTGTATAACATATAGTAACGTTCTATTCAAAGCGCCCGCACGTAGCCGCGTGATATTTCCAGCTTAACCTGCCTCGTGACAACATTATAAATATCGCTATACCTAGCTAGCAGCTGCAAGCGCCTTGTCGAGTCTCCATCTAGTGGACTAGAGGCAGAACTGCACCCTTTTGTTCCCTTAATTAGAAATTGACTGTAAATATTATAATTGGGTATGATTGTAAATACTAAATCAGTTATGGTCTATATTATTACAACTGTGCATCTGAATCAATATATATAAAGTTATTAATAGAATATTCATAATAATAATAATTTCATAACTCATGTTTTCATAATTCATAATTAATAATCACCATCCTCTATCCCTATTCCCCCTCTCCACAACACGCATGGAGGGAAAGGGTGAAAGAACTGCTTGAATATAACAGGAGGAATATGAAGAAGTTGTCCAAGAAGTCAGGGATCAGCTTAGGAAAGCTAAGGCTCAGACGAAATTAATTCTTGCTAGGGACATCAAGGGTAACAAAAAAAGTTTTTATGTCAGTTGCAAGAAGAGGAACAGGGCAAGTGTGGGCCTCTCTGGAAGGATATGGAAGATCTGGTCACAAGGACATGGAGAAGGCTGAGGTACTCAATGACTTTTTTGCCTCAGCCTTCAATGATAAGAGCAGTAACCACACCATCCAAGTCACAGAAGGGAAGAACAGGGACTGGAAGAATGAAGATCTGCCCATGGTAAGAGAAGGCTGGGTTCAAGACCATCTAATGAACCTGAAGGTGTACAAATTCATGGGACCTGACAAGATCCATCTGCGGGTCCTGAGGAAATTAGTGGATGAAGTTGCAAAGCCACTTCCCATCATATTTGAAAAGTGATGGTGGTCTGGTGAAGTTCCTGCTGACTGGAAAAGCAGAAACAAAACCCCTACCTTCAAACAAGGAGATGAGGAAGACCCAGAGAACTACAGGACAGTCAATCTTAACTCAGTGCCCAGCAAGATAATGGAGCAGATGCTCCTGAAGATTGCCTAGGGCACATGGAAAACAAGGAGGTGGCTGGTGGCAGCATGGCTTCACCAAGGACAAATCCTGCCTGACAAATTTGGTGGCTTTTTATTATGGAGTCACATCAGTGTATAAAGGACAACTGGTGTCATTTTCCTGTACTTGTACAAAGCATTAGACACTGTCCAGCATGATATTGTTTTCTTTAAATTGGGTAAGGAATTGGCTAGATGTCTGCTCTCCAAGAGTTGAAATCAATGGCTCAGCATCCAAATAGATACTTATGATGAGTGGAATCCCTTGAGGATCAGTACTGGGACCAGCACTATTTAGCATCTTTGTTGGTGGCACAGAGAGCAGGATCAAGTGCACCATCAGTAAGTTTGCTGGCAACAACAGTGTGGTACTGTTGGCATGCTAAGGGGAAGGGATGATGTCCAGAGGGACTTTGACAGGCTGGAGAGGTCTGGCCCATGCCAACCTCATCAAGTTCAACAGGGCAAAGTGCAGAGTCCTGCCCCTGGGTCAGGGCAATCTCAATCACAATTGCAGGCTGGGTGATGAGTGGCTTGAAATCAGCCCTCCAGAGATGGACTTGGGAGGTCTGGTTAATGAGACGCTTGACATGAGCTGTCAGTGTACACTGCCAGACCAAAACACCAATTGTGTCCTGGGCTGCATCAAAAAATGTGTGGCCAGCAGGTCAAGGAAGCTGATTCTGCCCCTCTGCTCTACTCTGTATCCAGCTCTGGAGCCCCCAAACACAAGAAGGACATGGATCTGCTAGAGACGTCCAGAGGAGGGCCACAAAGATGGTCAGGGGGCTGGAACACCTCTTCTATGAGGACAGTCTGAGCAAGTTGAGTCTATTCAGTGTGGAGAAGGCTCCAGAGAGACCTTATAGTGATGCCTCAATACTTCAAAGGGCCCTACAGGAAAGCTGAAGAGGGTCTTTTTATAAGGACTTCTGGTGATTGGACAAGGGGTAATGGTTTAAAATGAGATCAGAGTACGTTTAGGTTAGACATTAGGAAAAAGTTCTTTCCATGGGGGTGGCAAGACACTTGAATGGGTTGCCCAGAGAAGTTGTGGATGCCTCATGGCTGTAAGTGTTTAAGATCAGACTGGATGAGGCTTTGAGCAACCTGCTCTAGTGGGAGATGTCTGTGCCCATGGTATTGCAGTTGGAACTAGATGGTTTTTAAGGTCCCTTCCAACTCAAGCCATTATATGATTCTACTATTATTGTTCCTCTTAGAGTTGGGATACTAGGCTTGATGAGTCTGTCTATGCAATTATGGTTATGCTAAAGGTGCTTCAGATGATCTGAATTTAGCCATGAACTTCTAAATTAAGCAAGTAGGATTTAAGTACGCGGTGTTAAACTTTGCAAGTAACATTAACTGAGGTGTTTATATTTCATACTCTTGGATCTCATACAAAATCATAGAATTGTTGAGGTTGTATATTGGTTTCAGCTGGCTGGTCTCACAAGGAAGTGACTTTCAACAGTTGAATGTGTTGGAAGATGAGGTGAGCCTAATGGAATGAATGGAACCTCATAAACAAAATTTCCTAATTTAAATAAATAAATAAATAAATAAATAAATAAATAAATAAATAAATAAAGGCAGGGGAAAATATATCCTACTGACTTATTTACTGAGAAAATATTCCAGTCACTGTCCTAGTAAGAGCCAACACATTGATAGTTTATTTTTGTAAATACAGAATACAGCATCATAAGACTGCAGAGATATGTCTGTCAAATCTGATAAATGAATGTCACAGCCACAGTAAACAAAAATGATGAAACAAATATACAAACCAACAAACTGTTGTAAAGCTTATAGTAATCAATGATAATTTAAATTATTAACAATATCTAGTAGTTCACAAATTCATAGTAAGACATTGATATTAGTGTTAACCTGCAATAAATGTAGTATATGTTTAAATTCTTGTCTACCATTTTTCACAGATCAGGACATAATTACACGTGGCACTAGTCTATAAAATAAGTAACAAAGTTCAATATGTCTAATCTTCAGTACCTACAATCACAGTATCAGGAATAATTAACTCCTGGAATTATTTTCATCCCCTTCTGTATATGTTAGTACATATAAGTACACTTCACTATTTAATTCAAATTATGCAGTAGAATTACTGGCAATATTCGCTTTTAAATTATCATGCTCATCTTTGAAATCCTTATGCAAAATCCTTTGAAACAGCTTCAATAAAATTTGGAGCAGACATGAGTATTGTAAACGTGCAAATAATGGCAAAAAGGGTAAATGCAACAAGGCATAATCTGTCTATAACAGCAGCTGCAAACTTCCACTCACTGCAGATCTCTTCACCCTCATCTTGTTTTCTAAAGCGCATTGCTATGAACTGAACTTCCTCCAAGATCTTCACGATCACTGGTACAGTATCCACTACGACTTTCTTCTGAAGAAGCTCAATATCTTCTGGTAAGGGACAAGTAATCTTTCCACTCTTGCTACCCAGATTATTCATCTGGGAGCAGCATGGATTATCTGCCATGTGGTAGCTGTAGATTGTGTTGCCATTGCTGGACTGGTGCCCAGGTAGGACATCCATCTCCATGCTGTTTAGGCTCAGATGGTGCTTGGGAAAGCTGTACTTGCAAGAGAGAGGTTTTATATTTTCCCCAGGTTTTTTCATTCTTAAAAACCATGCACACCAGTTCAGTAGGATTATGCGGACCTGGAAGAGAGTGATCACAATAGAAATAAAGTGAAATATTCTGCATTTTGAAAGTTTTTGAAATATTTTGTGAATACTATAGTTAGTCTGTATGGTCCTTTAGAACGACTGATTGCATTTTATCCTGTCCAGCTATCTGCTTTCATACGTTTGGGGGTTTTCTTTATCTGACTTCTTCCCAAGGATGACAGATGGTCAACGTCCACCTATCTTATAAAGCAGAAGAGATGTAAAATCTTACTTTACAAAATTATTCTTATTACCTTGAGCAAACTATCCTAGATATCTGTAATTGAGCACATTTGTGAGGCTACAAAATTGACTGCATGGTTTTCAAACATTTCCCAGATCATACAGAACCAGATATACTTAAATATTTGGTAGGCAAATGTCTATATTTGGTTGGAAAACACTTTATACAACAGACTAACAGCCTTTTTTAGCATATTCCCCACTCCCATCCCTATAATGTAAGTCTAAATAAACAGCCTCAGTTGCTGGTTGTTTTGAATGGCTTTTTATTTGAAAACCATTTTAATACTACTTTGAGGAGTTCAGCCACATAGTGAAGTAGGCTTTTATTCAAAAGAGTGAAAATGCATCGGTTAAACTGTGTGGTTCAAAATCTGAACGTGACTGTTAACTGCTGCCGTTTTACCATACTCTGGTGCGCAACTGCGCTGGTGCATCATTAGACCACTCTGACCTGCAGGAGGCAGATTGTGACTCATATTTCTTGTTGAGGTCATCAAATGAACTAACTCCACAGAGTGAATCCCGTGTTTTCACGCAGTGACTTGAACTTCCTACATGTTGTCTGAAATATGAGCCTGAATTCTTATTGTGACTGTTGTTTGCTGTGTAAGGCAGTAAAAAGGCTGTGAAACCTTGGACAGCAAAGCTGCCCAGGGAGGTGGTGGAGTCACCATCCCCGGAGGTGTTCAAGAGGGGATTGGACGTGGCACTTGGTGCCATGGTTTAGATAGGCATGAGGTGTAGGGTGACAGGTTGGACTCGATGATCTTTGAGGTCTCTTCCAGCCTTCTTGATTCTATTCTATTCTTTCTATTCTATTCTATTCTATTCTATTCTATTCTATTCTATTCTATTCTATTCTATTCTATTCTATTCTATTCTATTCTATTCTATTCTATTCTAAATCAGTAAAATCTTGTAATTATAAAGTCCTCAGGTATTACAAAATGGACATTCCAATGTGCTTGTGAGAGTCCACCTGTGAAGACAGGTGTCCTCTTTAATGACTTTATCATTCTGGTTGTAAGTAAAATAATCTGATGTTCAGGAGAGACTGGACATGACCTTTGGTTTCACTTCTGAGCTCTGGCTCTAAACTATAATGCTTCTCCTGTCACTTTGACTGTGTTTGACTCAGGACTACACTTAGCCTCCAAGGTTATTTTAGATAGTGCACAGTGGTAGATGCAGGGAAGAGGAAATTATAGCTAGCACTTTGAGCTGCCACTGAAATTTCAAAAATAAGGAGGAATTAATTGCCACAAATGGGAATAATAATAGCAAAAGCCAAAACCAATGAGCAATGGAAGATGGCTACATGATTTTTAAATTCTGTAGTGTGAGCTCTTCTGTGTCACAACCCGGTGAGATTTTCTATGAGCCTTTCTGCTTCTCTCCTATTAATGAATATTTTATTCTGTATCCTGAAAGACTATTTCCCTGTGCTTCATTTTGTTCTGCCTTCATTGGGGTCTTTAAATATTTCATTATTTACCCCATGATCACCACAGACCAATAGAAAACTATAATGTAGCAGTTTAAAAAAACTGATCCTGTGTTTAGCTGAACCTTCCTAATTACAATGTTCTCTGGAACTGCTTATGAACTCAAAATGGGCAATCATGGAACAAAATAAAGGTTCTAATTACTAGCAACATCTCAGCAGTGTCAGGGGAAAGGGGAGTAAGAAATAGACTCTCCAGTACTTTGAGATTCCAAAATACTAAGCCAAGCAGACTTACTAGAAAATGTTCATATGCTCCCCTTAGCTCTGGAAGGAGATGTGAGTTGAAAAATACCTATTCTACAGGCATGCTACTTTTTCTCTCAAGACAAAGTGTTCACTCCCTTGGGAAATTACATTTGTAAATACAGACAAACTCATTTCCCAGATAAATATAAATACACAGAAGATAACAATACAGATTTTCATTTGCTTTGTTTCCTTGAAAACACAGACACTCAAGAACTAATCTCTTCTTGCCATGCCAAGTAATTCAGGAGATGGCTGCAGCATAGGGTTGTTGGAAAACAGCTCAGGCATGATGGTATTAATCTAAGTTCTCACCTGCATTATCATATATGTGTTTCTGTGAAGGAGGTGCATAGGTGTAGCTACCCTCAGATATGAACAGACTAACCCTACTGTGATCCTTTCCTGAAAGGTCCTCCCCTAACAATAACACAGCTGTATTACTAGCTTCCATCACAGTCACCTGCCTGACCTAGTGCAGAGAGAAAAATCTTCAGCTAAAGCTCTCCTGAAAAGAGTCATCAAAACCTGAGCAAATCTGTGAATGTCCAGATTTAATGCATAACAGAAGACTGAAATGTAACAAACCTGATTTAGGCACAATAAAGATCCAGAGTTCTCTTGCCTTTCCCCACACAACTCTGGAAATCAGGAGGAAGTTTTTTATAATGAGGGTTATGAAATGAGGCCCTGGCGGCGAGGGACCTGGGAGTGCTGGTTGACAACCGGCTGAACATGAGCCAGCAATGTGCCCAGGTGGCACAGGAGGTCAATGGTGTCTCGGCCTGTATCAGGAATAGTGTGGCCAGCAGGAGCAGGGATGTAATTCTGTCCCTGCACCTGGCACTGGTGAGGCCTCACCTCGAGTACTGTGTGCAGTTCTGGGCCTCTCACTTCAAGAAAGATACTGAGGAGCTGGAGCAGGTCCAGAGGAGAGCAATGAGACTGGTGAGGGGCCTGGAGGGAAACTCTTGTGAGGAGAGGCTGAGGGAGCTGGGGTTGTTCAGCGTGGAGAAGAGGAGACTTAGAGGGGACCTTATCACACTCCACAACTAAGTAAAAGGAAGTTGTAGTAAGGTGGGGGTCAGGCTCTTCTCCCAGGCAACTTGTGGCAAGATGAGAGGGCGTGGCCTGAAGCTGTGCCAGGAGAGATTTAGGATGGAAGTTAGGAAGCACTTCCTCATGGAAAGGGTAGTTAGACACTGGAATGGACTGCCCAGGGAGGTAGTGGAGTTGCCATCCCTAGACGTGGATGTGGCACTTAATGACATGGTCTAGTCAAGGTGGTGCTGTTAGGTCACAGACTGGACTTAATGATCTCAGAGGTCTATTCCAGCCTCAATAATTCTGTGAAATACTTCAAGAAGTTGCCCAAGGAGGACTCATCCCTGGAGACACTCAAGGTCAAACTTGATGGGCCCCTGAGCAACCTGATCTAGTTAAAAATGTCCCTGCTCACTGCAGAGGGGTTGGACAAGGTGACCTACAGTGGTTCCTTCCAACCCAACTCTGGCAGTTCAGGCTGGGTGCCTCCTGTTGCTGCCAGATAAGCTACACCTCCGGTGTCCGAGTGTCCAACGCAATAAGGTGGACACAGGAAACGGCGTATTTCTACCCGTAAATCCTGCCCCCTATAAATCCATCTGCAAAGTCATTCTCTTCTCTTTCTTCCCTCTCTGCTTACGTGGAAGATGCTTCCCTGTTGGGTAATGGTGGGGGAGTATCTCAAGGCCTTTTAGGCCTGTCTGGGCCTAATGCCAGGAGGAGAGCCTTTGCTCTTCCTGTGCTTGGTCTCTCCATATGTCTTTACCTGTGCAGCAGTGTTGGTTGTCAGCAGAGGAAGGTTGATGGAGCTGTAACCCACACTTGAAGTTACCCAATCCCAAGCTGCTCCTTAGCTGGACCTTCTTTAGTATGTTTTCCATGCTAGCTCAGCAGACCTTACGAAAAGTGTCAAGTAGGCAGCAGCTCTCATGTCTCAAATAAGTAAGCAGCAAATGTCCTGACTGAACACCTCAGATTTAAACTAATTTCCTGGAAAAAGTCAGCTTTAGCAAGTCATCAAAGTTTGACATAAATGAAGATAGTGTTCTCAGCAGTGGAGTAAGGGAAGAACTGAACACCTAGAAAGTCTAAATATCAACGTGCACATCTCCTCCCTCTCTCAACCATAGACTCATAGAACCATTTTATTTGGAAAAGACCTCTAAGATCACCAAGTCTAAGACCACCATGGTCATTCAACCATGTTCTGAAGTGCAGTGTCCACACATACCTTGAACACCTCCAGGAATGACTCCACCACCTCCCTGGACATCCTTTCCAATGCCTGAATACTCTGTTAGTAATTTTTTTTTTCCAATGCCTCCTCTGGCATACCTTGCTGCCATTTCCTCTCACTCTATCACCCAATACCAGGGAGAAGAGAACAAAGTCACCTTCCTCCAATTTCCTTCCAGGTAGTTGTAGATAGCAATGAGGTCTCCCTTCAGCCTACAGACTAAACAATCACACATCCCTCAGCTGCTCCTCATGAGACTTGTTCTCTAGACCCTTCTCTGGACACACTCCTGCACCTCAATGTCCTTCTTGTAGTGAGGGGCCCAAACACAGTATTTCAGGTGCAGCCTCACCAGTGCTGAGTACAGGGGCACAATCACTTCCCTACTCCTGCTGGCCAGACTATTCCTAATACAGGCCAGGATGTTGCTGCTCTTCCTGACCACCTGGGCACAATACCAGCTTATGTTCAGCTACCTGCGAACCAGCACACCCCAGGTCCTCTTCTGTCAGGTAATTTTCCAACCACTCTGCCCTAAGCCTGTTAGCATTTCATGGGGTTGTGTGACCCAAGTGGAAGGCCCAGCATTTGACCTTGTTAAATTTCATACAGTTACCTTGGCCCACTGATCCAGTCTGTCCAAATCCTTCTTCAGAGCCTTCCTACCCTAAAGCAGATCAACTCTCCCACCCAGTTTAGTGTCACCTGAAAATTTACTGAGGGTATACTCAATGTTAAACAGAACTGGTCCTGGGGAACACCACTTGTGACAGGCCAGCAACGGCATTCACCAAAATTCTTTGTGCCTGGCCTTTCAGACAGTTCTTTATGCCCACACAGCATGAGCCATGAGCAGTCAGTTTCTCCAGGAGGATGCTGTGGGAAACTGAAGGCCTTACTTAAAGTCAAGGTAAATAACATCAACAGCTATTCCCTTGTCCACCAGGGGGGGTCGCCTTGTCATAGAAGGAGGTCACATTGGTCAAACAAGATTTGCCCAACTCATGTTGACTGGGCCAAATCATCTTGTTGTCCCACACATGACACACGATGTCACTCACTCACAACGACCTGCTCCATGACTTTCCCTGGCACCAAGGTCAGACTGACAGGCCTGTAGTTTCCCAGATCCTCATCCAGCCCTTCTTGTAGATGAGTGCCACATTTGCTAACCTCCAGTCCACCAGAACTTCACTAGTTAACTAGGACTGCTGAAAAACAATGGGTAGTGTGGCCAGTAGATCATGGGAAGTTCTGCTCCTCCTCTGCTGTGTGCTCATGAGGCCTCACCTGGAGTACTGTGTTCAGCTCTGGGCACCCCAGGTCAAGAAGGACAAAGAACTACTGGAGAGAGTCCTGTGCAGGGTCATGAACATGATTAAGGGACTGAAACATCTATCATATGAGGAAAGGCTGAGAAAGCTGGGTCTGGTTAGTCTGGAGAAGAGGAGGCTGAGAGGGGGATCTAATTAATGCTTATTAATGAGTGAGTATCAAGAAGATGGAGGCAGACTCTTCTCAGTGGTCCCCAGTGACAAGAGGTAATGGGCATAAACATAGTAAGTTCTATCTAAATATGAGAAGGAACTTCTTTATTTTGAGGGTGGCAGAGCACTGGAATAGGCTACCCAGAGAGGTGGTGGAGTCTCCCTCTCTGGAGACTTTCAAGGCTCACTTGGACATCTTCCTGTATGATTTCTTTTAGGTGATCTCAGTCTGGCAGGAGAGTTGTACTCAATGATCTTAAGAGGTCCTAGCTCCTTGTGGTAGTTTAGGGCTATGCCTTTAAAATTTTTCACAGATCTTGAGCAGAAAGTAGTAAAACTGTAAACAAATCACTATTGGGTGTAAAAAGGAAAATAATGATCATTCTAAGCAATTCCATTGGGAGGATAGCTCCCATAACATTTGGTTCCCAAAACAATCTCTAGTTCAGTTCCTCTCTTCTTACTTCTTCTCTGATACTAATAGGCTTTGCTCACCTTGGCTGCATTGTTTAGTCTGGTATTAACTTCTCTGTTTCTTTCCTTTTCCCTTTGTACAGTGGGGCCAGTGGGAGGCATGGAGGAGGGAAGCTGATACAGATTCTTCCCTGGTCTTTGGCCAGGGGGGGTCCTTGTACTGTTTTGTCACTTCTAAATACCTGTCAATGTTGCAAATACTGTATATTTGTACATATTCATTGCATTCCATTGTAAATTGTCGTTTGGCTGGTACATACAGCTCATTTTGCTTCCAAACTGAGCTAGTCTGACAAAGTTAATGTTGGGGGGGAAATTTTAAACCCACCACACTCATACCATTCTGTGATTCTCTGAAGGTGAGTGTTTAGGCAATGAAACTCATTAAATATTCTAAGGCCTGAAGCTGTTCCCACCAGAGCTGAGTGCCTTCCTTAGTCCAGCAGCTAATTTCATTTAAGCAGGAGGGTTAGAGAATTGTGATAAACTAATGTCTGTCTTTGCCAGGATGAGGAGGGTGTAGGAAGTAAGTAGATGGTAGGAGTATTGGCTGGGGCTGGAATTGCACAGAACAAGATTCAGGTAAGCAATTTCCTTCTTTCTGCAGATGGTATATTTTGGATTCATGGGTTTTAGTAACCAAAAGCCTTTCAAGATGTCTCTGTAAGAAACATCTGACAGAGATGGACAGGAAAAAGATTAAATTAAATTAAGACTTTGCCATGAATCTTAATGACAGAGCCTTGTCCACTTTTGTGGGGTTATGCTCTTCCCTACACGTTTGTCATTCATCTTTTTTTTTAAAAAAAAAATCTCTCAGCCCTTTCATCTTGGATGATCTACAGCTTTCACAGCCTATATATTCTGCACTTCCCAGTAATGCTTTCCAGAGTCTTTGCTTTCTGATGACAGTTTTTTTTCAGTGTAGTTAAGCTACAGACAGTTCAGCCATCAAGCCACTGAAAAATATCCTCAAGTAAGAATTGGTTGCATGCCATGGTTCCAGCCAAGAAAACAAGAGACTAGTAGACAGCAAGAGCTGTCTTGCAGGGCCTGTGAGAAGATTTAGTATGAGATTTTGTGTGTAGGCTCCTCAAGAAGCAGCCAAAGAAATAAAATTGCCTGTAAAGACTATTATGCTACTTCATCTATAGTGGTAAGTATCCCCGTCTGTCACGCGGGAGACCGGGGTTTGATTCCCCAACGGGGAGCCAAGATTGTATTGGGTTTGGCCAAGCTGGAGTTAATTCTCCAGTGCTGTGTTTTGCAGCAGCAGTTGATAACATAGCAGTGTTTTGGCTACTGTTGAATAAGTACCCAGGCTATGTCTTTTCAATGTTTCCCTGCCCCAAGAGTACATTGAGGGATGGGCAGGATCTTGGGAGGGGACATGGCTGAGCTGGCTTACCTGGACTGGCCAAAGAGGTATTCCCTGCCATATGACGTCAGCTCAGATATAAGAATGAAGTAAAAGAAGGAAGTGGGGGGATTGGTCCATGGCGTCTATCCTCCCAAGCAACTACCAAGCTTAGAGAGCCCTGCTTCCTGAGACTGACCATCGTCCTGCTGATGGCAAGCAGAGACTAACATCTCTCTCTTGCTTCCGCGCGGTCTATTGCTTTTGACTATTATTGTTATTAAATTCGCTTCTATCTTATTATTAGCTTTGGTCAATTTCTTTTTTCTTCTTCCTCCCCTCTCCCCCTGTCCATTTAAGAGGGGGAGTGATAGAGCGGCTTTGGTGGGCATCTGGCCTCCAGGCCAGAGACAAACCACCACACCCTGCCCATGTGGGCATCTGAAATAGGTTCACCCAGATTTATGCTCTCGGGTCTTGCTTACATGCAGGGATTGTTGTCTGGACAATTGGGTAATGAGATGGATTGTGACTTGGTTGAAGGAAATAAGTCACAGGGTTGTGATCAATTGGGCAGAGGTTATCTGGAGGCCTGTATCTACTGGAGTCCCTCAGGGGTCAGTACTGGGACCAGTACTATTCAATATATTCATCAACGACCTGGATGAGGGCACAGAGTGCACTGTCAGCAAGTTTGCTGATGACACAAAACTGGGAGGAGTGGTTGACACACTTGAAGTGGTACCATTCAGTGAGACCTGGGCAGGCTGGAGAGCTGGGCAGGGAGAAATTCAATGAAATACAAGAAGGACAAATGCAGAGACTTGCATCTACGAAAGAATAACCCCATGGACCAGTATAGGTTTGGGAAACCAGTGAAGGGGAAAAGGACATGGGAGTTCTGGTGGACAATAGGATGACCACGAGCCAGCAATGTGCCCTTGTGGCCAAGAACGCCAGTGCCGTTCTGGGGTGTATTAGAAGAGCTGTGGTTAGTAGGTAAGAAAAGTTGCCATTCCCTCTACTCTACCCTGGTGAGGCTGTATCTTGAATATTGTGTCCAGTTCTGGGCCCCTCAGTTTAAGAAGGACAGGAAAGAGCTTGAAAGAGTCCAGCACAGAGACAGAAAGGTGCTGAAGGGAGTGCAACATCTCCCTTCCAAGGAAAGGCTGAGGGAGGTGGGTCTTTTTAACTCAGAGAAGAGGAGACTGAGGGGTGACCTCATTAGTGTTTATAAACACGCGAAGGACAAGTGTTGGGAGGATGGAACTAGGCTCTTCTCAATGATGCCCAATGACAGGATAAGAGGCAACAGATGCATATGGAACTGTGAGGGTGACAGAACATGGGAGCAGGCTGCCCAGAGAGGTTGTGGAGTCTCCTTCTCTGGAGACCTTCAAAACTCACCGGGATGAATTCCTGTGTGGCTACTCTAAGTGATCCTGCTCTGGCAGGGGGGTTGGACTTAGATCTTTCTAGGTCCTTTCCAACACCTAACATTCTGTGATTCTGTGTTAATCCAGAATTCACCTGCTCTGTTGTCTTGAAAGTAAGGTAATGTTAAATGATAGAGCACTGTTAGAAATAATTATTAGTATGTTTAAATAGCACTGGAATTTTTTTCTTTTTTTTTTTTTCCGAATTTGCATTTATGCTTTCATTTATTTTTGGAGAGCTAAAATTTGTTCTGTTCCAGGCTGACATTGGTAACCATGTGACATTCAACATAGTGTCAAGATAATTGTCTCACATGACAAATGTGGTGAATGAGGTACCAGAGGATGCTGTACAGTCAGATTTCTGTGAAACTAAGGTAGGCAGATAATTGACAGTGATTATTTGTATATGCTTCTGCTTTTATTCCTTTTGGTTTTGGTAAACACAAAGCATAGCTTGCTTATTCTAAAATCTGTTCTCAGGGGAGGAAGAGAGAGGGGAAAAGAAAACCAAAAAAGGCACAGTTTTCTTTTAACTTGAAAATTTAAAGGAAATGCATTCCTCTTGAAAGACAGACCTCACTAAGCAGAGTCTGCTGCTGTAGAGAAAGGAGAGTCTTCATACTAATGCACTAAGAACTGATGGGATAGCAACAGGCAAAACTGATTTTCCACAAAGACAAATGGGTGTGGCTTCAACAGAAGGCAGATTTCCAAGCCAGGGAAGTCCAGAAGTATCATCAGCACAGGCAGATCAAGGCCAACAGTGTTGCCTTTCTGTTTCTGCTGGTGGTACAGTAGCAGTGAGCTCCAAGCTGTGAAAATCGTATCTGAGTTCTGTATTCAACACCCTTACTGGGCTCAGGCATTTGGGTTCCTGATCTCCCAGAAACACAGAGATCCAGACCATAAAACTAGAATATCAACAAGACAGAAGTAAACTGGGTTCACTTTCTCTCTTTGTTTTGGGTGATTACAGCTCTGTAATGAGTTGCACTGAGAACCTCTGTAAAGGAATAAGCCAGATAAACTGCCTAGCAGAGGAGAGTAAATGTTTAATGTTTGAAATGTCACATTTTAGCAGTACTGGTGTTTGCTGAATAAGAAATCAAAGGTATTGCCTACAGTGTTAGGACTTGCAAAGTGAGTGCTGAGCAAGATTACGCAGCTATGACTTAACTACCCCATCTTAAGTCTAAATAATTTTTTTTAATAATGCATACATTTTTGACAGACAACTAAATTTGCTGTGTTTGTTCTCTCCCTCCAATAACAAACGTGTCAAGCACGCTGTCTGCAGCTGACTCTTCGAAACAACTTCTGCCCCTCATCTACAAATAGTTTACTATAGCTTTTAGAGATTCGTTCTTCTTTCTATAGACTCCTGAATATTTGCCAACAAAGCTGCTTACCCATTTGGGCATCTTTCCTGCTTGTGGGTCGTGATGATGGAACTGCAGAACCAGCACCGTTACCACCACAGACAAACCGACAATGACCATGATACTAGCAAAATACTGGGCTGCAAGTAAAAGAAGAACTTGGTTATGAGGGAAAACAAACAAACAAACAACAAACAAACAAACAAAAAGCCCGACAAAAAAAAAAAAGTCAAAAAAAAAAAAAAAAAGCAATGAATATTCCTTGTCCATGCCTCAAGATCGCCATCTGAGTAGTAATGCATCACATCCAAACACCCTCTTCTCTGGTCCTTCACCCTGAAGCATTTGAGGCATTTGAAGTTTTTGATATACATGTTCAGCCCCCTCCTGTCCAGCTACAGAATAACCAGAACCAGTGCAAGGTGTGAACTGCTTGGGTTTTTTTCCATGAGAAGAATGTAGGACCTCCAGCTAAGGACGACCTCCCTAACTTCTGCCAGGACAGTGAAAAGCTGACCTGACCAGATCCACTGAACACTAGCATCCCCAGTTCTGGGTGTCCCACAGCAGAGATGCTGAAGGGAAAAGTTGCCTTCATGGTGTCACTGGACGCCTGAAAGAAGTGTCACTAGACTCCTTTCCTTGCCCATCACTGCTCACAAGGAATTAGGCATTTTTTTCAGCACCCTTCTTAGCCTTCAAGAGCACTTCCTTTGGGTCCTGCAACAGCATGCTATGCCCTTGCTGAGTGCTAAATTTAAGCCTGCCACACAAGAAAGAAATCAAGATTCTGAAAGCCAGAAATGGGACTTGCAAATATATATCCTAAGTGGTAGTACAGTTAGTTAATATTTTAAATAGAAACAGGCATATTTGCTCTCATTCCTAGACTTTTCCTTTCTTTGGCATTGCAGATGACTTTGCAGAAGGGCAGAATTCAGCTTCTGAAAGACTGCTGTGATGGAAATTGGACTCTGAGAATATCTTGTTCCCCCCAAAAAAGGAGAAGGATAGGAGAAATCAAGCTGCTGGGCCAGGGGTAGATACTTACTGACATGAATGCAAGTCCCAGAAAGCTGAGTGAGCGCAGGGAACAAACATAATGACCTAGTCTGCCCAGCTGAAATGTTTCTTGGCACAAAGAGGATCTGCACCACTGTCGGAAGCAAAGCTCTATCCATCACCTTACAGTGTAGAGGAGCAGCAGAGTCCTATTGTTCAAAGGTGTTGAGCACCCTGCTGCTATTTCTAAGCCAGGTTTTGTCACAGGCTCTTTACAGAAAAGAAGTTGGCTTGTTCTTAACATGTTTTAGCACAACAGTCAGTAGGTATACAGAAATGGGAGTCCATTGAAGGGGGGGAGTTGCACATGCAGACTGAGAGAGTCTCTGCTCAGCATAGCTTTACAAAAAGACACAGAATGTAGAGAACATACCAAGGAGTGGGGGAATCACATTGCAGAGATGTAGAAAAAAAAAAGTATCTTGCCCCTCCTTGTGACCTGTTTGGGCTAAAAGGTGCTTCATTTAATGTAAATGGAAGTTGAGGTCAAAGAAGAGAGGCCTTATCTAAGAACTGGGAAATTATTTCCACATTTCTTTGCAAATATACCAGACCTCAGAAGCTAATTCTTTACTTGGTGTAATGTTACATCAGCTTTCCTTTGGTCCCCCATAAAAGACACTCCAAATATCATCTGTGAGAATTTCCTATGTTACTGCAATTTATTACCTAAATCTTTAAGTCAGAAAGCAAGAAAATGTAAGAGGTACAACATATTAGGCACTAGTAGGTTTGTACTGGCAAAGGCTGGGAGTATTCATCCAGGTCCAGGTGTGGATGCATATTTGTTTTTAAAAAACAGACCTTAAGAAAATAATGCAGATTTTTAAAGTGTGTTGAGTCATCTTTTTAGAGCATCTCTCTCCCACACGCATGAAGACCAACAGCAGTGGCTTTTCTGCAGACCAGCAATGGTCTACTTAAAGATCAAATTACTTGCATCCTTGAATCTACAGAAGCATTGTTTATTCTTGTAACCTGATGTTAACCAAACTGATTCTCCAAAAATTGAATCTTACTTTTCCTTACATGCATTCCTGAGGATTTTCAACCAAACCAGAGATCACAATGACAGAGATCACATGGCACTTAAGGACATGGTTTAATGGCCATGGTGGTGTAGGTTGATGTTTGGACTTGATAATCTTAGAGGTCTTTTCCAATCAAAACAATTAAATGATTATATGAAAAACTGTGATCATGACCTGGTATATCCAGTTCATCAGCTAAAATATTTAATTTGGGACTACCTATAAAATCACTGTGGATAGACTATGTCTGTCAGAGTAAGGATAGGGTTTTCAGAGCTCAAGAGTGTGTAAAACCTTATAGCCCAGCTTTGAGCACTTGCTAAACAGGGACTTCTTGGATGCAGAAGCCAAATGGGTGAGCAATTTTCCCCTGCCAATCTGGAGTGAAGCAAGGAATTAGGAGCAGATCTTTAAACTAAGAAAACCATGGAAGGGAGGTTAAATGGAGAAATGTGAAAAAACAAGGGTGATGGGAGGCAAGAGCAAGAAAAACCTCAGAAATTGTGAAACAAAGCAGAGGGACTCATCTCCAGTGTGAACAAATGCATGAAGTCTGGGAAACATGCAGGGGCAAATGGAACTCTGCATGTGGTCATGAAACAATAACTACCATGTACACCTCTTCAGGGGAAAGACAGAGAAGACAACTCGGGTTGCCCTCTACATGATAGAGCCACTCAGCTGTAATGGACTCCTTTGTGGGATGAATGAGATCTCTGGAGAACTTGGGGATCAAATTCAGTGAAGAAGACAATGAGGATGATGGTGTGGTGGGAGTGTGTTAGAGACCACACAAACACGGGGGATATGTCAATAAAGCCTTCTTAAAGCAACTCAGGGAAGCTTCTGTATCACAGATCCTGGTTGTCATGGGGGCTTGGACCTGTTGGAAAGGAAACGTGGTAGGATGCAAGCAGTTGAGGTTTTCTGAAATATATCAGAAGTACAGGACAGGCAAAACAGAGGTGGTGCACAGGTGGCTCTGCTCTTCAGTAGTAAGGAAAAACTGACCTAGGACGTAGTTATTACAAAATAGTGGCATTCAATACTATGAAGAATCAGAGCAGCAGATTATTTGACTTCAGGTGAGCAGATTTCTCATTTTTCAGGGAACTAGTAGCTGGGAACCTTTGAAAGAAAAAGCAGCACAAGAAAACTGTGGAAGCAGCACAAGAAAACTATGAAATTATGGGAGCTTAAAATACAGCAGCTTCTAAGTGAAAGAAAAGTTCCTTCTATTAACCTGAGAGATAAACAAACACACCAGGAGATAAGCATGGCTAAACCATGCTCACCATGGAGTTGCAGCGCAGAAAAGAAAGGGATGTAAGAAGCAAGGATAGGCTGGAAAAGGAAAGTTTGGAAGCATTATGTGGGCATTAGGGCTCATGTTAGGAATGTTAAAGCTCTAGATTTGAGACTGCCAAGGGAGTAAAGGGTAACAGGAATATTTCCTAGGCAAACAGTAAAAAGGTGAACAAGGAAAACACAGGCATCCTGCTGCATGTTTTAGTGACAGTGGATGGAGATAATGCCACGTAAGTGTGTGTTTTGCCTCAGTTTACACTATCAAGGTCTCTTATGTCTCGGTACTTAGAGACCTAGGTCAAGGACAAAAAAACCCCACCAGCACTGGATAAGGATGGAATCAAGGATTGATTGTGACATCTGAAACTGTCCAAGTCCATAGGACCATACAGGTATCACTGAGCATCCTAAGGGTATCTTTGCAAGGCCGTGGAGATGGGAAAGAGCCCTGACAACTGGAGAAAGACGAAAGTTGTACCCATCTTCACAAAAGTCCAAAAGAACGATCCAGACAACCAAAAACTCCATCATTCTGGCCTTGGTCCCTACAGAAACTGTGGAGAAAATCCTTGGGGAACATTTATGGACAACTGAGAGAGAAGGTGGTGACTGGGAAGAGCCAGCCTGCATTTATTAAGGATAAATAATTTCTGATCTACACAGAGACATAGAATCATTTTGTTTAGAAAAGACCTTCAAGATCATCAAGGCTAACCATTCTCTCACATTACCAAGTCTGCTGCTAAACCACAGCCCTTAGCAGGAACCTCTATGCATCCTTTAAACACCTCCAGAGATCATGAGTCAACAATCTCCATGGGCAGGCTATTCCAGTGTTTGATAACCCTTTCAGTGAGAAAGACTTTTCTAATATCTAAACCTCCCCTGGTGCAACTTGGGCCATTTCCTCTCATCCTACCATTTGTAACTAGGGAGAAGAGGCTCCAGCTTCCTTTCAGTTAGTTGAGCAAAGAGTTCTCCCCTCAGACTCCTTTTCTCCAGGCTAAAAAACTGCAGCTCCCTCAGCCAGTTGCTTACAAGATCTGTTCTCCAGACCCTTCACCAGCTTCATTGGCCTTCTCTGGGCATGCTCCAGGACCTCAGTGTCTTTCTTATAATGAGGGGCCCAAAACACAATTTCATTTTATAATGAAATGACAGTATTTGTGGACAACAGAACTAGAGTAGATGTCTTTTCCATCAGCTTTAGTAAGGCTTTTGACTTTGTTTGGAAGTTCCTGTGTAACACAGAGGCAAGAATCCTGCTGACATTTAATAAAATGTCCAAGTTATTTGGAGGCTTTTAGAAACTCCTGTCTATGGGCATTTTTGCCTTTACTGTTGCATAATCACTCTCCTTTCCCAGAGACAGGTATGAGGTTTTAATTCTCTGTTGTCTTACTCATGATATAACATGTTTGAGGTTTTAGTTACACAGTGTGAAGAGTACATTCCTTCAGCTCCTAGGTGTATTGGTTTTTTGTATATTTGCACTGTCTTGAATGTATGCTTTAGTAATGATTTACACCCAAATATAGATCTCCCCTCAGGATATGATAATTAAACTATTTTTAGTTTTGCTGTGGTGTTCATACTTCTTCATTTAGTAAATCAAGCAGATTTATTTTCTCTACCCTGCTATGGGGTCATGGAATAATGTTTTCTCCAGTGCACATTTGAGAAACCGGTGCCCCATGATAAAGGGATGGTCCTATGAAAACAGAAGATGTAACAATGCCTGTCTGGCCCACATTCCCAGTGATAATCTATCCCACAGTTTTTCAGCACAGGATAGAAATGCTCCAGAGATATATTTGAATTTGAACTGTAGTTTTCTGAGTTGCTCTTGAGGTAGAGAGATGAGGACAAGGAGCCAGGGGGATAAGTGATGCATAAGAGCAACGAAGGTGAGTAATGAGGAAGAAGAAAGATTAATTTTCTCTAGCAAGCAGCACTGAGATTTTCAAAAGCTCTCTATGCACACAGTTTCATCAGAAGTGCTGTTGAAGGGGCTTTACAGACAGATTCAAGGAACCCAGAGCCAGGGCTGAGTACTACTTCAGTATCCTACTTGTGCCTGTGTTCTTGTGGTGTTGATTTTGTGCTTTGCCTACACGATCATCCACATTGTGTATAATTCTGTGTCCAATCTTTGCAATTACCAGTTTATCTGATATTTCCAAAGCCTTTTTGTAGGCTCTTTTTACACAGGCAAAGAAAAAGGCTCAGACAGAGATTTAGTCCTGATATTGCTGAAAAGCAAAACTGTAGTAAAAAAGCAGCCAGTCCTCAAATATGCTTTGAACGGTTCTTGAGAACAATCATATATTGTGCACAGAGCAGAGAGACAACTTACCTATCAATGGGACGGAGTCAGAAGTTGCAGGCATAATCTCAGCCACAAGCAGCATGAATACGGTCAGCGAAAGCAGAACAGTGATACCTGCAGGGAGTAAACGTGAGGGGAAGAATAAGGAACACAAACTCTGCAACTACTTCTCTGATGTACTTTCTGTTAAATATAATCTTGTCCTGATCTATGGCTAAGCCAAACCCATGACTTCATGTCTGTCAGTGTAGATGTGAACTTCCCCAAAGTGAGAGCATGTTTGGACACAGCATTATCTGCTCGCTTTCACTTTTCTCAATTACTCTTGCTCCTCATAAACTAATAGAGAAATCTTTCCTGTTAGGAGAAATGAAGCTTGCCCAATGGGTAAACTGCATTGCTTTCCCAAAACATAGTGCAAACAAAGCTCAGATGGTTAGTGAGGGCTAGAACAGACTTCCACAGAAATTAGTCTAATTTTTTGCTACTGTAAATTATATAATACCTTTCAAAGAGGAGGGTCCTGTTTTAAAAGAAGCTCTTTGTTCTATCTAGAAAGATTGTTGCTAAACCTAACTACTGTGGTAGTGAGAATTCTCAAGGTCAAAGCATGAACCATTGTCCTCTATTTTTGCATTAATGTTGTACTTCAGCTAATTTTTTTTCTTTTCTCTGTCCTATCTTTCATAGACAGCATTTTTATTCCCCATAGGATGTGTTTTACATCTTTTAAGACAGGCTGCTCATATCCCTGATTGTTCTACTAATGTTGAGGACACTTCATATGATTTAAAGGCCTCTATCAAGACTGGAATTGTGCACAATTAACTCTTAAGGCCTCTCCTGGGCCTGTCTTGTGCATTTCCAGCTCTCCCCTCTCACCTCTTGGGAGAGCCCCTGCTTTTATTGTTGACACAAATTATAGTAAATCTCATGTAGCCCTTCCTTGGCTGTCACTGCTTTGCACTCATGTGGTACTCGTTATTTGGTGAATTTGGAGCTGAACTTGGAAGGTGACAATGCAATGCCCGGCTGAGGTTGCTCACAACCCTTTACCCTGTGTCTTAGTGTGTCCTACCTGAAAAACAGTTAATCAGCGGTGAAATGCACTGAGATAAACTAAAGAACAACTGCAATGGCATAATACTATCACTGCTGCCTACAGGGAACTGACAAGTTCTACCTCACCACAGGAAAAAATCCAAAAGATTTTTGAAGTGTTTAGCACAAGCTGTGTGAATGCCATACAGAAAGCTGTTACCCTAGTTTCTGAAACCAAGTTTCCATTGCTCCTCCCAGGAACCTTTCATTCATCAAACACCACGAAGCAATCATTTTTCCATCTTACAGAAAATTTTTACCAAAAAAACCCACAAACTTGGCACTTACCTAAAGAAATTTTTTCCCCTGAATCAGCTGGCAAGAGGAAAACAAGCAGTGCCAAGCCAGATATGAGAACACAAGGAATGAGTAGGTTCAAGCCATAGTAGAGGGTGCGTCTACGCATGGTGATGGTGTATGTCACGTCTGGATAGGGTTCTTTACAGCATTCGTAGTACATCTCATTCCTTTTTCCTGGGATACCTACAGAGAGGGTGATCAGAGTGATGGTAACCATGTAAACCCTTGAAATAGACCAAAAACCAAGAGCAGTTTAAGACACAGTGTGTGACACCTCTGCCACACAACGTTTTGAGGAAGGCTTCAAAGTGTCCTATGGCAATTGTTAAGGGAGAAAAGATGCCCCCAAATCAGTTATCAGGCAAAAGTAATTTTCTAACATTTGTTGCTAATGATGCACACACAGATAAATAAATCAAAGGGGACAAAAACAATGTGCATCTGTTCAACATTGTTTGAAAGTGGAAATAAATCTCTATAGGGTTAAATAAGGCAAGATAACTAATGCTTATTGGTCATCTGCAGTCTGAGGCACCATTACAAGATGTATGTTATTCCTAGTCACTTTATGTGTTTTCTAGGGTTTATTTTCATGCCTCCTGAGCCATTAGGACCTGGCTTAGCCAGTAAAGGTTATCTGTGCCACATTTAGCCATTTCTGATCATCTAAACCTCAGTAATGAAAGATCTGCAAGCAGTAGACAAAGACTAGCTCTGTAAAACACACATTATGCCTCCCTGCATCCAAGGAAGAGTGATAAACAGCTGATATCATATTCACTAGCCCATGAAGAGGATTTTCTCTCTGACAAATACCACCAGTTCTTTTTTTTCTGTCTTATAAGTACTTTCTTGTCAGGAAGGGGAAAAAAAAAAGAAAAAAAAGAGGATATGGGTTAATTTTCAAAAGAAATGTCAAGTTAAGCTTTAAGTCTGTCATATCTGAAGGTTCAGAGACATATTTTCCCAGCATAGCGGTACTGCAGGGTTGATCATGGTGACTGAGCTGCAGTAGACTGTCCAAGATGCTGTGTGGCAGAGGCTGCAAGCACCATAGGAAATGTCAGGGGAGCTGAAAGAACCCAGCACCTAGTATCTTTCATGTCACCACTGCTCACCTCTTTTTTGTTTCTGTGCACACAACAGAATATGTGACAATGTGTATGTTTTAGCAGAAGTATGGCAAAGTTTCCATAGAGGATTGGTACTTGGGACTGGTGAGGCCACACCTCAAGCATTGTGTTCAGTTCTGGGCCAGCACTACAAGAAGGACATTAAGGTGCTGGAGTGTGTCCAGAGAATGGCATTAATGCTCGTGAAGGGCCTGGAACATATGGCCCATGAGGAGTGTCTGAGGGAGCTAGATTGTTCAGTCTGGAGAAGTGGAGACTGAGGGGAGATCTCACTGCTCTCTACAAATACCTGAAGAGAGGTTGATGACAAGGGCCAGGAGTAGAGGAAATGGTTTCAAGCTACACCAGGGGAAGTTTAGTCTGGATATTAGGAAATATTTCTTCACTGAAAGGATTGTCAAACATTGGTATGGCCTGCCCAGGACTATGGTGGAGTCACTGTTCCTGGAGGTGTTTAAGAAGCATGTAGATCTGGCACTTAGGGACATGGTTTAGTGTTGACCCTTCAGTGCTGGGTCAAGGGTTGGACTGGATGATCTTTGAGGTCTAACCAGATATATTCTGTGATTCTGTAGTATGGCCATGTGTTGCCTAGGGTGTTACTTAAAGTTTTTTCTACATATTCAGACCAGAAGATAAAAAGTCCCTTTTGCAAGCTCTCCTTAATGTGACCTAAGCTCTGTTAATTTCCATGTGCAATGTTAATCTTCATGACAGCAACGTAAAATGAATTAGAAGTAACTCACCAGTAGCTCACTGAATAGATAGTTCTGGGCTCAGACTCCTCTTACAAAAACACAGGTATCTTCCAAAGCACAGAAGGGAAGGAAGATATACTGAACTCAGTTATTTGCAGTTGTTAATAACTGGTGGACACTTTGACACTTTTCTGGGTCAGAGACTTTCCTCTCTGTAAAAGCTCATTCCGGTTTTGCTGAAAATAACGTTCTTTACACTGATTAGTTCTTGCATGGTGTGTTAAATGTGAGAAAACTGTTCTGGATGTATGGGAAACACATCCAGAACTAGCTAACTGCTTAGATGCATCAGAACTACATTTTATTCATGTACTCCGTTGCAGGCAGTTGCTTCAGAGCACAGTATTTCCAGAGAGAGTTCTAAGAATGTGGCTGAAACGTTGTCTCTTATTGGTAATTTTTTTTCCTTTTTTTTTTCTACCTCTTACATAGAAACTTCTAATATCTATATTTCACAGATTCATAACTGTGATGGTTTTAAAGACTGTGTCTTTAATTTTTCTTCATGAAGTTTGAGCAGAGAAAGTGAAAGGATGTAAATAATTCACTATTGGGTGTAAGGAAGCAAATAATGATAATTCTAAACACTTCCATTGGAGAGATAGAAATGTTTAAGAGTCAGTACTCAAAACAAGACATGGGCAGTCAGGCAGTCCATATTCTCTCAGTCTGTCTGCCTGTTTCTTCTCTCTCCTGGCTGAAGATAACATACACCTGCATGCTGACCTTGACAAGCTAAGTCTAACAAACCTCTCTCTGCTTCTTGGCTTTCTTCCCTTTTGCCTGCTCTGGTGTGGGGGGAGGAAAAGAAGCATGGCCCCTCTCTTTTAGGGTGCCCAAGGGGCTTTGTTGTGTTTTTCTGTTGATTGTACATATTTGTAAATGTTGTGAATAGTGTATATTTGTACATATTCACTGCATTTCATCATAGATTGTAGTTTTGCCTGTAAATACAGCTTTATGTGCTTCTGGACTGAGCTAGTCTGGTTATTGTCAGTGTGGGAGGGGGATTCCAGCTCTCCACTGTAACAGTAAGTCCCAGTAAGATTGATAATTTCTATATATTTGGGGTGCACCTTTGAAAATTATGCTACTGAAAATTGTCAGGCCTGCCAATTTACCCACTAAATCCCATTCTCCGTTTGAGATGTAGTTGGAAACATCAGCCTCGAGCATCTGCAGGTCAATCAACCAGCCACTGTGAGTCCAGGACCCAAACTTCAAATCACATTTCTGCACATCAAAAGGGAACCAGCGGACATCAATATAACACGTGCTCTTCAAAATGCCTGTGGATAGAAATCAGTCGAAATCAAGCACATGCAGGGTGCAATTCATCTCTGCCCTTCTTTTTCCCATTGACTGTGAGCAATTTTCTTCTTCAAAAGTCTGTGTGATGTACGTATGGGGTAACTAAATAGCAGAGGTGAAAAATGCTTCTCTGAATGGAATAACCTCCCTTTCTGAGGCACCACTGAAGATTCCTCCCTTTTCCTTGAGGTCAGTTGCCTGAGTGACTCTAGCCACCCAGGAGTCAGCCTGTCTTCTAGTTCTGGCTGGCCCCAGGAAATCACAGGCAATACTGTAAAACCTGACAGGAGAACAGGGTATATAGATATCACTGAACTGTGACAGGAAGGCTGAAAAGCTCTTTTCTTGTTTGTTTGGTTAGTTGGTTTCTTTCTTCTTGGGGCCACCGCTATGGCTGTGGGACTTCCACAGCTGCCTGGCATCATGGAAGCCTTGGAGAGTCAGGAAGATGATCATCACAGCCTGCATCATGACAGCTGGTGGTAGAGCATAGAGCTCACCCCTGCAAAACATCACCCTTGTGGGCTTGCAGCTTTGCAGTCTTCCCCTTGCCTCACCAGCTCACTGCATAATGGCTAGTTCAGAAGGGTTATACTAAGGACAGGTAACTTCTGCTTCACTGGAAAATTATCTTCAATACTGCACTTAACCTACCTTAGTCTGAGTAGTGAAACACTGGAATAGATTTCCCAGAAAGGCAGCAGATGTCCCATTCCTGGAAATATTCAAGGGCAGGTTGGATGAGTTCTGAGCAACCTGGCCTTGTTAAAGATCTCCCAGCTCACTGCAGAGGGTTTGGACTAGATGACCTTTGTAAGTCAAAATATTCTATAATTCTATGATAATTGTTTCTGTGAATCCCATCTCTGAGTCAACTAACTGTTGTTCTGCAGTAAATTCTTGAGCCACACTTTCTGAAGATAAAATTTCCTGAAGAGAGATTCTTGATTACTGCTTTTGCCTGCTCCTGCAAAGGCTGAGGGCACTGTGGCATAACCATGTGTGCAAGACCATGTCCAGGCAACAACACTGCCACTGAGGTGACAGGGTTCTCCCTACATTTGTTCTTTCTTGTTCTGGGAGGTCTGACTTCTACCATCATGGGCATTTTCGGATGGGTTATTTACTAGGATATTTCTCCCAGTTTCTCCTGAATCTTGGCTGTGCTCCTTTCCTTAACAGCAGATAGCTGTCACCGTCTTTTCCTTTTTCTCTTAGCCTTCACATATCTTTTTCTCTAATGGAGGGCAGCAGTGAGTACAACCTACTTTCAGAGTCACGGGAAATAAAGCTTTCATGTAGTTTTAAAAACACAGTCTTTTCCACTCTTCTATGTTTTCCAGTGTCTCGATTAATCTAGCTGCTTCTGTGAGCCCTTGTTGCCCGTCAGTAGGCTGATTAACAACTTTTTCCTTCTAAAATTGTCAAAGTAGTTTGGAAGCAGCTTAATCCCAGTAATAAAGAATTTCCTGTGCTACACTCAATGGATTTCCTTCATTACTTTCTCTCTCCTTACTCCTTCCTCAGGTTCTTAAGTAAACAATTCCTCACCATGTAGTTTGTAGTTCACTGAGAGGAGCAGGGCACCTGATCTGCCCACATTGGCACTCTCCGTATAACCTCCCTACCCGGAGGGATGGAGAAGGCTTAATTCTGGTACTTGCCAATTTTATTCCTGTCTCATATTGCTCCCTGGAGAGCAACCTTTATCCATAGTTCTGTCCCGGAGTGTCCACATGAATGATTGAATGAGTCTCAGGGGTAGGGATCAACAGAGACCCGTCATCAGCAAAGGCTTATTTGTTCCCTGGTGAGCCCTGTGGGCATGCTTGAGGTCAGTGTCTCAGCACCTATGATAGGAAGTTTGGACATTTCTGATCTGTTGCAGTGGTTGCTCACTGTAACTGAGGGTATAGCCTGTGTATTTGCTGGTAGACCCTAGCTGCTGGGCCCTTCAGGCACTGAATTGATGATGTAGATGGAGAGCAGGCTAACAGCCATGTTTGGCTGGCTGACACCACTCTCAGTTTGTGTTTTCACCTGGCATTTTAACCTTAGCCTGGCAGGGAGTACTTCACTGCAGGAAGAGTTCTGCCCTTGGGGTCTCTTATGGTGACACACCTCTCCATTCTCAAGGAAGAGCTAAGTGGACTGCACGTGACATGTGCACATTGTTGTGCTCCCTTGTGTATGTGCACCACCTTGCTTTAAATAACACCTCAGATGAGTCTTTGAATGCAATAAGCAAATTACTCAGGAGAGTGATTTATTGATTTGTGAGGTGGAAATACACCACCAGTTACAGACCTAAATTATTTCAGTGGGTGTCTCTCCCATAATTACATGGCTTGCAAAATTTCTACAGACTGCTCCTAAACACCTTTCATTCATGAATAAAACTGCTTGTACTTATTTGTCTTAAGGCAAAAAAAATTCTCTCCATGCCATACCTGGAGGAATATATTGGCAGGATCCAGAATAATTCACCAGCACATTTGTGTGAAATGTTGCATCAAATCTTTCATCTGCACTATAACAGTACAAATAAAACAAAAACACAGAAAAAGTCAGCTGATGTGTGAGTTAAACTGTCAACACAATTGAAATAATCATTTGGCTGAATTTAATGCATGGAATGTCTAAATAAATCATGGAATCATAGAATGGTCTGGGTTGGAAGGCACCTCCAAAGGTCATGTAGACCAACCCCATCTGCAGTAAGCAGAGGCATACTCAATTAGATGGGGTTGCCTACACCTGGTTGAAGATTCCATCCTCAGTCAGCATCTCAGCTTCTTATAGACACTGCTGGCATGCAGCCAGGCATGCTGTTTGCATGTTGCAACGTCCTCAAAGAAATGAGAGACAGAGCTGTCAGATTTCTCAGAGCAAAGACAGAAGTAAAAGGAGCAAAAATGTATCCAAAATTTGGACAATCAGGATAATGAGGATTTTCCAGGGATGCTGTCAGAATCAGGCAGTTCACAATGTAAATTAAGTTATCTGTTACCCAGATATCTGTTACAACAATAATGGTGGCCTGAAACAACCATTCCACAGACTCTAAAGATGCAGAGGAGGCAAGGGTTTCTTCAAGCTGTGGAAGAAGGCATTGGTTGGTTTAGATCTGGGACTTGTAGGAGGAGATTGGTTGAGACTCTTAAGAGCAAAACTAGATGATATGGACCAAGAAAAGAGAATTTCTTCAGGATTCCAGTAATTCCAAGAAAAGTAAGGGAGAAAGGAGCTGGTCAAGAACAAGAATTCTTTAAGGGTGCAGGCCTGGGGGCTTGCTCTGGAGGGTCTCTTGAGAAGAAATTAACTACAAATAGCTCCCTTGGGTGATGCTTTAGTGCCTTGCCTGTCATGGCTGTGTACAGTTCTATGTTGCATGACCACACCATCTGACAAACCCTGTCTCACAACCAGATGTGTAAAACTCAGACCTTCTGTTCCTCCTGTGACCTGCTATTTGTTCGTGTCTGGGTCCTCAGTCCTTCTCACTGCTGTCCCCAGCACAAAACAAAGCAGGTAAAATACTGAGTGCAGAACAAGTGATAACTACCAGAAGACATAAGAGGTAACAAGAAAGGGGTTTTGTAAATTAAAGAAAACAAGGAAAAGACACAGGACCAGTAGATTTGTTACTTCTTGTGGAAGGAAACAACAGGGTGTGGAGAGTTGCTGTATCCTGCACCTTCAGCGTTTTATTCCTCATGAGTTGTGGATGACCATAATTAATTCTTGCACAGTGACAGGAATCCAGGGCAGAACAGGGAAAGAACTGGTTAAAAAGTGTAGATAAGGCAGATTCCAGTTGGATGGGTTGATAAAATTACTCTTGAGAAATGAAGGGACTAGCCGAAATATCCTCTAATGCATTAACAATTAATTATCTGTGAGAGCTTGTGGAGAACAAGGAAGGTCTTGGTGAATTAGAGATCACCAAATAAAATTCTGTTTGGGGTTTTTTAGGTAAAATCATAAAGACATCAGCCTAACTTCAGAGATAATGAGGTGAAAAAAGCTGACACAAGACTTGTCAAGAGGCAACTGCATCAATTCAGTCTAATTTTACAGATTCACAGACTGCATTGGGTTGGAAGAGACCCTGAAATGTCATCTTGTCCAGCACCCCTGCAGTGAGCAGGGACACCTCCAACTAGATCACGCTGCTCAGGACCACATCCAGTCTCATCTTGAATGTCACCAGGGACAGGGCTTCAACCACATCTCCAGGCAACCTCTTCCAGCGTTTTACCCCTCTCTTTGTAAAGAACTTCCTCCTTATATCTAACCCAAACCTACCCTGATCCAGTGAAAACTAATTCTGCTCATGCTATAGCTACAAGCTCTCATAACAGTCTTTCCCCAGCCTTCCTGTAAGTCCTCTTCAGATATTGAAATGTAGTTCACAGATTTGTAGGATGGACTAGTTTGGAAGAGACCTTCAAGATAATCTAGTTTCAAGCCCGCTGCCATGGGCAGGGACACCTTCACTAGAGCAGGTTGCTGAAGGAATACCAACCTGGCCTTGAACACCTCCAGGGAAGAGGCATCCACAACCTCCCTGGGCAACATCTTCCAGTGTCTTACCACCCTCACTGTAACGAATTTATTCCTAATATCTAGTCTAAATCTGCTGTCCTCAAGCTTAGAGCCGTTTCTTCTTATTCTATCACTACAAGCCCTTGTAAAAAGTCCCTTCTCAGCTTTCTTGTAAGCCCCCATTTGGTGCTATAAGGCCTCCCTAGAGCCTTCTTTTCTCCAGGCTGAACAGTCTCAATTCTTCTTTCTTCATAGTAGACATGTTCCAGATCTCTGATCAGATATCTTTGTGGTCCACCTCTCAACTCTCTCCAGCAGGTCAATGCCTTTCTTGTGTTGGGGGTCCCATAGCTGGACACAATAGTCCAAGTGAGGTCTCACCAGACCACGGTGGCAGAATCACCTCTCTCAATCTGCTGGGCATACAGTCAGTCAGTCTTATTGACTGAGTCAGAGGAGGCAGGTGATATATTCAAATTTACAGAACCATAGAATCATTTCAGTTGGAAAAGACCTCTAAGTTCATCGAGTCCGATCATCAACCTAATACCACCGTGATCATTAAACCAAGTCCAGAATTGTCGTGTCTACACATTTTTTGAACACCTCCGGGTGGTGACTCCATGTGGTAGTTTTAGGCTGTGCCTAGAAAATTTTCAACAGATCTTGAATAGATAAGTAATAGAATATAAATAAATTACTATTAGATGTATAAAGGAAAATAATAACAAAGTCTAAATAATCCCATTGGACAGATAACAAACATAAAGTTAGATCTGTAAAATAACTCTCTTTTCAGCTCCCTTGCTCAGGCAGATACCAACTTGTGCTTCTGCTGGCTTTGCTGACCTTGAATACGTTCTTCTTGTGGTTAGATAATTAACAGCAACTCTCTGCTCTTTCTTTTGTCCCATGTAGAGAGGGAGGGAAGGGATCAAGGAAGAGGAAGCTATTAGTAGCCCCCTGGTTTGTCCAGGGGGGTTCTTGTGTTGTTTAAAAATTGTAAATGTATGTAAATATTGTGTATTTTGTACCTATTCATTGCATTTCGTATTTAGATTGTAGTCTTTCTTGTAAATACAGCTCTATTTGCTTTCTAACTGAGCTGGTCTGGCAATTTTCTGTTGGGGGGTAATTTCAACCCACCATGCTCCACCACCTCCCTTGGCAGCCCTTCCAATGTCTGACCACTCTTTTGGTTGGGGCTGTTCAGTTTGGTGAGGAGAAGGCTTCGAGGAAACCCTATTGTGGCCTTTCAGTACCTGAAGGGGGCCTACAAGAAAGCTGGTGAGGGACTTTTTAAGATGTCAGGTAGTGATAGGTCTAGGGGGAATGGAGCAAAACTAGAAATAGTAGATTCAGATTGGATATTAGAAAGAAGTTCTTCCCCATGAAGGGGGTGAGACACTGGAACAGGTTACCCAAGGAGGTGGTAGAAGCCCCATTGCTGGAGATTTTTAAGGCCAGGCTGGATGTGGCTCTGAGCAACCTGATCTAGTGTGAGGTGTCCATGCCTATGACAGTGGGATTGGAACTAGATGAACCTTGAGGTCCCTTCCAACCCTGACAATTCTATGATTCTATAAAGAAAAATTTTTAATATCCAATCTAAACCTCCTCTGCCACAACGTGAGGCCATTTCCTCTCATTCTACTGTTACTTGGGAGAAAAGACCAACCCCACCTCACTACAACCTCATTTCAGGGAGTTGTAGAGAGCAATGAGTTCTCCCTTCAGCCTCCTCTTCTCTAGACTAAACAATCCCAGTTCCCCCAGCCGCTCCTCATAAAACATATTCCCTAGACTCTTCACCAGCTTTGTTGGCCTTCTCTGCATGTGCTCCAGCACCTCGATGTACTTCTTGTAGTGACGGGCCCAAAGCTGAACACAGTATGCAAGGTGCAGCCTCACCAGTGTCAAGTACAGGGTCACGATCACTTCTGTACCCCTGCTGACTATGCTGCTTTTGATCGAGGCCAGGACACCTGAACACACTATTGGCTCATGTTAAAATGGCTGTCAACCAGCACTCCCATGTCCTTCTCTGCTGGGCAGATTTCCAGCCACACTCCCCCAAGCCTGTACTGTTGCATGGGGTTCTTGTGACCCAAGTTCAGGGCCCAGTACTTAGCCTTAAATCTCATAAAATTGACCTCAACCCATCAACCCAGCCTGTCCCTACCAGCTTCACAATGTCTCTGTCACATCATAATCTTATAAACAAACTACAGCAATATGGACGATGCTATATGATTCCATTTTAGAGACTGAAAAGGAATAAAGAGACTATAAGGAGTAACTGAGAACACCTAAGCAATCCAGATCACTCCAAGCCTTCTTCAGATATCTCATAGTGAGGGCTTGGTATGGAAAACGGATCTTGGTGAATTGAAGGAACCAACAGAATGAACTTCAGTTTGGATGATCAGAAAGTATTACCCTTAAAAGCATCCAGAGAAAGACATATAAGTGAAAATCTAATAAAACAGCAAGGCTGAAGTACAGCATCTAGGGTTTGTGATAGATCAAAAAATAAATCTGAAATTAAGCAAAATTAGAGCAAAATCCCCTACTCCTTGAAAGCATTAAGGAAACATCTGTCTAGAGACCTTCCACTCCATTCAACACTGCAGAATTGCTGGCTAGATTCAGATCTAGAGGTGGAAACAGATTAGAGAGTGTTCAGAGGGGAAAAGGAATGTGGGAGAGATTTATGAAACATGAATGATAAGGACTGTGAGAATAAAAAATGATTTTTTTAGCACAGGCAGGAACACTATATCAGAGACGTGTCAATAATTTTCCAGGAGACCCATGGTAATTCTAAGGAGCATATGGATTGTTTTCTCTCTGCATTCACTGGGGAAAAGTTTAGGAAGTCATCTGCAGAGCTACAGTAAGGAAGACTTGGACTGGGCTGTTATAGGTAGTGCTTGTTTGCTTTAATTGCTACTGTTTCAAAAGAGCCAGATCCCAGATGGCAAAAGCCCCAGAATATCAGTGAAGCGTGGCTGATTTCCAAAACCTAATGCTCTAGTTCTAGGCTCCCACCAGCCATTGCACATTTGGCTTACCTGTTATACAGAAGAATGTCTGGTACCCAAATCTGATCAGCTGGAAATCGCAAGTTCTGCACCCCTGGGTATTCAGACTGATCCCAAGACAAGTAAACGTCAACCCAGTTCTGTTGGAAATACATACATCGGATTATATGAGAGAGTAAAAGTCTTCTAAACCTCCTGGAATATTGTAGGAACAGAATGGATGTTGCCAGTTGTAATATCAGTGGTATAATAGTCAAATGCTTGGCTTTAATTATTGAGAAATGTTGGCATATATATTGAGGAACCTGCAGTGTGATGATTTAATTCTGCCAGCTGTACTTGAATCTAGGGTCTAATCTGTACCTTTTCACCCGAAGCCAGGCATCTCAAACCTTCTCTGGTGGGCTGGAAGAAACAATGGCAGCGTGCACCTCCATGAGGCACACTGTTTCTGAGCTGAGTCTTGGGTACCGCGAGCAGTACATGGGCTGTGATCTTGAGACCTCCTATTTGGAGGAAATAATTTGATTTGTTTAGGTGATTCTCTTAAAAACCAGTTTGCAATGAGAGGTAGGCAAGTGAATTTTGTATCCAGTGTGGTCGTTTCTAATCTTATCTCCTCCATCTCAACACAAACAGTTAATTCAAGAAAGGTGCTGCACAGCTTTTGTGCTAAACCTTGTGACTTACAGCAATACTCTGTGGGAGAGCTGCAAGGGAAATATCTATCAGATGAACATCTCTGCAAAGGGACCCATAGGCTCTCTCTTAACAGCCTTGTAGACCTGTAGGTTGGTCTGGGTTAGGTTTTGCAGTAGAAAACAACTCAATTCTGCTGCAAATCCCATCAGGTAGCTGAAGAAGAAACAGGCTGTTCAGCTGCACCCATTAAAATGAGATAGCATTTGGCTGCTAATGTGAAAGCAGAATTAATTCTATCATTCAAGTCTCCCATAGGTTTTTCCTTCTAGATGTGCATGGTTACTGAGTGCTGGCCTTTAAGTAAATTGGTTTACATGCCATAAGAAAAGGCTATGTCTCTTGCTCTACAGATCCAGCAGCAGACTTGATGGGAAACTGTCCTCTCCAAAGCCCTCAGAGAAGATTAGTTTTACTTACCTTGTATGACCAGTGCTGGACACTCCTCAGCTGGAGCAGGTGACAGAAGACAGAGGAGGAAGATTTGTGAAGAAGGTTTGTAAAAAAAAAAGTGGGAAGACAAAGTTCCCACTGATGTGCCTGAGCACTGCACCAGCAATACAGCATGGTGCTGCTCATAGTCCTTGGCCCCCCCATGAGCCTGAGTAGTCTCCATTGTGAGAGTGAAACATGGGTGCATCACTTCCATGTTTGGGGACAAGTGCTGGGGATCTTTGGGCCTTGACCTCCATGAGGGCAATCCTGACCCTCTGTTTTAGAGAGAGGTAGGGATTTTCCCAGAAATCATTAGTGAGGGGTGCCAGGGATGACGAGTTAAAAAAAAAAAAAAAAAAAACAGTAGTCTTGCTTTTCAGCTAAGAAATCACAAATATTGGTTTTCTATTAGAAAGGGGTTTTTTTCTTTATTGAAGCAGGTTACTCACCATCTGCAGCCATGCATTCGTGATCAATACCTGATTCTTCTCATCCTTTGAACAAAAGAAGGGAAGGGAAGGGAAGGGAAGGGAAGGGAAGGGAAGGGAAGGGAAGGGAAGGGAAGGGAAGGGAAGGGAAGGGAAGGGAAGGGAAGGGAAGGGAAGGGAAGGGAAGGGAAGGGAAGGGAAGGGAAGGGAAGGGAAGGGAAGGGAAGGGAAGGGAAGGGAAGGGAAGGGAAGGGAAGGGAAGGGAAGGGAAGGGAAGGGAAGGGAAGGGAAGGGAAGGGAAGGGAAGGGAAGGGAAGGGAGAGTCAAAGTACAGTTGCATTACAGGTAGAGGAGTTTCTGTTTCTTTTAGAAAACCCAGACACTCTGGGTAAAAATCCACAAATTTTATGAAATGGAATATGATCTCAGTGAGTGCAAACCCATTGAAATGCATTATACTACCCAGAAAATAATAGCTCTTTTAAACCTACAGATTTTCTACAGTTATCATAACTGATCAACAACAGAAGTTAAAATAATAGATAACCATTCTTATTTTGCTGGAGACAATCAGACTGCTTAGCAAAAGCAGAAGCTTTTCCTTCTAGTTAGCTGGTCAAAATAAGATGATTTCCAGTACCACACAGCATGCAGTAGTTGGAAAGATTTTATGACTCATTTGCTGCCGCTGCAAAACGATGGTGAAACAGTGCTGGAAGTGTAGTTCCTTCGTACTATTGGTGTTTCGTTGTTTAGCTTAGGCTCAAAGGGAACGTAGGGCTGGCCTCAGCCAAATGTCAGTACATGGAAAAAGCAGACAGATGCTGCCTGAGAGGGAGCTCATGCAGTGCCTGAACAGAATGCATGTCTGTAGGTTCAGACCCTGCACACAGAAGACATGAGGAAGCAGCTCTTTCAACAGATCCACATCTCTGCTTACCACTGTTCCAAATGCCATTACAGGCATGCCTCTCACTTCCCAGGAGCCAAAGATGGGGTAATCAGTAGGAATGGCTTACTGTATGTCCAGCTCTTTCCAGATCAAAGTGGAGATGTTTCTTTATCCTCAGAGCATCACGATCTGTGATCAACTTTCAACCCTCCAGAGAGCACTCCAGCTCCTGGTACAATCCATTCCACACCAAGGTGCATCTTGAAGCTTGGGTTTAACACTGTAGCTGGGGGCAGGCCTGACCAAAAGAGCCACTCTCTGAGAAAACCACATTCTTGGCCAAGAGACATACCAAAAAGGAGCAATATTCCCCTCTGATTCAGCTCAGTCCTCTTGGGCATATGTTGGAAGTCACATCTTATGGCTTATTTGTCCACTAAAAACTGGAAATACCTTCAAACTGTTTACTCCTGGATTTCCACCTTACACATTGACTCCCCTTCTTGAAACATTACGCTTCTCTAATTAATTATGATTTTGTTGGTTGTTTTATTTTTGTTCTTCCATAGCCAGGGAGAAACATGGAACTCATGCAGACCCCAGAGATTAGCTGTATTATAAGGAAGATGAGATCTCCAAAGGATAGAGATGTTTTAGCATCCGACAAAGCTGCTGTTAAAACTTGCAGCAAATGCTGTGAGCTCCAGCCCTCCATTACTGAACTGCAGGATACAACACAGAAGTGTGGGAATGTGAAGGCACCAACAGGATAGAAAGACTTAGGGCAAGTATGCTGCAAGAACAGCCAAACAGTGACCTTCACCAAGATAATACGTTAGCCTAGCAAATCTCCATGGAGAATCTCCACTGCCTACCCACAGGTCTAGGCTCAAGCTCACTTCTCATCAAGTTACTTTCCAGGCTCGTGGTGTTAACCCCATGATGTCAGTGCCCAGCTCCTCTGGGTGCCTGAGCTGCCTACTCATGTGTCTGTGTGTCTGTATGTGTGTGTTCATGACCTAAGAAGCATGTACGTGTTGTCTGCAGAATTTGGGGTTGGAGATGTTGCAATTGTAAATTACTTTGGCAGGTATGTAGACCCTGCAGAGCATCATGGGCATGCAGACCCCCTCTTATCATGTCCCTTGAGTAGAAGGTGAGTTAGCAAGTGCTTGCCATTTCCAAATGTCTATCTCTGTATCACCTCTCCTTGTCCACTTGAGTCCATGCCACTTCTACTCTTCACTGGCAATGAACATCCAAAATGCCTGGTCTTCAGAATCACAATGGAAAAATCATAGGCCTAAAGGTACCTGGGCTTTTTGGTTCACTCTGATCCTAAATTACGTTTTCTCTTCCCTCCCACCACTTATTGGTTAACAAGGTGGGAAAGCCAAAAACTGTCTTGTTCACTTTTGAAAAATACCAGCCTGCTCACCTCAAGCTGCATTCCTGATCTCTTTTTTCCCCTCCTCCCCTCCAGAACTATCTTCACAGTTCATATGCAAGGAAAATGCCAGAGGAGAACCAGGAAAGGTGTGAGCTGCTCAAAAGTAAACTGCATCATCTCACACTGAGCTGCATCACTAGGTGTGTGCTTTATTCTGTGAGACCTCTGGATTTACTATTTGTGCATCCCATGAAGGAACTGCAGACTCAGTCTACTGCATGAAGCTGAGCTGGAGAAGTCTCCCAACTCCTGATTCACCAGTAAACAGAGTGGACCACAGGTACCGCTGAACTCAGCATAAAGCTTGTTTGTGTAATGATCTTCTCTCTCTTCTTTCTGGTTATTGGAGCTGCAAGGAAAAGCCAACTTCAGGCATTAAAGAGGCCTTCACCATAGTCCTCCATCAAAACTGTCTATCACACTACCTCCTTCTCTGCTCCTCTTGAGTCCCTGCTTAAACTGCTCCTGCTGCTGGCAGATGCCACACAAAAATCAGCTAGTATCATGTTATACTGCTCATACGTTTCCCTTTCACAGCCCTGCTGCTCCCCAACTTGTGGCAGCAAGCCTCTCCTCCTGCAAACCACCACCTGCCTCCAGAGGCCCCATCTGTCTGTAATACCCTTTGTTCCCTTGGCTCCAATTCTAAACCAGTACACAGAAAATTAAGAAAATATAGTCACACACAGGACTAATCCTGTTGAGACATGGGTTTTGTATGCTGAAGGATTCAAAAGGATAAAGACCATCTTGGACCCCCAGAGGGCAACCCTTCCCTTGGTAGTTTCACAGGGGCTCATCTGACTCATGCTTTCTTGGTCACCAGGGATTCCTGAAGTCTTTTCCAAGAATAGTAAGCATGATGTTTATCTGAGTTGCTTATTTGATCCCAGCCATATTTTGTGTTGTTTGTCAGTCAATAATGGCTTTATACTGATGTGATGTAAGATCACATGTCCTTGTGAAGTCTTTCCATGAACTGCTAAAGAAGCCTGAACACCATGACCAAAAAGACAGGCTGAAACAGCCAGGCAATTCCTTTCCTCTGAAGAATGAAACATTTTCCCCATATGCTTTGTTCTCTATATGCAAGGTGAGGAAGGGATCTTCCTCTTCTTTTTGGCTTCTTGAGAGCTACAGGTGGGTGCATTAAAGTGCAAAGTAGATCTGGGACACCTATGGGTTTCCTGCATAGAGAGATGCTTCTTGAAGTTCCCTTTTACCTGGCATAATAGATTTATACTTGACAAGCTCCAAAGGAAGGCATCAAGGGTTGACTTGCTAGTTTCACTAAACAGTCTGTTGCCCTTGCCTGATAAGCTGTCACACCTCTGTGACTTCTTTGTTCAAAGTCAGATGCTAAGGACCTTGGTAATCAGCTTTGACTTCAAGCAATTCATCAGCTATGTATTTCAGGTACTGTTAAATTTATTACCTTGGACACACTTTGTGTTCTTATCACAAGGCTACTGTGCTCACCCTGTTTGTCCTGCTTCTCAGATCTGTTTTGCAGTCAAAGGTAAGATTACCTGTTAGAATTCTCATAGGTTTATCTAGAGCATAACCATGCCTTGTATGGTCTTCCATGTCAGCCCAAAGTCTAACCATTACTTCAGGATATTTTTGTGGCCATTCAGAGTCTATTCTCATCATTAATTTCAGGTTGATAAATTTTCAAAGGGTGTTATGTTTGGCTTTGCATTCTATAAGGAAACCTTTTTGCCTTTGGAGTGGGCTAGTTACCATGCCCATCCAGAGCTACCGAGGAATTACAGCTCCTGCTGTCTTCATCATGACCTGCAGACTACACACATCTCTAAGATATCTGGGCATAGGAGGGACTGCATTAGTCTGTTTGAAAGATACTTGTGACCATGACTCTGTCCCGAGAAGTTACTGGGCAGTATTGCTTTGCCTAAATAAAAGCTTATTTTTGAGCTTGGGGAGTGCTGGAGGCAGTTCCCTTATTGTGTGTCATTGGTTTATACAGAGGGATTTGAAGTTAGTTGTGAGGATGCCTTTTCTCCCAGGAGAAAATTTGACTAATCACACTGTGCTAAGTTTCTGTCTTACTTGACACTGTCCCCCTTGGGGATGATTGTCACATTCCCTCTGTGTTTGGCAGGCTTTCAGTTCCTGGCTCTCCCTCCAGCAAAGCAATCAAAACAGCCCTTCTAAGATCCCAGCTTAGTCTGGAGATGTCTAGCCTCCATAGATGCTTTTCCAGCACATGCCTCAAAGGTCCCCATGCTAAGACAAAGTGGTTTGATTCCTCTTTCTATCTCCATCCTGACCCTAGTTAATTCTTTGCCATGGATATCTGCTTAATCCCACAGCGACCTTTGACTCACAGAGAGTGACAGAGTGAGTTTGATTTGTTCCAACACACATGGTGGGACATTCTCCCCCTCTACTCTGCTCTGGTGGGACCCCACCTGGAGTACTGTGTCCAGTTCTGGAGCCCCTATTACAAGAAGGATCTGGAACATGTCCAGAGAAAGGCCACGAGGATGATCAGAGGGCTGGAGCACCTCTCCTGTGAGGACAGACTGAAAGAGTTGGGGCTGTTCAGTCTGGAGAAGAGAAGGCTCCAAGAATATCTTATTGTGGCCTTCCAGTATCTGAAGGGGGCCTACAAAAAGCTGGGGAAGGACTTTTTAGGGTGTCAGGTAGTGATAGGACTAGGGGGAATGGAAAAAAAATAGAAATGGGTAGATTCAGATTGGATGTTAGGAAGAAATTCTTCCCCATGAATGTTGTGAGACACTGGAACAGGTTGCCCAGGGAGGTGGTGGAAGCCTCATCCCTGGAGGTTTTTAAGGCCAGGCTGGATGCGACTCTGAGCAACCTGATTTAGTGTGAGGTGTCCCTGCCCATTGCAGGGGAGTTGGAAACAGATGATCCTTGAGGTCCCTTCCAACCCTAACAATTCTGTGATTCTATGTGAGTGTTTTAGTTTGTTTTTCTTTTTCCTGCTCTCAATCCAAAGCTTGCAATGTATGCAGGCCTGCCTGCCTCTTGCACCACTTCTTGCCACTCTGTTCTCCCTTGCTAGGCCAACACCTAGATAAATGCAACTGCCCTCAGCCACATAATTACCTGTCATAGTACTTAGACAAAAATCCAAAATCCTTTGTGGTTCCACAGTCACATCATATGATAGCCTGACATTTCTGTAGCAAGGCATTTATAACAGGTGACTGACAGGTGTCATTAATCCTTGCTGTCTCACAGAGTCATAGAACTGGGATTTGAATTAGTCATCTATTTACTGCAAGACATTGATCAGAAAAATCCCGAAGTGAGCAGGTGATTCTCAGATGTCACCACAGGCTATTTATAGATACTTTGGTTAATTTTTAATTTTTGTTTTTTAAACACTGTTTTGTATCTGAATACCAGGAGTGCTATCAAGAGACAGGGAAACACTGACATGAATACTTGGAAAATTTTGTTATCAGAAGGATTCCTCTCCAAGAGTATCTAAAGGATTAAAGATATAAAGCTTTCAAATGTTTGTACACTCTGTCTGCAACTGAATCAGGCAGTTCTTTCCATTGCTGAAACACCCATCTGCCACAGTCTTCATCTGATTAACTAAACCCCATCTTAAATACATTGTGTGCTTGAAGTCCTACAAAACCAGAGACCTGCCTCAGCAACAATCAGTGAGCACCTCAGGACAGCCTTTAACATTTCAGGAGTCCCATTAAAAATTTGGAAGAAATGATGTCATGCTAACATCAGCTTCAAAGAGACACCTTCTTCTCAATACCTGTAACAAAGCACCCTCAGGAGGAAGATGGGGTTCAGAAGAAATGGTGCGTAGCCAAGGTGAAATGATGGGGAGATACAAAATACATTGGATTAACACAGGATGAAAAAGCATACACCAGTGCCTGATGAGCATTTCTTCACCTATCAGGCTGCAGATGCAACCAGGCCATTGTTGTCAAGTCAAGGAGGATACCGTAAAGACCTCCGAAGTAAATACCCATGTCTTCCTGTTTTTCTCATTTTGCTGCTTTGGCCTTCTCTTATATGAATGGTTGGAGGTAATTTCTCTTAGGTGTTTTTCACCTAAGGTTAAGCCATATCTGTATGTTGCCACTGGCTTCTCCTCGAGGACATTCCTCTTGGTCCCTGTCCCATCTTGGAGAGGCACATGTCCCTTTGCTGAGAGCAAGCAGCCCAGTCTGCATTTGGATTTTGCACTGAGCAGCAGCATAAGGCTGCCTGGTCCCACTGCCTCTAACAACCCAAAGAATTCTCATCCCCAGAAGAGCATTCTGGGGAAAGCATGAAAAATCCTCTGCAGGAAGTGCTAAACCTTCAGGAAGGAACAAGGGAAGAAATGCCAATTTCTGCTGCCAGCCAGTGTGTCAGAGGAGGCATCCCTCACACAACTGGTGTCTGGGAATCTGTTAAGCCTAGAGATTTGTGCCTTACTTGTTTTATTGCTCGCGTTTTCCAATCTACACTGCTTCTGTAGAGGAAAAGAGGATGACCTCTTCTTGCCCTGAATATGTGACATGACCTCAGGCTGTGAGTACCTGCCTCAGGAAACTAGTTTTATTTTTCTGAGATGCAGCTACTCAGAAGTGCCTGAAGATTGGGACTGCTGTGAAGTGTGCTGCATTATTGACTCCTTGACCTCACCTCCTTCATCAAAGACCTACAAATTTCAGGGACTCCTTGTCCCCATACTGCTATGGGGTTCTGGGCAGAGTGAAGACACCACCTATGTCCCACTGTTTCACAGATGCTTCTGTTGGAGAGCCCAGAAGCTGGGTCAGAGGGCCTCATGCAACTTTCCAGCACAATGTTGCTCTCTGACTGCTTGGGTGAACTGACATGCACACTTAGTTCCAGTGGGAAAAGATCTTACATCACCATCCTAAACCAGTAAATCTTCCATCCAAACCTCAAGTCATCCACAGATGGTGTGTAAGTGGTTTGTATATTCTCAAGGGTGGGTACTTCATCCTAAAATAGCCATCCATGTGTTTTGTGTGCAGTCAGAAGGTGTTTCAATAAACAGGAGTAGACACAAATATTCCAAGCTATTTGTTATTCATTGCTTTTTTCAGTGCTTGCAATCACAAGAAAAGCAATGGGGAAAAGGTAGAGCAAGGTCCCAAACAGGCCAGCCCTGAATACTCATCAGATTCACACTCAGGCTATCTGCAAGCTTGCCTTTGCCTTTTCCTCTTGTACTTGCATGCCTCTATGACAGCACAGCAAAGTAATGGGACATTGGCATGTTCCAAAACCCAGGGGAGCTCTTAAAGTCCATGACAGGTTGGACTCGATGATCTTTGAGGTCTCTTCCAGCCTTCTTGATTCTATGATTCTATGATTCTATGACCAGGGATAGAAAATGGAAGGGAAGTTTTTTTCTGAGGAGCTGAAGTCATTGCTTCTCAGGAATGAAACTCAGCAACCACAGTGTTAAAGTAATAACCACCCAAATACACAAAATTAAGAAATACGAGGTTCAAGCCACCCCCAACAGCTTTGGTTTAACTGCTTTGTTGTGACTGGTGGTTTTAGAAACATGAACATTTGCAGTGCCCCTACCCTATGCCAACTTGGGCCCTTCTCTCAATCTTGTCCAAGTCCCTCTGAATGGCATCCCATCCCTCCAGTGTGTCAACCTGACTGCACAGCTTGTGCCATCCACCAACTTGATGAGGGTGCACTAAATGCCACTGTCCATATTGCTGATAAAGATGCTAAACAACATTGGTCCCAGTACAGACCCCTGAGGGATGCCACTTGTCACTGATCTCCATTTGGACATTAAGCCATTGAGCACAACTCTATGAATGTGGCCAACCAGCAAGTGGCCCACCCCTCAAGTCCATGCTTTTCCAATTTGGTGACCAGAATGTCATGTGGGACATTTTCAAGCACTTTACACAGGCCCAGGGAGATGACATCAGTTGCCCTTGCCTTATCTACTGATGCTGTAACTTCATCATAGGAAGCCACCAAGTTTGTCAGGCATGATGTGCTCTTGATGAAGCCATCTTGGTTAATGCCAATCATCTCTTCATCATTTTCCGTATGTCTTAGCAAAGACTTCAGGAGGATCTGCTCCATGATGTTGACAGGCACAGAGGTGAGACTGACTGGCCTGTGGTTTCCAAGGTCTTCCTTTTTTCCCTTTGTGAAGATGGGGGTTGTGTTTCACCTCTCTCAGTCAGCAGACTCTTCACCAGATTGCTATGACTTCTCAAATATGATGGACAGTGTCATCCACGTAAGAGAGATTATTCAAAGAAACTGACACTGCAAGGGCTGCATTGGACGAAGTATACCACAGGGCTGGGCAATGCCTTCCTCCTTCACTTTATTCCACAGAGTTTACTGACAAGCAGCCTCTATCTTTGCAAATTCTCATTCAGATGGAGAACTCTCCAGGAAAGAGCTGGCTGCACATCAGCTCTTGGACTCTCAGTTTGAACATTCTTGTAATTGAGTAGATAACCTTGAACTGAACAGATTGACGAGGGCATCTCTGATGTGAAGATATGCCTGAATTTAAATGTCCTCTTAGGAAACACTGCTGAAAGAAACCCAAACCAACCCAAAATCAATAAAGTCCCAATCCCTACAGCCTTGCAGTCTCTGATCTATGGGAATCCCACTGCAAGCTAAAAGACTGCCACTAACAGTTTGGTAAGTTTCTGACAGAGAAGATAAAAACTGCTGTGCTTCCAAGCTAGTATGCTGCTTATAGTGCTAACAACTTCATCTGAGTGCTCAAAAACAGTATGTCCAGTTTTTTTCTCTTGAGTTTCTTGATCAGCAAGGCACAGACTCAGTTTTCAGGAGAAAAATCTTCATTATTTTTTATTGCCCCAGTAAACTCTTCTGCTACCATTTCTTGTTGTTTTCCAAAAATGTCACACAGCAGCAACAAAATCTCCAAGTTTAAGTGAGATTGTTTGCAAGCACATGATCAGATTTGGGATGATTCTGTAGTCCTTAGGATACACAATCGTTTTACACACTGTTCAATCAAATAAAACCACTACACACTAAATTTTCCAGATATAGCATTTGGTTTAGGTTTCAGACCCTAAATACAGTAAAATGGTGTAATTTTTGGCTTCTTGGAGTTCAAAATTATTTATAGGTCGTTGGGGGACTGTTCAGTATTTATGTGGCTTGCCACTGGGCATTTTCAGTTCCTTTATGTCCTGTTAAAATAGGAGGAAATTGCCACAAGAGAAAAAAATAATCATGTGGCATTACATATTTGGGCACCCTGCTAGCTGCTGGAGTGGTTTTCCAGGTCAGTGGCAGCTGGAAGGGTGACCATGGAGGGAAAAAGTACTACAGAATCACAGAGTCACAAAATCATAGAATGTTAGGGGTTGGAAGTGACCTCAAAAGATCATCCAGTCCAACCTGATCTAAGTGATCGCTGCCAGAGCAGGATCACTTAGAGCAGATCACACAGGAATGCATCCAGGTGGGTTTTGAATATCTCCAGAGAGGGAGACTCCACAACCTCCCTGGGCAGCCTGTTCCAGTGTTCCATCACCTTCACAGTGAAAAAGAATTTCCCCATGTTTGCATGGAACTTCCTGTGCCTCAACTTCCATCCATTGCCCCTTGCCCTGTCATTGGGCATCACTGAGAAGAGCCTGGCTCCATCCTTTTGGCACTCACCCTTTACATATTTATAAACATTAATCAGGTCACCACTCAATCTCCTCCTCTCCAAACTAAAGAGATCCAGGACTGCCATATACAGTGAGCTGAACAACTCAATTCTTGGGGTGGCTCTGCAGAAGACAACGTTGTCAGGGACAGCTTGGCAACCAGGCACTCTTTCTTGCATGAGACTAGTCAATGTAATTAGCAGAGAGCCAACAATCCATTCATTATTGAAAACCTCAAAGGTGTGTTTGCTTTTGGAAGGGGATTTTGAGGCATTTACTATCTCTGCAGCATTGTGCAGCCACTTTGTAGATTCATAGATTCATACCACTCTCCTTAACATTAGTCTCTTTATTTGTAGGGTTTTAAAAAATGTGTGATACATTTCTGGTCTGACCATCATTTTATTCCTCATACTACTCTATTCATTGACTATTAGGTTTTCTTGTTTGTCTGTGTTTGTGTCTGTTTGTTTGGGTTTTGGTTTTTTGTGTGTGTGTGGTTTTGGCTGGTTGGTTAGGTGGGTGGGTTTGTTGTTGTTGGACATGATCACCTGGTTTCCCTGATTGTGGTGCATAGTGGTACTCAAGATGCTCTCCTTCATAACCTTCCCCAGCACTGAGGTCAGACTGGCAGATCTGTAGTTCCCCAGACCCTCCTTCCAGCCCTTCTTATAGGTGGATATCACCTTTTCTCCTGTCAGCTAGTACCTCCCTAGTTCACAAGGACTGCTGATGAATGATGGAAAGTGGCTTGATGAGCACCTCCACCAGCTCCCTCAGTGCTCTTGGGTGGATCCCATCCAGACCCATAGACTTGTGTGGGTCCAAGTGGTTTAGCAGGCTGCTAACCATTTTCTCTTGGATTATGGGTGTTTCATTCAGTTTTCAGTCTCTGCCTTCCACTTCAGGCATCTGAGTAGCCAGGAAACAACAGATTCTACTCCTAAAGACTGAGGCAGGAAAGGCATTGAGTACCTCAGCCTTTTCATCAGGGGTCGCTATGTTTGCCCTTGCATTCAATAAAGGATGAAGATTAAAGTTACCTCTTTCTTATTGTGGACAATTAAAAGGAAAGACTGGAATTAAATTTGTTGTAAGGGCCATTGACATAATACATGTTTTCATACATGAATGTGAAACACAACTGGAAAAAGGTTTTGTATGACTCCTCCTAAATGTCTGGCATTGAAAATGTAGAGTCATAGCTCTAAGACTCAAGATCCCCTTTGCTATCCCAAACTTTCAAACTACTGCAAGAAAATACCATTAGAAAAATGATTGGAGCAAGATCTTTGGAGCTAAAACACTTTTACTAAACCCATAATTGCTTTCTGTATTTCACTTGACGTTAGCTGTAAGATTTTACTTGACATCAGCTGTAAGAGCTGTGCTCTTTCATTCATTAAGAGCTCCTGCCATGAATAAGTGACTTCAGCTGAGAGTACTGATCTCCTGACTCTTCCAGCTCAATGCAGTTGCTATGTCAAAAAAGAAAGCTGCTTACTCTGCCCAAGTGGCTGCTGCCTGCCTGCAGGACCACCACAACTGGGTAGACCACCACACATATGGTACAGTGATGGACAACTAGACTTTCAGGGTCCTGCTTACACTTCCAGAAAGAGCCTCAGTTGCACTATGCATTTTCAGAAAGACTGTGAGAGATTTAGTAAGTTTAAGTCCTTGAGGCATCTGCCAAAGTGTTTTGCAACCACATAAAGTATTGCATATCTCTTTATTCCCTGTTACTTCCACGACATTGGTGGTGGTGTACTGGAAACCAGCCCTTAATACTGGCTATGTAAAGGAAGAGTGAAGAAAGGAGCACCAACACGTTCAGGCGTTTGCTGTGTTAACAGCAAAAGTGGACAGCACTGTTCTTCTGGCTTCTTCTGCTTAAATGAAATAAATTCTCTCCATATAGCAATGTTTATCATAAAGAATCATCTTCATTTTGGAAAAAAGGATTTGGATTATTATGTTAAAATTTTCTATGGAGCAAATCTCCAATTCTGAAAAAATAAATGTTGCAATCAAGGCAGAGGGCCACGGTCCTGTGTTTTGTTTTGATGTATTTCTAACCTCATCTTAAGAGAGTACCTTCAGCTGCAGCGCATGGTAAAGACACAATGAGAGAAGATGTCAATTCCATTATAATGTCTGATGAAAAAGTGCTCGTTTTGAATACTGCACATGGTCTTCAGCTACTGCATCCTGCATAGCTCTGAGAAGAATGCATCATTAATCATTGATAGTAACACACAGTTCCACAGTTATTGTGGGTTTTTTTCTGTTTAAAACAAGTGGAAATAATACATAATTAATCTTCTTGCAGTCCATGTTGTATCAGAAATGGCTGTGCTTTTAGGAGGCTATTCACTCCTCCAAAGTGCCAAAGCATGTACCGCAGCATCTCGGCAGGACACTTAACCAAAGATGGTCTGCTTTCATCTTGGATAGCCTGATTAAGAGGAAAAGTGTAGTCTGAAAGATCGGTTTTGCTATGTTGAATGGGTGCTGTGGAGAAGAGAACTGGAAGTAACTTACCACATCTATTATCTGCAGCAGAGAAAGTTGGAGCTCTACTACAATGGGTTGGGAGTCATTCACCACTGGCCGTTCAAGACGATTGTAGTTTCTCAGCAGTTCTCGGTACAAGCGTCTTTGGCTTTCACCCTGCTGAGAGACTATGGGAAAAGAAAGAAGGCACTTGTCATTAGGGCCAGTCATGCTGCTCCCCTTGCTTGTTTTGTGGAAAAGCCCTTTGTAATTTGAAAGCAGTTCTCCCCAAACTCCCTCCAAAAAGTATCTTTTCAGCACATGTGACTGATGAGCTCTGAAAAAAAACCAAACATCTACTAACACTCTTAACTCACTACTAACACAGAAACCACTGAACAGCCTTTGGGACTCTGAGCAAATGCCATCCTTCCTTGGCACCCCTCCCACCAAACATCAGTGGTGACATAGCTCCAACATCAGAAGACAGCTTCCTGGAAGACAGTCAAGAGAGGTTTTGTTTTCTTGTTCTTAACTCCTAGAGACTGGCTGCTGTAAGCTAGAGCTGGTGTTACTTGGACATACTGTGTGTTTACCCACCCACCATAACTAACAGGTATTATTTCTTGAAGCTGATGTATCAAGACCTTTTCTGCGGTCAAGAAACAATAATAAACATTCTTCATATTCTCTTCCATTTTGTGTGGCAGCCTTCCCAGGCTTTGGGCTACTTCCCTTGCCTTTTTACTTTCTGATGGCAGCACACTTTGTTAACACCTAATGAGGTGGTGGTATGAAGGCTAGATATTTGATGTGTACAATGATATTGAATTTCTGGTGTTACATGCTTAATTCAGCTTCCACTGGGAACAGGCTCAACACAGAAGCTGTCATGAAAACATATGAGTATGTTAAAGACTAGCAGAATTTGAGTCTATGCTTAAATTTCCAGATGGCCCTGTTCCCCAGCTTTGGGGTGGGTGTGGAGAGCACCCTTCTAACCTGTATGACCAAGTTTTCTTGCCACAACGACCATGAGTGGGGCAGAGTAGAAGTGATGGTTTGGGTCTCTTCTGTAGGAAGCTAAGCATTTTGCTAAGATACATTGCTCAGGAGCTTGAGACCACCAAAAGAGAGTAGGTGTTGGTCCTTTGGCCTGTGGCAGCCTGAGATCTACATAATAGTTGCATCTAACAAAGTGATGATCATGAGCCAAGCCAGTCCTGTCAACATAGAACTGTAGAAATCCGGTCCCTGCCAGGCTGGCAGTCTGCACTATTAATTATTACTACTTTAGACTGAATCATTTTTTATCTACTGCAGCTCCTGGTCTCTGTGTGCTACTTTTTTTAACTCCTGTGCCGACTTCTGCACATGAGACCACAACTCCTTTCACATTGGTCATGGTGAATACATTTTGGACCATGCAAACAAACTGTAATAACCAGTTCTGCCTTCCCCAGACTCTCACTGCGCTCATCAAACCTTTCTAGTATGGAACAAGCTTCATTTCAACACAGCAGACATGCCTTTTAAAGCTAATAATAAATTCAGCTTTTAAAGAGTTTATAAACTGCTTTCTTCAGTTTTCCCAATACTAAAGTGAGTTTTGTAGCATTCCAGAATGGCAGTGCCTGGTGAACAAGAAGGAAGAGTATTTTTGTTTACTTTGGTAAGTTACATCAACACATCATCTTCATGGGCCCTCTCTGTTCTTCCACAACATACTATGCGCCCATGGGGATCCAGAGGAGCAGATGCTGTAAGAGCTGCTCCAATAGCTCTTGCTGACTCATCAATATTGGATGCTGTGCTTTCATCATTGGCAAGCAAAAACTTTGGTTGCAGGATTTCTCCTTTGCCAGCTTGAGCAAGCTTCCCTGCAAGACAGTGATTTAGGTCCTCTGTTAGGGCCTTAGTACTTGCTTTCGAGTGCCTTGGTAGACTTCAATTCCCTTGTTAGGTCTTTCTGTGGAAAGGAAACCAGTGAAAAATCACTACACATTTTTCTATGGAAAAAAGGCTCCGTGCCTTGAGCAAATTTGCTGTCTTTTCACTTACCTGCCCATTCTCCTTCCTCTTCACTGCCCCCCCACTCCAATATTTTTATGCTCTAGGGAAGAAACAACTGCCGGCACTATTATTTTCATCTTAAGTACTTAAAATAATATTTGGCTTTAACCTTCCTTTTAAACTGTTTTCCTCAGCTTCTATAGGGAAATGTACTCTTCACTGGTCTCTGGAAGTCAGCTGGGCTGCTAGACTGCCCTGCTACCATTGCTTTCATGGTGCATCAAAACAGCCCTCCATTAAGGGAGGCCTGACCTGGGAGAAACCTCAGCATAACCCTTTGCGGTGTGCTTCAGGAGAATGTTTTTGTATTGTGTGCTCCAACCACACTGAAGCCAGAGCCCTGTCCTTGTTGAGACAGGGCTTGTTGAACTTCATGAGCTGAAGGAGCCTGGAGATGCAGTTTTGCACCTGGTTTTCCATCCTTTCTTCACATCTTTCTGCCGTCTGTAATGTGATCCTACTACGTTGCAACCTCTTGTATCTCAAATTGTTAAAGCAGCCTTAGCTGATTTATTTTTAAACCTGCTGAGTTAGCACTGGTGACCATGTTTCTGTGCTTGGTGATCTTGCTGACAAAACTACACAGATTCAGAAGCAGTGGAGTCTTTGAGGTTTCCTGGCAAATATCCATGGCAGCTCTTGGTATCACAAAGACCTGGATAATCTAATCACACTGCCATCCCTCTGCTACCTCTGCTTTGGAGAAGGAGATGAGGTGGGTGACAAGTCAGACTTGCATGTCCATACACTTTTTCTTTAAAATGTAATCTTTGAATATTTCTAATTTCCTCCTCCAGAGAGATTTCTGGGGTTTTCCCCTCTAATGCTTGTGCTAATGCATTGTGACACTACATTTCAGTGTCCTAAATGGAATGTTTGCTGGTGATGGAGAAGTCTGGATCTCTCAGGATTAGTAATAGAATAAGCTTTACCACTGCCTACACAGTAGCACACTGTGTCTACAACAATGTATGACAGTGCCTACACAGTCACAGAAATCTAGCCAAAAACAGTAGCACAGCTTCACCTTTTAAACTAGGCTCAAAGCTAGATGTCAATATTTAAGTTTTCCAGGTTAATTTCCCAGACTTACTTGTCTATGTATGCTGTAGGAAAGTAAAGGGCGTGATGCTTTCTAGGTAAAAGATCTCTGAGCAACAGAGAACCTCTGTTCTCAAGCAGTGTCCCCATTGTTCTGAGTTATCTTTGAAGCAGCAGGAAAACAAAAAGCTCAACAAAGTTTGAAGGAAGAGCAGTGTATGATGTTTACCTCAAGTTTAGCAAGACTTCTGACACCATCTCTGAGAGCTGCCTTACAGACAATTGTCTATGCTTTACACATTAAATAGGTAAACAGTGAGGTGGATTGAAAAGTGTCTGAGCTGTTAAGGGGGACTTGGAGTTACTAGACCAAGAACTAGACCACAGCCTTGGTGGATAAGGGAAGAGCAACCAACCTCATCTTTCTGGACTCATGCAAAGCGTTCAGTGCTCTGCCGCACAACATCCTGGTCTCTAAATTGGAAGGACATGGATTTGATGGATGCACCATTTGGTGGGTAAGGAACTGGCTAGATGGCTGAACTCAGAGATTTGAGATCAATGGCTCAGTGTCCAAATGGAGGCCTGTCATGAATGGATCAGTACCAGGACCAGTCTTGTTCAACATCTTTGTCAGTGGCATAGACAGTGAGATCAAGCGAACCCTCAGCAAGTTTGCTGATGACACCAAGCTGTGTGGTGCTGTCAGCATGACGGAGGGAAGGGATGCCATCCAGAGGGACCTTGACAGGCTGGAGAGGTGGGCCCATGCCAACCTCATGAATTTCAACAAGGCAAAGTGCAAGGTCCTGCTCCTGGGTCAGGGAAATTCCAAGCACATTTACAGGCTGGGTAATGAGTGGATGGAGAGCAGCCCTGCAGAGAAGGGCTTAGGGGTGCTGGTGGACAAGGCGCTTGACGCAAGTCAGCAGTGTGCGCTGGCAGCCTAAAAAGCTAACTGTCTCCTGGGCTGCATTGAAAGATGCATAGCCAGCAGGTGAAGGGATGTGACTCTGCTCCTCTCTTCCACTCTTGTGAGACACTACCAGGAATATTGCATCCAATCCAGGAGCCTGAAACACAAGAATGACATGGGTCTGTTGGAGAGGAGGTCCACAAAGATGATAAGAGGGATGGGGCACCTCTCCTATGACCACAGGCTGTGCAATTTGGTGTATTCAGCCTGAAGAGAAGGTTCCACAGAGACTATCTAGCAGCTTTCCAGTACCTGAAGGGGACCTGCAAGAAAGATGAAGAGGGACTGGAATGGGTTCTCCAGAGAAACAGTGGGTGTCTAATTCCTGGAAGTGTTTAAGATCAGGCTGTATAAGGCTTTGAGCAACCTGCTCATGGCAGGGACATTAGAATTATATGACCTTTAAGGTCCCTTCCAAATGAAGCTATTTTATGTTTCTGTGATTATAGATTTACCCTCAAGATTTACTCTCTGAGTAATCTGAAATGCTAATCTGAAGAGGATATGAAATTCCTGAACTGCTTCTGGAGTTTGCAGGCAACTGGGAGACACAAGGCAACCAATCTCTTGGTGGTTTTGTGAAGAGCTCTGTGAACAACAGAGGTAATAATGGACTACATTTAACTGTTAAATTCGTCTCTGAATCTCCTCCCATGCATCTTCTTGTGCAAAGAAGCCTGCCTAATGATTGATCAATATTGCTACCAATGTACTCTGAATACCTGCTATGGTTGAATTCTTTCTTTCTTTCTGGGATGGAATTGCTGAGAAAAGCACATCCAGGTAACCTGCCTAGGACCTATTTCTCTGTTGCTTGACAAAACACCTCCTCTAACAAGAGACACAAAAAACGTGGATCTCTTCAAACGCACTGCTGTGAGACCAGGGAACTCCACAGTCACAGCGATACTGCATGGCATCCTCTGTGCTGGATCAGGGATATAATGTGAAGGAAGAATGTGTAGAAAGAGAACAGAAGACTGCAGATTTCCTATAGGCTTATTTCTGTAATGTATCTGAAAAGCTGTATTTTGTCTCCTTTGTTCCCCTACAACATACTTGCCTTGAATTATTTCAGCAGGAAATAAAATAAGTCATCTTGCTGCTAATTCGCAGTCTGAGCTCTGACTTTTCTTCCGTGCACCTGGTCAGCATGAAAGATTTCATCTTTTTTATCAAATGCAGACATATTATAACGTCCCAGACAGGATAGGTTGAGAGATTAGGGATGAAACTTTCAATAAGTGTATATTAAAATATACTTGCAAAGACCTACTTGAAGCAAGCCTAGAAGAAACTTAATAACTGCATTCACGTATTTGGACAAAGTGTGGGTCCATAGCTAGAGGGAAAGAGTGAAGCTTGCAAAGATCGTGTCTCACGCTGATTGTGAGCCTTCACAGTATCTATAAAGTGGGCTGAATTGTCTGAGATTATGCAATTAAATTAGATCAAGCTGGTGCTGGCTGACGTCAGCTCCAAGTGAGCAGTTCTGCATGCCCAAGCTCAAATTCAGGATGAACTCGTGTTTTACTGCCATTGATGGCTAGGAGAGCCATAGAGAGGAAAAAAAAAGAAAAAGGAAAAGGAAAAGAAGGGAAAGGGAAAAGGAAAAGGAAAAGGAAAAGGAAAAGGAAAAGGAAAAGGAAAAGGAAAAGGAAAAGGAAAAGGAAAAGGAAAAGGAAAAGGGGAAAAGAAAAAGAGGAAAAGGAAAAGGGGAAAAGGAAAGGGGGAAAGGAAAAGGAAAGGGGGAAAGGAAAAGGAAAAGGGGGAAAGGAAAAGGGAAAAGTAAAAGGGGGAAAGGAAAAGGAAAAGGAAAAGGAAAAGGAAAAGGAAAAGGAAAAGGAAAAGGAAAAGGAAAAGGAAAAGGAAAAGGAAAAGGAAAAGGAAAAGGAAAAGGAAAAGGGGGAAAGGGAAAGGGAAAGGGAAAGGGAAAGGGAAAGGGAAAGGGAAAGGGAAAGGGAAAGGGAAAGGGAAAGGGAAAGGGAAAGGGAAAGGGAAAGGGAAAGGGAAAGGGAAAGAGAAGGGAAAGGAAAAGGGAAAGGGAAAGGGAAAGGGAAAGGAAAAGGAAAAGGGAAAGGGAAAGGAAAAGGAAAAGGAAAAGGAAAAGGAAAAGGAAAAGGAAAAGGAAAAGGAAAAGGAAAAGGAAAAGGAAAAGGAAAAGGAAAAGGAAAAGGAAAAGGAAAAGGAGAAGGAGAAGGAGAAGGAAAAGGAAAAGGAAAAGGAAAAGGAAAAGGAAAAGGAAAAGGAAAAGGAAAAGGAAAAGGAAAAGGAAAAGGAAAAGGAAAAGGAAAAGGAAAAGGAAAAGGAAAAGGAAAAGGAAAAGGAAAAGGAAAAACCTCTTTACACTTTCTCTGCTTGAGTGGAATCCTCTGGGCATGGATTGCCTCTTCTACATCTTACTGTCACTCTGTCTTCCTTACTGTGTGATCCTAACACTCTTTAATACTTCTACAGATTAGGATTCAGATCGAGGAAACTCTTTGTTGGGGATGGATTCTGTCCAGTGTTGCCCGGGAGGAATGACTGCCAAAACTGCAGCTAGCTCTGGCTAGGCTATCCATCTGCTGTTAGATGCTCCCATCTTTCCTAGGAGCCATGAAGCTAGGTCACACCTTGGCTGGTTGATAATCTTGCTCTGTTTTATATGCAGAGTTACAAGCAAGTTACAAGCAAGTTACAAGCAAGAGTTCAGCCCTTGCCATCTCCCTGAGTTTTTCCCAAGCGGTCAGTTCCTCGACTGAGTGTCTCTCGTGTGGGTCACATTCTGATTTGCTGTGCACATTGTAAGGAATAAATAATGATGCATTATAAACAGGGTAGGTGTACGGATATGAATTTCCATGAGGCTTTCAGCCATGGTACTTGTAGTTACTGACCATCTCACCTGTGGTTCATACTGTTCTCTGGTTTTATGTTCATAATATTCAAAACTTTTTTAGAGGGCCAGTTGCTAACTAAATGTTTTCTAGCAGTTGCTCATTTCTTTTGGCAGAGACCTGGGCCTTACACACAAGTTGTTACTTTATTCATATTCATACAAGATTATGGGAGTTATTGATGCATAAAGGACCAGTAGTTTTCAGACCAAATATAATATTCTTTCCATATCACTTTATGTGGCACACATGCATTCTAATGTGTCTCTGAATTACAAAATAACTCCTTTTTTTAAAATTCCTTACAATCATTTGCATAAACTATAAATTACAATCACCAATATATTCCTGGTTCATCACACTGTTGCTTTTAAATGGTTTTATTTCTAAATACATATATTTTAAAATATTTTGTCCCTCAGTGCAAGGACAGGGTACTGCTTGCAAGCAGTGCAGTACAGTTCAGAGCCACAAAGATGATTAAGGGAGTTGAAGATCTCCCTTCTGAGGAAAGGCTGAGGGAGCTGCATCTCTTTAGCTTCGAGATGAGGAGATTGAGGGGTGACCTCACTAACGTTTATAAATATGTGAAGGGTGAATGTCAGAAGGACAGAGCCAAGCTCTTGTCAGTGATGTCCAGTGATAGGACAAGGGGTGATGAGTGCAAGCTGGAGCAGAGGAGGTTCCACATAAACAGCTTTTCACTGTGAGGGTGACAGAACACCAGAAGAGGCTGCCCAGAGAGGTTGTGGAGTCTTTGTCTGGATGTGTTCCTGTGTGACCTACTCTGGCAGATCAGTTGAACTGGATGATCTTTTGAAGTCCCTTCCAGCCCTTCTGTGATTCTGTGGTATTTCATAAAAGATCCTGAACTGCAGAAATACCATGGTTGTCATATGTATTTACTCTCCTTGTACCTTCTGCAGATATTCACAACTTCTATGTAATTTTTTTCTCTCTGTATTGTTACTTTGACACATTCCCTCTGTTTGCTTCTTTTACTGTTTGGTAAAATGGTGTTCTGCCCTTTTGAAACAAGCAAACAAAACTGTGTCATTATAATGAGAGGTATTGTTATATTTTGTTGCATAATGATTGTAGGCAATCTTTTTATAATGTGGACATTTAAAGTGCAAGCAGCCATTAGTAAAATGTATGGGCATAAGAGTTAAATCCTAGAATTTCCAAGTATTTTCCTGACAACTGCAGACTGTTCTGCCACAGCTTCTCTTCAACATTTTCTTTTCATTTCTTTTCTGTTTAGTGCTGTAACCTTGCAGGGATTTTTAGCATCCAGGTTTGGAATGGCAACAGTACATACAAAAATGTGGCATGACCTAGAGCTTTAGTGACTATAAAAAACCACACACCTTATATTGTACACTTTGCAGAGTCCTGACAATGTAAAGTCTGTCACTGCCATATGTCGCTTAATCCCCAGAGATACAGATGTGTCCTATCTGCTTTTGTTCTTATGTGCAGTGTTGTTGCTTTAATCTGTGGCTGCAGATGCATTATTTCTTTTAATGTCCTTTGATTTAAACTGTGTGGCATCACACCTTCAGGGAAGAGTACTCACACAAGAAACAATGGAACCACATCAGCTGCCTCAGCCCTGTGTGTATCTGTGTGTGTGTGTGTATGTGTGCATGTTGTGTATTTGAATGCCTCATTCATTTAAAACCTCTTTTTAATCTGCTTCCCTTCTGGGTAATATTTGTCTCTAATTTTTCTCTCTCTATGCAGATTGTTCATCTCACACAAAAGAATCCAGAGGAATGTGAAAAATGCCGTGCTTTCCTAGGCAAAAAGGATGTAATCTTCCTGATATTGGTCATTCCTGTTCTTTCACAGCAGATAAAGGACTCACAGCATAGATGTGTATTAAAGGGTATGCTAGGAAAGGTTTTATCTCAAAGATTTTAGGCACATGACAACATGCTAAAAAGAGAATATAGGCCATTACATAACGAAAGGATGGGATTATATTTTTAGTCCTGCTGGCTTGATGCAGATGTTTTAAAGCCTGAGATATAGATAGATAGATAGATAGATAGATAGATAGATAGATAGATAGATAGATAGATAGATAGATAGATGTGTGTGTGTGTGAGGTGAAGAGTCACACTTTAAGACAGAAACAGTGGGATACCTCTCAATGTAGGATAGTTATCCAAACTGCCTCATTGTTCCAGGTCAGAAATAGAAATGGCTACAGGCAGAAAGTGAAAAAAAGCTGTGATTTCAGTGCAATGCTAGTTTCCATTAGCTCCATGCAATATAACTGTAAACAATACAATCCCAGATGCAGAGAGAGCACAGGAGGAGGGACTTGAAGCAGTGGTGAAGAGGGGAACTCTCCTTACTAGACATGTTATAGAAAGCTACAGCCTTCTGAAGAAAGACTCTTGAAAGCCATCCTGAGATTTGTAGGGAGGAATAGTAAAGGAAGTCAGTGGCAAGAAACAAGATCCTATGACAAAACTGAGATACTAGTGCTATGGTCATTCATGTATTAGTGGCATTTGTGCACAGGGGTTCAGGACTTCTCACTCCCACCAGCTTGCAGACCCGTTTGTCACATCCCTTCACCTCTACATGTTTTAACAACCAAACCAGCAACCAAGGGAAAGTCCTTCTTGGGAAACCACTATGAACTTCACAAGTTGAGTGCTGTCAGTGGAGTAGCCATGGAGAGTATTCACAGACTCTGAAAAGGGTCACAGTGAATCTGTATCTCTCCATCAAAAGTCCATTAAACACCATAACATGCACATAGGGAGACCTCAGATCTGGGAAAGTCATATGAGATCAGAAAGGTATAATAATGAGTTCAGTGAAAACAGATAGGCAAGTCTGGTTAGGGCTGAGAAGATGATTAAGCAGGAAGAAAGTTCTTTTCCTAATCCCAGTGCAGATAATAACAGTGATAAAGGCTGCAATTAAATTTTCAGTTTACTGCGCAACACAGTTTTTCAGCCTTCACTTCCCACCCTGCAAATATCACAATCTGATTAGAAAGAAGCCCACACCGGGGTCATCAGGACCATGGAAGTGAAGGAAGATAGGTTAACTTTCCAGGAAGAAAAAGATAAGTGATTTTGTCCCCAGGATATTAAGAGAGTAAAGATTAAACCCCACATTTAGTTCTCCCAGGCAGTATTCCTTAGTCACAGACATGTCATTAGACAGGGAAGGATCTTGGTCTTTTCTTTTTGTGGTTGAGGGAAGGATCTCACCTCAAAACCACTGCCTCTGTTTTTACTGAGGTAGTGGTGACACTGTTTAGAACCGTAGAATTATAAAATGTTTGGGGTTGGAGAGAACCTTTAAAGATCAACTACTCAAACCCACCTGAGGTGATGCAGGGGCATCTTTAACTAAATTAGGTTGCTCAGAGCCCTGTCCAACCTGGCCTTGAATGTTTTCAGGGATGGGGCCTCTACCACCTCTCTGGACAACCTGTTTCGCTGTTTCACCACCCACATTGTAAAAACATTCTTCTTTACATCAAGTCTAAATTTAATCTCTTAGTTTAAAACCATCGTGTTTTGTTCTATCACAACAGGCCCTGCTAAGAACACTGTCTTGTAAACCCCCTTTAAGTGCTGAAAGGCTACAACAAGGTTTCCATGGAACCTCCTCATCTACTCTAACTTCTCCAAGCGACGCAGAGGACAGATTGAAGTAGAAGAGTCACAGACCGTAGCATTGTGGTAAAGAACCACCCAGTGCAGCCACAGATGTTGCAGTGATTCTTTTGCCCAATGATATTGCAGTGGTTATGACCCCAGAGATGGATAGTTTCCTCAACAACGAAGTTCTGCCTTGCCAGCCTGCCAGCTGTACTTGCACAGCAATTCTGAGCGCAAAGGTACGAGGTCCTGAGGATGCAGTAGGCAAGGCTAGTGATGGCTCCTCCTGCCTTCTTCCCACAATGTTCAAGCCTCAGTTGTTGCTTGTGAGCTGAATGAGAGCTGCACTGGCTGGAAGGTACAGGCAAGGCACAAATGTCAAAAAGTGAACATGGGATCTGGGAATGCAGGGAAAAACGTATGTTTGTTTGTTTGGCCAACTTCAAAATTCAAATACTGGATAATGTCCAACATGGTATTAGGCCCTGTGAAAGTAATGTAGGCTACCTTGATGGAAATTTTGACTGCATCTTGAATGGCTCCTTGTTTGCCCTCCTTTTCAGTGCTTAGTACCTGAACTGGAAAACATGAAGATACATTTTCCCAAATCTGAAATAGTTTCCCATTTGGGAAGAAAAACTTAAATAAAACATCTATGGACAAGACTCAGCACTGTTTTAAGCAGCACTGCTGAGCTTTCTCTAGCTAGGCTAATCTCACTGCTTGTCTATGTGAAGGGTGCTGGGCTGCTACCTGGCTGGTGACAGCAGAAGTAGCTGCTTATCAAGGGAAAAAAGTCTGAGGCTTTGGTGGTTGAGATCTTCAAAGACAGAGGGAGTTCTAAATAGAGACATGAAAATTCACAGCAAGGAGTCTGAATTTATTCCACACTGAATACAAAGCTGCTTCTAATATTGTGTTGATGAGATAAATGGCTGGCTCTAAGCAAATTATATATGAGACCAATCAAGCACAGTCTGTGGAGATTTAACCAGAAGGCCTGAAATTGTAAGAAATGCTTTGGTTAGGCTGATTCAGTCCAGAGTTGCTTATGTGCATCTAAAGTGGCTGAGCATGGTGTGTATCAGGAAGTTTTTTTCTCTGAATGTCAAAAGGTGTGAGCATTAATTAGCCTGGTCTGTCTGTTTCAGAATGCTAGATGCTATTGTCTCTTCCTCAGGTACAGACCTCAAATCCTGGTATTTTTTGGATCAGTGTGGATATGAAATATGTGGCTGTCCTTAATGCACCTGGCCAGTCAAGCCTACATTGGTGATACCACTGATTCCAAGAGCAGAAATGAACTACAGCAAAAACTAGGTACCTCCAGAGGATGATGATCTGGGAAGCCTGATTTCATCTTACCTTTGTTGTTTTAAAACTTTGTCAACTTTAATCTAATGCTCCTGAATGATGTGCAAACAAACCAAAATTAAAACAAAACTAATGTTCTACTTGTCATGATACAACAGAAATGCCTGAAGATGCTTGGTCTCTGAGATTAAAAGTAGCCAGAAAAGCAGGAAGTGACCCTGTGATGTTTGGCTTGCCCTCTGGTGTTCGTTCCTCAGCATACAAACTTCCCAAGTCTGTGACATCATTTTGACCTAAAGACAAAATGATTTGCAGACATGGGAACAGGCCTCCTCCAGAGAAGGATGTCTCTCCTCCTTACTCACAGATCTGCCCCATTTGATCTGTCTTTTCTTTATCACCCTGCCTTCTCGTTGTCATTGTCAGGCAACACATAAGTTGATCTGACAATGGCAGGAGCACTGCAGTGCCTGGGCTGACATACCAATCCAACATTTTTTAGTTATAAAGTAGATGGAAACTGAGGACCCTAATATCTTTTGACACTACATTAGACAGCTTAGCGTTTGCACTGCTGCAGGATAGCTGTTTGGCTGTATTAGAAAGGCAAGTCCTCTGCTTAGAACACTCTAAGCTGTCCAGTTGCCTTTTATGAATTGTGTTTAAAGCTTGAATGAAAATGAGGCCAATTCAAAGCTGCTGCCCATTTACCACTTGAAACACTCATGACTGCAAACCATCTAAAAACAACCTAATTTTTTGTCTCCTGTTCTTATTGCTACAGCTGTTCAAGGTTCAAGTTTGCCAATAACTTTTCTAAAATGAGACAATATTCAAGGGAAGGTCACTTGCCACAACCTTCTCTGCCACTTTGCAGACTCAAGATGAGCAAGTTCTTCAAAAAGAGCACAAGATGGCTAAGAATTGTGGAATGTATTTTTCTGCATCATTATATGAAGTCCTACTTTTGTGGTTTTTTTCTCAAAGCAACTGAGTCAGAGGTGATGAAAACAGCAAGCCGCATCCTGTTTTACAGACTATACTCAGCATCAGTGAGACCCACTGCTTGACACACAGCTAGCTCTGTTTAATGAAGTCTCCCCAGGGCAGCACAACACATACAGTGACTCCGGAGTGAGTCAAGCGCAGGCTGCTGAGACAATGGGCAGCTGGAGCACAGCATGTCCTATAAGAAATGGAAAGACATGCCTTGGATCAGCCTGGGGATGAGAAAACAAGGGAAACTGCTTTGGCTGCATTCAGCTGCCATAAGGAATGGCTCTGTGATGAAGGAGTCTGACTTTTCTGGGATGTCTAGAGCAACAGCATGAATCAGGTACCAGCTGCATCATGGGGCATTGCCAGGGTATCAGGGGAACCTGTTTTTCTCTGAAGGGTACTGACCACAGGGCAGACAATCACCTTTGGAGATCATCCTACTTTGACTTCCCCAATAGAAGCAACCTAATAGAGCTGTTCCTGCTCCAAGAACAGGGTTTGAATTAAGAAACCTAAAGTCTGTTTAGATCACACCCTCCCTCACCTCAGCTGCAACAGACATGGATTTTCCAATTTTCAATCTAATTTTATCTCTCGGTGTGGTGAAGACCTAACCAATCAGAACTTCTTTACTACATAGCCACAGCCGAGCCTCAGGGAACAGAGTGTACAGTCTTGTCAGTCCAATCTGCAAACTGGCTTTAGGCTGTTCGAGTCCTCAATGCAAAATGAGATCTCTCCAAGCCTTCTCCTTCCCTCTAAGTTCTTTTTCTGTCTGAATTTATAGAATCATAGAATTCTTTTCAGTTGGAAAAGACCTTTAAGATTATGAAGTCCAACCATTATCTAACTCTACTAAGTCTGATGCTAAACCATGCTCCTTAGCATCATATTTGTGTGTCTTTTAAACACCTCCAGGGATGGGAATTTAACCACCTCCCTGAGAAGCCTATTCCAATGTTTGAGAACCATTTCAGTGAAAAAGTTTCATAATATCCAATCCAAACCTCCCCTGGGGCAACTTGAGACCATTTTCTCTAATCCTATCACTTGCTACTGGGGAGAAAAGACCAACACCCATCTTGCTATGACCTCCTTTCATGTAGTAGTAGAGAGCAAGAAGGTGTCCTCTCAGCCTTCTCTTCTCCAGACTAAACAACCTCAGTTCACTCAGCCACTCTTCATAAGCCCTGTTCTCCAGACCCTTCACCAGCTTTGTTGCCCTTCTTTGGACATGCTGCAGCAGCTCAATGTCTTTCATGTAGTGCAGGGCCCAACACTGGATGCAATATTCAAGGTATAGCCTCAACAGGGATAAGTACAAGAGGAAAATCAGTTCCTTGGTTCTGCTTGTCACACTATTCCTGATACAAGCCAGGACTTACATTCATCCAGTTGTTGTTAAGCACCTCCAGGTCTTTCTCTGCTGGATAGTTTTCCAGCCACTCTTCCCCAGGCCTGTAGCACCACATGGGGTTCTTGTGACCCTGGTGACTTCTCACAAGCTTGGGGCAGCTCTACAGTTGCAGCTGTGCTGATGATAATAGCGAGCAGCCTTAGAGCTGTGCAAGTGAACGGACATAGAAGATCAGCAAGTGAAAATGAAGTCTGGTTCACTGAACTGAAAAGTCAACCTCAGGAGGAAAACACGTACAGCAAGTTACTGTAGCAGGCAGTAACTCATAGGAAATAAATTCAGAGATTTGATAGGACTCTGCCTGCCAGTCTTAAATGCACTGACGTATGTTTCTGCAGTAGTATTCCTCATCACACAGCAGAGTGACACCTATAAAGTGACATGCTGTGACAAGTACCTTCAGTCCCTTCCAACTCCATACGCGTGTGGTGCCTTAGCACGCTCTCAGCATCCACAGTCACCAGATTCTGTGCTCTCAGATCACAGAATCACACAATCAACCAGGTTGGAAAAGACCTCAGAGATCATCAAGTCCAACCTATTACCTAATACCTAACACCTCCTGACAACTAAACCATGGCTCCAAGTGTCACATCCAGTCTTTAAACACTTCCAGGGATGGTGACACTACCAGCTCCCCAGGCAGCACATTCCACTAGCAAATTACTCTTTCCATGAAGAACTTCCTCCTCACCTCCAGCCTAAACTTCCCCTGGCACAGCTTGAGACTGTGTCCTCTTGTTCTGCCACTGGTTGCCTGGGAGAAGAGACCAACCCCCTCCTAGCTACAACCTCCTTTCAGGTAGTTGTAGAGAGCAATAAGGTCTCCCCTGAGCCTCCTCTTCTCTAGAGTAAACAAACCCAGCTTCCCCAGCCTCTCCTCATAGGGCTTGTGCTTGAGAGCTCTCACCAGCCTCGTTGCCCTTCTCTGGACACGTTCAAGTGTCTCAGTGTCCTTCTCAATCTGAGGAGCCCAGAACTGGACACAGGACCCAAGGTGTGGTCTAACCAGCATTGACTGTAGGGGAAGAATGACTTCCCTGCTCCTGCTGGCCACACTATTCCTGATGCAGGCCAGGATGCCATTGGCCTTCTTGGCCACCTGGGCACACTGCTGCCTCATGTTCAGCTGCTGTCAACCAGTACCCCCAGGTCCCTTTCCACCTGGCTGCTCTCCAGCCACTCCGACCCCATCCTGTAGTGCTGCATGGGGTTGCTGTGGCCAAAGTGCAGAACCTGGCACTTGGACTTGTTGAATGCCATCCTGTTGGACTCTGCCCATTCTTCCACCCTGTCAAGGTCCCTCTGCAGAGCCCTCCTATCCTCTGACAGATCAACACCTGCTCCCAACTTTCTGTCATCTGCAAACTTACTAACAGTGAGCTGTCTCCTCCTTGTTACAGTAGTGGTAGAGATACATGTAAGTACATGTAAGTAATTTCCCATCTTTGCAAGGTGTACATGGGTCATCTTTTTGGCTAACATGGGAGAAAAGACTTACTGCTATAAGCAAAGGTCTTCCTCATATCTTTTCCATTTCAAACTTGCATGAGCTACATTGTTATCTTTGAAACCACGTAACATTCAGAGAGTGGGGTGATACAACTCAGAGCATCAACACACAGAACGTGTGGAATTGAGGTGAGTGGGATCTCCAGACTTCACATTAAGAGCATGAAAGTCTATGAATTATCTGACTTTAACATCTGGTTTTAGTCTGGTAACATTTATGAGATCTATGAGTGGAGGTCCTTCACCACACACCTAAAATACCAGTGACAACACATTGGACTCTATTAAGGCAAAGAACTTCTCACATCTATTCAACAGCTTCTGTTTGGATTAAGTCATTTGATGAACACAGCTCACTGCCATTTTATCAGTCCTGCCCAGCTGATGCCTGAAGTTTGTGCCCTAACTACCAGCCTTGGTTCTTTTTCCTACTACACAGATATATACACTGGTGTCACCTCAGTCTAATTAGCCCACATCAGAGAAATTGTAGCTTGGCAGAAGAGTCTGGCCTTTTGAGACCGTCTTGCCAATGCTCCTACTGCTGCAGAAACATCATCTTCTTTCATGTAAACAAACCAAGAATAGCATCTTTTGTAAGGATTTGCTCTTTGAGATCACCAGTTGTGTTCTGCTGTGATCCCTAGATCTCATCTAAATCAGCAACGCTGTGAGAAACAATTAAATGAGTGTAATGCAGGAATTCAATTCTGTATTATGAGTGACCCAGAGCAAAACTGCTTTGCATTAGCTGGGTATGCCAAGTCAGGCTGAGTTACTTCATAGTTCACATGTATTTAGCTGGTTAGAGTGCTTGCAGCATCCCCTCCCATGGTATTTGTCCCATACTGGTAAGCACGTCTATTCCCATCAAAATGCAGAGGAGGTGCTCTCTCCTCAGTCTGCCCTTGTTGTCTTTTCAAAGCCACATGGCCGGAGTATGACCCTGATGTCAGACTGCACAGAGCAAAGAAACTACCTTGTCTCACTCTGATCTGTTTGGCATGTGTGGCACT